>NC_085138.1:223116434-223728092 GCF_035046485.1 Aedes albopictus
AGGGCGTAACGCTTGATCCTCGCGTTGTTCTGGCCGATTTTGAAAAAGCAGAGATAAATGCCGTGAAAAAAGATTTCCCAGATGCTGTTCAGTATGATTGCTTTTTCCACCTTACTAAAAGCTGGTGGCGTCGTCTACAAAAGCTGGAGTTGACAGGGAAATACTGTAAAAGTAGTCGAATGCAGCTGACGTTTAAACAAACTGAAGCCTTGGTATTTCTGAAGCCCAAAAATGTTCCAGAAGGTCTTGCATTCGGGCAAGCGCTTCTCAATCAATGCAGCCGTTTCTCGATTATGTCGAGAAAAACTATGTATTGGGTATAATTCGATCAGATGGCCGACGAGGAATTCCACGGTTTGCTCCAAAATTTTGGTCAATGCGGCACAATCTGTTGAAGGGCCTACCACGCACCACTAATGCCATCGAGGGATACCATAACAAATTCAATTCTCTCCTATAAGGCGGGAGCGATTTGAAATTAACGCTTTTAAGAAAGAGGAACAGACGACATCTGCCGAGTTCCTAAGATATCTACAAGGTGACGTCCCAGTCTACACCAGTCGAATGAAGAAGCTTCAGCAGAAAGAGGAGAAGCTCAAACAAGCGATTCGGTCGAGTCGTGATATTTCGATGGTAGATCATCTTCTCTCACTAGCTCTTATACTGCAGAATAAATAAGTTTTTTTTCATGTAAATAAAGATAAATCCATCCAAAATGACAAATATTTTTTTTGACACAGACATGTTCTCATTAAACTAAAAAAATGAAGGAAAAATATTCCGGTAAATGGTTTTTCCGGGTAATGGTTTTCCGGTGAATGGTTCATTCCGGTAGATGGTCTTTCCGGTAAAATGGTTTTCCGGTAAATGGTTCATTCCGGTAAATGGTATTCCGGTAAATTGCATTCCGGGTAATGGTTTTCCGGGTAATGTCGTAGAACCGTGAACTAGATATCTCGGTTTCTACTTACATACATACATACATTTATTTGTTCAACATCATTAAGACTAGACATAATCAACAATAGTACGCCACAATACTCGGTTTGTGGCTGCCGCTCTCCATCCTCGGTCGCGCCCAATGCTCGCCAAGTCACGCTCCACTTGGTCCGTCCATCGTGCTCTCTGCGCTCCACGCCTTCTTGTGCCAACCGGATCCGTTGCAAACACCAGCTTTACAGGCTTGTTGTCCGGCATTCTTGCAACATGCCCTGCCCACCGTATCCTTCCGGCTTTGGCCACCTTCTGGATGCTGGGTTCGCCGTAAAGTGCAGCGAGCTCGTGGTTCATCCTTCTCCGCCACACACCGTTCTCCTGCACACCGCCGAAGATCGTTCTTAGCACGCGTCGCTCGAAAACTCCGAGTGCTTGTAGGTCCTCCTCGAGCATGGTCCATGTCTCGTGCCCGTAGAGGATCACCGGTCTTATTAGCGTTTTGTACATGGTGCATTTGGTGCGTGGGTGAATCTTTTTCGAGCGCAGTTTCTTCTGGAGCCCGTAGTAGGCCACACTTCCGCTGATGATGCGCCTCCGAATTTCACGGCTCACGTTGTCGTCAGCCGTCAGTAAGGATCCGAGGTAGACGAATTCCTCCACCACCTCGAAAGTATCCCCGTCTATCGTAACATTACTACCCAGACGGATCCGGTCGTGTTCGGTTCCGCCTACCAGCATGTACTTTGTTTTTGAGGCATTCACCACCAGTCCGACCTTTGCTGCTTCGCGTTTCAGGTGGATGTACAGTTCTGCCACCGTTCCAAATGTTCTAGCGATAATGTCCATGTCGTCCGCAAAGCACACAACTTGACCGGATTTTGTGAAAATCGTCCCCCGGCTGTTGAGCCCGGCTCGTCGCATCACACCTTCCAGCGCGATGTTGAAGAGTAGACATGAGAGTCCGTCACCTTGTCGCAGTCCCCGGCGAGATACGAATGAACTGGATAGTTCACCCGAAACCCTTACGCAGCTTTGCACACCGTCCATCGTTGCTTTAATCAGTCTAGTCAGCTTCCCAGGAAAGCCGTTTTCGTCCATGATTCTCCATAGCTCTGCACGGTCGATACTATCGTATGCCGCTTTGAAGTCGATGAACAGGTGGTGCGTTGGGACCTGGTATTCACGGCATTTCTGGAGGATTTGCCGTACGGTAAAGATCTGGTCCGTTGTCGACCGGCCGTCGATGAAGCCGGCTTGATAACTTCCCACGAACTCATTTGTTTTAGGTGACAGACGACGGAAGATGATCTGGGATAGCACTTTGTAGGCAGCATTCAAAATAGTGATCGCCCTGAAGTTCTCACATTCCAAATGGTCGCCTTTCTTGTGAATGGGGCAGATTACCCCTTCCTTCCACTCCTCCGGTAGCTGTTCGGTTTCCCAGATCCTGACTATCAGCCGATGTAGACAGGTGGCCAACTTTTCTGGGCCCATCTTGATGAGTTCAGCTGCGATACCATCCTTACCAGCTGCTTTGTTGGTTTTGAGCTGGTAAATGGCATCCTTAACTTCCCTCAGCGTGAGAGTTGGTTCATTTCCGTCCTCCGCTGCACTGGCGTCGTCGTTCCTTCCGTTGCCGTGGGCTCCCGTGCCTACGTTCTCCACGCCGTTCAGGTGCTGATCGAAGTGCTGCTTCCACCTTTCGATCACCTCACGTCCGTCCGTCAAAAGGCCTCCGTCTTTATCCCTGCATATTTCGGCTCGCGGCACGAAGCCGTTGCGGGATGCGTTGAGCTTCTGATAGAACTTCCGTGTTTCTTGGGAACGGCACAGCAGTTCCATTTTTTCACACTCCGCTTCTTCCAGGCGGCGCTTTTTCTCCCGAAAGAGGCGGGTCTGCTGTTTCCGCTTCTGTTTGTAACGTTCCACGTCCTTGCTGCAGCATTACCGCCCTCGCTGCGTTCTTCTCCTCCAAAACCGTTCGGCACTCTTCGTCGAACCATTCGTTCCGTCGATTCCGTTCCACGTACCCGATGGTGCTCTCGGCTGCGTTGTTGATGGCTGCTTTCACTGTACTCCAGCAGTCCTCTAGAGGGGCCTCATCGAGCTTGCCCTCGTCTGGCAACGCGGCTTCGAGATTCTGCGCGTATGCTGAGGCGACATCCGGTTGCTTCAGTCGCTCTAGGTTGTACCGTGGCGGTCGCCGGTACCGTACATTGTTGATGATGGAGAATTTTGGGCGCAGTTTGACCATCACCAGATAGTGGTCGGAGTCGATGTTGGCGCCACGATAGGTCCTGACGTCGATAATGTCGGAGAAGTGCCGTCCGTCAATCAGAACGTGGTCGATTTGAGATTCCGTCTGCTGTGGTGATCTCCAGGTGTAACGATAAGGGAGGCTGTGTTGGAAAAAGGTGCTACGTATGGCCATATTTTTGGAGGCAGCGAAATCAATGAGTCGTAGGCCGTTTTCGTTCGTTTGCTGGTGGGCGCTAAACTTACCAATCGTCGATCTGAATTCCTCCTCCTGGCCTACCTGAGCGTTCAAATCTCCTATGATGATCTTGACGTCGTGGCTTGGGCAGCGGTCGTACTCGCGTTCGAGCTGCGCGTAAAATGCGTCCTTGTCATCATCAGTACTTCCGGAGTGTGGGCTGTGCACGTTTATTATGCTGAAGTTGAAGAATCGGCCCTTGATCCTCAACCTGCACATTCTTTCGTCGATCGGCCACCAACCGATCACGCGCCTCTGCATATCACCCATCACGATGCAAGCTGTTCCCAGCTCGCGTGTGTTGCCGCAGCTCTGGTAGATGGTATGATTACCTCTAAACGTTCGCACCATGGATCCTGTCCAACACACCTCCTGCAGCGCTACGATGCCGAACCCGCGGTCCTTCAGTAGATCGGCGAGTATGCGGGTGCTCCCAATGAAGTTGAGAGATCGGCAGTTCCACGTACCGAGTTTCCAATCGCGAGTTTTTTTTGTTCGCTGGGGTCGTTGCCGTTGGTCTCGGTTCGTATTATTCTGTTGCTGATTTTCCGTTACAATGTTTTTTTACGGCTGGCTCGTAGGGCCTGACACCAACCCCCTACTTTCCGGAGGGCCATAGTGCATAGTTGAGCTTAGAGTCCTTCCCTGGCACTCGGACGTAGATCAGCCGCCCCTAACATGGGGATCAGACGCTGTTGTGAGCCGCTCCTCCTGGAGAACAGTTTTCTAGAACGCCCATATTGACAGCTGGAACTAGTTCTAGTTCACTGTGTATATTTGCTTGTTCTCATATTGGCGTTTGTTTGTTCACATTTATCAGAACGGATTTTTTCGCGTGTATCATTACACCTGGAGATCACCACAGCAGACGGAATCGCAAATCAACCATGTTCTGATTGACGGACAGCACTTCTCCGACATCTATCGACCTCAGGACCTATCGTGGCGCCAACATCGACTTCGACCACTATCTGGTGATGGTCAAACTTCGCCCAAAATTTTCTGTCATCCATAATGTACGGTACCGGCGACCGCCACAACGGTACAACCTTGAGCCACTAAAGCAACAGGATGTCGCCTCAGTATACGCGCAGAATCCTGAGGCAGTGTTACCAGACGAGCTCGATGTGGCCCCTCTAGAGGACTGCTAGAGAACACAATCGGGAACGTGGAAAGGAGGCAACGTAACCAATGGTTTAACGAGGAGTGCAGAGCGATTTTGGAGAAGAAGAACGCAGCACAGCCGGTAATGCTGCAGCAAGGAACCCGAAAGAATGAGGAACGTTACAAACAGAAGCGGAAACAGCAGACCCGCCTCTAACGGGGGGAAAAGACGCCACCTGGAAGAAACAAAGTGCGAGGAAATGGAATTGCTGTGCCGTTACCATGAAACACGGAAGTTCTACGAAAAGCTCAATGCATCCCGCAACGGCTTCGTGACGCGTGCCAAAACGTGCAGGGATAAGGAAGGAGGCTTCTTGACGGACGGACGTGAGATGATCAGAAGGTGGAAGCAGCACTTCGACGAGCACCTGAATGGCGTGGAAAACGTAGGCACGGGAGACCACGACAACGGAGGGAATGACTACGCCAATGCAGCAGAGGACGGAAATGAGTCAACCATCATGCTGAGGGAAGTTAGAGATACCATTCACCTGTAGTGAAAAGTTGAAGTTTTGAGTTGTCTTTTCGAAAGCTGCCGGCAGCTAAAGCAGTTTGGGGTTTTGTCTGTTCCCCATCTGGGACCTGGCTGGTAAACCTGGAACAAAGAAATTCAATGCCAATTAACATGTATTTCTATACCATATGTTTCAAAAGTCTTTACAGTTACTTTCTAAATATTCTGCCATAAATCCTGCATAACAGTTGTAAACCCCCAGTACTGCTGTAACTCCTTTGTGTAAAATAGAACAATTTTATCTTATCGCAGCTTAGCCTGTCGCACTGCGACTACCGTTGCAGATTAAATTCATTATCGAGCGATTAGTCTCAAATTGTCATAAAGTAAATTTGGTTCGTGCCCAGAAATTTACGATCCGCACAAATGCTTGCCCTTTACAAGCCCCCCAATAAGCGCTCTCGATTGCAATTATCCAAAATTTCACACCAGACTAGCGTTGGAAAATAATTAACGACCCCGTCCGAACTGGTGGGCTCGTGCCTAACGGGATGGAAAGCAACATATTGTGAACCTAAAATCATTGAATTCGCATCGCCTCATGCGTCGTTCTCGCTCTCTGTGTGTAATTCCTGGCCGGGTTGGCTTCCGGATGGTTTTTTACCGGGAAACACACAAATGGCCAAGTGTTCACTTGCCAACTGGACGCGCGCAACACATGCGTGGCTCCGCTAGGCTATGTGCATAGTAGGAGGAACAGGCACTTGACGTGATATTCAGTCAGTACATCTGGTAAAAGCACTCGTGAGAGAAACTATATTGTGCTAATTGTGATACTCGTGTAGAACAAAACCCGCTCGTACAAAAGGTTGTTCAGCTCAGGCGTTGTGCGGCGTTTTGAATTTGAAATGACACATTCCGAACAGGAAGCGATGACCAAATGGGTACATCTTATGACGGATTTATTTTCTATATTGCGCGGATTTTTCCTGAGCTCGGACTGAAATATATCCCATTGAGCTCCTTAACATCTTCTCAACAACTCCTATGTTTACCTCCCCGTGCAACTGAAAAAATGTTGCAGTTATCTGTTAGTTTCCTGTTCATAACTGCTGTTTAGCTTCATATTCTTTTTTGCGAAAGTATTGTAATCTCTGATCAATATTCCCGTATTTTATCATATTTTCCGGTCGGTTACCAAACCCGAGTTGAAGTGAAAAGCAGAACAGACCTCGGTGAACATGCGCCATAGTTTTAACGTCTCTAGTGGGAATTGTCCTTCTAATGTTACCTCAGGCTGTTCCAGCGGAAATGCCGTCCGACTGGTTTGGCACATACACAAAGGTCGTCAGGATTGGCTCCCGAGGTAGCCGAACAACCGGCGACTCCAATTCCGGTGCCTGCTTTCGCATGTTTATTGATGATAATTACATTTAAATTACAGTTTTATGTGTTAAAATGACAATAAACATTAATTTTCCTAAATATGAAGGCAACTTTTATCTCGGCAAAAACATGCAACTGACGACGACGACGACGGTATGGGAAGTGAGTTGGTACCGTTTCTGGCGATATGGCATGAATGCAGTCAGCAGCGCTGGAATGTAGGTGTAACTCTACGCTTGGGATGGAAAGGTGGCAAATTTGGCGAGAAACATGTGGCGGACGCCTGTAACGATGCAACATGAGCCAGTTGCCACAACCGCCGGCGAACAGCATCCCGTTGCATGTTGCCCAGCTAGATATATTGTGCACGGATGAGGCATAACCGTCTTTGGCCTATTCGTTGGCGCACTAGCTCAATACGTTGGTGCTTGGTAGCTACATAGTGATGTTCGTGGTGGATGAATTACGACTTTGGGAATGTTTTACATCACCAGAATGTCACAATTTGGTTTTGATTTCCCTATATGTTTTGCGATTTTCAATTGGATATCTTCTTCGACTGTACATATTTTCATAAACCTTTCGACGACATAGTTTTATTTCGGGATTCAGAGAAAGTATATTTTATGCTTAACTATCTACAAAACGCTGATTAGACCGGTCGTCCTCTATGGCACGAAACATGGACCCTACGTGCAGAGGACCAACGCGCCCTTGGAGTTTTCGAACGGAAGGTGTTGCGGACCATCTACGGCGGAGTGCAGATGGAAGACGGGACTTAGAGAATGAACCACGAGCTGCATCAGCTGCTGAGAGAACCAACCATCGTCCATACCGCGAAAATCGGGAGGCTACGGGTCACGTCATCAGGATGTCGGATAGCAACCCGACTAAAATGGTTCTCGAGAGTCATCCGACCTGTACAAGAAGACGTGGTGCGCAGCAAGCTAGGTGGGTCGACCAAGCGGAGGACGATCTGCTGACCCTACGCAGAGTGCGGAACTGGAGACAAACAGCCATGGACCGAGTGGAATGGAGACGGCTACTATGTACAGCAGAGGCCACCCCGGCCTTAGCCTGATCGATAATAAATAATAATATTTTATGCTGAACCGTGTGCTGCTTATAATTTCGGGTTATCTTCCAAACTCAGAAAATATGTACATATTGTTGTGAAACTCCATTATCATCACTTTCTTGAAAACTAGGTGGGCTACAATTGGCTCCATGAAGAATTAATTTTCACTGGACTTGGCCCCAGGTCAATCGCTTTTAGTCCTTCTGAACGCTAAGTGACTTTAGATCCTCATCAACTGCAAACAGCCATTATGTGTGTGGCCTTCAATGAAAATCTTTCGGTACATGCATTTCCGTTACAATTTGCTAATTCTGAATAGCAACCTAATAAAACTTGTATTTACTTACGTTTTAGAGAAAAAAAAAAAACTCTTGGTACTGTTGTTGGCCGCTACGTGTTGTTCAGGAACGCTCCACTCACCCGTTTCAGGGCTACTTAGGGAACTTGGCCATTCAAAGCAGATAGTTACGGTCGTTAGTTTACGTACGACCCGATCTGCGCTCAACAACAACACTTCACTTCACAATCACTGTAGTTTCTTCAAATAGGAATCTCTAAGTCGCGGTCGCGACACCTTGTCTTACCGGCTCACTCACTAACTTCACGGACAGTTCGTAGACCCGACTTGAACTTTGCACACCGGTAGACGACCTCTCCACTAAACTGGCCTAAACGTTGACGAGTAAGAGGTGTAGATGTATCGCGAGCTAGATTGACGGAGACTTTTCTCCTGAAGTCTCGTGAGAATCTACCGGCGGGGTAATAATTTCTATCCACTTATTCCACTATCCGTACGTTATGCCCGAAAAACGAGAAGAATGCAGCATGGGCGAGAATGTCGCAACACCGTACGAGAGTGAATGAGGTACGTTATAGACAGTAATGTGATCGTGCAATATTTTCCGCAATCCAACTTGTCGCCCTTTTTGTAGATGAGACACACGATACCTTCCATCTATTCCACCGGCGAACATGTTCGCCATCCGCCAGGTGTTGCAGAAATGCCGCGAATACAAAGTGCCCACACATCACTTGTTCATCGATTTTTAATCGGTGTATGATACAATCGATCGAGACCAGCTGTGGCAGCTATGTGCGTAGTTCGAGTATCAGGGGCACTCTCGAACTTCGCAGAGGGCTACGACAAGGTGATGGTCTTTCGTGCTTGTTGTTTAATGACGCATAGCGCGTCATCAGCATCATTGAAATCTCGCTCGAAATTTCAAAGTGCTAAAATTCAGTCATCAAAGCGCATATTTGTATGAAAATGTATCATCCCATATGCTCACTCGTGAGGAGTGTTTATGCTGCGTGGCTGCAGAATCGCCCGTTTTTATCGCTTCAAAAACGCGAGGCAAACAATCATTGAAAATTGAAAAGTCAATGATTCCTATGAAAATTTTGTGACGCATCAAGTCACCTTAACATTGCTTTGTAGGGTGTAATAAGGCTGATACAAATTTTATTTTCACTTTTTGTCCCCCCCCCCCTTCAAAAAAATTTGGCTGGAATTTGCATTTTGAGGGGGCAGATAAAAAATATTTATCAAAATTTCGGGGTTTTCTAACAATTCTTTAACAAATCCGATGAGTTTTTAATATTTTTCAGATTAAATGCTTTATTATTTTTATCCCCCCCCTCGACCAGCCAAAGGGTGGTGGGACAAAAAGTGAAATAAATATTTGTAACGGCCTAAGGAGAACGGGATAAACACGAGTGGAACGATTGTCACGAAGTCCGTTCAGTTGCTAGGTTTCGCTGATGATATTGATATTATAGCTCGCAAATTTGAGACGATAGCGGAAACGTACATCCGACTGAAGAATGAAGCCTGGCAGATCGGATTAGTCATAATTGTGTCAATGACAAAGTACATGATGGCAAAGCCCAATCAACTGGTGTTGATCGCATATGATGTTGAATAGGATGCAAAAGTTGAGGCGATATACGTACACTTTACACGCGGTTAAATGGAGGCATGTATGCATATGGCCTCCACTTTAGCATCCTATTCAACATCATATAAGACTTTGTGTCTGCTGGGAGGGCTCCAGGAAGCAATCACCGCGACCGCCCCCCCGGAATTTCTATCGACGGTGATGAAATCGAGACGGTTGAAGAATTCGTGTACTTGGGCTCACCGGTGACCAGGGATTGGCGGCATGCACCGTGCGGTGCGAAAAAAGCGTGTGTTTCACACAATCGCAAGTGCTCGTCTCCCGTTTTGCCGAGAGACAAGAGACGTATGAGTGAGAGCTTTTGTAATTGTGCGAGAGACAATCGCTGCTCTAGCTCTACGGCGCAGGGAGTAATGCGCGGTGCTTGGGACTGTGCTTGTCTCCAAACAGAAAAAATCAATTAATAAATTAATTGAAGAGTTTGTGTTTTCGCCAAAGTTGTTAAGCTTGTCAAGGGCTGACAAGTGATGGGTCGTTTGATTCGAATTTTTTTGCAATCATGCGTAGTATCAAGCCAAGCACAAAGCACGGAGACAAGCACCGAGAGAGTGCATACGACAAAGCGTGAGAGACAGGAGAGCTCCAGCGCGCGGCAAAGTAAGCGAGTAACACACAACCGATTGCGCGTACTCGTCTCCTTCTAGTTTGTTGTGCTGTCTCGTAGCAGAGTGTGCGGCACGCAAAGAGTTTTGAGTAGCACCCTATCCCTGCCGGTGACCGCCGACAACGACACCAGCAGAGAAATTCAGACGCATTGTGGCAGGAAATCGAGCTTAGTTCGCCGTCACACGAAGTTAATTTTCTACAAAACGCTGATTATGGGCACGAAGCATGGACTCTACGAGCAGAGAACCAACGCGTCCTTGGATGTTTTGAACGGAACATGTTGCGTACCTTCTACGGCGGAGTGCGGATCGAAGACGGGACTTGGAGAAGGGGAATGAACCACGAACTGCATCAGCTGCTGAGATAACCAACCATCGTCTACACCGCGAAAATCGGGAGGTTACGGTGGGTCATCAGGATGTCGAATAGCAACCCAACTAAAATGGTTCTCAAGAGTCATCCGACCAGTACAAGAAGACGTGGTGCGCAGCGAGTGGAGACTGGAGATATACAGTCATGGATCGAGTAGAATGGAGATGTTTCCTACGTACAGCAAGGAACACTCAGGCCTTAGTTTGACCGGTAAGGTAAGGTACGTTATGCCCTGCCTGATTAGTCTTCGGTTTTCACTTGCTGAATACTTTGATTTACAAACCCTCACTAGTTGCTTCCCAAGATGATAAAACAGACCCGCCGATGGGTGGCAGGTTAAGCACCTGATCATCCCATTTTATTTTTAAATTCCTCCTACATCATTCAAAGTAGAATCGGTAATCACTTAACACTTACCATAGACTATGGTATTGCCCTAATATTACTATGTATTTATTCTAGCTAGATTTAGGCAAAACTGATACTTAACCCTCGAGCAGTCGCGTCTTTAACTACCAGCACCGACGCCACACTTACGCTATGTACCAAAAGCGTGCATTTTTCATGGTGCGTGTACTTAGTACACGACGCGACCGCTCCCGGGTTAATTGGCTTTACAGAATGACTTTCAATTTTCATCAATTGTTCAACGTATTCGCACCCATGAACCTGGTTGAAACCTTGGATCCTCTCTGGAGCCACCATGTTGAATACCATCAGGGTCACTGCCCTTCACGATGTCCAGAAGAGCTAGCATCACCGCGGGTCTTTGGGTCTTCTTCCTAAAGCTGTGCGTATTTGTGCTTGACGGACTCCCCCCTGTCTCTCGGAGATGACCTTTTCTACACGTCCACGAATCCATTGATGTCCCGCTGTTCCACAAACAACAAGAACCAGATCACCAACTTTCAGGTCCCACGTTCCGCAAATCATTTTGTCTGGCGAGTGATGACCAGTGCGTACTCTTTAACTCACTCAAATCGATTGGACCTGTTTCCAGCTACTCCTTAGGCCTACTCGTTGTAGCATTGGCTCGGATGGCAGAATCTTCAGGTCACTGGAATTGCCCAACAGAAAGTGGTTGGGCGTGAGTGATTCTGGATCTGCCGATTTAAGAGGGATGCAGGTGAGAGGCCTGTATTTTATGATAAACTTGGCTACCAATGGAATTGTTTCTAGGGTTTCATCGTCTGGTTTTCGGAGAGCTTCCGCAACCGTACAAGAACCCCTCAGGCTCCGTCCATGTGAGGCGCCGCCGGAGCGATGGACATTCATTTTGTTCTGCCACTTGTAATGGTTGACGGCAGAGTTTCGTTCCTCTCACGCTTCCTCTCTAGATCATAGCTTGCACCCTGGAAACACGTTCCGTTGTCGCTGTAGATTTCAGCTGGTGGTACTGCCAGTCAACGTTTAACTTGGCTTCTTCTGACTCTGACAAAAATCTGCCTAAAATAATCTACTCAAACGCGGACGAAACCTTGCAGTCGAGCCGGTGGAATTGGAGCCATTGGTAGAGGTTGCGGACGAGTTTTCTTTACGCGACAAAAAGCACATTCCCTTGAAACCTTCTCGACAAGACTTCGCCACTTTGCCACTTCAAATCGATGCCGCAGTTCGTTCACGACGGTTTCCCTGTTTGCATGGTGGAATCGGCGATGATAGCAGTCGGTGGTCGGTGATAAGTTTGGTAATGGGTTAATTCTGGAGTAAAATAGCAGGGAATATGGCTTCAACTGGTGCGAATCTCCTCCAAGCATGTTAGACCTCTCAATATGTTCGAATTCACTATCATTGGATTGCACGTGGAATGTAATTCAGGATCCCCATGGGAGTGATCATCTGCCAATCAAAATTTCAGTTACCAATTCGTGTCAGGCTCGCCAGATCGACGTCGCGTATGACCTCACGAAGCATATTGACTGGGGTAAGTATGCTGAGTTGGTCTCCGAAGGCGAGCAGTCGGTTGACGTTCTTCCTCCGCAGGAAGAATACCAGTTTCTGTCTGGGTTAATCGTCGATAGTGCTCTCAAAGCGCAGCGTAGACCGGTTCCGGGAACGATACGTCGAAGACCCCCCACACTGTGGTGGGATGAAGAATGTACCGGAGTCTATCGTGAAAGATTCGCCGCGTTTAAAAAATATCGGAAGCGCGGTACACGGGAGAACTACAAGCGGTATTCCTCTCGTGACGAGATATTCAAGAACCTCGTAAATGCGAAAAAACGTGGTTATTTGAGGAATTTCGTCAACGGCTTATCGCGGGAGACGTCAATGCGGACTCTCTGGACGGTAGGAAAAAGAATGCGCAACGCGGTATCGGCTAATGAGGATCGAGAAAGCTCGCCTCGATGGATTTTCGAATTCGCAAAGAAAGTCTGTCCGGATTCGGTCCAAGTGCAATCGAATATTCGTCATTATCCACCCGAAAGGAATGCGATGGATTCACCTTTTTCGATGCTAGAATTCTCACTCGCGCTTCTGTCATGTAACAACTCTGCCCCAGGAATGGATAGAATAAAGTTCAACTTGCTTAAAAGCCTCCCAGACGTCGCAAAGAGGCGCTTGTTGAATTTATTCAATCTATTCTTGGAGAGCAACACTGTTCCGGATGACTGGAGACGAGTGAGGGTTATTGCCATCCAAAAGCCCGGAAAGCCCGCGTCGGATCACAACTCGTACCGTCCTATTGCGATGTTGTCGTGCTTACGGAAGCTGCTAGAGAAGATGATTCTCCATCGGCTCGACAAATGGGTTGAATCGAACGGCCTTCTATCAGATACTCAATTTGGTTTCCGCAGGTGCAAGGGAACGAGCGATTGTCTGGCGCTGCTTTCTTCAGAGATTCAACTGGCCTACGCTCAAAAAGAGCAAATGGGCTCCGTATTCTTGGATATTAAGGGGGCTTTTGATGCAGTTTGCACGGTAAAGGCTGGGTATGCTGCGCAATTCAGATCCCATTGTGATCCACTAGCCTCTGCCCAGCAACTCCTATCCCTACCTCCACGTGGTACCGGCCGGTAACTATGAGCAACCTTAGGGAAGATCGGGTAACCAACCCCGGTGGGAACTTTGGTCGTAGGCTGACAGGGAAGGGGGGGTTTGCTTCGGCAAACCTGAGCGTCTGTTCTCCAGGAGGAGCGGCTCACAACAGCGTCTGATCCCCATGTTAGGGGCGGCTGATCTACGTCCGAGTGCCAGGGAAGGACTCTAAGCTCAACTGTGCACTATGGTCCTCCGGAAAGTAGGGGGTTGGTGTCAGGCCCTACGAGCCAGCCGTAAAAAACCATTGTAACGGAAAATCAGCAACAGAATAATACGAACCGAGACCAACGGCAACGACCCCAGCGAACAAAAAGGACTTGCGATTGGAAACTCGGTACGTGGAACTGCCGATCTCTCAACTTCATTGGGAGCACCCGCATACTCGCCGATCTACTGAAAGACCGCGGGTTCGGCATCGTAGCGCTGCAGGAGGTGTGTTGGACAGGATCCATGGTGCGAACGTTTAGAGGTAATCATACCATCTACCAGAGCTGCGGCAACACACGCGAGCTGGGAACAGCTTTCATCGTGATGGGTGATATGCAGAGGCGCGTGATCGGTTGGTGGCCGATCGACGAAAGAATGTGCAGGTTGAGGATCAAGGGCCGATTCTTCAACTTCAGCATAATAAACGTGCACAGCCCACACACCGGAAGTACTGATGATGACAAGGACGCATTTTACGCGCAGCTCGAACGCGAGTACGACCGCTGCCCAAGCCACGACGTCAAGATCATCATAGGAGATTTGAACGCTCAGGTAGGCCAGGAGGAGGAATTCAGACCGACGATTGGTAAGTTCAGCGCCCACCAGCAAACGAACGAAAACGGCCTACGACTCATTGATTTCGCCGCCTCCAAAAATATGGCCATACGTAGCACCTTTTTCCAACACAGCCTCCCTTATCGTTACACCTGGAGATCACCACAGCAGACGGAATCTCAAATCGACCACGTTCTGATTGACGGACGGCACTTCTCCGACATTATCGACGTCAGGACCTATCGTGGCGCCAACATCGACTCCGACAACTATCTGGTGATGGTCAAACTGCGCCCAAAACTCTCCGTCATAAACAATGTACGGTACCGGCGACCGCCACGGTACAACCTAGAGCGACTGAAGCAACCGGATGTCGCCTCAGCATACGCGCAGAATCTCGAAGCCGCGTTGCCAGACGAGGGCGAGCTCGATGAGGCCCGTCTAGAGGACTGCTGGAGTACAGTGAAAGCAGCCATCAACGACGCAGCCGAGAGCACCATCGGGTACGTGGAACGGAATCGATGGAACGAATGGTTCAACGAAGAGTGCAGAACGGTTTTGGAGGAGAAGAACGCAGCGAGGGCAGTAATGCTGCAGCAAGGGACTCGACAGAACGTGGAACGTTACAAACGGAAGCGGAAACAGCAGACCCGCCTCTTTCGGGAGAAAAAGCGCCGCCTGGAAGAAGCGGAGTGTGAAGAAATGGAACTGCTGTGCCGTTCCCAAGAAACACGGAAGTTCTATCAGAAGCTCAACGCATCCCGCAACGGCTTCGTGCCGCGAGCCGAAATATGCAGGGATAAAGACGGAGGCCTCTTGACGGACGGACGTGAGGTGATCGAAAGGTGGAAGCAGCACTTCGATCAGCACCTGAACGGCGTGGAGAACGTAGGTACGGGAGCCCACGGCAACGGAAGGAACGACGACGCCAGTGCAGCGGAGGACGGAAATGAACCAACTCCCACGCTGAGGGAAGTTAAGGATGCCATTCACCAGCTCAAAACCAACAAAGCAGCTGGTAAGGATGGTATCGCAGCTGAACTCATCAAGATGGGCCCAGAAAAGTTGGCCACCTGTCTGCATCGGCTAATAGTCAGGATCCGGGAAACCGAACAGCTACCGGAGGAGTGGAAGGAAGGGGTAATCTGCCCCATTCACAAGAAAGGCGACCATTTGGAATGTGAGAACTTCAGGGCGATCACTATTTTGAATGCTGCCTACAAAGTGCTATCCCAGATCATCTTCCGTCGTCTGTCACCTAAAACAAATGAGTTCGTGGGAAGTTATCAAGCCGGCTTCATCGACGGCCGGTCGACAACGGACCAGATCTTTACCGTACGGCAAATCCTCCAGAAATGCCGTGAATACCAGGTCCCAACGCACCACCTGTTCATCGACTTCAAAGCGGCATACGATAGTATCGACCGCGCAGAGTTATGGAGAATCATGGACGAAAACGGCTTTCCTGGGAAGCTGACTAGACTGATTAAAGCAACGATGGACGGTGTGCAAAACTGCGTAAGAGTTTCGGGTGAACTATCCAGTTCATTCGTATCTCGCCGGGGACTGCGACAAGGTGACGGACTCTCATGTCTACTGTTCAACATCGCGCTGGAAGGTGTGATGCGACGAGCCGGGCTCAACAGCCGGGGAACGATTTTCACAAAATCCGGTCAATTTGTGTGCTTTGCGGACGACATGGACATTATCGCTAGAACATTTGGAACGGTGGCAGAACTGTACACCCGCCTGAAACGCGAAGCAGCAAAGGTCGGACTGGTGGTGAATGCCTCAAAAACAAAGTACATGCTGGTAGGCGGAACCGAACACGACCGGATCCGTCTGGGTAGTAATGTTACGATAGACGGAAATACTTTCGAGGTGGTGGAGGAATTCGTATACCTCGGATCCTTACTGACGGCTGACAACAACGTGAGCCAAGAAATTCGGAGGCGCATCATCAGCGGAAGTCGGGCCTACTACGGGCTCCAGAAGAAACTGCGGTCGAAAAAGATTCACCCACGCACCAAATGCACCATGTACAAAACGCTAATAAGACCGGTGATCCTCTACGGGCACGAAACATGGACCATGCTCGAGGAGGACCTACAAGCACTCGCAGTTTTCGAGCGACGCGTGCTAAGAACGATCTTCGGCGGTGTGCAGGAGAACGGTGTGTGGCGGAGAAGGATGAACCACGAGCTCGCTGCACTTCACGGCGAACCCAGCATCCAGAAGGTGGCCAAAGCCGGAAGGATACGTTGGGCAGGGCATGTTGCAAGAATGCCGGACAACAACCCTGCAAAGCTGGTGTTTGCAACGGATCCGGTTGGCACAAGAAGGCGTGGAGCGCAGAGAGCACGGTGGGCGGACCAGGTGGAGCGTGACTTGGCGAGCATTGGGCGCGACCGAGGATGGAGAGCGGCAGCCACAAACCGAGTATTGTGGCGTACTATTGTTGATTATGTCTTGTCTTAATGATGTTGAACAAATAAATGTATGTATGATGCAGTTTGCGTTGATGTCCTTTCAGACAAACTCCACGAGTGTGGGCTTTCTCCGATTTTAAACAACTACTTGTACAATTTGTTGTCTGAGAAGCACATGTTTTTCTCTCATGGAACCTCGGCAACTTCACGAATTAGTTACATGGGTCTCCCCCAGGGCTCATGCTTAAGCCCCCTTCTTTACAACTTTTACGTCAGAGACATTGACGAATGTCTCGTGGAAAATTGCACGCTACGACAGCTTGCGGACGACGCCGTGGTTTCTGTCACCGGACCAGAGGCGGAAGATCTGCAAGGACCATTGCAAGATACTTTGGACAATTTGTCTGCTTGGGCTGTAAAGCTGGGTATCGAATTCTCCCCGGAGAAATCTGAGTTAGTTGTCTTTTCTAGGAAGCGTGATCCAGCAGATCTAGAGCTTCAATTTTTGGGTAAGGAACTCACTCAAGCTCTTTCGCATATGTATCTAGGGGTCTGGTTCGACTCTAAAGGTACCTGGGGAAAGCACATTAATTATCTGTATCAGAAGTGCCAACAACGAATCAACTTCATGCGTACACTTACCGGAACATGGTGGGGAGCCCACCCGGAAGATCTGATAAAGCTTTATCTGACAACGATACTGTCGGTTCTCGAATACGGTAGCTTTTGCTTTCAGTCCGCCGCGAAAACACACATCCTGAAGCTTGAGCGTATTCAGTATCGTTGTCTTCGGATCGCGTTAGGCTGCATGAACTCGACGCACACAATGAGTTTGGAGGTACTAGCAGCAGTACTCCCTTTATCAGATCGTTTCGTGGAAATGTCGTTAAGGTTCCTCATCCGCTGTGAGGTGCTGAATCCATTGGTAATTGAAAATTTTGAAAAGCTAATCGAACGACTTCATCAAACAAAATTTATGACAGTGTACTACTCGTACATGACTCTGGAGGTTAACCCTTCCTTGAATGTTCTCAACCGCGATTGCTTCCCAGACTTCTCCAATTCCACTATAGGTTTTGATCTGACCATGAAGCAAGAAATCCGTGGAATCCCAGATCCGCTCCGATCGGAGCACATCCCGAAAATTTTTGCAAGCAAGTTTGGTCATGTCAGTTGCGACAGGAGATTTTTCACTGATGGCTCAAAAACAAATGATTCCACTGGATTTGGTGTATTTAACGAGCTTCATAGCGCCGCCCATAAACTTCAAAGTCCTTGCTCAGTATATGTCGCAGAATTGGCGGCTATACACTACGCATTAGAGCGAATTGCCTCTCTTCCCTCTGATCAATATTTCATTTTTACGGATAGTCTCAGTTCAATTGAGGCTATTCGTTCAATGAGGCCGGTGAAGCACTCTATTTCCTAAGCGAAATACGATCATGTCTGAGTGCTTTATCGAATCAAGCATATAATATCACCTTGGTTTGGGTCCCTTCGCATTGCTCGATCCCGGGCAATGAGAAAGCGGACTCACTCGCCAAGGTGGGCGCTATGGAAGGCGATATTTATGACCGTCATATCGCCTACAATGATTTTTTTAATTGCTCGTCAGCATGCCTTGGTCAGTTGGCAACAAAAATGGGATGCAGGGGAATTGGGCAGGTGGTTGCATTCAATTCTCCCACAGGTATCGAAGACGTCATGGTTCAAGGGGTTGGACATAGGTCGAGATTTTATCAAGATAATGTGTCGACTTATGTCCAATCACTACTCTCTGGGCTCGCATTTCTATCGAATAGGGCTCACAGACAGCAATCGCTGTAGCTGTGGTTCAGGCTATCAAGATATCAACCATGTTGTGTGGGAATGCCCAAAATACGGTATTGCCAGATCCGATTTATGTGCATCCCTCAGGGCCCGAGGAAAACCAGAAAAGGAAGACATTAGAGATGTGTTGGGTAGACTTGATCTTGAGTACATGAAGCTTGTGTACGACTTTCTAAAACAAGCTGAAGTCTTTGTATGATATCCCCGTCTTGTTGTTCCACTTGTCCACCTCGCGTCTTTATTTGACATCCCAGTCTTGTTGCTCCACTTGTCCACCTCGTATCCCTTCGAAAATCGTTTGTTTGTATCGTTACAGGTTGTTCGTCCACTCTACGTTTGACCAGCAGCATCACGCCACAACATGCTGCCAAGTGTCAACGAAAAGCCCCCATCATCCTATCCTTTCCTCAAATATTTTTGTTCCCCCTAACCTCGACCAAACCGCGAGTTTTACGGTTCCCCAAAACTAACATAGTTTATAAGTCAAAAACATTAAATTGTAAAAAGTTTAAATTGAATTCGGCTCCGTTATGCCTGTTGGCGCATGAGCCTTAAATAAATGATTAAGTAAAAAAAAAAATACTGGTGCGAATGTTGCAGCGCAATTACATTCCCGCATCCGGAGGATCCCTTGGTCGTCCACATATTGTCACACTTTTTAAACCAGGCTCGATTTGGACACGCAAGCATGCCGCATATCCGGTGGACAGGACTGCTATTTTTTCAGGAAAGCACTCAGCTTGAGCTACTATACACAACGCTTTCTCTGTCCGCTTCAATTTAGTTTATTTGAGAACGCCTAGCTGTAGAGCTGAACTTCTCCGTTTATAACGAAGATTTTCTATGAAACGTAAAGCATACGCCATTGCCCGCTGCATCCTTTCGTAACGGCAAATTCTTGTGGCTTTAATCAGTGGGACTGCCGACCAAAACGCAAGAACTGTCGAAGTTCTTCTTGAGTCGAAATATCTTGACGTTGTTCCGGCCAATAATGTGCTTCACTTTGATGAAGATAAGCTGGACCACGAAACCACGGATTTCGTGCTTGGAATACAATGCTTTAGCCCCACTTTGTGGCTTTACCCGCCACATTGGCCTTTGTCAGGACTCATCTCCAGTCTTGAGGATCACTCAGAATCAAAATTTCGCTCTCAAACCGCAGCAAACTTCTAGAACCGTCGGTGATAGGATCCACGCTAGTACAGTTATCGAATCAGTCCACATATATCGCTTAGACTCCGGAAGTTCATGATTGCTCAGAACTGATTGAAGGTATTGAGAACTGAGAACAGCAGCCTTTAACTCTAGCCGTGTTATAGAAAAAGTCTTCAGGGGCGCCACTTTGCCTTTCGATTCATCCAGAGCTACTTGAACTCCACTAGTCGGAAGTATACGACGCAGCGTAATGCCGTTTCGCTAGCGCCAACGAATACGTGAACCTCTAATGGATTGTCATTGCTGGAAAAGGTGGTGGAGAAGTAGCACCGATGAATCCATAATGTGTCCAACTTATCGAAACAATCCGGCGCAGTATCATAACGTCCGAGGCCATAAAGTCCCAGGACTTTATGGCGCATTTTTTCGAGGCATAACATCCGAACTTGCAGATACGCCACGAAGTCCAAGGAAAGAAGGCACATAGGATATTATGACGCATCCAAACTTTTGGACGCTATTTCGCAAAAAAAACGCGACTAAATGTCCGGGACAATCCACCCGTTGGCGCAATTGTCGAATGTTGTTTTCGTTGATCGGTTCGTCCCAATCGGTTTCAGAAGACCAACTTTTTTGGATGAGGACCTTTATTTGAATGAGGAAGAAATAGACCAGGCCTAGCGGGTCAAACAGGTTCATAACGACCCGAAGTATTTCGCGTTTCGTGGGAACGTGGTTGTGATTGAGAATCCATTGAAGATCTTCTCAAAAATTGACGGTGTACGTGAAGCAGTCCACACTGGGCATCCATTTTATCCCCAAAACCGATTCCGTGTTTTCAGCCCTCTCCAAGACCAGTTCCTTCATGTTATCTCCTGGTTCTTCGCCAATACCTTGCAGAACTTCTCCGGAATTTGACAGGAATTACGGAGCCGAATCTTTCTCTTGAATGAACCAGGATCACCTCATTCACGACTTCTATAGCTTCCTGAACCGTCTGGAAGCTGACTAAAAAGTCGTCCACGTAGTGGTGCTTGGTGATGGCGACCGTAGCTCGTAGATATTGCTCGGAAAATTCTTCGGAGTTTACGTTTTTTACATATTGGGCCGATACGGGCGAATATGTAACGCAAAACGTCGCAACATCCATCACATACATCTTGATGTCTTCTGATGAAGCGGCATGCCACAGAAAGCACTGAGAGAGGTCGGTCTTGTTCCCTGATCTTAATCTGGTGGAACATTTCCCGTATTTAAACGATTTCAATTTGAAGAAATCCAGCGACATTGTGTACGAAAACTATACATCTATCTCATGGTTACAATGCCTTTAAGTTTATTGAGATCATCGAGACCAGCTGTGGCAGATATGTGCGTAGTTCAAGTATCAGGGGCACTCTCGAATCTTGCAGAGGGCTTCGACAAGGTGATGGTCTTTCGTGCTTGCTGTTTAATGACGCGTAGTGCGTCATCAGCATCATTGAAATCTCGCTCGAAATTTCAAAGTGCTAAAACTCAGTCATCAAAGCGCATATTTGTATGAAAATGTATCATCCCACATGCTCACTCGTGATGATTGTGATGATATTTTTCTGCTGCAGAATCGCCTTTTTTATCACTTCAAAAAACGCGAGGCAAACAATTATTGAAAAAATTGAAAAGCCAATGATTCCTATGAACATTTTGTGATGCATCAAGTCACCTTATCATTGCTTTGTAATAAGGAGAACGGGATAAACACGAGTGGAACAATTATCACGAAGTCCGTTCAGCTGCTTGGTTTCGCCGATGTTATTGATATAATTGCTCGTAAATTTGAGACGATGGTGGAAACGTACATCCGACTAAAGAATGAAGCCAGGCAGATCGGATTAGTCATTAATGTGTCGATGACAAAGTACATGATGGCAAAGGGCTCCAAGAAGCAATCACCGTGATCGCCACCCCGAATTTCTATCGACGGTGATGAAATCGAGGCGGTTGAAGAATTCGTGTACTTGGGCTCACCGGTGACCGCCGGAAGCTGGAAGCTGGAAGCTGACTAAAAAGTCGTCCACGTAGTGGTGCTTGGTGATGGCGACCGTAGCTCGTAGATATTGCTCGGAAAATTCTTCGGAGTTTACGTTTTTTACATATTGGGCCGATACGGGCGAATATGTAACGCAAAACGTCGCAACATCCATCACATACATCTTGATGTCTTCTGATGAAGCGGCATGCCACAGAAAGCACTGAGAGAGGTCGGTCTTGTTCCCTGATCTTAATCTGGTGGAACATTTCCCGTATTTAAACGATTTCAATTTGAAGAAATCCAGCGACATTGTGTACGAAAACTATACATCTATCTCATGGTTACAATGCCTTTAAGTTTATTGATAAAATGGGTCAATGACTCCAACCTGGCTCCAACTAGTCAGTACAGAACCGATTCCACGTTAATTACAGTACTAATACGCATCACATCTTGACTATTGATGTCCCCACCCCCGAAGCACTCATCAACTACGCTGTCGATCAGAATGCTAATAAACATAGTGAGCCACTTAATCGTTATTCATCCTAATTGCATACAACTCGATGCCTGAACTGATTGAACATCTTCTCTATTTGCTTGGCTGCTTCCGGGACTTCCTTCGATGCACGATGCGATGTGCTGCTCTTGTCGTGAGAATGGTGAATAGAGCATTCATTCAACATTGTCCCCACCATCCAGGTAGGTACATACCTACACTTTTAGAGCAGCACCCAGAGGAGGACAACATCCAGAAGAAGTGAAAACTCCCTTAACGATCCCGTCGCCGTCGTCGTATGTGGGGAAGCAATCTACTGGAAAATGGGAGGCGTATGTTAAGTCTATGTCGTCACACGTTTATTCTTACTCTGTCGTATACGTACGAGGGGGAAATCATGCAATTAAAATAATTGCTTCAAATATGATGTGACAATTGTTCTGCTCCGTGTTATAAGGAGGCAAATCAGCAAAGCATAGCGCATTTTGAAAACTAGCTAATTTGAAGTACAGTAGGTAAATAAATATATTAAGTTCACGGTAGAGTGATGAAAATGTTGCTTAGTATTTGCTGGGAGTAAGAAAAACGCGTCATCACGTTCGGGATATTGTGATCTCAGACGTTGTGATCCGGCCCTCACGACTCACTTTGTTGTCAGCTATTCGTACAATTTCCAACTCAATTCATAAAAGTTGCAGCAATAGAAACTGACAGTTTTATTATCATTTTATCGTGCACTTGAAGCTCTTCAAGGACGGATCAATTCTCCTAGAGGGCATCTTGTGAAGTACTACAGGTTTCAAGGAAGTCTTGAAATCAATTCTCAAAGACAATCTTAGGACAGGCCTCTGTAGTCTTATGGCGAGTTTGTGGCTGAGTTGACGTATGTAGTTTTACAACGAAAGTCGGCTTATGTTTACTCGCGCTTAGCTTCTTCTAGGCGGAATTTTTCAACAATTCAAAGTAATAAATAAGCATGCATGTCGAATTATTGTTGGTTTATTTTATAACATTCTCAGCTGAACAAAACCAAATGATGAATAACAAGCTGAAACGATGCTATTTACATTGTCAATAAGCCAAATTGCAACATTTCGCACGTATGTGAACAAAGATTTAATTACAAGCTTAATAAACATCAGCATTTTCTAATTGTTCGATTTGCTCTTACTAGCTTTGATATAAGCTGAAGAAGAACTTTTTTCTACACGTTAAACAACTTATGTTCCACGGTTTTTGATAGCGAATTATTGTGGTTTACATTAGTCGAACAAATGCATTTGAGTTTTAATACTTCAGCAATTGTGTTGATGGTTAGATCTACTGGATAACTGACACTGAGGAAGATTACAAGTGGTAGTCTAAATAAGCGTATCTGTCAAAGGATTATCAAAATAGGGCGGAATTAAAAGGTTCTTCCCCTTGGCGTAACGTCCTCACTGGGACAAAGCCTGCTTCTCAGCTTAGTGTTCTTTGAGCACTTCCATAGTTTTTAACTGAGAGCTTCCTCTGCCAATGACCATTTTGCATGCGTATATCGTGTGGCAGGCACGAAGATACTCTATGCCCAAGGAAGTCAAGGAAATTTCCTTTACGAAAAGATCCTGGACCGACCGGGAATCGAACCCGTCACCCTCAGCATGGTCATGCTGAATACCCGTGCGTTTACCGCCTCGGCTATATGGGCCCTCATTAATTATTATTAATTATTAAAATTAATTAAAATTAAATTAAATTAAAAGGTACGAAACTGATTATGATCGTTTAAGAGCACTCTTATTTACCTCAGCAGTGCTCTAAGGGAATAACCTCAAACTCGTCCTCGTCTGGCAACACTACCTTGAGATTCTGCGAGTTTGCTGAGGCGACAACTTGTTGTTGACATCAGTCGCTCTTGGTTGTACCGTACCGGTATCGTACATTGTTGCTGACTGAAAGTTTTGAGTGTAGTTTGAATATCACCAAATAGTGGCCACCCGACTAGATGGGAAAAACAAAATTATTACATTTTGTGTTGTTTTGTTACAATGATTTTTATAACCACGGTTTTTATTAAACATGTACTGTTAGTAGTTAAAATAAGAATAACTCGTTCCAATTGAGCATGAGCATGAGCATGAGCATAGATGACCGTACTATTCGTAGTTGCTACTCCGTGATTGACCAGAACAATCGAAGTTGCACAAGGAATCAACAGACGGAGCTTGGGAGTAGCTTACCGTCCTCAATGTGCATCTTCGAGAATTCCAAACTTTATTAGGTCAATAACGGCGCCGGCCACGTCCTTACGGTCATCGAGGAAGGAAAGGAATGTTATTATGACGTGCGTTGCTTACTAAAGACCGAGATCACCTCTGCGTCTCCACGTCTGTCATGGGAAGGACTTTTTGTTAGTGGGGAGGGAAAAGGGCGCATGATATGAGTTCACTTTGGTAAGTGGAGTGATTCATGCAACCCTATTAATATCAAACCATATTTTCATTTGGACTAAAACAAAACACATGCCGACATCGAAGATGACGAACCATTCAGATAGTTTTCGAAGTGCGAAAATTAACGAAAGAGAAAATAAAGTGATTTGAACCAACGTGGCTTTGGAACTTGGGCCGACACTTGATGTGACGAACATTTCAATGTCTGTTAACTAAAATCGCAAAAAATGTTGTTTGTTGCATTTATCGTATCATAAATCGCCCCGTACGAAGATGAGCAGTCAAATAGACGACGACGACGACGACCGAATGAAAACGCGGCCTGTACACTTTGCCACCAAAAACTCACTCAATAAGAATAACTCGTTCCAATTAAAACAAAAATTTAACAAAATGGGATATAATCGTAACGATATTATAACAAATTTTGTTAGACTAAACATGCGAAATCATAACAAAATTATAACAAGTTCTGTTTCAGAACAAATTTGTTTCTAGTTTTGTTATAAATCTCTTGGGTCAAGTGACCAAAATAACAAAACATATCAATTGTTTTCGCGACAACACAGAAAATCTTATAAATCTTCTACTATTTTGCTGTTGCTTAAGTTGCCATAGGAATCCAAATCTATATATATAAAAATGCAGTGGCATACGTTAGACCGCGCATAACTTGCGAACGGAAGGTTCAATTTCGGTCGTTTTAGTTTTGTTCTGTTAGTTTTCACCCAAGGAAGGTTTGTGAGACAAAAAACGTGAAAAAAATGAGACTTTTTAAAAATCGATCTTTCATACATTTTGACCGGGGACTTGTTGTTAGCTAGAAACTTGAAACGTCAAAAAACATAGTAGGCAAGACAAAGTTTTCCGGGTACAGCTAGTTATGAAATAATTTTGTTACAAAAAGTATAACAAAGATTGCAATTAACGTGTTACGAGGTTATTTTTTTATTCTTCAATCTCTTAACCTAATTTACAGCTCTTTTGTCCACTAGAGCACTGCTTGAGTGATTCCAATAGGAGGCAATCAGTGAAGTACTAGATTGAAAGTAGTGAGCTGGATTTTTGTATGGTGAGATGATCAATTCTCCATTTTTGCAATGAAATGGTGCAAACAGCGTAGGTTATATGATTTATTGCCTAATTTGATGCTATTTGAGCAAAAGTTTGAATAACTGTGTTGTTGTATTAATTTTTCCTGCAACTTCAGCAACACAGTTATACAAACTTTTGCTCAAACAGCATCAAATTAGTCAATAAATCATATAACCTACGCTGTTTGTACGATTTCATTGCAGAAATGGAGAATTGATCATCTCACCATACAAAAATCCAGCTCACTACTTTCAATCTAGTACTTCACTGATTGCCTCCTATTGAAAGCTGTACTTACAATTTGTACAGCGCCTAAATGTATTCTATTCTAATTCTACTATATCCAACTGGTTACCGTTGCGCTGCTTTCATTTTCTACCCTATCATGGTAGAATCATGAGCACGAGGAAGCTGATGTGTGACTGTTGATTGTTCCTGTTTCCAGTCCGATTGGGGGTCCATTATGAGTTGCCTTTCGCCGATGTCCAAGTATCCGGGTCCATTTGAGCCCTTGGCTCAGAAGAGGGTCAGTGTTAGCTGCTCTCAGGGGGAAAGAGCAACTGACGAAAGTGCCAGGGCTGGGATCGAACCCATGACCATATGCTTATGAAGCAAGCGTGTAGCCACTACGCCACGGGTCCGGCAGGATTAATGAGTTATCCGTAACATTTTTTATGAAACACTTTACACTACAATGTGTAAAAATAGGCGATTTTAACTAAACATCTTCCTCTTTGTAACGTTACGTAGTTTTTAAACGTCTCCTACATCGAAAAGTTAAAAAAACTGTTGTAATCCTCCTTTGTCAAATAAATAAATTTAATGAGACGGGCCAAAATATGTGCACTTGGTGGTCCATAAATAAAATCAGGTGGTCCAAAATAGGAGTCAGACGTCCTTCAGGAGTTTTGTAGCTTCTTGTATTTACTACCAAAATTTTGAGTTTTCCTTGATTATGCTCGACAGAAAACATGTTGCTCTACGTAATGCCTACTGAAATTATCCGTGTTTTATAGCAAAATACTTCTTTTTTCGTCAAATTGTTCAACCACTTCCTCAGGGGGTCCAAAATTCCTCCCGTACCCTATATCATCGGATGAAGGCATGGTGGAAAGTAGGTACCGGACGGATTACCTGCTTTCAAAAACTGATCTTCATCTTTTTGGCCTACATTAGTTATTGTACATGAATTGAAAGTGAAAGATGTGCGGTCGCCACTTATTGTTGGGACATTTTGTTGAGGAAATACGAAAGCCCTCGCATTAAATAATTATCGTCAACTGCATTTAAATGCATGATTTCTTGTAAAACTAAAGATGTCAATGCGTTTCTTGAGCTTTTTGTTATCGAGTTGTCGCAAGGTATTACATTTTCGGATCGTACTTTTAAAATCAAAACCCGTTGTTTTATTTGCGATACTCCGGCCAGGTCGATGATAAGAGGTAACTATTTGAGCCGTTTCCATGAAATTCTAGGATTTTGCCAAAAGCGTCGAAAAGTTTTGTATCGTTTCGACAGTTTCCTGTGGTATTTCATCGGCCCAAATCCACAGCACTCGGTTACCCTGTTGCAACGCATCATCATCCGCCATCCCGAATTCTTCGATGTCTATCGAAATCAAATAATCGTCACAACCACCATGTGGACCATCCTCCACCTATCCAGGTCCGTCATCCAGCACCACTATTTCTTCGACCAACGTCAATTCGATCACACATTTTTGCCCTTCTTCCACGTGCCGCCGGCCAAGTACCCAGTCTTCCCGGCCGACCCTATCAATTTCGAAAACTGCTACCAATCATTCGGCGGGTTCTAGGAGGCAGGATCCATCGGTCGGTGGAGAGTCATTACCGGTGGTGGTGAGATTACTTCTAAGGTGCTGTGTATTGCTAACACAAGGAGTTGTGAGCCGCGGATTCTACACTCGGGCAAAGGGTTTTCAGTGCCGGTGCAGCAGAAGGGCGTCAGAGGGTGCAATTCGACGGAACGCACATCAGCCGTAGCACCGGCTGGTGAGGCACACCGAGAAGTGTTATCTGTCACTGCGCCTTTTGGAGATGACAAGCAATGGTTGTGTGAGCGGAGAACACGGCTGCGGTACCGTGAGTATGCTGTGGTATATTTTCCTTCTAATCCATAGGGGGAAAATCTGCTCAACAGACACCCTAACAGGAAGGTTAGGATAGTATGTGGGGTTTAGGCCATCTTCTGAGCATGAGCATGAGCATGAGCATAGATGCACAATTCGTAGTTGCTACTCCGTGATTGACCAGAACAATCGAAATTGCACAAGGAACCAATGAATAGGGCTTGGGACTAGCTTACTAGTCTCAATGTGCACAGTTTGAGAACTCACAAGTAATGTCAATAACGGCGCTGGCCACGTCCTTAGGTCATCGAGGAGGGAAGGGATTGTTAGTATTATAGAGTCCGGAAATCCCAGTGTCTCCACGATTGTCTTGGGAAGGAATTTTTGTTAGTTGGGTAGGGTACATTGTCAGGTCTAGGAGTCACCTGTGGTTGGTGATATGATCTGACAATGGATCAATAAACTCTAACATGCCTAATATAAGAAATCTTGTCGCGCACATCCACCCCATTAGAGAGCAGAAGCTTTAAGCCCATTCCACACAGGAATGAACTGAAGGAAAAACCAATTATCCAAACCATATGCATTCACAGCAAGAAACAACACAAAACTTAACACCCGCGCATCTATTGTTTTCGTTTCCGTGCGAGACAATGGCGAACACGATCGATTATGCTGCAATATTTACTCATCCCATGAGCGATGCATGCACCTGGGGTTATGGCCATCTTCTACAACAAAACTCAAAGCCAGGACTACTCTCTCCTCGACCCACTAAACACATTCCTAAGGTCGTAAAACCCTTCGTCTCTCCGGAACCACCAAGAAGTCATGGCTTCAGAGCTGATGACTTGGTTACGTCGGATTACGGTTTAAATGAAGACAAATGTAAGGTTTTGATTCGTGACGTGAGCCAAACGCCCCATCAGTAGGAGAGATCGAATTAACTGATTTGCTATGTTATTTCGAAACAAAATCAAGGGCCCATGACGTACAGATGCCAGACCGCTGATCAATTGTCCAAAGTGATTATGTTTTTTTTATTTGCTACAAAAAGCAAATCAGTGCATGATTTTTTTAGTTCATTTTGTTGCTCAAAATTCACATGATATATATATAGTCATATTCATTTTTCATCCGAAAAAAAGATGATGACGTTTAACTCCAGGTAATAATCCATACGGTCAATCATCTATTGTGCGAATGATGTACCCTCCCGAGGACCTATTGTGTGTGTTGGATTTCTTCTCTCTGCGCCCCCAAAATGAAGCAATGTATCATACCTTTCATTTGCCTTCGGCGGCTTCCATTTTTTACTAGCTTCCCATAAATATGAGTGATTCATGTGTCAAATAATAATAGAAGGCATAAATAATCCGAACCGTGCCGTGGTTGGCCTGCGGTGGGAGGCCGAGACTAGCGCAAGATTTGCTTACGTTACATAGAATAAACTTGTGTCGGACGAGAAGATGCTGCTATGTAAGCATTGGCTTCGTTGCCTAAATAAGCGCAGATATATCGTATTTATCCAGGTAAGTATGCGAAAGACCGCAGCATCTTTCTCCACATAGGCAACACTATCCATACGACAACGGACGACGATCCCAGCAGTAGCAACAGCAGCCGCAGCCCAGGCGTTCAGGCGTGGACCACATGACAATGTTGGCACTTTTGTCCTTCTTCCCTATCAGGGGACACGAACTTTGGCTTCGCCTTAATTTCCCTCCGAGCCAATTGAAATAAGGTGCGACGGCAAAAAAACTCCACTCAATAAGGTGAAATATGTGATAGCTTTTGTGCCCAAAGGTGTCAAGAGCAAACATTGTCGTGCGAAAAAACGGGCGACTTGGCACAGCTTCTTTGTCACCGCAGAAGTGTAGGAGATGTGTATACGAAGATATTTGAAATTTGAATATAAAATGATACATTGTAAATGCCACAAATGGGGTTACTGTTGCTCGTTATCGAAAAAAGAAGGCTGCTTGCTTTTTAATAAATATAGGTAAAAGCAATAGCTACCATTTGATAGTGATTTAAACAATTTATATCTTAGAGGAAGTTGATGCCTTCCTTCTACATCTAGGTAAACATTTGGGCATCGGTTGGTGTGCACCTCCAGACCATGCGATCGAAGGAATTCTCCCAGAGAAGCTTGATCGCCTTATACTGTGTTGCAGCTTTTTCGGCCTAAACGTAGCGAATACTTGGTTCCTTCAATCCGCTCTTCTGTTTGATGGCGTTATTTCCAAGTTTTGGAACTTCTTGGATGATGATCGAAGGAGATACAATATTTGTGGACTGACACCCTGCTGCTGCTTTTTTACTGTGAAACTTAGAGATGAGTGCACCATTTGCTCTGGCGATGGAATTGGATCGACGGGGGACTGCATCTCATCAGATTGCATCTGCTGCAAAGCAGCAGAAGTTTGTTGCTTCGTTAACGTTTTGAAATCTGTAAAAAAAAACAATTTTTCAAATAAATGATTCAAAATGTATAAATGAAATCGAAAAATAGAACCGCATTGTATCGATTTGGCAGCCAGAAACCATGGCCCAGTGATTTCCGCTACTTGTTCAGCAATTGCAAAAAACTTTTGAGGAGCAATCCCGCTATTCGATGTTCCTGATCTTCCGGACCGACCGGGGTTGATCGCTGTTCGTTCCCATTGCCATCTAGAAATGCTTTTGAATTTCCTCTTTTTCAATTTATCTCCAGCCGGTACCGTAATCCGGGGTCAAATTGATCACCTTAAAACTGCTTTTGCGGATAACATCAGTGCCAATTCAAATATTGTCAAAAGAATTTCTGTAAAACCAGTACCATGTGGATCTCCATGGAACCATGCGACAGAATTGTGTTCAACACATTTGAACTTTAAGTTAAATAACTCCAAATAACCAAAAATTGAAAATGCCACTTTGGGGCGAAATTGATCAGTATACAATTAAGCATCGGTTGGAAATGAAAATATCCTTCTCCGCTTAATTTTGCTCTTTTAATACCGAATAACGCGTTTAAAATCTTACAACTAGTGAACTTAATAGTTAACCTTCCGTAACTCGCGCGGTTGACTGCCTGTGTCAGCACCACGCTAATGCTGAGTACAAAAAGCGAGATTTTTTCAACGTGTTGTACAAAATACAACAGCGCGATCGCTCGAAGGTTAAAATGGAAAATTCAATTTTGAAATTTTCCTTTAAACGCCTAAAGGTAGGCAATTTCATTTGAAATAAGTGATTTCTACCACAATAAATGATTATTTTATCATAAAATGAATTTTTTTCTATCTTTTTCATTTGCTGATTAGCTACATAACTTCCCAACCAAGGCTCCACAAAAATGTTAAAACAGAGAATTTACCGGAAGTCCTATTAGCAATGGAATGTTTAGTAGCAATGATTTATGCTAAATGAGAAATACATTGCCAATTCCTTTAAAAAATAAGGCAAAACTAACTTTTTTTCTAAAAAATTAAAAGTCTACACTCATCTCTAGACAGCTACCAGCCAGATGACGTAAAAAGTTTAAGATCATTACGACGCTTAAGAGTTCCTAGTGGGAATTACAATGTAGTACCCGAATGATCATTTTCACCCCGCTGATCAATTATACCCCGGTTTACGGTATGCTACGATAGAATACTGGAAAACTCCTATGAATGTGTGGAGAGGTGTTATTGCAAATCGGACGTCTTCCTGATTATATCGTAGTCATTAAACCTTGTTGATGTCGTTCAATTCTTTTGACATACCGTGAATTCGGGTGAAATTGATCAGTGGGGTGAAATGGATCGACGTAAGGACCATTTTTATTTGTTAAAAATAACGCTTTAAACTTAAAGCAATTAGTAAAAAAATGTCCATAATCTTGACACAAAAGTTATTGAATGATGAGTTTACATGTTTTATTGCGACATTTGCACCCATTTAGATTCGGCCGAAATTCATTATCATCACAGTCGAATTTCGCACACGACTTCGCAGCGGCTGGTATACACAAGTTCGGTTGAGTTCATGACAGGGGCGTCGGATGCACAACAGGTAAACAAAATAAGTTTGATTAGTGAGAAACTTCGCTGGGGAATGATGATTCAGTGGATTCTCAAATTATCACAGTAGTCTAAACATTAATGAGAAACCCAATACACTGAAGTTTTTTTTTACGCGGTTTTTTTTACGCGGTCCGTCCTAAAAAAAACCGCGTTATTTCAAAAACCGTCGTAAAAAAATCCGCGTTTTTTCAAAAACACGCGTAAAATAGTCAGTACCACATCTAACGTGACTTGACTTTTTTTACGACGTTTTTTGAAATAACGCGGTTTTTTTTACGACGGGTCTTGAAATAACGCGGTTTTTTTTTACGACGGGTCTTGAAATAACGCGGTTTTTTTTACGCGGTTTTTTTTTACGCGGGACCATTACCGTCGTAAAAAAAAACTTCAGTGTACAGCCAATTAGTCACATATTTCTGTATAAGTAACTTGATGATTTTGTGGCTATATCGGTCTCTTTCTACTCATAGTATAAGGGAGTAGAGATCAAAGTGGATAATGAAATGATAGATATGATAGAATTCGCTTGGTAGCGAACAAGTGTGAAAATTTTATAGAAGGTGAAATTAGGCAAGTAGGCCATGTATTGAACGAATACATCGAATGCGTGAAACTTCTGCCGTGCGACCTGTGCTTTTAAACAGATCGGCTTGGTTGGTAGTTCATACCACCTTACCAAGACTGGCAAAAGTTTCAGGCACCCGACTGCCTATGAACGGAGTGCGAATTCCGAAAAAGCTACTGATCGATAGAATTTGTGATGAAAACAGAACAATACATTAGGCAGTCGGGTGCCTGAAACTTTTGCCAGTCTTGGTAAGGTGGTATGAACTACCAACCAAGCCGATCTGTTTAAAAGCACAGGTCGCACGGCAGAAGTTTCACGCATTCGATGTATTCGTTCAATACATGGCCTACTTGCCTAATTTCACCTTCTATAAAATTTTCACACTTGTTCGCTACCTAGCGAATTCTATCATATCTATCATTTCATTATCCACTTTGATCTCTACTCCCTTATACTATGAGTAGAAAGAGACCGATATAGCCACAAAATCATCAAGTTATTAATAGAATACGGTCGATAAATCAGCATATGATTTCTGTATAAGGATCAATATTTTCCCAAACTGCGTGTCAGGCGAACTTCGAAAACACTTTCACACTTTTGTTACCGTAGCAGTTTCGCACATGTAATGAATATTCGAATGAATGTTTCGAGCTTCCAAGTGTTCGCTAAACCTGATTCCGTCTTCAAAAATTTTATAGATATTAAAATTTATGCATAAAATTGCACTTTTCCGGAAGTTAAAACATTTTTCTTAAGATTTACTTCTAACTTAAATACCGTAAACAGGGTAACTTTGATAGTTTTCCAGCAAATTTTATTATTATTTTTACATGTAGCATTGTTTTTCCTAGTTTTATATTTTGAAAACAATAACTGGGATTTCAGTTATCAATTGCAATTGAGAGATTTGATAATTTTAAATATTTTAGGTGACTTAGTTTTTCATATGAGCGAGAATCAGATTTTCATTTTGGAGTAACTTTGATAGTGTTCTGAAAAGCACATCAAATCTTGTGAAATATAGGTATCAGATATATTGTTTATATCAAAACATTGATTTTATTAAATTCTACGTATGAAAATGAATTTGCAAAGTACTGAGTGAAAAACTCAGTGAATTTAGCTATCAAAATCATTATATTTGCAAACATATAAGATACCCCGGGGCAAGTGGGACCTAAAAAATTGCTAATTTGGTTTTGTCATGCCAAAAATTTCAGAACACATTTTTTTTAATAATTCCAATGAACCCAAAAGACGTTGTTGGTATATTTGTACTTATTAACGTGCATTAAAACTGTTTCAAAATTTTAAAATTCCATATATTATGCCTATAATGAAAAGTGTAGCAGATCTTCATTTACTGCGTTTCACGAGGCAAGTGGAACCTTGTTGGCCTATTCCATTGGGCCAGCGCGCGCATCTATCACCCTCACGATAACGTGCAAGTGCAATTTGTATTCTAAATTATACTTAAAACTTATGTTAATACTTTCTAAATTGAACTTAAACCTAGTGAAAGTTGAAACTACCTTAAAATCTACTATTTACACCCAAATTGGTAAGATTGTTTATGCTAAAAAGGGGATAAAATCCATCTAAACTATGCATACATACTAGATAACCGTAACCTAGATTACCTTACCGGTTTTGGTAGTATAATTTGCTCTGGGAGTAGCACAGAGAGAGCCAGATTCAGCACAATCTAGGTTACGGTTATCTAGTATGTATGCATAGTTTAGATGGATTTTATCCCCTTTTTAGCATAAACAATCTTACCAATTTGGGTGTAAATAGTAGATTTTAAGGTAGTTTCAACTTTCACTAGGTTCACGTTCAATTTAGAAAGTATTAACATAAGTTTTAATTATAATTTAGAATACAAATTGCACTTGCACGTTATCGTGGAATTCAGTTTACATTTGTTTTTTCCTTCTGTCCTGACTCACCTGGTGACAGGTCGAATACCCACAGTAAAACCGCCCAGCACTAAAATGTGTAAGCCCTACTCATAAGAGCATAATTTCCAGACCACACACAAATGTGTTACAGTTACACATTCTCAAGAAACAGCTCGTACACTCGTGTAGATGCGAAATGTCGATTTTTTTTTGTTTTCCAAGGTCACTAGTAAACCTAGCTAGATTGCTGTACAAAATTTTTTATGAATTTAACGATTTTGCGGACACAGGAGCTGATTTTGTGAATGTGCAAGGGTTACACATTTTTGGTGTAGTCTGGAAATTATGCACTTTTGTGCTGAGCGGCGTTAGCGTGCCTGTCACTCCAACGTCATTTGGTTCTGTCATGCCCCGTTCTTGCATGCGGGATTGCGCGCAAGGTAGAGGCTAGGGTGATAGATGCGCGCGCTGGCCCAATGGAATAGGCCAACAGACCTATTCAGAGTTTTTGTTCAAAGGGCTTATACAGGGTGTTAGGTTCCTGAGTGCAAACTTTTTAGAGGGTGATAGAGGACCATAAATGGAGTAAAAAATTGTTCCACGCATATGGTCAAATCTCAACCGTTACGTAGTTATTGAACTTCCCATGTTTATGACTCTTATTGCCTTAACTGGCAATAACTTGAAAATGGTCAAACTTATCGAAGTTTTTTTACCCTTATTCGAAAAATTATTAAATTTTCTAACAAATGGCATCTTTGAATCGATTGGTTTAGTTAAATAACTAAGTTTTCTAGAGCAAAATAGCCAAAAATAGTGTATTTTTATTGGTTTTTGTCAATTATCTTTGAAACATGCGTAATAAATTAAAATTCTTTCTTTGGCAAAGTTGTGGCCCCTGTTACATTCTACGATTCGTTTTTTGACACCAAACTTCTATCTCTTATCGTTTTGTTGCAATTTCGATTTTAACATCGCATTTCAGATCATAAATTTGCAACTGTCATGGAAAGCACTTTTTTGCGCATTGTGCCGCACATTTAAATCAAAATTGCAAGAAAACGATAAGAGCTAGAAGTTTAGTGTCAAAGAACGAATTGTAGAGTGTAACAGGGGCCACAACTTTGCCAAAGAAAGAATTTTAATTAATTACGCATGTTTCAAAGATAATTGACAAAAACCAATAAAAATACACTATTTTTAGCTATTTTGCTCTAGAAAACTTAATTATTTAACTAAACCAATCGATTCAAAGATGCCATTTGTTAGAAAATTCAATAATCTTTCGAATAAGGGTAAAAAAACTTCGATAAGTTCGACCATTTTCAAGTTATTGCCAGTTAAGGCAATAAGAGTCATAAACATGGGAAGTTCAATAACTACGTAACGGTTGAGATTTGACCATATGCGTGGAACAATTTTTTTCTCCATTTATGGTCCTCTATCACCCTTTAAAAAGTTTGCACTCAGGAACCTAACACCCTGTATAAGTTGCAACAAATAAGGTAACACAAATCATAAATCTTTTATATGAATGACTATCTTCAGAGATTAAAATATGAAGAGGTTTATGGTATCGTGCATAAATTACGTAACACATAAAAAATCGCTGGGGAAAAAATACTTGAATCATCTCTAGCAGCTCATGCAAAATAAATTGATTTTTTATACAAAAAGCGCCGTAAAATGAAGAGACAAAAGATTCCGAAACTTGGTCTCTATATTATGTAGTTGATGAATCTCGCCAAAAGTAAATCTGGGGTTTCAAGATTTTCAGTAATATCTTCTCCCTTACATAATCTTACGATCTCTAAATAATGTTTTTTTTAAATCATGAATTTTGAAAATGTCATTTCCCTATTTTAATTTTTTATGGACGGTTCCTGGATGCTTAAAAGAATTTATTATGCAGCGTTAAGTGAAAATAATGGAAGATATTTAGAGAAAAACATAAAAAAATTTATGCTTCTGATTTTTTCTGTTTCACCCAAAGTTTTACCATTTTTAACAAGAATTTCATCATTTAAATAGAGGTAATTAAGTATAACTCAACAGCAGATTACTTAACGCGTCAATTTTTATTGACTTTCGTGCTAATTTCATCTTAGGCTGGACAAGACGAGATGAACCCATAAAATTGTGTTTGTTTATTCTCATAGGTCCCACTTACCCCAGATAGCGAAATGCACTGGGGCAAGTGAGAGCAGTAAACTAAAGGTAATAAATAAAAATAAAATACAGCTTTTTCGCTTGAAATCATTTGCAAGAACTCCAAATACTATCCTGAAACCGAAAAAGTATTTGTATAATGACAAATCTATTTTTAAACGACGAGTGTAGTAGAGCACGTCAACCTCACCTAGTGAATTGAAAATTACATATGAACAACAATAACGTATATGGTATCTTTATGGTTGAAACAATAACATATTTTGTATTCAAAGTATCCGTAGGTGTGATACCTATGTTTTCCATGAAGAATGTTAGTCTTAAAAATAAATAATAATAAAAATACTAGCTATAGGTCTCACTTGCCCCCCATTCTCACTTGCCCCGGGGTACCTTATGTTTAACGGTACATCAACATAACGTGCTATTTATGATGAGTTTTCTTTTGGGTAGTTTTTGAATATTTTATTGACAAATTTTCAGGTGGAGCGGACCTGGTGTGATGGTTAGAACACTGAACTATCACGCCGAGGACCTGGGCTGCCCATATTCGCATAGGTGACGTAAACGCCACATAGGTCAAAATCCACTTTTTTAGCTTAACATATCCTACACCATGTATAGCATATGCCACAATTATTAAAAAAATGTGTTTGTTTTAAAACATGTGAGTATGTATATTGAAAAGAACGTTTTGACGTAACTACCATGTGGTCGCAATACTGACGTCTGTGTACAAGAAAACTAAAACCTCCCCACAAAACGTGATTGAACATAATTTATTGAGATAATTTATTAAGATAATTTATTGACATAAACGTAATTTATATTTGAGATATCTAATTATTTGATTTCAGATGCCTCAAAATCATTTTCAATATCTACAACTTTCATAGTGATTATTATCAATTATGTTTAATACTTATTATGGATGCAATGTAGATACTGAAACATTTATGATGCTTTGACAACAACATGCGAATAATTTAACAAATTGATACTTGATAACCTACAACTCGTAATGGTGAGTCTACGCCGATTGAAGTAATCGTTAACACTGGTCTTAGTCCTGGATCAATGGCTTCCAGTCGCCCTGAGATTTTGGAGCCCCTTAGGGCCGCAAAATGCAGTTGAGGAAGACCTAAAAGGCCCACGTGCGCGCCCTACCACGAAGCCAACGGCTCTTTCCTGGTTCTCTGCTAACATGGTATAAGTTTGTCATTTCTCTGGCATACGAGCTACGTACCCAGCCCACCGCAGCCTGCCGTGTTTTATCCGCTTCATTATACATCAGTTAACCGATTTTGTCAGCCTGTTTCGGGGACACATTTTTTGTTCTCCTTAAATATCTAAATAGATTTTCAAGCAGTAGTTTAGTGATGAACATGATTGAATTAGTTAAAGTGTGACCGTAAGTTAATGAGAGCAAAAAGTTTGTGGGGCTGACAAAATTGGATTCATACTGTATCGATTTATTTACATACCTGGTACAATTCGTAGTTCATGCAACGCCGCCATATGCCGTGATCCTGGTTAGCGGCGAGTATTGTTCGCAGTTAACGTGCTTACTTTAAATTACTCTAAAATGGGTGTTTGTCAAATCTCCCAAGTATAGAATCCAAACACCTCATGTATGAACAGTAGAGTGGGTCATCGTTTATATGGAAAAGTGAAAAATTTAATGGTATCCCATCAGATCAAAGCTTTTTTGATCCCATTTCAGGACCCAAATAAGTGTGCAAAATTTGGGCACGATCGGTTATGTCTACGTTTTGCGCATCGCGTTTGAAGTTTGTATGGGGTTTTACATGGGAAAACACACTTTTTTGCATTTCTCTCATAACAAGCTCGAATTTTTCTAAAACCGTGTAACCGTTAAAGTGAAAACATAGCCTTGGGTGTCCTGAAAAACTTTGTCGAAGACCGCGAAGTGATCTGATGCTTATGAAAAAAGTTATAGCGTTGGCATTGCTTGGCATGATTTTGTTGCTATTGTTATTCCTTTACATGTTAAAACATAAACACATGCATGCGGTTCGTTGGTTATAACTATTTTCACAAGCATCGGATCGCTTTGCGGTCTTCAACAAAGTTCTTCAGAACATCCTAGGCTATCATTTTACAGTATCGGTTAAAAAGTTTCAGACAAAAATTTTCAACTTATGGCTAAAATGCAAAAAAGTACGTTCTTCCATACAAAATCCCATACAAATTTCAATTGCAATGCGCAAAGTGTGGACGCAACCGATCATGCTCAAATTTTGCACAGATACTCAGGACCCGAAACGGGACCAAAAAAGCATTGATCTGAGAAAACGCTTCCGATGACCCACACTAATGAACAGTTATATTTTTTGTATGGATGGTTGTGGTAGATCTCTATCGCTTCCTCTGAATTACGACGTAAATTCCTCAAACCCCCTTTCAGCTACTTACTAAGTGCTTGAAGCAAACTGATTGAAACCTAAAACGTGAGTTTTTGTGGCACCTGATTGTTTAATGAAATAGTAAACTCATGGTTAGTCACGAGTAAAATCATTCCACAGCAAAACTATTATACGTTTTACGTTTTGTTTCAAAACCATCATTGAAACCATACTACTGAACTGTTGTGGCTTTTCAGTCTAACAAAAGTGAAATGGACAGGAATTTGGCATAGCCGTTTTAATCCTGTTAGACTGAGAAAACCACAACAGTTCAACATTTCTTCCCAGTCGTAAACATCCTCCAAAACTTAGATAAATTAAATCCATATCTATCTGGTTATGCGTTGGGTGTATGAGCTTTTGATGTTTACTAATCTTCTATATATATAAAAATGCAGTGGCATACGTGGGACCGCGCATAACTTGCGAACGGAAGGTCCGATTTTGGTCGTCCTAGTTTTGTTCTGTTAGTTTTCACCCAAGGAAGGTTTATGAGGCATAAAACATGGAAAAAATGATAGTTTTTGAAAATCGATCTTCCATACCGGGGACCGGGGATTTGGTGTTGGCTAGAAACTTAAAACGTCAAAAAACGCAGTAGGCAGGACAAAGTTTGCCGGGTACAGTTAGTTTAATTGTAAAAACTTAGTGTAGAGGAATAGTACAAGGTTATTAAAATGAAATTAGTTTCGTAGAATTTCATAATTTGTCGAATATGAGAAAAAATAAATGAGGCCCGCGGGTGACACTTAATGTTTCAGTTTATCAAGTAAATCTCAAAAAATTGTACATATTACTAAGGTATTTCTTAATAAATAGTTACGTACAACACCATATTTTGGATAAGGCATAAAATAACCTTTTCATCATAGACTGCCTTAATTGCATGGTGCATTGGAAGAAGCCGTTAGGATCCATCGCAGATCCTGGGGATTAATGTTAATTCCGGTATTTTGCACACCTTAAATGATATAAGAAAACTGGTCGGCGTAAAGTCAAATTGGACTAGGCGATTTTTTGGACAGGTAAAGATAAGCCAAGGAATCATAGTATTTCAAGAAATAATGCACATGCTTTGATATCCCAATTTCTTGCAGGACATTTTCCCATAATCATTGAAAAACAGTTGGTCCGGTCTGATTTAAAGCCAACCAACTGTGAATCTTACTACGATGCCCACGCTTTATGGTACGCTCGACCGCACTATCAGATAGTTCACATTTTCAGAATGTGACGTGTTAGCTTTTTTTTCTGAAACCACGGTTAGTACATCTTCTTTCGAGTCGGGGCTGCTGCTTATCAACAAAGAATGTATTTAACGCACGAATACGGACATTCAGCCGGAGACCCGGGTTCGATCCCCGTTCCGGTCGGGTAATTTTTCGACTCCCTGGGCATGGTGTATCATTGCACTTGCCTCACAATATACAAATGCATGCAATGGCAGCCAAAGGAAGCCCTTCAATTAATAACTGTGGAAGTGCTCAAAGAACACTAAGTTGAAGCGAGGCAGGCCAAGTCTCAGTGGGGACGTAGAGCCATATAGAAGAAGAAGACAGACAGACATTCCGGAAAAAAATCTAACACGTGTTCAGAAACCGGGTACCGTAATAGCCAACATAACGGTCATAGCAATCTGGTTGTTACGTCAACTTATCCGTGTAATCATTCATCAAAACGACTGAATGGTCGCATAAACTGACGTACACGTTTTAAATATGGAAAAATTACATGAAACATCTTAAAATCATTGCGGCTCACTTTTTGTAGCTGTAATCCACGAAACTGACAGATTATTTCATTCAAATAGTCAGTGCATATATAAATCCGGAAAAAATCTATAAAATCGTGTTTTCCCATCAGAGCAGACGTTGGTGGTTACATCGACTATGCGAATATGGGCAGTGGGATCGAATCCCATTCCCGACAAACTCGCAAAATGTGAGTTTTTGCTTCGGAAGGGAAGTAAAAGCGTGGGTCCCGAGATGAACTAGCCTAGGGCTAAAAATCTCGTTAAAACGTCTTGAAATCCCGCTTCAACAGGGCATCATAACTCCAGACGCACAAATCTCAAAAAGCAAGCTTCAAACAACAGTGCATTTTATTATTCTGTTCTTGCTCACTCATAATAAGCTTTTTTTTATCTGTATTAACGAGATTTTTAGCCCTGGGCTAGTTCATCTCGGGACCCACGCTTTACTTCCCTTCCGAAGGAAGAACTCACATTTTGCGAGTTTGTCGGGAGTGGGATTCGATCCCTGGTCCTCGGCGTGATAGTCAAGTGTTCTAACCATTACACCAGGTCCGCTTCACTCGTAATAAGCTTAAAATAAGAAGATCAGGTGCGCTGGTTTTGTTTACGAAGAGATTTGTGCGCTTGAAATCGTGAGTAGGTGCCAAAGTCGGCCACTGCAAGGGCCACTGTGGCGGCCATTTTGGAATTCTAACAAGTCTGTCATTAATACAGATAAAAAAAAACTAGGGGTTGGTTATGTCAGAGGCATAACCGCAATGTTGACATAGGACAAAGGCTGGAACAAGGTTCTTACTGAAAATGAAAAGGCTGGCAAAATTCAAATAGGCGGAGCGATGTGTGAAGTAAAGTTGTAATGTGAACCATTTCGTTGATCGCATTTATAAGTTGTTAACTAGTTCAAGAAATATTGCATTTTGATTAATGAATCGTTCATTGGAAGAATTTCCGAAAACAATAATAGGAATACTGGATGGCTTTGATAATTTCGATTGAAGTTTTACGTAAAATGAACTGGATTGGATAATATGTTGTTCATTTCTAAGAAGAACAATTAGTGACTGGCTTCAGTCTGTCGCTTTTAATTTTTCTAAAATCAATCGATTCGTAACCCTTGAGAAATCATTTTCGATGTTCCTGACAAGGACCGTTTAAATAACGGAAGATTTTGGCTAGAAAATTGCATTCATCCGCACTCATTGAAGCTCCTCCAATTATATTCAGTAAAGTTAATACACAGGGTCAAACATTTGACGAGAAAAGAATTCAAGAAAAAGCACCTGTTTGACTCTAATTAAAATACGATCGAGTCAAATCAGATGTTTGTGCATTGGTTAAACATTTGACCATGTACCGGCATCTGACTATGTACCGGCATCTTAAACATTATTTTCCATCTGGCCTCTCCCTTCAGACACATTCATTTCATTTCATACGTGTCTACGGTGGGTCTCTGTGACAGAATATTGTATTGAAGTGTTGGTTAGGGAACCATTCAGTTATTACGAAGCACTACTAAAGAATCCTTGCTCTGGCAATCATTTGTTATTGTGGACTTTTGATGAGAATAAAGTCTACTGTTTTCATATCATTGAATTACGATGAGACCTAATATGAAATTAAAATAGCATAGTTTTAAAGTTCATTATTTATTCAAATAGCATACGGATAACATTTCAGTTCACTGACAAATTGTATTGCCAGGGTACTTCCCCTTCCTTCACGAAATACTGCACAAATTTTTCTCGAATAAGTGAATGCAGTGTGTTCTGTGGAAAGATTCCCCTCCATTCTCTCGGGATAATCTGGCCATCATCACCGTACCGATCGAATGATCCCAGAGGCGCGTAGAGCTCTTTATTGCGGTCCATTAGCATGTTATGTAAAGCACAACATGCTAAAGTGAGTGCTTGCGTTTTTGTAGCATCCAGATGAATTGGTTTTCGGAGCACTCTGAAGCGGGCGGAAATAATGCCGAATACGTTTTCAATTATTCGGCGTGCTCGAGATAGCCGGTAATTAAACACACGTTGCGTTGCCGTGAGCGATCGACCACTAAAGGGTTTCATCAGGTTTGGTTTCATTGCGAAAGCATCGTCGGCAACAAGAACGTATGGAACCTCGGTATAACGATGAGGTAACGGGCGGGGTCGCGGAAAGATCAGTTGTCCTTCAGACATTGCTTTCGCAAAGCTACACTTCTTAAAAAACACCCCCGCCTGACATTCGACCGTTTGTCCCTATGTCCGCGTATATCAAGCGATAGTCAGCATCCGCAACACCCATTAGCACAATGCTGTGAGTTTCTTTGTAGTTATAGTAGATACTCCCGGAATTATAGGGGGCGCCACCATCACCACGTGCTTTCCATCAATCGCGCCGACTCAATTGGTGAATTTCCATGCTTTGTCGAAGCGTATATGCATTTCGGGGAAAATAATTAAATCTGATTTAATACCTACAAGGATGGAAGAAAATCACTTCTAACGATTAATGACACACGATACGAACAATCAAAGATAGCCGTTGCTCATGCGGTAGCATGATGCCACGGTGTACAACATTTAGAAGGTGATACCTTCCGGAAATCTGACAGTTTTTTGATGACGTAATTCAAATCGTTCAGAGGCGATCTAGTACTCCCCATCAATTTGATCATGTGAAGAACGATTAGAATGACGTCACATGTTTACATCCAAAATCTACTCTCTGAGCGTGCCTACGAACAAAGGAAAGAACGTGAGGAGAGGTGGGCTTTGGGTTCAGGTTGGCTTTCTGCTTCACAGAATTGTTACCTTGTTCTGTGGCGGAGTTGGTTAACGCGCCCTGTCTAGCGAACTTGGGGAGACGTGGGTTCAAATCCCACCAGAACTACGTGGATTTTTTCGCAATTTTTCCACTCAATTTTTCCATTTTTCAACACATATAGTGCCTATGAACTTCAGGCATTGCGTATGTCTAATTTCGGGAAGTTTTTAAAATTTTCACAACGACACAAGTTGTATGCACATTGGTAGACAAATGGTGTACTGTAGCTAACTGCAGCTTTGCCAAATGATCAACTCGGTTTCTTGACAAATACAAATCCGCCAAATATTTGCTTAAGTGTACTGACCCTTGGCAAATATTAGACAAACAACAAAATTCTTGACAAATACAAATCCGCCAAATATTTGCTTAAGTGTACTGACCCTTGGCAAATATTAGACAAACAACAAAATTTAACGAAATGAAGCTAAATGTCAAATAGCCAAATATTTGCGCATTAGACAAAGCGTTTACTGAAAGCTTAACGTCTCATACGTACGTGGTTTCTTTCTTGCTTGGCAGTAGAAAGTAAGCTACAGTTTGCTTTAGGCAAAGATCTATAGAGCCACAAACTCTTGGCTGTTGCCACTTTTGAGAGAGCCATGTATCGTGCTTGAACCCGTCCAGTGCCGATGAAATTGTGCCGTCCATGCTGTCAGAGCTTTGTTTGGCATGTACCGTTTTGTCGAATTATTGTTATTGTTTATTTTAAATTGAAATTTTGAAAGAGGGAAAAACCCCTTTGAGTGATTTCGGCATTTCAAAAACGAAATCTTTCTCAAAGAGGCACAAAACTTCTTTTTCTTTTTAAAAAACATTATAAAAATAACTTAAAACTAAAGGCTCACACGACAGTGAACCATAACGGAGCCGCTATCTTGAAAGAGGACAGCATGCCAAATAGTCAAACGAGTTTTCGGAAATCCAGAAATCCTAATGGGGAAGGGGGAGGGGTCAGGGGGTTATCACAAACCAATCTTCAAGGCTGAAAATAAAGAATACAAAACAATATCAAACAAAATAGGCAATACCATTTAGAAATTTAACCAAAAGTTTCAAACCGTTTTGTCGAAGTGAATCGGTGTTGAAAAAAGCATGTTGTTATTTTCGTATCCGACACATTTTATCAAGAATGTTTATCTGTTTTATTGACATCACCGTTCAACACTAAATTTTGTTACGGGATGAGAAAAAAAAGAACAGGGGTTTGGAACCCTAGTAGTGTCATAGAATTTTTGAAAAATATTGGACCGGGCCTTCACAGTTCATGACCAAAGTTTGTATGGAGAACTTGGAGTGTTCAATCGATATGTGCATTAGAACGCGATGTGCATATATTTAGGCGTTAGACAATCACGAAACAAACCTAAATACCTAAAACGCCTAAATACATGCTCGGCACGTTCTAATGAGCATATCAATTAAACACCCCAAGTTCTCCATACAAACTTCGATCATAATTCATAAACTGTGAAGGCCCGGTCCAATATTTATCAAAAATTCTTTCACTATTACACTTCTAGGGTCCCAAACCACCAAATTTTGTAAAATTTTGTCGGGCAGTGTATATTTCTCGGTAGGCCAATGAAAACTATTGTCTTGTTGTGACATTTCGGCTTACTGCCTTCCTTCAGCTATCCTCAGACAATTTCGATCACCGCAGCAACTTTCACCTCCTTTACTGCTAGGCGATCACGCACCTTCTCACGTGGTGCTAAAATAATCGGATTGATTTTTTCCATTCTCTAAAACGCCCAGTTTGCAGTGCACGTACATCCATTTGTAATTGCCAGTGTTCATTTCGCCCCGAATCGACTACAATATCAAAATTACTATTTCGTGTTAAGGACAGACTTGTTAGAATCCCAAAATGGCCGCAACAATGGCCGACTGTGGCACCTACTCACGATTTCGAGCGCACCTGATTTTCTTATTTTAGGCTTATTACAAGTAAGCAAGAACAGAATAATGAAATGCACTGTTGTTTGAAGCTTGCCTCTAGAGATTTGTGCGTCTGAAGTTCTAATGCAACGTTGAAGCGGGATTTCAAGACGTTTGTCCTTAATTCTGATCAAATCTTAAATATTTCATTCAATGCAAAACTTGAGGAAATATGCAAATAATGTAAAGCTTTGCTATTTTTTATGATAAAGACACTCAAACGCTCGCAATACCTTATTTGCCGCTGCTTAAAAATTATAAGAAATCCACCATATGGAACATAACTTTCAATTTGAATGTTATTTTGCAGTTATTTTGAAGAGATGCAAATAGAACAATGACTTGTTCCTTCACACTTCTGTATTAACGTAAAATTCAACGGTTTCAACAAAAACAGTGGTGTCCATTTCGTCCCAGGTGTTCATTAGGTCCGGAATGCCCGTACCCCCTATATGTAATCGATCGCGTAGCGAAGCGTAGCACTTGTTGGAAGCCAACTAGCTCGAATCACTTTCTATGACTAGTTTCCACTTTTTGCGTACTGTGTAAAAGATAGGACAAGTAATGATTCCCCTTCAAAATTACTTGAACAGTTCGGTTTGCTTGAATATTTTTGCAATGGTAAATACTTCTCTCAAATTTATGGCTCGACGTTCTCACTGGATTTTTTTTTTGCCTCTCTTCAACTTAGTGTGCTACACACATACACAGTTATTAATTGAAGGACTTTTTTTGAACTGCCATTGCATAAATTTGTGTATTGTGAGTCAAAACTCTCGAGTTCGACACACCGTCTCATTCGTTTAGTATAGCGCGCGCGCGCTCGAAATACAACGAGTATTTTTACCTTGTTTTTCGCGGTCGCTTTAATCGAATCAAGTCAACGCGGAAAGTGCTCTTTGTATAGTGCATAGGTTCCCAAACTTTCAGGTCGCGCGACCCAAGGGGCTAGTCGCTTGGAACATTGTGCCAAGAGGTGCCAAGCACACCGTCTTATACGCTGTGTGGCACACCGAGGCACTCTGTGGCACAATTTTGACACTTGAGTTTGGGTGAAAAAACCAGGCAACCATGTGCATTTGACCTGCAAGATGAAAACAAACAGTTGGTTGTCTTGGTAGTTGCCAAGCAAAATCTGAATCATCAAGCAGTGGCACTTCGGGGCACACTGAGGCACAATTCAACACCTGGTGGCACACTGAAAATAATTGGCGCAAGTAAAGATGTGCTCAGCGACTCCCCCTTGGCGCGACCCCCTTTTGCCAGCAGACGTAGTTTTCGCGACCCACCATAGAAATCCCCTCATTTGTTGTATGCTATAGTAAAATATTTTACTGTCTCTCGCGACCCCCTGGATGAAGGCCGGCGACCCCCCTGAGGGGGTCGCGACCCACAGTTTGGGAAACCATGGTATAGTGGACAGTGAAGATTTGGCGGAAATAGGAAGAAAAACGGCTGAGATGAGACAACGGGGAGTAGAGTGCTTGTGATAGGGAGGAAGGGGCACGTTAGTCGTGCCCGTGCTTTGCCGTATTCGGGTGTCTCCCTACGCGTGTGAGAATACCTTTTTTCCCTTTAACTTTTCCGCGAGTGAATATTTTTCCGAAATCCCAGTCCCTCGGAACATTGATCTGAGTTTCCGTGTCCCGCCGGCATGGCGCTAGAGGAGGCAGCGCACCTTCGAACTGGGTTAACGGTGAGTACACTGGGGCTAGATACTCGTCTTTTATGGACCCGGAAGGCACATCAGGTAAACTCCAAGACTTTCAAATGGCGGCTGTTTACGGAAACATACCGCATGATCCTTTACTCCTCCGGATGTCAGTCGAGAGTGCCATAGGCGGCAAAATCGACGGAGCCTTCAAGGAGAACAGAGGAATGGCCTACGTCCTCAAAGTTAGAAGCCCGGATGAATTCAGGCATCTACTTGCGATGAGCAAGCTAGCCGATGGAAAGGAAATCAATATCATCGAGCATCCGACGATGAAACAGCGTATGTGCGTTGTCTCCAACGCCGATGTCACTAGCCTTTCGGACGACTACTTGACCGCACAGTTGGCTCCGCAAGGGATCATAGCTGTTCGCCGAATTCGTAGGAAAAACACTAGCGGCGACTGGGAAAACACAACAACGATTATTCTCACGATTTGAGGAACGGTAATTCCTCCACACGTCGATTTCGGTTGGTCGCGGTGTCGAACACGCAATTACTATCCGTCGCCTATGCTGTGCTTCCACTGCTGGGAGTATGGCCGCACTGGAAAGCGGTGCTAACAGTCAACTCGAGTCTGTGGAAGATATTCCAGAAACCATACCACCGGATCCAACAAGGAATCTTTATGGGACGTGCTAACGCAATGCTATTGCTATTAATCAAACGATGGCGATCACTCACAATAGTGGTACGTCATCTTGATATACATAGCTATAATAAAACTTATCAGGGGCATATGTCACAATAGATCAAAAAACTGGTTGCAGTGATGGAAATACCCGACACGGAATAAAAAAAAGCGCAAGCCAAACCGATACCTCAATACAGACCTCCGAGCAGTCCATGCAGCAGTGCACCGAGGCTGCTTACTGCAAGCACTGTAAGGCAAACGACCATCCGATTTCAAGCCGGAAATGCCCGATGTATCTTCGCGAGGTGGACATTCAGAAAATTCGAATTGATGAAGGAGTGTCTTATCCCCAAGCTCGCCGGATGAGCGAGCGAATCGAAGTTACACGAAACCACGGCACCATCGAGGATCTCGTTCAACAAGTGGCCAGGCTCACGACAACCGTCGAACGCTTGAAAAAGGCTCTGGCCAACCGAAATGCAGAAATTGCTAAGAAGGACGCTGAACTGGCCAAGGTACGTGCTTCTCAACCCAAGAGAGTTGAAACCCCGATCTCGCTCCTTGACGAATCGGTGTGTGAAGAATTAGCTTAAGTTAAAATTCACAAATACAAAGAAATTAAAAAAAAACCTCGACGAATCTTCTTCAGACGAGCATACTGCTACCAGCCAACTCCTCTTCAACTCCACCACAGTCGAGCATGTAACGGAATGCTGTGGAATCAATAAAAACGATCCGCTGAACATGACAGGCGAGACTACTGAACACGAAATAGATGGAGCAAGTGTAAACGTAAAAATTTGAAGTATTTTAGGCAAAGTACGTTTAATTGGCAAATTGAGAGATAAATTTGTGAAAAAATTACCACTTGTTTTGGTGGGGTTCGAACCCACGACTCCGTTATCGATAGCCCGGTGCTTTAACCAACTAAGCTACAGAACAAGATACAACTCTGCAGAATAGAAAGTCAAACTGGATTCGAAGCACCACCCTAAACCGGGTCCGTCTTTCACAACTTTATCTCTCTTTCGACATACTAGCCGACTGGTATAGCCGGAAAAGGGCAATAAAATCATTGTCATACATGAGTTGCGTTCTCTCTAGCGCAGTTGGACGGCCGTGCGTCCGACCGCGTTGAGCGCTCAACGCATACTGAGTTTTCACCGATCATATGGTTGGTGACGAAGTATGTGTCAGTCGTGCTCCAATATCAACATTCTAAAAACAATACGCGCACACTTGTTGTACGTAGGCCGCGAGAGTGCGGGAGATTGGCATCTAAGAGCCGAAAGAGAGATAAAGTTGTGAAAGACGGACCCGGTTTAGGGTGGTGCTTCGAATCCAGTTTGACTTTCTATTCTGCAGAGTTGTAACTTGTTCTGTAGCTTAGTTGATTAAAGCGCCGGACTAGCGATAACGGAGTCGTGGGTTCGAATCCCACCAAAACAAGTGGTAATTTTTTCACAAATTTATCTCTCTATTTGCCAATTAAACGTACTTTGCCTAAAATACTTCAAGGTTTTACGTCTATTTCAGACATACTAGCCGACTGGTATAGCCGGAAAAGGGCAATAAAATCATTGTCAGCAAGTGTAAACTTCAGTGAAAATCTGCAATCGATTCTTGGCTCAGCAAGCGTCTTGTACATCACCGGCAAACGACCACTGAAAAAAAAACAGGATCCACAACGGATTCCTCTTCCGCCCCTTCAAAAGCCAAGCGGAACTCTAAGTCCCGGAAAGACAAGGCTGGCGGCAGTAATTAAGGCCGCTCCAAAGTTTTACCTACACTCAGTCCTCCCAAACGGTCTACGCACTACTTGTTTAACTGTTTTCCAACATATTCTCACCGAAAATGTCATCTGAAGATGACTTGAACAACGAGCTGACTGAGAGTAGTACCGTTCTACCCGAAATGACCAACACCACTAACGAACTGGAAGGAAGAAGAGAGGTAACAGGGGCTTTGGACAGCCAGGGCCCCATCAGCGCGGACGTTACACTCCAACCGGAACTGGTGGACAACCTCTGGCATCCTGGCGGAACTGTTGCCTCCGGGACGCACAAGGGACTTCATACCCATTCTCCGGTATTCCCAGAAATCCATCTGTGTAGTCAGGACCCCGTCAGTGTGAAAGTTCTGGCCCTACCGCAACCGGCGGGCAACCACTGGCGCTCGGCATGGTCTGGAAGAGGGACGTACAAAGGACCTCGGTCCTGGTCCCCTGAGGACTACGTTGAAGTCAAGCTACAATACCCGTCAAAGGAAATCAAGGCTATCTCAGCATCTTCGCTGTGGGAGCAGCTCGGAACGCTTAATTCTCTAAAGGACGACGTGGGAGCCTAAATCCTTCCAGGGAGACACCTCCGTAGACCCTGTCGTAAACCGAAATCGCTCATCAATTCCAAGCACATGCGTGAGTTGAGCCAAAACCCGGAAGCTGAATACCAAGCTCGATCCGAAAATATTACATCCGAGTATCCAAGAGATCTTAACCTAGGTTGTAAAACCCACCTCAGATCGACGAACACTCACTGTGAGATGTCTGGGCATCCCAGACACATCAAACCGGGCTGAAAGTCCCAACAACAATCATCGGAAAACCCCACGCTTTTATTTCCAATTGGACTAGCTGCTTGGAATGCGCAACTCTACGATGAGCTTCACCGTGCACGCTATGGACATCACGCCGTGATCGTAGCCGGAAAGTCTAACGAATATCACAAACACCGACACCGGGATTCGAGCCGCCTGAATCCAGCAGTACCTGCACAACTCTGTCCACCTGAATCAGCCCTCCACGAGGATAAACAACGCCACCACCAATCCCCCATCGGGACAAAATCAGCCTACCAGAAACACGGTCAAGTTTCCGAACAGGGTGCTCCTGGGCGCCGCGGACGACCCCGTCCGGCGTTAAGCCCCAATCGCGTTCAACGATCACCACCTTCAAGCGACCCCGAGCAGAGGAAAATATCAAAATAATAACAACGGAATCACAAAACTTGCTTTTATATCTCGGTTTGTTATTATTAACTTATTAAGTCATCAGCGTTCCATAACATGTTGTGTTGGGCAATCTTATTTTGTTATGATCGTGCTCTTGGTATATTTTCTTCAAATTATATTTCAATAACATGTTTTGTTGTAGCACAAGTTCAGTTATTATTGTGTCATTGAGACTGTACACATATTTGATCATTATTATTACAACATAACTAGCTTTGCAATCAAAACTACACCATTCGAGATTTTCGTTGTTCACAGCATTTCATGTGTCAATCAATGAGGTAATAATGTAAATTAATCTTATAAACAATAAACCACCTTATGAAGCGTTTTAAAACGACGGTAGTTTTTCATCGTAAGTTGTTTGGAAAATAAACGAAAACGATTGTTTCTCTCTGTTTTCGATAATAAATCGCTTGCGACAACAATAGCGTTCCAATTATGAATGAAACATTTAACAATAGATCCTATTGTTGCGTATCCCATTGAATGCATATGGGACTTTGGAGGAGTTCCTATCCGCAACAGAAAAAAAACAAATTTTGTTTTCAGATTGTTATCAATAACGTATTCATATCAAAATTTGTTATTAAAATATTTTGAAAATTCGCTGTTATCAAGTTGTTATTGCAACTAACAAAACATGTTATTAAACTCGTCTTCCCGGAACACTTTTTTGTTATATATTTTGTTATTTTGCCGCTTATGACAGACAAGTTAATAACAGGATATGTTATGTAAATAACATGAAAATAACTCTTTTCGCTACTCAGTTATTTTTCCAAAATAACACATTTTATTATGCTGTTGCTATTCCCTTCTGCTCGGGACTTAGCACTCTCGCTGTTCTGTTGAACATAAACGGTTTCCACCACAACCTGCCGGGTTTGGAAATTTTGGTTCATGATTTTCAACCGGTTGCCTTGGCCATCCAGGAAATTCAACGCGCCTAGACAAAAAATACAGGTGGTTCATTAAAACTGGCGCAAACATCTACATCGATAGCGGTCGGCGAGTCTACGGACATCGCAGCTGAATAGAGTGATCTCCATACTGATATCCCAATTGTTGCGGTCAGACTTCCCTGGTCCTTTCCCGTTTCTAAGGAATCAGCTTTCCCCCTTTCCCCCCTACGGAACCAGCTAGAGGCAGTTCTACACATGATTCCCAGCTCCGTAGTGATACTTGGCGACGTGAATGGGCATCATTAGCCCATTGAACGACATTGATTCCGGTATCAAACAAGAACCAAAAAAACACCCCCACTTCGTGGCAAGACCAACCTGCTCACCGAGAACAAGTTGTCCTCTCCCGTTTGCGCACGGGCACAAACGGTTGTCACACACGGTAGTCACACGACATGGTCAGCGCAGGGGGCGGCTTCCGCCGTCAGTGCGAGACATGCGGAATACAAAATACCGTCGAGCACATTCTTATCAACTGTCCCACCCTTGAGCATCTAAGAACGACCCATGAGATCACCGGAATCAACAGCACCCTCCAAAATAACGCTGTAAAGGAACGTCAGCTGATAAACTTTTTAAAAGAGGCAGGACTTTTCACCTTTATATGACCCCTGCTAAGACCATGGGCTTGTAGAGGTATACTCCCTTTCCACACCCCCTACGATTATGACGACCCATGCTACGACCTTTGACTTGAAACGGAACTTGCATATCATTCGACAGCCGCAGTTAAATTACGAATAGCACAACGTAAACTCTGTTAATAATATTATACTATGTAAACCTTTCCCCTAGACCTCCGTCCCTTAAACTCCCGCACTCCAGTCTATATACGGGAATGAACCAGCCTCGAACTGAATTTCCCCATAATAAAGAGCTAATAATAATGCAGGGTGTTAGGTTCGTGAGTGCAAACTTTTCAAAGGGTGATAGAGGACCATAAACGGTGAAAAAATTGTTCTACGCGTATGGTCAAATCTCAACCGTTACGTAGTTATTGAACTTTCCATATTTTTGATTATTATTGCCTTAAGTGGCTAAAATTTGAAAATGGTCAAAATTATCGCTGTTTTTTATTCTTATTCGAAAGATTATTGAATTTTCTATCAAATGGCATCTTTGAATCGATTGGTTTAGTTAAATAACTAAGTTTTCTAGAGCAAATATCTCAAAAGTAGTGTGTTTCAATTTGTTTTTGTGAATTATCTTTGAAAAATGTGTAATAAATTAAACTTCTTTCTTAAGCAAAGTTCTATCTCTTATCATTTTCTTGCAATTTCGATTTAAACATCGCATTTCAGGGCATAAATTTGAAAATGTCAAGGTAAGCACTTTTTAGTACACTGTGCCGCACATTTAAATCAAAATTTGCCAAAAAACGCTAAGAGCTAGAAGTTTGATGCCAAAGAACGAATTGTAGATCAAAACAGGGGCCATAACTTTGCCCAAGAAAGAAGTTTAATTTATTACGCATTTTTCAAATATAATTGACAAAAATAAATTAAAACACACTATTTTTAGCTATTTTGCTCTAGAAAACTTAGTTATTTAACTGAACCAATCGATTCAAAGATGCCATTTGATAGAAAATTCAATAATTTTTCGAATAAGAATAAAAAAAACTGCGATAAGTTAGACCTATTTAAAGGTATAGCCAGTTATGGCAATAATATTCAAAAACATGGAAAGTTCAATAACTACGTAATGGTTGAGATTTGACTATATGCGTAGAACAATTTTTTTCACCATTTATGGTCCTTTATCACCCTTTAAAAAGTTTGCACTCAGAAACCTAACACCCTGTATATTGTGAGGCACGCAGATTGATACACTATGCCCAGGGAGTCGAGAAAAATTTCGCCTAACTGGAGAAGCAAAGTGCACTGCGTTGAGCAGGAATTTGTGGTGGTACATGACAAAGAAAAATAAGAACAATTTTTGGTATGGGCAGCCTTCGGTTGTTAACCGATGATGTTTCAATAACATTAAGCTTAACAGTACATCCATATTGCCTATCCAAACTTCTCTTTCCAATTTTGGAACAGCTGAGAAAAATGGATTTCAAACGGATTCCTTTTCATAATGTATCAAGCGCTGGCATCTGCCAAAGCTAATGGAGCATTTACGATCCCTGTTTTCATATTCTCCAGGAAAATATTTTCGATTTTATCTTCCAGTTCTATCTCGCATTACTTACCAATGTCTCCATCTATGTCACCTGTTTCGGAGATGTTGGTTTAAAAATCCTTCATGAATTTCTCCGAAGCACTCAATTCAAGCTCGGAAAGATGTCTTTCGTCAACCCGCAGAACGGGTGTTGGGAAAGTATCAAATCGGATCTAGTTTGGAATAATGCCTCGCCGGAAAGAACCCTCCTCGGGGACGGGAGATGGAAATCGCATCCTACGCATTCTACGGGCTGGCTCTACGGTGTAAACCGTTTTCAATGAAAACAGGAATTTATGGATGCATACACGACAGAGGGAAGGGAAAAAAAGTTTTGCGCTGATAAAGTAATCTTCCTGGGTTGTACCTTTCCCAAGAAGCTGTAAAAGACTTCCGATAGAAATAAAGTTTATGCATATCCAGCTGAGCGAAGGGAAGCGGCGGAGATCCGAAGGACGGTTGGCAGATAGAATAGCATGATTTCAATAAATTGTTTATCTTTAGTGGCTTTTGTTCCATTGGATCCTAGTGGATCTGTTATCGTTTTCGGTTTTTAATCAAAATATGTGCCTCGGTACTCTACAGGATATGCATGGTGTCGACGAAGGGAGATTTGATATTGTTCAAATGAAAGGCATGTACAAATAGAATATGACGATAAAGTTATTGTTAAACAGTTCACAATCCAATCAATGACTTGTTAATTGTATTTTGAATAAAGACACAAAAATGCCAATTTTCAAAGATATGCTTAGATTTGAAACACACAGAAGCAAATATTATCACAACGATCAAATGAAACCCAAACCTCCCCTCTTTAAAATATCGCTTCTCAGGAATATTCTCGACGTTTGAATCTGTAATTAAAATTAATCTTGCAATGAGCAAGCTAACTTGTCATCAATCAATTATCTCAGCAGCGCGACTTTGTTGCGTTTCTTGAAGTCTCCCACTCAAGGGTGAACGCAATCATCAGAAGTGGACGCATTGCCTGGCGATGTGGAGGACGATTAGCTCGCTCTTGCTATAGTGTTGGTGGTGGGGGTAAACTGGACGATAATTAACATTGGCTTTAATTATACGGTTGAGTGATAAGAGAGCATCTTATCGTTTGATTAGATGTATATTGGAGCAGAAGGTTTAGCTTCATTGTTTTTTAATCCGAAGATAGTTGAAAATTGAAACAATTTTGAAAATTGAAACAATTTTGAAAATCCAAAAGAGATATCCCAAAGTTAAGTTCCACCAAAGGGCCATATGCATGAATCAACTCAGTAATACCACGATGATAGTACCTGAGTTCTCAGTTTAGTCCAGACTCGTTTTCTCAAATTCTTTATGTATATCATGGATGCTCAAGATCATTTGGCAAAATAAGTGCCTTGGTAGTAAGTAATCCATTATGCTGAAATGCGATCTCACTTTGAAGAATGATATTTACTTCGTTTTACCATTTTACTCCCACCGCCCTAACAAAAAGCAGAACAACAGCCAGCTCCAATTCACACGCTGTAAATCGTTTTAATTAATCATCAAAGAGTTACTTCTTAAAACTTAAATTACGGGATCTTAAATTACCATCGCTTTAATGTTTACATCTGAATAAGGGGATGCTAGATTTTCATGCAGTAGTAATCGCCCCATTCGATCTACTGAAGGACTGCGGGTTCGGCATCGTAGGACTGCAGGAATGTGTTGAGCAGTATTACACAACGCAACATTGTTTTGTCTCAAGAGCAAACTCATGTGTCTCTGACAGATTTTCTGCCGCTGAATCCGAATCTGGGCTCAGATTTACTCCAGCACGTCACAATTTAGAGTTATACCTTTATTTATAGGGCAAAATATGCGATTATGGGCTTTTTCGATTGCAGGCGATTGTAAATATTGTTTTTTATCAATCAAAGGGTAAATTGGTCAATCCAATTAGTGAAATATTTTGTTTTACCAAATCAAATTTGACAGATAAGCATTTCATGTTAGTTAGTTAACTTGCATGCAACTTTTGGAGGGTGACTTTTATGGGAAATAGCACCTACATAAATCGCTTCAAACCCTCTTGCTCAAACATCTCTTGCTGGCGGAGATAGGCCGAGGCATAAAAGTCAGAGCGAAAAAGTATGCAGTTTGACAGACTAGCGACATTCGTCCTCTATAGTTTATTAATCTCTATTCTTCAAACTGTCAAATTCGATTTTGTAAAACGAAATATTTTGCATGAGTCGGTAATGCACATGTTAATTGACCAATTTACCTTTTGATTGCTTGAAAAAATATTGCTGTGCTTAATAGCTTGCAGTCGAAAAAGCCCAAAATCGTTTATTTTACCCTATAACTTGAGGTATAGCTCAAAATTGTGACGTGCTGGAATCAATCCTAGCCCATATTCGGATTTAGCAGCCCAAAATCCGTCGGAGAAAGATAAGTTTGCTCTTGAGACAGACCAATAGTTAATTTTAGTTACGATGTGTTAGTGCGAACGTTTAGAGGTAATCATACCATCTGCCAGAGCTGCGGCACGCGAGCTAGGAACAGCTTTTATCGTGGTGGGCGACATGCAGAGGCGCTTGATTGGTTGGTGACCGATCGATGAAAAATGTATAAGTTACATACATACATTTATTTGTTCAACATCATTAAGACAAGACATAATCAACAATAGTACGCCACAATACTCGGTTTGTGGCTGCCGCTCTCCATCCTCGGTCGCGCCCAATGCTCGTCAAGTCACGCTTCACCTGGTCCGCCCATCGTGCTCTCTGCGCTCCACGCCTTCTTGTGCCAACCGGATCAGTTGCAAACACCAGCTTAGCAGGGTTGTTGTCCGGCATTCTTGCAACATGCCCTGCCCACCGTATCCTTCCGGCTTTGGCCACCTTCTGGATGCTGGGTTCGCCGTAAAGTGCGGCGAGCTCGTGGTCCATCCTTCTCCGCCACACATCGTTCTCCTGCACACCGCCGAAGATCGTTCTTAGCACGCGTCGCTCGAAAACTCCGACATGGTCCATGTCTCGTGCCCGTAGACGATCACCGGTCTTATTAGCGTTTTGTACGTGGTGCATTTGGTGCGTGGGTGAATCTTTTTCGACCGCAGTTTCTTCTGGAGCCCGTAGTAGGCCCGACTTCCGCTGATGATGCGCCTCCGAATTTCACGGCTCACGTTGTTGTCAGCCGTCATTAAGGATCCGAGGTAGACGAATTCCTCCACCACCTCGAAAGTATCCTCGTCTATCGTAACATTACTACCCAGACGGATCCGGTCGTGTTCGGTTCCGCCTACCAGCATGTACTTTGTTTTTGATGTATTCACCACCAGTCCGATCTTTGCTGCTTCGCGTTTCAGGCGGGTGTACAGTTCTGCCACCGTTCCAAATGTTCTTGCGATAATGTCCATGTCGTCCGCAAAGCACACAAATTGACCGGATTTTGTGAAAATCGTTCCTCGGCTGTTGAGCCCGGCTTGTCGCATCACACCTTCCAGAGCGATGTTGAAGAGTAGGCATGAGAGTTCATCACCTTGTCGCAGTCCCCGGCGAGATTCGAATGAGCTGGATAGTTCACCCGAAACCCTTACGCAGTTTTGCACACCGTCCATCGTTGCTTTAATCAGTCTAGTCAGCTTCGTCCATGATTCTCCATAGCTCTGCGCGGTCGATACTATCGTATGCCGCTTTGAAGTCGATGAACAGGTGATGCGTTGGGACCTGGTATTCACGGCATTTCTGGAGGATTTGCCGTACGATAAAGATCTGGTCCGTTGTCGACCGGCCGTCGATGAAGCCGGCTTAATAACTTCCCACGAACTCATTTGTTTTAGGTGACAGACGACGGAAGATGATCTGGGATAGCACTTTGTAGGCAGCGTTCAAAATAGTGATCGCCCTGAAGTTCTCACATTCCAAATGATCGCTTTTCTTGTGAATGGGGCAGATTATTCCTTCCTTCTACTCCTCCGGTAGCTGTTCGGTTTACCTGATCCTGACTATCAGCCGATGCAGACAGATGGCCAACTTTTCTGGCCCCATCTTGATGAGTTCAGCTGCGATACCATCCTTACCAGCTGCTTTGTTGGTTTTGTGCTGGTAAATGGCATCCTTAACTTCCCTCAGCGTGGGAGTTGGTTCATTTCCGTCCTCCGCTGCACTGGCGTCGTCGTTTCTTCCGTTGCCGTGGGCTCCCGTGCCTACGTTCTCCGCGCCGTTCAGGTGCTGATCGAAGTGCTGCTTCCACCTTTCGATCACCTCACGTCTGTTCCTCAAAATGCCTCCGTCTTTATCCCTGCATATTTCGGCTTGCGGCACGAAGCCGTTGCGGGATGCGTTGAGCTTCTGATAGAACTTCCGTGTTTCTTGGGAACGGCACAGCAGTTCCATTTCTTCACACTCCGCTTCTTCCAGGCGGCGCTTTTTCTCCCGAAAGAGGCGGGTCTGGTGTTTCCGCTTCTGTTTGTAACGTTCCACGTTCTGTCGAGTCCTTTGCTTCAGCATAACCGCCTTCGCTGCGTTCTTCTCCTCCAAAACCGTTCTGCACTCTTCGTCGAACCATTCGTTCCGTCGATTCCGCTCCACGTAACCGATGGTGCTCTCGGCTGCGTCGTTGATGGCTGCTTTCACTGTACTCCAGCAGTCCTCTAGAGGGGCCTCATCGAGCTGGCCCTCGTCTGGCAACGCGGCCTCGAGATTCTGCGCGTATGCTGACATCCGGTTGCTTAAGTCGTTCTAGGTTGCACCGTGGCGGTCGCCGGTACCGTACATTGTTGATGACGGAGAGTTTTGGGCGCAATTTGACCATCACCAGATAGTGGTCGGAGTCGATGTTGGCGCCCCGATAGGTCCTGACGTCGATAATGTCGGAGAAATGCCGTCCGTCAATCAGAACGTGGTCGATTTGGGATTCCGTCTGCTGTGGTGATCTTCAGGTGTAACGATAAGGGAGGCTGTGTTGGAAAAAGGTGCTACGTATGGCCATATTTTTGGAGGCGGCGAAATCAATGAGTCGAAGGCCGTTTTCGTTCGTCTGCTGGTGGGCGCTGAACTTACCAATCGTCGGTCTGAATTCCTCCTCCTGGCCTACCTGAGCGTTCAAATCTCCTATGATGATCTTGACGTCGTGGCTTGGACAGCGATCGTACTCGCGTTCGGGCTGCGCGTAAAATGCGTCCTTGTCATCATCAGTACTTCCGGAGTGTGGGCTGTGCACGTTTATAATGCTGAAGTTGAAGAATCGGCCCTTGATCCTCAACCTGCACATTATTTCGTCGATCGGCCCCCAACCGATCACGCGCCTCTGCATATCAAAGCTGTTCCCAGCTCGCGTGTGTTGCCGCAGCTCTGGTAGATGGTATGATTACCTCTAAATGTTCGCACCATGGATCCTGTCCAACACACCTCCTGCAGCGCTACGATGCCGAACCCGCGGCCCTTCAGTAGATCGGCGAGTATGCGGGTGCTCCCAATGAAGTTGAGAGATCGGCAGTTCCACGTACCGAGTTTCCAATCGCAAGTTCTTTTTGTTCGCTGGGGTCGTTGCCGTTGGTCCTGGTTCGTATTATTCTGTTGCTGATTTTCCGTTACAATGGTTTTTTACGGCTGGCTCGTAGGGCCTGACACCAACCCCCTACTTTCCGGAGGGCCATAGTGCACAGTTGAGCTTAGAGTCCTTCCCTGGCACTCGGACGTAGATCAGCCACCCCTAACATGGGGATCAGACGTTGTTGTGAGCCGCTCCTCCTGGAGAACAGACGCTCAGGTTTGCCGAAGCAAACCCCCCCTTCCCTGTCAGCCTACGACCAAAGTTCCCACCGGGGTTGGTTACCCGATCTTCCCTAAGGTTGCTCATAGTTTCCGGTCGGTACCGCGTGGAGGTAGGGATAGGAGTTGCTGGGCAGAGGCTAGTGCACGGATTCCCAACCGATGGTCCGCGGCCCCTGGGGGCTGTGAAGCCAATCCAGGGGGGCCGCGGTCGGTGTTACCAAAAAAATGTTATTTTTTTATTCTATTTTAACCACTGTCAAACCACCAACCGCCACCACCAAGAGCCACAATTTTCAGTATAAAACGCTTTCAGAAGAAAAAAATTTTCGGGTGCGCCGCTTGTTTTAAGGTTCGACTCAAATTGAATGTACATGACATCATTGTTTACGAAATGTGGGTGCTAAATTAAAAAAAATACAGTATTATTGATCGTCGAAAATCCCTCCCACAGAAAATTTCTGGATATGCTAATCGTTTATTTAATTCATATATTTTCTAACAAATTTCATTGGGCCCCGGACGTTTTGAAAATCCTTATAGGGGGTCGCCACCTCAAAAAGGTTGGGAATCCCTGGACTAGTGGATCACAATGGGATCTGAATTGCACAGCATACCCAGCCTTTACCGTGCCGTGTATAGGTTAAGGATTGCCCGTGTAGCTGCCGGCTTAGAATATCATTACGGACCACCTGTTCCGGGGGTAAAAGTCCACCAAACAGGTAACCCCAATCCAAGGTGTCAGGCGACCCGTGCTGAGGGATGAATGGTTGAGGGGGTTTAAAAGATGCTCAATCTTTAACGGAGCCCGTAGCGTGGGTAGATCGCCTTTTGGGTTGCGTTGCGGTGATAGATCTACCAAACCGAAATCTAGTGTCGTCCTATTTTTCAATTTTGGAATATGTGTTCTGTTAATTCAAGGAATTATAGTATTTAGTCCTTACTACTGGTATTTTGGTGACTTCCAGTTTTTGAATAAAACTGAGTTTACCAACTTAACTTTGCATATAGTTAAAAACCTCACCATCTGAGGCTAAACTCAATGCAAAGGAAATCAAATTGGGTTAGGGATCCATGTATGTACTAACTCTTCGAAGACTGGAAAGTGCTAGTACGCAAGGAACATACTAGAATCCTTATTGCTGAACACATGTTCCATTATTGGAATGATATTGCTGCTAATGTTAAAACCCGGGTCCTACTGGGGAGAATTTAGCAGTAAAACAAGGGTGATGCTAGGTTTCCGATGCATGGCCAATATCAGTACTCTTGTTTTGTTTTCTAAGAAAACAAAACAAAAACTGTATCAAAATCGATACTTTATTGCCCCTCAATGGCAATTGAGTAATGCGACATGCACTACACTAAGGATACGGGTAATGTCACAATAGATCTAAAAACTGGTCGCAGTGACAAACCCGAACAGGAATAAAAAAAAAATAGGTTAAGGATCAATATTGAGCCCTTAAGGTCTGATCCTTCAACTTCATCAAAATTCACATACACTCATTGCACGATTATGGGTCACACACAATTATTAGTCACTTTCCACTTTAATAGATAAATACTAATTAATTGCAAGCTTTTGTTAGCCACTAGACCGATGCAAATATTATTTTTCTTTTATGTCCGAGACCTCCCATCGCGTACGAGGGAGAGGGGGGGGGGCAAAAATAAATAAGAAACAAACAAAAAAAACTATTGAAAAATTAAATATGTTACCAACTATTGAAAAAAATAGTTTTCAACTATTGAAAAATAGTTGCTTGTAAACATTTTTTCTATTGAAAATGGAGTCATGGGACGCCATGTTTTTTTTTCGCCCCGTCAATATTTTTGGATTTTTGGAGGGAGGGGGGGGGGGTGGTGACATAAAACAAATTATATATTTGCATCGGCCTTATAATTTTTCGTTCATAAGTTGATTTGTTTTATGTCACTATACATATCGCACACGGGCTTATACGTCAAAACATACACATTTTCAATATTTATTTTGTTCGACGCATAACCATCTGTCAAAGTAACGCTTCGATTGTGAATATCGGAAAGTGCGTGCGCTGCTTTCGTTAGCTCTGTAAAAGAGAGCTTCAGTGATTTTCAAGTGCGTAATGGTATCGTCACCAGAACAAAGGTATAATTTACGTTCTAAATGTAGAAATTCATGTGACTGCAGCTAATTAACCCTCTAATACCCAATCCCGCCTTTAGACGGGGTATAGTTTGAGCATTTTTGTAATTTTTGTTTCGTGGAAAATCATTTTTTTTTATTTTTGGCTGATATTTAGGACTGTTCTGTATATCTCAAAATGGTTTTTGGTGTATTTTAAAGCGTATTTACATTTTTTAAAAATCATTGAAAAATTGATGTTTTAGTCACCTTTTAGAAGTCATTGTTTATTTTGTATTGAATCGCTACAATTAACATATTTTAAATTTTTCCCAAATCATTCTATCCTTGTTTAATAGTTTAAGGGAATCGAATACACTCTAAAATTATTTTCCTTAGTATTACTCGGAAAATAAAATTTTCTGTAAAAAAAAATTAAATAATAGTATTTCAACAATAATCATAAAATCTCAAAATGTTTTCATCTCAAAAAATGCGTTCCCCAAATTGGCTTCCAGGAAAAATATAAAAGTGTGGGGATGTCAAAAATAAAAATTAGAAAAATCAGAAACTGAAATTCACGAAATCGAGAATTAAAAAGAATCATCTTCCAAAACATGTTTAAATCGATTTTAGATGACGAAAAATGATATTTAGATCAAAATAAAAAATTTGGGAATTAGAGGGTTAAAGTTTATTTCAGGCGAAAATTAAGTGACTCATCATTGTGCCAAGGAATACCGGATATCACACAAATTAGAGAACGTCCATAAATTACGTCACGCTTTTAGGGAGGAGGGGGGGTTCAGCAAAGTGTAGCAACCCATACAAAAATTTCAGAGGTCTCATACGAAAAGTGTGACATAGAGGGGAGAGGGGGTTAAAAATGGGCATTTTTTGCGTGACGTAATTTATGGATTTAAGTTCTGCGTACATAGGCATTGCATAATTATAGGCATTTATCGGTGGTTGTGTTGGAGATTTTGTCCCAGTTTTGAAAAATTGATTCCAAATCGCGAGAACACGCTTCGTTAAGAGGTTTGAGACCAGTTTTAGATTCTACTATAGTTGATCTATCGAGAATAAGTGATCATTCAATGAAAAAATAGACAAAACATTATTTTTGAACCGATTCCTCTTGAGTGACCCGTAATAGGCAACAAATTGATCTATAATTGTTACACAGCCAATTTTGACCCATTATTGTGGTTTTCATTATTCACCAACACTTTAGTAATTTGCGCCGCCTAAAGTGAATTTTACAAGCAGATTTTTATATAAAACAATAAAAAGGTGTTTCAATGAAGTGAATATAAAATTAAAATAATGAAAGTGTTATTTTTTTTTATGAAAAACGATTCATTTCATGAAATGATTGTTCTTTGAGTGACCCATAATTGTGCAATGAGTGTACTCAACCCTCACTCCGAAAACACTTTCAGAGACGCGCACCTCGAACGCGAGCACAAGGTCGTCATAAAAGATCCAATCGTAGGTAGGTCACAGCCTTGTTAAAGTTGAAGATCACCACAGCAGACGGAATCGCATCGACTATCATCAAATGTGACGTGACATTACGGCAGGCACGCCAATTCTCCGACATTACTGAGTGATATTTGATGCTTGATCGATTGTTGCCGGGGTCCGTGTCACAATGGGCACACGTTCGCCTTATAAGTGAATGAACATGGGTTCTATCCAGCCTCGGTACGTCGTCAGTTGCTGTTCCCCCGAGAGCAGTTGGCACTTGACCCTTTTCTGAGCTCAAAGCTTTAATGGACCTGAATAATTGAATGCCGGCAAAATGGCAATTCATAAAATACTTTCAACCGGACTGAAAAAGGAACGACAGCTTCAACATCTTCGTGCCCATCATTATAGTAGAAAAGTGAAAGCAGCACTGTGTCCAATTTGATATAGTACCGTAAGCCGGGGTCAAATTGATCTCCGGATCGAAATTGATCAGACGCTTTTCTGATAGATAAAGCATACTTGGAATAGATTCCTTACAAGTATCGTGCTGTTCGAATCTGATACTAAACGATATTTGGAAGGAATCTATTCCAAGTATGCTTTATCTATCAGAAAAACGTCTGATCAATTTCGACCCGGAGATCAATTTGACCCTGGTTTACGGTACAATAGAATGCGCCCAAAAATTTTGGACATCAACAATGTACGGTACTGGCGACAACCTAGAGCGACTGAAGCATCCCGACGTCACCTGCTGGAAATAGAACTGATGTTAAGTTCTCAAGAAAGACGGAAGTTCTACCAGAAGCAAAACGCATTTCTATCTGGCGCCTCAGGGGGTTTCATGGAGTCTCAGAGGGCTTCTGAGGGATTACAAAGACTTTCCAGGAGTTCTCAGGGATTAACGTTTTGAATAGGAGATTGATTAAAAAAGAAAGCCATTGGAGTATAAATTTGCAAATGTTCTAAGAGCAATAAGCTAAGGAGGATATGACGATAATAACAAGAATTAGAAGGAGACCAGAAAAATGGAAAAGATTTAGAAACAGAACAAGAACATAACATAAGAATAGCAAAATGAAAATGGAAAGATAAAACTGGAACCTAAAATTGGTCATATATGTGTCGGTACAAAACACATCTTAACATAAATCAAAAACGTGCTTTATTGCGCACAGCTTGCTGTTGTATGCCGCACCAATTATTTCGGGAATTAACTGCTCTTGCTTCCTAGTACAGTGAGAGAGAGGCACTAACTACTGAATATCGTCGCTTGGGAATGGAACGAAGATGGAACCTGTTATGTGAGATGTTTGCTTTGTTTTCGAAGCCAAACTGCTGTGCGGTAGCTCTCTAGGAGTGGGCAGGGCAGAGTGTGGATAAAACTACGACGAATAGGACAATGTACCCAAAGTGGACAACGATTCACAAGCTGTTCTGGGTGGATTCCCTCGGAGCGCATACATTATGGCAGGATATGTGCGGAAGCGATTTCACTTCGGATTATCTGATTAGTATTGAATGGGAAAAACAATGCGATCTGGGAGCGCAGCGCCTATCTTGACTCTTGGCAATCATGAGCAACAGCCACCCTGCGGCGAGGTCTTATGGGCCTCATGGGCTGTTTTACGCGAATAATAGTGAATGGCCAGACATGCTAACTGCGTGTGGTAAAAATAAAAGTAAGCTTATTATGCAAACTGTTAGAACATTTCTGAATTCGATAGATGACAAATACTGAAATACAAAAAATCCTCATAGATACCATTATTCTTTTAAAAACCACACCAGTAGTGGCATCGGCATCACTCCGCGAACCCACAGTTTCGGTCTGCTTAGGCCACAAATGCAAAACACACATAATCAGAACGATGACCGCGGACAGTTCTGAGTAATTTTGACGTAACTATAATGTTTCATTCTCACATTGCGATTATCCCAGCCATTGTCATACTTGTGTTACCAAGAGTGATTGACTTCCAGCTACTTTCAGTAGGAACCTATGTAACTGATACATCAGAAATAAAAGCACATAAAGGCTCATATGACCGATGCGGTAAGCGCACGGGTATTCAGCATGACCATGATCAGAGCTACGGGTTCGATTCTCGGTCAGTCCATGAACTATTTGTAATGGAAATTTCCTTGTTTTTCTTGGGCATAGAGAATCTTCGTGTCTGCCTCCCGATATACACATGCAAAATGGTAATTGGTAGAAGAAGCTCCCAGTTAACTGCTTCCCCGAACTGTGGAACAGTCTGGATCGCGCATGCTGCACCGCATCGACTTCAATGCATCAGCCTTCTAGTAGAATTGCAACCCAGCTAAATTTTCCGCTCTGCTGATCCCACACTCCCACAGCAGTGATGGCCGTACACGTGTTTGTCATATTCGATTTCTCAAGCAAGGGGGCATCCATTTAGTACGTCACGCAAAATTTGGGAATTTTAGACCCCCCTCCACCCTTCATACGGGTTTTTCATATACCTAATACATTGATTGTCACACTTTTCGTAACTCCCCCTCCCCATTATGAGCGTGACGTACTTTATGGATGCCCCTCAAGAATAGTGGGTTCCACAGTGCTACCGTCCTAAAAGGCAACATTCTCCATAGCTAGGATGTATAGGACTATCATCACCGTAGCGTTTATTTCGAAGGATTAAACCAAAAGTATCAATAGTGAATGTCACCATTCACTATTGGTACTTTCGCTTTAAATGTTTGCAATATTGTTTTGTTCCGCAATATTGGAACAAACTTGAGTGTTTGTCCGAAATATTCACGAAGTCTTGCAAATTGTACATCGTTGCTTTTTTCAATCTTGTATGCCGCTGTCGATACAGCTGTAGTCTTCTAGGCCCCATGGAGCTCGCCCTCGTCCGAAACCGTTGCCTTGTGATTCTGCGCGTATGTTGAGACGTCGTACGGTTGTATAAGTCACAACTCGGCTAGCTGTCGACATATGCTCAGAATTTGCCACAAAACTCAAGCCACATGATAAAAAGAACTTTATTGGTGGTGTACAGCTTATCACATCGGGCCTACAAACTGGCCATGGGGTTTCCTCTTCTTTGCTTATGGATAGTACTCATGCAAATTGTTCAGGGGCCCATTAACGCATTTACTGCCTATGATCGCATAACTGTCCCATATGAATAGGAAACCCAGCAAATGTGGGACTGATATGCGGTCATAGGCAGTTTACTCCTCGGCGACCGCATCTTGCAGAACAGCCAGTCGCCAACGTCGGCTCTAGCTCACCTTTTCTTCACTCCGAATCCGCACCAGTACCGCTGCCACGTGGTGCTCCACCTACCGCGAAAGCTAAGGTGCGGAGCATTGCGTTCGTGGTGTGTGACCCAACGCCTGCCGTCCGTTGCCTCGATCCTTCCGACGATCGCGCACTTCCACGGGTACCAGCCTTTGGTGTAATCCCGGGACTGTACTGTACAGTCGTTCAGTTCGCCTCTTTTTGCCTGCGGCACATGGACTCCGGAATGCAGGTCGATACTGTATATACAGACTTGAAATCTGCCTTTGATCGCGTAGACCACGGGGTATTGCTCGCACGGCTGGGGAAACTGGGTGTTTTTGATGATCTCGTATCGCTGGTTAAAATCATATCTAACGGATCGTCGTTAAAATAGGACTGGAAACATCGGAACCATTTTCGAACTTGTCTGAAGTTCCACAAGGCAGCAATTTGGGACCATTAATGTTTTCCGTATTCCTAAAATGATCTATCCAGGAATCCGTCTGTTTTTCGCAGACCGCAGACGTCGTAAAGCTATACATGCTGATTCGCTGCCTCCAAGATTGTGCTCAACTACAGCTGTCAGTTCAGTCTTTCGTCGAGTGGTGTACTACCAACTTGCTGACGGTGAGTCTTCAAAAATGCCACGTGATATCCTTCCATCGCAAACGAACACCAATTACTTATGCTCATGTCATCGTCGATCAACCATTGGCACGTGTGGCTGAGGTACGTAATTTAGGCGTGATTCTGGACTTTGCGATCTCCTTATAACGATAACGATATAATCTCAAGAGCAAACAGACAGCTCGGGTTCATGTTCAGAATAGCCGAAGAATTCCGTGACCCTCTATGTTTACGGTCACTGTACTGTGCATTGGTCCAATCCATTCTAGAATCAAAAGTTGTAGTATGGTGTCCAAATCAGTCCATCTGGATTTCTATAATTGAAACGGTACAACGGAAATTTGTGAGATACGCCCTCCGTAATCTACCATGGCGGGACCGCATCAATCTCCCAAGCTACGAAGACCGCTGCAGATTGCTCGGGATTAAAACTCTTGAGCAGAGAAGAAAGCACACTCAAGCTGTTTTCGTGCACCTTTTAATGAAACAACACAGCACACGAGTGACTTTCATGCAGCGAGCAAAAAGACAACCGATTCTTCACTCATATTTGTGTACGACTGGATCAACACAAAAAATGTGCTGATACGGTGTTACACGAATTTGCGTGAGAATTCTTGTCTTTTCGGCTGCTGCGTGAAAGTTACTCGTTGCGCTGTGTACATCGAGTTTTGCGTGTGGCAAAAATTATGTTGGGCGAGTTGGACTGTCCTGAACTTTTGAACCTAGTCAACACCCAAGAAACAATTTTTGCTTTAAGAAATGTTTCTCAAAGCAACGTTATTAAGCTGCAAGTCGTATTATATTTGAATAATTTTGAAATAAAACTGTTCTTCAACTCTTGTTCGCCCAAAAATGAGAATCTATTCAACATCAACCGTTATATAAGCACGATTAAATGAATGTTTATCCAATGATCGTTCATCGATTGTGAAACTCTTGTTCAACGTTAGAACCATTAGCAATTTACACAAACATCATAAACTTTTCTTCAACGTTTATTGAACAATATTGTATGACACCATTTGTTTAATCATTTAAGAATGGTTTTAGAAACCATTATTGTGCATTAGCGGCATAGTGCATAATAACAAGCTTTCTTCGATATTTATTCCACCATAATACAATCAAAACATGCTGGGGCCGTGATACAACTCACGAAATTTATTTCTATTAATAGGTATGGTTTAACAGTTGCTACAAAAACGATTCTTAAACGTTTCTTCAATATCATTGTAACTATAAAAATAGCTCTCTACATTTGTATTGAATCTGGCATATTTCTCTCTATTTCACACTCGTCTGCATCCGCTCTGCTTCAATCTGAATTACATGAATCGGCAAATTTCAGCAGTATATAAATATTTAATCCCTGAGTCGAATACATATGCTACTTAAACATTGCTTAAATGTTTTATTCAACTAATTATCTTCATAAACATTGAAGCTGATCAATGTTGGAATAATTGTAACCGCAACGTTTAATCATAAGGCATGCATGCTAATTATTTTGCTAGTCCGTCAGTAATTCACGGTGTTGTGTTGTGAGATTGGTATCTCTTCGAACTTTTGATTTATTTGAACGCCCAAACAAGTGAACTTTGTTTTATTTTCACTGCTTCTGTTTTGTGTCGGGAGAAGAATGTGTAACGCTTGTGTATATTAGTATGGGACACGCTTGTATGGAAAAAATAAATCCTCGCTCCAGTCGACTTTTTAGATCCCATTTAGGTCCTATATGAACTGTACAAAATTTCAGCGCAATCTGTGAAACTATAATTTAGCGCAAGCGGTTCAAAGTTTTCATAGGATTTACTATGGGAAAAGTTACACTTTCAAACAAAAAATCCTAGAGGTCACCCTTTGTCTGCTTAATTCGAATCGATCAATGCTTCTTGTAGAAAAATCATTTATGAAACTTTCTTTCAAAGACCACGAAACGATTGGATGCTTGTGGAAAAAGTTATTGATTTATTACCCATTAGTGATCCAACGAACGGCTTTTTGTTTTGTTTTATCAGCAGCACTGCTGCTGCCGTTGTTGCATGGGGTGGCGGGAGGCATCACCACCCCCAGAAACAACAGCAGCCAAGGCAGCAGCTACAGTGCTGCTAATAAAACAAAACAAAAAGCCGTTCGTTGGATCACTCATCGGTAATAAATCAATAACTTTTTCCACAAGCATCCAATCGTTTTGTAATCTTCGAAAGAAAGTTTCATAAATGATTTTTCTACAACAAGCATTGAGCGATTTGAATTAAGGAGACAAGGGACGACCTCTGGGATTTTTTATCTGAAAGTGTAACTTTTCCCATAGTAAATCCTATGAAAACTTTGAACCGCTTGCGCTAAATTATAGTTTCACCGATTGCGCTGAAATTTTGTACAGTTCATATGGGACCTGAATGGAATCGAAAAAGTCGACTGGAGCGAGAATTTGATGTTTGTCCCATACTAGTGTATATCTCCAAGCAGCTATAAAATATGGACATAAGGAAGCTGAGCCCGGTTTGACCGGTGCCACCAAAGTGGGTACAAAACAGAGGAGCCACCCAGGATTCAATTCAGCTGCATTTTCCGGTGTTTTTGTTGCTGATTTTGCTGTCGTTGGAGCGGGTAGTGTAAAAGGTGAGTCAGAATGTTTGTGAAAAGGGTGAAAAGTGAATATTTTGAGCTGCTGCAAGAAGTTTGTTTGATCTTCGAGCTTGTAGCCGCGGATGCTTTTCTTAGGCTCCTAATCAACAATCGTGTTTACAAAAAGGGACAGGGCGAACAACGATAATTAAGTGATACAGTACCACTGCTAATCAACGTTACTTGAATAAAAGTGTAACATTTGTATTGAAGAAACATGATAACAACTTGTTGTTAAGCTATATTAGTGTGCTTGAATAAAACGATCAAGCAAAACTTGTTAAACTTTAAATAAGCTACTTGTTCGATTGATGATCATATGTGGAATAACGACATCTAATGCGTCGGAAGCAGCTTGTATTCTATCATTATTAGAGCACTATTAGATAGATGATGTGAATACCTAAGCAACTGTCTTTCAATTTTTGTACCATTGGTTATTCAATGAGCAGAAATATGTTTAACAAACGTGCAGTTTTCACTGCATGAAACATTTATTTGCCATTTTGTTCAACATTTACTCTTGTACAACTGGCGGCGCCTTTGTAGCACATTTGATCAACTGGTATGCTTATTAATGATTTTGAATTGTTACTTGGGCATCTATGCTCCAACGCGAGTGTTTCGTCATCGTGACTTTTTGATACTCGAGTCGCGAAACACTGGTTAGGGGCTGTCCATAAACCACGTGGTCATTTTTTTTGGGACTTCTCAACCCCCCCCCCCCCCCCCCCCCCCGCGTGGTCATTAGTTCATACAAAAAAAAATTATTCGTCCATACTAAATGGCATTGGCCAAACCCCCCCCCCCCCCCTCATGACCGCGTGGTTTATGGACAACCCCTTATGGATCGCATGAACCAATTCGGTTCATATTCAGTTCATGTTCAGAGCCATCGCTAGAACCAGAAACAGTTGAAATGCCGTTTCCCTTCCTTCTAACTTTCAGAGCACGGTGTCAATCTACCAGATAGCGCCTACAAGTTAAACAATTAAGCGAACTGTGCCACTTTAGGTTTATAGTAATAATCGCACTAATCTCTGACTTATCTACTAATCACCTGACGCCTGGCATCCACGCACCAATGTGTGAGCCCTCTGCGAACTATATCCCACCAACACATCGACATTCGCATGAGTTTGTGCAGACGCAAAGGTATATTCGGTCTGATGTGGATACAAAACGATTGCAATCATCACTTCCTTCCCCTTCCCCCTTCTTTCTCTTTTCTTTTCCCTGCTTGGATCGCAAGGCACGAGAGTGCTTTGTCAGGGAAGGCGTTCGGATGTAGATCAGCCACACGATTGCAAAAGCAAAACCCGCTCTTCCTGGTCAGCCGACGATCAAAGTTTCCACCAATTTCCGACCGGTACCACAGAGGCAGTTAGTTCGAGGGACCGCACCACTCGATACATCAATCAAAGGGTTGGATATCTCGTCTTGGAGGTTCCATTCCACACTTCTGCAGTTGTGCTCCCCGAATTGAATTTGAAGATCTTGCATATCAAGTTTAGCGTACCTAATGAACAGCCTCTGTGAACGATTTAGCTCTTCTGTATGTACATAGTAACACTCATTAACCCTCGAGCGATCGCGCTGTTGTATTTTGTACAACACGTTGAAAAAATCTCGCTTTTTGTACTCAACGTTAGCGTGGTGCTGATGCAGGTAGCCAACCGCGTGAGTTACGGAAGGTTAAAATGACATCTTTTAACGAATAATACCACTCATATAATTTTCCATAACCTCACACAGCCATCCATCATTCAGTGCGAAGATGAAAACCTCACACTCCACAAAACCCAAAACCCAATAAGACCCTGCAAGCGGAGGCCAGCCATAAACCAAATTTCGTACGGTCGGTCCACCATGGCTAATTTGATAATGGTTATATACAATGCATACGTTTAATTAAAGCAAACACCATCCAGGGAGCATGAATGTATGACCTATTTGTCGAACGGCCGTTACTGCTTGCTACCAACGCCAGCAGTAAGACTTCCTTGTTAAGCAAGCGGGAGCCTAGTTCTAATCATGGGATGAGATGTTTATTGCATTCACGTTTTTGTAAATGTTTACAAGTGATGTGTGTGAGTGGTTTATCTCGTCCTACCGGATCGATACGTATTACTATACATTATATGGCGTACATTCAATGCATTCCTTATGCTTTCCGTAGGGTGGGAGCAAACACCTCCCAGTCAACAACTGTCATAGCCACTGTCATTGGATAATGGTAAAATCATGTCATATATGTAAAATATTCCTCCCATTTCCCCAGAATTTTCCATTCATCGTTAGCATATCTTCCTTACTCGGAGGCTGAAAGTTTTTTGTGTTGGGCGACGTTATTTTTTCCTATTTCGTATGATGTATCGAACAAGACACATTCCTTCGTTGGGTTGGGTGTTGCTGTCGTCCATAAATACATTAAAATGAACTTCAACATCATATAACTTTCAACCTGCTGCTGCTTCTGGTATGCTACCAGAAGACACAACTTGGAAAAACCTTCCGGCCGAATTGTAAGCCAGACTCTTTTGCCAAGTTCGTCTGATGTATACGTAAAACTTCCATACTGCCACTGTACTTCCGCCGTCGTCATTGTCTGCGCTCGAAGGCAATGGATTGGAAAGTTTGGAATTTATGACTCGGTGCTGTATGTTTATGAAGATTTCCTCTGATCTGGTTTACATAACATTGGCAAAACATTGTTTACTATCGATCCCTTATAATCCATAGTAGTTTATGCATCCTCACCGAAGTCGTTGGATTCGTCCGTAGGAGCTGAAATTCGATAAGCTAAATATTTCATGTTTAGCACTTCCTTGGTCTTCATTGGTATAGAGTGGATAATGATCAATGAGAGTATATTACAGGTGGGGAAGAAGAAAAGATGGCTATGTATTAGTAAGCAAAGAAAAATGTAAACACAAATAGTGACGTCACTATTTGACACGCGTTCTTATGGGAGTTGGCTTTGCTTGTAGTAGTGACATGTTTTGCACCAGACACGGATCTCACGCACACAAAGTATCTTCTTCCCCACCTCTATTAGACTCTCATTGGATAATGATATTTTTGTACGATGAGTGTTCATCTTTTTCCTGCTTTTTCATTTGAATTTGAAATAATCTCATGTAGCCAAGGCGGTGACTGCACTTGTTCTGGATAAATGTGAATCTCGGTACGCCTTAGGTAAGGCACTTATTCCTATGCGTAAACATGTGATCGCTCGGCTTCCATCCCCAGCTAGTAGACCTGCTCTCGCGGATCTCGAGTCTTTTTACCTCGGACATCTGACGAATGCGTTTCCCAAACAACGATCGATTGGGCAAGGCGACCCGACACCAATACACTTGTTTATATTGTATATGCACTCCTTTTTTCATAGAATGAGGAAACCTTCTGATCAGATATCCAAGGGCCATTCTCTCTCTTCCTTACCTTCACAGTACTTGTGGAGTGATTATATAAAATAAATAGATGGAAGACTTATAATATCTATCTAGGGTATTGGTTCCCTTATTAAGCATGTGGCTCCCATTTTCATCCCACGAAAAACAAAGGATTGAAGCGCTGTTTTTTTTCTTATTTTTGTATTTTTTGTTAGAAGTGAGCACCCATGAAAACAAAAAGAAGGGAGTCAATCGGTGCCGTAATCGCTTGTTTTCGAATAGGATGAAAATGGGAGCATGAGATTACTGATGGCACACATACCCTATCTATCTATATCTATATATATATAAATGAATTTCCGTCTGTCTGTCTGTCTGACTGTCTGTCTGTCTGTCTGTCTGTCTGTCTGTCTGTCTGTCTGTCTGTCTGTCTGTCTGTCTGTCTGTCTGTCTGTCTGTCTGTCTGACCGCTATGGATTCGGAAACTACTGAACCGATCGGTTTCAAATTTTGTATGCAGGGAGGCATGGGGCCGGGGAAGGTTCTTAGCATAGTGTGAGAACCCTCCCCCCTCTGGAAAGGGGGGCTCCCATACAAATGAAGCAGAAATGAGCTGAGAGAAAAGTTCAACTCTCAAAAGTAACAAAACCAATCTAGCGTGCGTTGCTCCAGTGACCACAACAGTTGTCAAATTTGAATTATCAACACAAAAAGACAATGAAGTACGGTATCGGCCGCGTCAACCCTGAAGCTATGTTTAACCCCGGGAGTTTAAGTGCACAGGGCGGACACGGCGTTTGATCCCGGAATTACACGTGGCCGGACAGCTGGCACACCAGCAACGTAACAGCTCACCGCACAAGCGTGCGATAGCTAGACGGGGCTTCCAGAGGCGTTGGGCCTCACGGCGGAGAAACGAATCCAGTAGCAGTGCACCCCAAGCCTTGGAGCGGCGAAGCGAGATATGTGGCGGCGCTTCTAAGTCACGTAATGGGCCCACCAGCGGCGCAATGGGGTTTTCGGGGAACCAACGGGCTTTAGGGTGACGGAGTGGGAACCCCCTCCGGTGGAGTGATTCTTCCGCCAATAGAGCGGAACTTCCGGCGTTAATGTAGGCCTTCCGACGACACAGCGGGTCTTTCGTGGACAAAGTGGACTTCGGAGTGCTGATACCACCTTTTTGGTAACAAAACGGGCTTCTGAACGGTGCTGCCGCGCTTCCGACGACGACGCGGGCCTTCAGGATGTGGAGCAAGTCTTCCGACGAGAACACGGCCTTCCGTTACCTAAAAAGATCGAAAGTGCATCCGGTGAAGTAATCGGCCTTCTTGAAGTAATCGAAAATATTTCGAAGCTACCGGATTCGACCTGCACACGATCCCAAGGGGAAACTTCTCGCACACGTTTGTTTTACCTTTAACTTTTCGACGCAACTTGCTGGCAAAATAGTTGCAATCTAATTGATCCTGCTCCCAGCAATGATATCACTGGCCCCCCTTTGGTCGCGATTCATAAATCTTGAGAGTGGACGCCTCTCACTGCGTCCGGTCCCCATCGATGCCACCTTAACTTGATCGACAAATTTCAACACGCATCGGTGGTTCGTGTACGCGCTCCATCGCCGCGGCCATCGACCGAGTAATTTGTCCTAAATCTATCGTTGGTACCGGTACATATCGCTGCTGACTATTGGTGGGGGGTTTACAGTTTTTGAGCTTTTTTTTCAGTTAAATTTAAACGTTTTTCAGTCTACAAACAGCTCCCAAATTATGATTAAAGAAAGAAAAAAAGTTTAGATGACAACATAGTTGCCATTACCTTATAAAGAGTTAAAACATCAACAGCACACGGACGTCGTTAGCAATAGCTGCTGATTTAAGGCGGTTGCCGCTAAAATTCTGTCATTTGCTATTTCGTTGCCGCTCATTTCTACAGCCATGTTACATAACTGGTAGCAACAAAACACTTACAGCGGTACTTTACCATTTCACTTCTCTATTTTCCTACTGTTTTTACACAAGAAACGTGTAAGGTGCGATACTCAATATAAAATACAAAACAAAAACCCACAATTTGTAACTCAACGGTTACAAAGCAGTAATAAAGTAAAGGGAACAAAATTTGGCATAGGGAGGCCTTTGAAGCCTTCCCTTCCATCTATGAAAAAGGAAGGAAAAGACCATGAGACCGAACGTCATGCAGCCGAATGAACAAATATCCCGTATAGACATTCCAACATCCCGCCACCCTAATGAAACAGAATACAGAGAATGTTTGCATAATAGGGGAACTTACGTATTTTCGGCAGTTTTGTTGTCTTCGTCATGGGGGGATTTTTGAAACCTGTTGGACCCAGAGGTCCCCCAAATCCTTCCCAACCAAGCCGAGTTATATGGCCAAGTTACAGGTAATTTGGCTGACAAAAACCCCCCATGACGAAGAGAACAAACCTGCCGATAATACCCTTTGTCACCCTATGTGCAAAACGAACTAAATTCGGCATGTGGACATTTTTGAAGGCATGAAATGTCTATGATATTGTCAGTCATTTCAGAGGTTCTTATACAAATGAAATAGAGTTTTTTGCATAAATAGGAAAAAATGTACGGCCGACGGCTATTAGGCCGAAGCTCATAGAGCTGAATGTAGAATAGCCCGAATGGACATCAGGCCGAATGCTCATTGAGTGCCTGTTGATTGATCACCATGCTCACATGTCACACAGGTTGTACTTCCTGCTGCTTATAATGCTCACTCCATCAGAGATGTTTCCTTCTTTTATTAATAGGCAGTTCTTGCAAGTCACACTTATACATTTTCTTTACGGACCAACTGCTAAAATTTACAACATACCTAAATGTTTCCTTCTTTTTATCGTAGTTTTTTTCTTTCGAGTGGCACTGTTGTGTAGTTTATGGCAGTTGAACTGTTAACTCGATGGTCGATTAGTCCCTTTAAGTAACATTGATAAAGAGTTGATTAGCAACCACACCACCAAACAGTAGTCCTTCTCTGAGATTTTTCCTTCTTTTAAAATAGGCTGTTCTTTTGCAGTGTTATGAAAGAGTGGGCCTTCACATAAAAAATCAACTAAAAAATAAAAATAAAACACAAACTATGTGTTTCTCAGATAAGAAGCATGATCTAATAAATATTTGATTATGAAAACAAATGGGCCAAATGTATCAGTAGGTCGGCTCCAGAGGCACGTTCTCCTCCATTTGGGAAATTTGGGCCAAATGTAACAATTGGAAGATAACGTGTCTCTGGAGCCGGCCTTCCAATGTTTATACAAATGAGTTTACATACCCTTCGAGCCAGCCAACTAATTAATGAATGAAACGATCAGCAAGATTTTTGAACGGCTCAATTTGTCCTCATGATGGTTATGTTCCTGTTCATATGTAGAACAAGTTTAGAAAATTAACAAAAATAAAAGAAAAACTATGTCGTAGTGCAAAATCTACAATTAAAATGGGCAGGGCAATACAAGGTTTGCCGGGTCAGCTAGTATACATATAAAAATGAATTTCTATCTGTCTGTCTGTCTGACCGTTATGGATGCGAAAACTACAGGACCAATCGGTGTGAAATTTTGTGTGTGGGAATTTTTGGGGCCGGGGATGGTCCTTAGCTTGGTGCGGGACCTCTACGGTTTCTGGAACGGGGGGCTCCCATACAGATGACTTTGCGGGGGGACGTCCCTATGAAGTGTACGTCAAAAACCCGGATTTATCCACCTAGTGGTGATAGTGCCTTTCTCGTCGATTATGTACTCAAGATTTTTCAGTAGACGTAAGCCGAAGTGTCCCTGAATCCTGAGAATACTCTAGAACGAAACAAATATCATTTTCTTCTTTGGTCACAGTGCGTCAGATTATGTCAGATTGTGCGAGGTTGTGAGTGAGGGATACGCAATAAATGAATGGTTTTTCCCATCCTTGTTCGCATGCATGGACTTGGTTCACTTTTTTAATTGGCCACTTCCGGCGATACGCCAGGAACCGGTTCCGGAACAATACCGGTTCAAATATGATCTGAAACTGTTTTCCTGCTTACCGTTCATCTGGTTATCGAAAAAGGAGCTATTTGATGGGTCGCATGCCTGGATTTGGTTCACTTTTTAAATTGGCCACTTCCAGCGGGACATGCAGAACCGGTTCCGGAGCACTACCGGTTCAGTTTTGGTCTGAAACTGTTCGGCTGCTTACCGTTCACATGTTTATCGAAAAAGCTGCTCTTAGATATGGCGCATGCAAGGGTTTGTTTTACTTTTTTAATTGGCTACTTCCGGCTGGACACCTGAAACCGGTTCCGGAGCACTACCGGTTCAGATTTAATCTGAAACTATTTTGCTGCTTACCATTCAACTGGGTATCATAGAAGCTGCTCTTAGATATGTCGCATGCATGGATTTTTTTTTTTTTTAAGACGCGGACACGTTCAATGCTTCCAGTGAGCTTTTCGCTCTTTTAAGGAAGCACGACACTAGACAACGGACTAGCATGCAACGCCCAGTGGCACAGCCGAAAACTTTTCATGACAGCTGCGGCGGGAATCGAACCCGCGCTCCTCAGCACGAGGCGACTAAGAGCTTGGTGACCCTAGCCGCACGACCACGGAGCCACGGAGGGTTTGATTCGCTTATATATTTGGTAACTTCCGGCGGGACACCAGGAACCGGTTCCGGAACATTACCGGTTCAGATATGGTCTGAAACTGTTTTTCTACTTACCATTCAACTGGTTATCATAAAAGCTGCTATTAGATGTGTCGCATGCATGGGTTTGATTCACTTATATATTTGGCCACTTCCGGCGGGACACCAGGAACCGGTTCTGGAACATTACCGGTTCAAATATGGTCTGAACCTGTTTTTCTGCTTACCGTTCATCAGGTTATCGAAAATGCCACGGTTTGATGGGTCGCATGCATGGGTTTGTAACATTTCCATATCTGGCTCCTTCCTGGGATACCAGCCCGGAACACCTAAATGGCCATAACTCCGGAACGGCTGGACCGATCTGAACCATTTTCAATAGGAAACAATGCGACCAGATTCCGCGTCGAATGAATCATCGGTCATTAAAATCGGTTGAGGTTTACTGCCAAAAAGTGACGTGAGTTTACTTTTGTACACACACATACACACACACATACACATACACAGACATCACCTCGATTCATCGAGCTGAGTTGATTGGTATATGTGACTTGACCCTCAGGGCCTTCTATCTAAAAGCCATTTTTGGAGTGAACATATAGCCTTTCCAGTACACTTGGTGTACGAGAAAGGCAAAACACAGTAAGCAGGCAGTACGACGATTGCCGGGACAGCTAGTATTCTTATAAAAAGATTTTAACTTAAAATATTAATGTTTATGTTATGTTGAAGATCAACATTTGATTGACAGCAAATAAATAAATAAGTACGCCCGTAAGAGATGACATCGAGAAGGGGGGGCGTACTTTATCTTGGTAAGCGTTCCTCCAGCTACCGCCTTAAGTTTTCTTAGGACACCTATCACAACTAGTATCGCAACCAATCAGAAACGAAATTGATACTTGCGGGGCACCAGGCTGTGGCCCTTGTCGACTGCTGATGTGGGACACGCTGATAATTGTAGGGGAATATTCATTTATTACGTCCATCGTTTTTCGGGATTTCTAGACCCCCCTACCCCCTCTGTCTTGCTATTTTCCTATACCTAATACACGTACTGTCACACTTTCTTAGACCCCCCCTCCCCACAAAATGTTGGACGTAATTTTTGAACGTTCCCTTGTGTACTGGCAGCAGGACCTCCAAGGTGGCTTGGGGTACCAACGGCAAATCTGATATAATTGAGGCGCAGAAGGTTAATCGTGATCTTTGAAGGCACGCGGACGATGCACGTGTGAGATACACGCCTACTGGCTCAGGATTGGTAACTTAGGTAGGACCTCTACGGGTTATGCGCACGCGGCGACGAAGGGAACGCTTCGGGTGAAGATGGCGGAATGCACATAGCGGAGTTTGTTAGTGCCAGTATCGGCGCTCCTGAATTGACCTTAACTTAACTGTTCAGCTTAGAGAGCATTGGTGACCTGGTGTGGCTGCGGTATTGCGGATCTTTGCACCTACAAAAATACCTTCGTTCGGAGGTTTTAGTCTTTTTTCGATAGCTCTCAGTGTCTAACAGGGTGGCATAGTCAAAATCATGACGGGTTACGGACTACCATAGTAGTAGCTACCGTTACGGTTGCTCTAGCAAACCTTAACCCTTGCTTCAACAGCATCATAGAGTACCTTGATTTCGGGTAAAATTGACCGTCTCCTCTGATTAGTTTTTATCAAGTATATTAGTAGTTTTTTCGCTTTCTCATTTGTATTGATATTTTGTGTTAGTGTTCGATTCATTTAAGATCTTAGTGATCGTTGGTGTTTTTGAGTGTGTGCCCCGTGGCAGTGGTTACCTGCCGCAATGGGTGATGATGATGATGGCGGGGGTACGTCTTATCCCATCAATGAAGCCTTGCTGTTGGCTTCGGGTGCACCGATCCAGCAAAATCCAGCTCAATCTGGCGTTTCTGCAATGGACGCCAATAATACCCCTCCAACGTCCCCCCGCATCAAGGCCTACCCTCCCAACTTTGGCGGGCCATATGTAGTTTTCTTCCTACCCAAAGGCAAACGTTTGAACACCGTTCAACTCAGCAAGGATCTGACAAAGCGGTATTCTCCCGTTGTCTCCATTGACATGGTCGGTACAGCTAAGCTTCGGGTGACAGTAGGCGACCAAAAACAGACTAATGAGATTGTGGCCTGTGAGTTATTTACGCTTGAGTATCACGTGTACCTTCCAAGCGCCCAGATTGAGATTTCGGAGAAATCCGCCGAAGGATCTTTGACCTGCGAAACGATCATGCAAGGCTGTGGTCGTTTCTTTAACGCTTCAAATACAATAAAAGTGAATCAACAATTCCTCGCCACAACACTTGGTTCGTGGCTGCAGTTCTTCATCTTCGGCCGCTTCCCACATTTGCCAGATAGTTCCGTAACTGGTCCGCCCATTTTGCACGCTGCCCTCCAGGTTTTCTTGTACCATCCAGATCTCTTGCAAACATCATCTTTGCAGGGTTGTTTTCCGGCATTCTCACAACATGCCCTGCCAATCGTATCCTTCCAGCATTTGTGACCTTCCGGTTGCGCAGTTCGTCGTAGAATGCAGCGAGCTCGTGATTCATTCTTCGTCGCCACACACGGTTCTTCTGGATACCGCCAAAGATGGCCCTAAGCACCCGACGCTCGGACAATTCGAGTGTTTGCATGTCCTCCTCGAGCATAGTACAGGCCTTGTACCCATAGAGAACCACCGGTCTTATCAGCGTCTTGTACATGACGCATATGGTGCGGGGGAGAATCTTTTTCGTACGTAGGTTCTTGTGGAGCCCATAGTAGACGAAATCTTTCACAACCACGGACGTGTCCCCGTCTATCGCAACACTGCTGCCTAGGCTTGCCTTGTCGTTTCTGGTTCCACCTGCCATCGCATGTACTTAGTTTTTGACGCGTTTACACATTATTCCGACCTGTTGCACGTTTCAGGCGAGCGTACAGTTCTGCCACCGTTCCAAATGTTCTTGCAACACTATCACGTCATCCGCAAAACAGGCAAATTGGCCACATTTTGTGCAAATCGTACCCCGGCTCGTGACATAACACCTTCCAGGGTGAGATTGAAGAGCAGGCATGAGAGTTCATCGCCTTCTCGCAGTCCCCGGAGAGTCGAACGAACTGCCAGTCTTGTACCTAAATATTTGACACTTTTCGCTACCTTAATTTCGTTGCCGCGGTCGGGTGTCAGCTTGCTTTGTTACACTCGTGCGCTACCGTTACCTTTTGCACACAACACGAGCAGTAAAACGAAGATCAAAAAACATAAATAAGGGTAAAATCAATGTCGTCTGACACAATGACATTTGCTTAATTCTAGCTTTTCGCATAGAATTCAGCCAATTCCTAATGTGAATCCTAATACTAGTTTATTCTTGCTTGCTTAATTGAATGCAACACACATATTGCCAAAACAGCTCTTATTATGAAAGAAGACAGGAAAAACAAAAGCCGAACCGTCTCCCGAAGACACTGTCGTGATCGAGTGAAATCGTTTGACATTTTGGTTTCGAACAGTAATTTGATTGCTCGTGTTGCGAATGTCGATAACAAAGGCAGTCGAAAATCGACGAAAAGATGTCAATGACTGTGATCTCCAACAAAACTGAACTAGAGCGATCGCTCGAAACCCTTACGCAGTTTTTTACACCATCCATCGTCGCTTCCATCAGTCTGGTGAGCTTCCTGGAGCAGCCGTTCTCGTCCATGATTTTCCATAGCGATACTGTCGTACGTCGCTTTAAAGTCGATAAACAGGTGGTGCGTTAGGATCTGGCATTCGCGGAATTTTTGAAGTCTTTGTGAAGATCTGGTCCGTTGTCGAGCGACCATCGACGAAGCCGGCATGATAACTACCCACAAACTCTGGGCTATCACTTAGAATATCTTCGAATTACGCCTGTTTCCGCCAGCTCAACGTTCGAAGAAATGTTCACAGACCTCAACCTTAAGGGATATTTTGCAGAACTGTTGTAAGCACGTAATTGTGTATCCAAGTACAAAAAATCAAGTAAATGGGTATGGAAATGACTGAGTCATGCTGGAAAGTGCTCAAAATTGAACCTTCATTCATCACTATAATAAAATATATTTGCGTCGTATTCAACTAGCCCCGTTCTGAAAAAATATCCTGTTACTGCAACTCGAAACATAAATACCTATTTCCAATAACAAGTTGAACATTTTATCATTGTGATAACAATAAAATAAAAATAAAACGAGTAACACCTCAGTTTACAAGTCAAACAATTCATTGCTGCTAGATTTTCAAACATACAAGCAACTTTCCCGCATGTACACCACAGCGGTTTTCCCGCGCCATCTGACTGATCATGCTGCAATATGTACGCTGGCAGTCGAGTGCTGGCCGCATCGAATAAATTGGTCATCAAGTTTGAAGCGGCAAATGAATCCGGAAGCAGGTCGACTTGTTTGGACTCGCTGTCTCTATCTAAGCACATGGCAGGTACCAAAGCTCGTGTTTGATGGAGTTTTCATTCTGGCAAACACTCACTCAGCCCTGTTTACTTATTAATAATTGAATTAGTGATACGAGATCTGTTTGAGATAATCGCATATTTTGCCTCGTGTAAATTTACGTTGGATGGTCTGGTATTTTCCTTGGATTCGGTGTTTATCTAGGCAGCTACCGCACCAATAGAAATGGAAAACGTGTACAATGACATGGAAGGATGGAAATCAATTCTAGGTGAAACGACGAATGAGGCGAGAAAGACCAAGCATTTGGTTTGGTCCCCAACCTTCTCATGTTAAAGTAAATACAGTACATATTGTTCGTTTATGATTGTTCGGAGAAATTTACGGTACTAGACTTGTTTGGTAAGACAATATTGTTTTTAAAGCTTATATTGTTATGCATGTAACTGTATATGCATAATGTTTGAAAAGCATAATTTATTTCAAACGGAAGTTTACATAAGCCCAAATATGTGAAGCAAATTGATTGATATTTAATTTTACCGTGACTTTAATGATCGTTACAGTGTATATGTGCTTCTCCGGATTATGCAAAAAAAGTCTGATCTAATAACTCGTACCCGTTAAACACTTAACTGAACAGTAGAAAATTGTCTCCGAGCCATTCTCTTTAAGCAAACGAAGAATCAAATTAAATGCAACCTGCATGATTGTAGATGTTGACAACCGTCAGCTAATAAACCAACCACAGATAAATATCTAGTAAATTGCCAACACCTGATTATCACACGCTTTCCAAATTTATCAGCGGTCAATGCGCTTGCTACCAATTAAGTCAAATATTGCCCCAACACCTTCCTCCCGTTCTGGTATGCTGCATGCACTGAACATGTTCCTTATGATGTGGCGGATATGGAAATGATCGATAGAATTCTGCGGTTTTGGAGTACGACTTCAATCAATGGATGATTCCTCATTTATGATTCAATCCACACAATTACTCGAGGATATTTATTTATATACGCAATGTTAGTTTATCGGAAAACGTAAGATTTTAATCATAATACAATTAGAAACTGAAATTCCTTAGTAGCAACGGGTTTCTTCCAATAAATTTTGATTGGTTGTTTTTTGTTGTGGCAATACTTTATTCTTGATGGGTTGGAATATCCAGGAAAATGACCACGTGGTTTATGGACAGCCCCTTAGGGAGGCGCTCCACCGTTAGCTTTGGCGTGCATGCGATGCGACTATGCCTAGGCCAGTCCACATTAGAATCAGGAGACCACCGACTCACTGGTGGACTCAAGCGATTGTGGAACTGCACCTGGACGGGTTAGGCGGCGGGTGCAGCGAGCAAGGACTGAGGAGCGCGAAACGAACGGCGGGTGTTGTTTGCCGCTGCTGAAGTCGCGCTGAAGACCTAGACAAGGGCAAGAAAAAAGGCCTGCTTTGAGGGTCTCTGTCAGTGTGCTAATGCGACTCCGTGAAGTGATGCCTACAGGATCGTGATGGCCAAGACAAGAGGTGTAATGGCTCCTACAGAGCAGTCACCAGAGATGTTGGAGGGGATCATCGAGGGGCTTTTTCCGCGTCATGATCCTAGTCTTTGCCCTCCTTTCGTAGTATCGTTAGAGACTGTGGCTGGCGATGAGGAGAAGATCACCAATAAGGAACTTGCGGAGAAAACAAAGTCCCTTAGAGTAGGTAAAGCCCCAGGTTCAGACGGAGATACAAACTTGGCCTCAAAACTATCTATTGCAGAGGATCCCGGAATGTTCATGTCTGCTATGCAGAAACGCATGGACGAAGGAGTTTTCCCAGACATTTAGACAATATTCTTGATAGACGCGGCGGGGAAGGTGCTCGAAAAGATCATACTCAATGGAATGTTGAATAGCGCCAGCTGGTCTGCCTTGACTCGATCAAGGTTGCAGAGGCGTGGATGCGGTCCAGGAAACTGGAGCTGGCTCACCACAAGACTGAGGTGACGGTTGTTAACAACCGGAAGTCGAAGCAGCAGGCGTAGATTAGTGTAGGTGAGTGCACTTTCCTGTCAAAGCGCTCCGTCAAACACTTGGGCGTGATGATCGACGATTAGCTTACCTTCAGTAGCCACGTCGATTATGCCTGTAAAAGAGCCTCCACAGCTATTGCGGCATTGTCCCGGATGATGTCCAATAGCTCTGCGGTGTACGCCAGTAAGCGCAAGCTTCTGGCTAGTGTTGCTACGTCCATACTCAGGTGTGGCGGCCCGGCGTGGGGCACTGCGCTAAGTACTGAATGCTACCAACGGAAGCTGGAAAGTACTTACAGGCTTATGTGCCTGAGGGTTGCGAACGCGTACCTTACCGTGCCACACGACGCTCTCTGCGTCATTACTGGTATGGTGCTTATCGGCATCCTTATCAGTGAGGACATGGAGTGCTTCGAAATGCGCGGCACAAGAGGCATACGCAGGACTGCCAGGATGGCCTCTATGGTCAAATGGCAGCGTGCGTGGGACAGTTCCACCAAAGGAAGGTGGACCCATAGGTTGATACCGAGGGTAGATAGTTGAATTGATAGGTGCCATGGGGAAGTTACATCCCACCTGACACAGGTCTTTACAGGTCATGGTTGCTTCCGACAGTATCTACACCGTTTCGGGCATGCGGATTCTCCCGAATGCCCAGTGTGCAATGGTTTGGAGGAAACGGCGGAACACGTTTTGTTCGTGTACCCGCGTTTTCGCATAATGCGTGACCGCATGCTTGCCACATGCGGGGAGGACACAACTCCGGACAATTCGGCCCAGAGGATGTGTGGGGATGAGATTAACTGGAACGCCGTTTCAACGGCTATCACCCATATCGTCTGGGAGCTACAGAGGAGGTGGCGCGTGGACTCGGAGAATGGCTAGTTCTGATGCGGTACAAGAGGTGGTCCAGGGGTTCGGAGTTGGCTTCGTAGGTCATATCGGTGCCCTGCGGTTGAGATCGACCTTTACAGCGATTAAGTGGTCGCGGAGAGGAAGTCCCGGTAGCGTTGCTGTCGTGGCGTCGGTCTACTGGGTTGGATCCGAGCCCGCGGTTGGAAAGGGGTCCCCAGCAAGGGTCGGGGCAGGTGAGACCCTGCTGTCTGCAACCTTCGGGTGCATCTGATAGGGCCTGAAGGGTAGTGATACCCTTCTTTACGGGCAGGTCAGATCGGGTTGCACGTGGGCATCAGTTGTTGATGTCTGCCAAGCAGTTGGGCGCAGGCGGAGTTGATCCTGCCCTCCTTCCGAGGACAAAGGGAGTGGTGAGGACCACTCGGGAAACTGGCTAAGCGCCAGCATGCTATCGTGATGGACTCTCCAAAGCGAGTCATCGATGTTCGTTGCTGCAGGCTATGCAGCTAACCTTGAGGGTGCGATGTGCACTAGCCCCTCTCTGAAGCAATGCCTTCTGGGTGGTTCCGGAGAGACGAAGGGTTTGGCGACCATACGAATGTGTCTTAGTGGGTCGAGGAGAGAGTAGTCCTGGCTTTTACTATTGTTGTAGAAGATGGCCTTAACTCCACACTACCCTAACCTTCCTGTTAGGGTGTCTGTTGAGCAGATTTTTCCCTCTATGGTTTAGAAGAAAAAAAATGACATTTGGAAGCGGCAGATTATGGTTCTTTTATCAAAGGCTCTGAAACCACTTAGAGACCCGTCGACATATTGAACAGTATGCTTGATCGACACGACGGGGAAGGTGCTCAAAAAGATCATCCTCAACTTCGGATCTATCTCAACTTACTGTCCCAAGCAAACCCCCGTCCCTGTCAGCACACGACCAAAGTTCCCACCGAGGTTTGTATCCCGAACTTCCATATCTCGGCCGGTGCCACGCGGATGTACAGATCGGAGTTGCATGGCTGAAGAACCTTACAAGAGGTCTGAATCGCGTTTCCAGCCGTTACCGTGCCTTTCAAATTGGCCGTTAATGTTCATGCATCCGTCATCATGTTGCGCTGTGATCAGCGTACTACGTCGGTTTTTCTGTGCTATAACCGTTCTCACCTTTTTAATAGGCTCCGTAGTAAATACTCTCATGTTAACCATTTCAAGTAATTTAGTTTTTCCTCTGGATTAACAAGCTCATTTTATAGATAATAAGAAAATGCTATCGCCAACACCAAAGTGTCCCATTTGCCTTTCAAAGTTAGTGCCAAAACAAATTCTCATTTCGCACTCTTGTTTTGCTTCAAAAATTTAGCTCTCAAATGGCACGACCTGAGTTTGCCCGGCATCGAATCTTCGCCAGTTGTTGAGGGGATTTAGATCGCATAAAGATAGCACTGACAAGTAGAATTCGACGAAAGCATTCAAATAAAGCTAGTTGAAATCGCCATCCTTGAACAGTATTTACATTTGCTAATGCTTGCCGCTCATTTCTGGGTTTTGAGTCCGATCCGGTGGTGGTGAATCTATTTTCCCAAGCTTTTCCACTCCAATAGATTGGAAGGTATATGAGGCACCAGACCGACAACGACGACGACGACGGCGACGACTATGGCTCTCATCGCTTTGACTCATGTTATTGGACAAAAGAAGCTTAGCATTATTTTTCCTCGATATTACCTGATAATCTTAATGTCTTCCTGCTAGCGTGCGATGCCATTCTTACCTACCTCTAGCGTAGAGAAGCGGAGTTCTCGTTTTCGTCTGCCAATGGAAGCGATTTGGGATTTTTTTCTCCTCATTTCCTTTGATGGTTTTGGAACTTTGCTGTTTCGCATGTTATTCAAGGCATTTGAGGTGAACTATACGCTCCCACAATCTGTACACAAAGAAAGGAGGCTAGCAACTTAATCCAACACATGTGGTTAGATATGATCTTTCTCGAAATGCAAAAAAAAAAAGAAAAATAAGCATCGAACATCACTGAATTTATTCTTGTTTTTTTGATGATGTTTTGGAGATATTTCTTTGGTGATAAGTTGACTTCTAGTTGAGGATTTATCTATATAAAATGGTCATTGACAAAGTATGTTCACATTTAATGACTATGAAAGTGCTCACCAATTTTAGGATTCGTATCAGTGAGTGAGAACATTACTCTTGGTACATGGGATTAAAAAATACACTATAATTAGCGTTGCACAGTGGTTCCATTTGTTCAGGGAAGCGGTCATAAATCATTTTCTTCGTTTTTTGAAGGGCAGAATCATTATAAATGACCAGAAATAGAATGTTATGACTAAAAAAGGATATTGTAGTTCATTTTCATGATCATCACTTAAAAAATATGAACTTTGAACATTTTTATTTATGATAAATGAAAAAATCCATAAAAAACGTTTATTTTGCACAGAAATCAGTAATCAAATATGCTTAATTATTATGAAGAGTGGGTCGAATTCTGAGAAATTTCTGCTAAGTATTACACGTTAAAACATGTATAGCACGACAGTATCATAATAGATTCTTGTGAATAGAATCAGTATTAGTATTATAATTGTTATTTTATTAGTAGGTTTTATTTCTGCTGCAATAAAATAAATATATGAAACTTAAGATTTTTTCTCAGAAATAAAGTAGTTTGCAATGTCGAAACACAGAAAAATCATCCCATATTGAATTAGTATGTATAACTGCAGTACCTGATGCCCAAAAGTGATAATTCTGAAACAATAGTAACAATAGTGCAATTACAGAACCAATTACTTCTGAAATTATTTCAAACAAATATTCAGGAATAAATCACAATACGTATGTAAAGTGAAACTTTTTAACCAAAAAATTATTGCTTTACGCAGTTATAATATGTTATAAAATTCATGGGCCTGCGTTTTACTCAATAAAAAAGATTTAAGTATCTGTCCAGTCGTATCTGTTTCTTACAATTGTATTGGAACTGCTATCTAGTAATGTATTACGTGGAATTTTAATCGAATATTGTTCTTATCCAATAATAGAAATATATACAAATACCCCTCCTCATTGCATATTATTCGGCGCCTGCAATAGTATCAAAGAAATCAATTTGTATACTAAGATTTAACGTAAATAAATTTATCGAATATTCAGATTTGGGAAAGGAATATGAAGAGTTATGTCCAGTAAATATTACTAAAAGAGCGTATTTACTCCTTCTTCTTCCAGAACTACAGTTTTAGGTACTGAATGGATTTTGGGGAAATTTTGTAAATGTTAGCAGCAAATGCAAAACTTCTTATCCAATTCAACAATTACAGAGGTGAGTTTTGACGAGGCCAAATGAGAATGGTTGATATGCAACTATTCATACCTCAAGTCATACCTCCAGAAGTGCATCTTTTGTTCATAATTAAAAAAAAAAACATTTTCAAAGTTTGTTTTCAAATAAAATATCCCTCAATTATTGTAAAGCGCATCGGAATATCTCCTGTAAAAATTTCAGTGATTTTGGTACGCATTTCAGACAATTACAGAAATACTAGTATATATATAATTTTGTAGTTATTTTAATATATATATTTATAAAAATAACGGGTAACTTCCAATACATCCAGCAAACTTGTATGCAGATATTTGCAGTTACAACCTTCACAGATTGATTCTCCTACTCAAATCTGAGCATTTGCTGGCGGACGATTGATTAAATGTGGTTAAGAACATGTTTGAAATGTTACATGAATTTTTATTATGCATATATTCTATGGGTAAAATTATGTGCCTATTTCTCACATCCCCATTGGTCCAAAAACATGCAGATCCGCTTTTTGGCGCTTCGAATTGGAAGATAAACATCTATTCTGATACTCTGCGTTGAAAACCAATTGAAAATTTACTTGATTTTGTTATAGGAAGACGCGGAGTACAACTCAAAAGTCATGTGATTTTTCGGCATATTTTGAGAATGTAAAATTGCATAACAGTACCCACGCTCTCAAGCAAAATATGCAGCTAGAACTTATATAAAAATGGATTTTTTGCATTCTTGGAAACATAATTGATTTATAAAAATTATACAAACTTATGAATTAGACAATCACTTTTTCGATTTTTGGCCTATGGCGGTACCACTGTGCGTTGCCGAAACGAAAATTGGTGTCGCAATCTAGAATCAGTTCGATCCGAATAAAATATCATAATATCATAAAATATTCATTGTGTACAATGAATTACATCCCGTCACCGTGGAGCTACAACAACCAAACGTTCTATCGGGTCCATCCATCTTGTCTTATATTTCTCGCTATTTCGCGCCAACCAGATCTGTGGCGAACATCAACTTTGCAGAGTTGTTGCCCGACATTTTCGCTACATGCCCTGTATACCGCACCTTAACTGCTTGGTCACCGTCTTTATGCCCGTTTTGCAGTAGAGTACAAAGAGATCCTTCGTCAGCACACACCGTTCTCCTGCACACCGCCGAAGATCGTCGCCGAACGTGTCGCCTCAACACTCCGAGTGCTTGCACGTTCACTGCGAGCGTGATTCAAAACTTGTTTTCGACCGGTCTTATACGCGTTTTGTTGGCCTCTAGCCCTGTCACGATACCTACAGGGGGTGGCCAAAATGTTTGGGATAGGTAACTTTTTTTCTCCCACAAAAAAATTCAACATGCTGTAACTTTTCATAGAGTGCATCAAAAAATCTCAAATTTTGACTGTTTATCAACCTGTTATATGTGCATCATTGGTACAAATTTGGGCTCGATTGAATATTTTTTCGCGAAGTTAGAACCGTTCGGGTAAAACACTATTTTTTAGACAACTCATTTTTGAGCTGTCATATCTCGGAAACCAGTGAACCGAATTGAATGAATTTTTTAACGTTTATCAACAATAAATTGATACTTAATACGACGTTATAAAATGTAATATTTTCTCACAGTGAATTAAGTTATACCGGGTTGAAATTTTTACCCATATAGAGGAAAATAAGTCAAATTTACAATACCACACAAAAATTACTAAATGTGTTCTTCTTTTAATCTAAATAGGCTACAATATATCTGATTGAAGATAACTTGAGAACAGAAGTGGAAAATCTTTGAACATCAACACTAAAATTTATTGACACTGACTTAAAAAAATTACATTTTTTCGAGAAAAATCCAAAAAGTGTCAATCCATAACACCGCTAGCCATGATGGTCTCCCATAGCGGAAGGTCCGAAAGAGCTTGAAACTATTGAGAAATCATCATGTCTACAGGTCGTAAGCCCTGATAAAGTGTGGAACGTTTTGATGGCTGTGATCCCTGACCATCATGTCAAAAACCCAGGGATACCCAAGTGACCATACTGTTAGGGTGTAGGGGGTTGCATGTGTGAGGCGCATATATTGACAGGCATTGCTATGGACCGTTAGGGCTGAGTAGGGTCGGGGAATGGATCTACGATTGCTGAATTATACTGAAAAAGTCGTGATTCAGCAGTGGTGGCACCGCTTTCCGCTTTTGTTCGGCCTTGGTGGTTTGTGTGAGGTGGTGCGTGTCGGTGTGTGTGTGTGTGCTTTGTGCGTGCGGTGCATACGGCTTCAGCAGGGTGGTTACTTGGGTAGTGTGGGATAGTTGGATTTGGGACTGAGGGGGTCGTCGTTGATAAGGCCGACATCATTGAGTGCTCATTGTTGGCGGTTGTGTTGGTGACGATTCCTTCAGCTTTATAATCTCATTTATACCACGCACTTTGGGAAGAGGGACTGCTTTGTAATGCAAGAGAGGGATTTAAACTCTGCGTTACAGATTGGGTGAGGTCATGCAGATAGAAGCAACCCAGGTGACCGTGCGGCTCGGGTCGTGATGGATGCATGATTGCAGTGTGTGTGGGGTGCGCTACCCTGTGGGTGCAGTTGAGTCCGGTTTGGAGAGGAAAGAGACCCTTCTCTACCCTAGATCGGTTTCGGTTGTACGGGCGGGGTAGTGTTTGTCTTATTTGTGACGTGTTGTGCGTGATTTGCGGCCCGAGCTGCGTGGTTACTTGGGAAGTATTGTGCTCTGCAATCTAGATTTTGGTTTTAAGGTGAAGCTATGGCTGGGCTGTGCCTCGGATTTGTTGGGCGCAGGTCGTCGGGAGAGCTGGTGGCGATTTGTGCTGGAGGGTTTGCTCGATTGGTTATTCACTGGTGGTGGCCAGTCGATCGACTGTTCGCGCAGCCTGTCATTTGGTTCTTGGGGTTTGTGCTCTCGAGGTTCGGGGCGTTGCTTCATTGTATCTTCGCTTTAATACTAATACTCCTTGTTTGATTAACTGACTATTATGTACAGGTGCTTAACTCATTCTATTTCATATATTGCCAGATTTAAGGGTAATGGTTCAATAGGGTGTTAGCAATCAGAGTGGATTAGAACGAGTTGGCGCCTACAATACACCAACACTAACACACATACACCAATACATACACGCACACATGCACCTACAACTAGCTGTAAAAGACCAGTGGGCGGGACAATGGTGCCTACCCAACAGTTGTAGGTGGGGTGTTTGGCTTAGCTACATGACTTGGTCCGGCAAGCCCATAAACATCAATTGGTAGACGTATTGCCTAGTGAAAAGACAACGCAGATGGGCGAAAGCCAGGGGATGCGTTGATAATAGCAGAATAGCAGAAAAATCCAAAAAGTGTCAATCCATGATAACTTTTTTCAACGTTTGAAATGTATCTATGTTTTAATAGTTTGTGAAACATTTGTATATTGTTAGTGTACGTTCAAAATTTCGTTCAATTCGGTTCTTTGGTTTCCGAGATATGACAGCTCAAAAATGAGTTGACTAAACAATAGTGTTTTACCCGAACGGTTCTAACTTTGCGAAAGATTGATCAATCGAGCCCAAATTTGTACCAATGATGCACATGTAATAGGTTGACAAACAGTCAAAATTTGAGATTTTTTGATGCACTCTATGAAAAGTTAGAGCATGTTGAACTTTTTTTGTGAGAGAAAAAAAGTTGCCTATCCCAAACATTTTGGCCATCCCCTGTATGTATGGATGAGGTAATACAAACCAGATGCTTAAGTTTTCTGACATACACCACTGACCTTTGGAATATTGTCCGGGACAAAGCCACCATAGCTGTGGAGGCTCTCTTGCAGGCACAATTATCGTGGCTACCAAAGGTAAGCGTATCGTCGACCATCACCCTATAGTGTTTGATGGAGCACTTCAACACCTCGTTATACGTTACCCACCTGTGTCGTATACTAGTACTTGATTCTGGAAGTAGCTTTCAAGAGCCTTGCATAAGCATTCGGATATACCTAAACGCAGGAGTGCATCTAGACGCGTTCCTTACGCTGAAGAGCCGACAAAATAGCGTCTACGGTCGACCTTCTCTTCCGGAAGCCGAACTGGTTACTCGAGAGATCACCTACACCCTCGGTGTGCCTCAACAGTCGGTTGAGAATGATCTTCTCGAGCACCTTTGCGCCGTGTCGAGCATTCATATTTATTTATTTATTTCGTCAATCATAACGTGGACTACATATATACTTAAGGCTGTATCTATATCCTGTTGCATCTTAAAGAGGTGAAATATTTCCTTAAATTTGTTCTTGACATGGTCAAATCAATTGACACACTGTGCTGGTTGTAAAGAGACATTATTCGATTTAACGTTGAACCATTCGTCATTAAAATCGTCGTCATCATCAAACATTTGAAAGCAGTTTATTCGTTCAAATCAATAATTGTTGCAACGAAAATGGATTCACTGTATTTCACATGAGGAATAGAGTACAATGAATACATTTTCGTGGTCATTGTTTTGATTTACAGCGAAAAAACTGCTTTCCTAATTCCGAAAAATGATGATGGATGCTTGAGCCTTAAAGGACTAAATTTGGCATAATCTCTTCGATGATTGTTTAAAGCAAACAGATTTCTATTTCTCAATTGTCTAGTTGGAGCATACAAATTCATACACGATAGTAGGTTTGCCGAGTCAATGCGTTGCGATACAATATCATTTACAAATGAGACCATAGCAAATTCGTGGAGTTCCTTCAAGGTCGGGATATCTATAAGCAAGCATCGAGCCTTATATGAAGGCAACGGAAGTGTGGTCCTCGGAGCGGACCTGGTGTGGTGGTTATAACACAACACTATCATGCCGAGGACCTGGGATCGAATCCCACTCCCGACATACTCACTAAAAGGTGGGTTCTACCTTCGGAAGGGAAGTAAAGCGTGGGTCCCGAGATTGACTAGCCTAGGGTTAAAAATCTCGTTAATACAGGCAAAAAAATGTGGTACAGCCTAGCTTGCGTAAAGCATATAAGAGAAACTGCTTTTGTATTGATTCAATTCGTTCTTTATGTGTTATCATATAGGGAGACCATACTATGCTACAGTATTGTAGAACCGATCTGACATAAGCTATGCACAATGTTTTAATCGTATATGGGTCCTTGAAATTTTATTCGAAACGCTTTATAAAACCCAGCATGTTGGTTGCTTTATGGATCATGACATTATAATGGTCAGTGGATGCTAACTTAGAATCACGAATAACACCTAATTCTCTAATTCTGTCACACTTAACAACTTTTTGATTTCCTAAAATATCCCGGATAAAAAATACCATTCATGACATGGTAAATATTATTAACATAAGACTGGTTTTATTGTTCACAATAAAACACACAGTAGATATATTGTTACTTTTTACAATAGAAATCAAGCCAATATAGTTCGTACAATAAGTGAACATTAGCTTTATTAGTGACAAATTGATTCCATTGTTTTTCAATAGTTCTTTAATAATTTAAAATTACTATCAGTAAAAATTATTTTAAGTTGTTTTTATACAGTTGGGAAGGTTCCTGCACAGTTCTCATGGACTTTGTATTAAAAAAAAAAAGAGTTTATTTCTCAATAACACTTAGAAACAATTCGTATCAAATAAATAAGGTACCCCGGGGCAAGTGAGAATCCGGGGCAAGTGAGACCTACAGCTATTATTTTTATTATTATCTATTTTTAAGGCAAACGTTCTTCGTGGAAAACATAGGTACCACACCAACAGATACTTTGAATACAAAAATTGTTATTGTTTCCAGCATGAAGAGACCATATATGTTATTGTTGTTCATATATCATTTTCAATTCACTAAGTGAGATTAACGTACTCTACTACATTCGTCGTTTAAAAAAAGAATAACAAACAAGTCAAACTTTTCCAGTTTCAGGATAATATTTGGAGTGCTTGCAAATTATTTCAAGCGAAAAAGAGGTAACTTATTTTCATTTATTACCTTTAGTTAACTGCTCTCACTTACCCCAGTGCATTTCAGCATCTGGGGCAAGTGAGACCTATGAGAGTAAACAAACGCAATTTCATAGTTTGATCTAACGTTCTTCAGCTTAAGTCGAAATTACACAGAACTGAAGTAAAAATCGGCGTCTTAATCAGGCGTTGAAATATACTTAATTACTTCTACTTTGATGATGAATCTATTATTTAAATTGGTGAAGTCTTGGGTAAAACTTTTTTTTTCGAAACCATCTATTTTTCACATGTTTGTTTATTATTCCATTATTTATCCGTTTTTCACTGCAAGATAAGTTTTTCTGAGTGTTAAGGAACCGTCTATAATGTATAAAAAATAGGAAAATGACCTATTCAAATTTCATGATTTAAAGCATCTTTAAAAATCTTTAATGATCGTAAAATTATGTATGGGAAAACAAAACATCTGTAAATCTTGAAAAATCTTTTGGTGAGATTCATCAACTATGTAATACGAAAAGCAAGTTTCGAAATCTTCCGTCATTTAACTTAATGGCGTTTTTTGTGTAAAAAAAATCAATTGGTTTTGCACGAGCTGCTAGAGTTAAATCAACTTTTTCTCTCAGTAATTCGTTACTATATGTGTTACGTAATTTATGCACGGTACCACAAAACTCTTCCCACACAAATTTCTGAACAAAGTTATTCGTATGAGATATTTATACTTATGCTACCTTACCAGCAGCAACTATATTAAGTCATATGTACAAAAATTCCGAATAGGTCCCTCTTGCCCCGTGAAACGGAGTATACGAAGATCTGCTACACTTTTCTTTATATGCATGATATATAGAATTTAAAAATCTTGAAATAGTTTTAATGCCCGTTAATATGAAGAAATATACCAACAATGTCTTTTAGAACCTTTGAAATTATAAAATTATTTATGTTTAGAATTTTTTGGCGTGACAAAATCAAACTAGCACTCTTTTAGGTCCCACTTGCCCTGGGGTACCTTAACAATAAATATTTTATGCAATTCAGTACCATAATTTCTATTTTATTTAACTCATTTCGGCATCATAATGGTCATTTTTTCCTTACTGGTTCATTATGCAACTGAAATGAGTTGCATAATGAAAAATAGCTGCATAATGTTCATTATGCAACTCATTTGAGTTGCATTATTAACATTATGCAACTCAAATGAGTTGAATAATGATAAAATCATTGCATAAAATTTTGTATGCCACTCGTTGCAAAACTCGATTTTTTCAGCACTCTTCGTATTTATCCAACTCGGCAAGCCTCGTTGGATAAACGTACGACTAGTGCTGAAAAAATCAACTTTTTGCAACTCCTCACATAAATAACTATTTGTTGCTTGGATCGTATTATTCTACTCTGTATAATCAAACACAAAATCACTTGACATATTTTTTTTTTAGTTTTCGTTTAAAATTTGAGTACAGTAGATGTTTCGGTTATCTATTGTTATTTTCTAAAGCTGCAACGACTGACAGGCGTCAAACCGTGTTGGTAGAGGAAGCTCTCAATTAATAACTGAGGAAGTACTTATAGAAAACCAGCTGAAAATCAGGTTTTATCCAAGTGAGGACGTAACGACCAGAAAAAGATGAACAATGATTTTCCTATTGTTTTCCAAAAAAAATAAAGGAATCTAATAAATAGCAAACTACCATTGATAACAATACAAATACAATTAGTTTCATGGGGTCAATTGAACCAATGTTAAGATAAACATGCAATAATATTTGTTGTTATGTAAACAGATTTCGCCTTTGAAAAACCATAGAATTTATATTTCTCGGTAACAATCTTCTCCAGCATTCACAGGTACTAATGGCCACAAGAATTGTGAACGATTTATGGTACCGTATTATCCCGTTAATACGGCACCGACTGGTGACGAATAACAAACAGGGGCAAACTTTTAATTCGACAAACTGGTCACCCTACACCACCACGCTCATTGAAATTTGGCAACTCTATTTTTGTTTTTGTTTTGATTTCCGGATTTGTTGTGAAACATTATTTCAACAGATATTCGGTGGTACGAATCAAAGGCTCATTCTTTCTACGATTGTTGCCATCCTCAGTCCATTTCGGTTAGTCTCCAGGCGGTTTGAGTGTCGAATAGCACCAACTCAGAACTTCCGGAATTGGCTTCTTTAACGGTGTTGAGATAATGTATGGGAGCGATTTGTCGAATCACCCCTCGTCGCAGTTTGTACTGGGCGGAGCTGTCAAACAGTTGCCCAGCTGTCAAAAGGTGATTTCAAAAAATCTCTTTGAAATTGATTTTAGGTACCAAAATAAGGTTCTAAAAATCTGAAAAAAAATCATAGTGACTCAGAAAAAGGTGCTCTTTCGTATAAAATCAAAAAATCAATACATTTTTCATAATTTAAAAACCCAATTAGCGGCCGCAAGAGGAGCTACTGCGGGTGCGAGTATAAGCGCAATATCAAACTGTTTTGCATTTACAGTGTATATCGCTGTGACATTTGAACACTTTTTAATTCGACACTTGTCGAATAAGCGGGGTACGAATTAAAAAGTGTCGTATTAAAACGTGTCGAACCAACGGGGTAAGACGGTATGGATCATATGACCTAAGGCCTGACTTATGATATTTGAAAGTTATTTGAAAAGATTGATGAATGATCTTATCAACAGTTGCCAAGCAATACATACCAGACAGACAGAATGTTTGATTCTTATCAAAAAAATGTGCACATCATTCTGGCGGCCATTAGGGTAATTCGCTAATTGTTGAACACTACCCAAATGTTGAACAGTTTTTGAAAATGTTGCTATAAATTTAACTTAAGTAATTTTCCATCAAAGTAAACGTATGATGTAGGCGTATACATGTTTGCCATGATATTGCTCCAATAAAGTTATAAAATTATACATATTTTACGTTAAAAAATCGATTGAAAATTTTGTACCGCTGATGACACAAAAACTGCACAATTCTTAAGATTAATTTTAAGAAATTGCTGTTACGAAATAAGCTTTGCTGGCAAATCGACCACAAATATCAAAGTCACCCCATAGTTACAAGAACTGGAAGGATGTCCTCAATAGTTTAACATAGTTTAAAATCACCTTTTCATTGTAATTTCATTTGAAAAAAAATATTTTTCTTATCACACTATCATTATGCATCTAGGATCTAATTGTTGGCATGACTGCCAGATTTTTTTTTCACTTTACCTACGTGCATTTCATGAGGTTTCAAAGGCGTTCCAGGGATGTTCCAGGGATGTTCCAGAGGAGTTCAGGAAGGTTTCAGGGGGTTTTAATGGGTTTCAAGCGCGTTCCAGAGGTGTCCCAGAGAGGTTCAGAATGTTAAGGGTGTCCCAGGAGTATTTCAGGGCACTCCAGGGGAGTTCAGGATTGATCTACGGGTTTTCACAGGATTTCAGGGTTGTTCCAGGGGTGTTCTAGGGGGTTGAGTGGGTTCCATGGGTTTCTAGGAGTGCAATTTCAGAGATCTCATACAAAAAGTGTGACATAGGGGGAGGGGGGTTTTAAATTGACATTTTTGCGTGACGTAATTTATGGATGCTCCCTAATTTGAAAGAACTGTCATGCAAATGACGAACTGGGCACAAAACACGAAAAACCCGGAAAAAACTCCGCCAGAGTGAAAAAATATCGGAAGTCGGGTTAAAGTCTAGTCAAATTTTATCAAATGTTGGACCCACATCGGATAACTGTTGGGTCTATGTTGGGTTTGGTGGCCAAAATAAAAACAGGTTAATGATGGGTTTATGTCGAGTTATACGTCATCAATTACGAACAAAGCTTGAACCGTTCAACAATTGGCGAGAATCGTCCAACTTTAGGATGAGGTAGCTTATGGAAGCGTTCAACATTTGGATTACAGACTTCTCATACAAATGTTCTATTTTCTCTTAGAAAATGGAGTTGAAGGGAATAAAAATAAAAATTGGGAATCCTATAGGGTATCGCGCCACTTGGGCGGGGCGGTGGCTCCTATATTCGTCTGTTTTCCACTATAACTCAGTCAATTTTGAACCAATTGACTTGAAATGTTGTACACGGGTAGATACTATACCTATCTCACCACATTCCAAAAGTTGTGTCAATTGGTTCAAATTTGACTGAGTTATAGTGGAAAACAGACGAATATAGAAGCCACCGCCCAAGTGGCGCTATTCCCTATGTAACATGAGGACAAAAAGAGGACTTACGTGAATGTATGACCAATATCTTGTTCTCAAAACTAGTCGTCAAAGCTGCTGATCACGACAGAACTCGGTAATCATAGCTGGAATATGAGCATTAATACCGTAGTTTATTGCTAGGACTTTAACCTAAATTGACACTTCATAGCGGTAGTCTCAAAAAAAAAAAATGACACTTTGCAAAACATTTATAGCCCCACCCTAACGACCCAGGCATTGATGCCACCCGCTATTACCACCGGACCTCACCCGTGTTGAATGGTCGTCATACAATCCAGCTTATACGTGAACTGTTCGTTCGAACACAGCGGAGGTGGATAGCAGGTACAGAAAATGACCCCGTTGACCTTGGTGACCACGAAGTCGTCGAAAGATGTAGACACCAATTTCTGGTCTGGGTATTTACCAGTTGTTCGTTGCGCCGCCATTTTGAACCTATCCGTGATTCAGTCGCCGTCACCGGCGAGTACTCGGTATGGAACCGCTATGATGGCGATATCCATCGCCCACCCAGTGACTGCCTGTCACAGCAGTTGCTGGGCTACAGCACAACGGTTCAGGCCCAGCTGCACTGTAACTTGGCAGCTGTGGCTCTTGCCTTAGGCCTCCCGTTGGGTGCTAGCTGTATCAATAGGTCGGCTCCAGAGGTACGTTCTCCTCCATCTAGCTGTACGCGGATTCCCTGAAAAAGTCAAGCATTTTTGCAGCCTTGCGCCTTATGGCCTTCACCTCCACATTGTCTGCAAAGCTTGCTCCTGTCAGGGCCTTTCAAAGCTCGCGACTTGTGTCAGGGTTCCAGAGACACTTCCAGCAATCTTCAGGTGGCTCGTGCATAATCAGCGGACATACCGACCAGCTTCCCTTTTTTTTAACAAACTTGTTAGCGAGCGCCATAGGTAACTGAACAAAGGTCAGCTGTGTCCCTCAAGACTTACGAGTACTTATACTCGTCCATCTTGATGCTGAGCCCGTCACCCTTCTCACTCTTCTCCTACCTGTCATTGTCCCTGCATTCTATTTTCTCTTTTTTTCCTTCCTGTCCAATAGGGCTCAGAGCGACATATCATGTGGAATATCAAAACAGAACATGCTACAGAAGTTCAGATTGGTGGACGCAGTGGTACCCAACAGCGGGGAAAAACAACTGTGGTGGCGGAGGACCTAAAAGTGTTCTAGCAACGAGGGCTGAGGACGATCTTTGGCAGCGTTCAGGAGAAAGGTGTGAAGAAGGATTAACAACGAGCTCGCAGCACTCTACGGCGAATCCAACAATTTGAAAGTGGTTAAAGCTGGACGAATACGCTGAGTATGTCATCTGGTAAGAATGCAGGACAACAACACTAAAAAATTGATGTTAGCCAAGCATCCGGTTTGCACAAGAAGGCGTTCTGTCTAGAGAGCACAAAGGCTGATCAGGTGGAGCATTGGACATTAGAGAGCTGCTGTTGCAAACCGAGTATTATGGCGGGACAAATGGTTGTATCGGTATTATACTGAATTAGATGCGTGTAAATAAAATGAAAATATAACCATCGCAAATCTTAAATCAATCATATCTGCGTCAGTTAATTTCAAAAGAAACGTATTGTAATAGGTTCTAATCAACGTTACATTCATACAATTTTCTAGCGTGCAGTAAGTTAGTAATCGGAAATGGACACTGATACTGTAAGCGCCGACACATACCTAACTTTACCAAAGTGACTGAGCGTGGTGTTTAAACTACGAGAGTGTAAGAACCATAGATGGTTGGTTTTGGCTTGCACCTTGGAGGGATAGGAAGGTGGCATTTCGTGAGCCGTACAGGAGCTCATCTCCGCTGCTTGTTGTAGCTAGATGATGGCTGCCTTCAGGATGCTATCAATGATGGGTATGGGGCGTGGGAAGATGCTGCAATGATTAAGTTGTTTGTAAGGTTAGACCTGATCGCTTGCTGCTTGCATTTTTTCTAGAAGGTATCTCGGAGCGAGAGGAATTTTTATTTTTGTTGGTATGGTGCTTTGGACGGTGCTGTTGCGGAGAGTGTGGAGCGGTTTTTGGAGAAATCGGGGTCTTCCGTTTTGGGGGGAGCGCGGAAGAGAGTGAGAAATTTGGAGACTTTTTTCATGTGAGAGTAGCGCCCATCCATGTAAGGAACAACTGACAGACGGGTGTGGAGGGTCCAGGATGCTGATGAGATGGAACTTGCAAGACTACTTACATTGACAGTAGCTGAGGATGAGATTGGCTAGGGAGGGGTGGGATCAGGTGGCAGCATCAAGTGTGTTGCATTATGTAAGAGAGTCTCTGCAATTTGGCGTGTGCTTTCTCTCTCTGAAAGCTTTACCTATCGATGGTGGAAATTTATCTTCCTTTAAAATAAAAGCGTTGAAAGCAATAATTGATCCAGAACATATTGCATCCATAATTCAGACAACAGTCCAACAATCGAACGAACCAAACTGGACTGCTGCCAGGCACAACTTCTCTAGAACGAGCGGAGCGCTGCCGAAGCTGACAAAAACCAGCCGGAGATAAATCATCTCTAATGATGTATCATTTGTTTATCATCATCAAAGAAGAAGAGTAAATGGTAAGGAAAAACAAAAACAGTGAGCAACCACAACACAGTGTTGACTCAGGATATACCCCACTGAAGAGAGCTCCTTCTCGGAGAAATAATACAAAGGCTCTCCCGGTCAAGCGCAGTCGCACCAAAACTCCAAGAGCGGGAGCAACAGAGGACAAAATAGAGGGGAACTCGTAAACGGGCGCATGCCTTTGGCCGTGGGAAAAATCGGGAGCTTTTCACTGCCAAAGTACCGTGTGGGGACACCAGGAATTTCTAGGTTCTGTCAGATTAGAGTTTGCATTCGGCGGTAGTGCGTCATCCGGGTCGAGTTTTCCGTAGCGACGTTCTTCAAGGCGAGTGAGGCAATTCTCCAAACAACAGAGGAGTATACCTATATTTTGTGGTGAGAAAAGAAAACATTCCACAGCCTACTGGTGGCATACTGTCAGGTGTGCATTTCGCTGATCTAGTGATCCCTGTGTCGTGTGAACCAAGTGGTCCCAGTTGGCCACGGATACGGAATGCATCAATGATTGATTGTGCTCTTTAGCTCGGTGTAATTTTTCGCACCGCTTTCGCCAGTTTGGAAGAATCTCTAATTCTCAAGTGGTGACCGTGAAACCGTGGGAGAACGTGAGCTGAGGCGAAAGTGTTTGTTGACAGCAGGCGTTTAGTGTTTCTGCAGATTGCAGTGTGATTTCCAGAATTGATTTATTCAAGTGGGGGGAAGAAGGAAGATGGATGTTTGGTGCATCATAGCAGAAGGACCGCACACTGCAGCAAACGCAAAAGGATAAATCATTGAGTCGAAGTACATCGTTGGAGGATTTGTATGTGGGCATTTTTGGATGCTGAATAGATGATTTTCACATCCGCTGTATTATTTAGCGGTGCTTATGATAATGATGATTAATAAATAATGTGCTTGGAAGATTGGGAAGAACAACAGAGCATTTGAAACGAAAGTGAGAAATGTTCTTGAGATAAAAATTGTTGAAAGCAAGTGGAAGTAAAAGAAGCCATTGCAAGAAAAGGATAAAAGAAGTGTATCAAGTGAAGTGATCTATGAGCAGTTATTAATTCAAGGACGTTGCGGCAGATTGAAGTGAGGAAGACAAAGCAGATATTGTGAGTAATCCAGAAAAGAGCAACCGATTTGATCAGAGTAATCGATCTGATGAGTGAAATAGTAGAATCTGTAAGTGCGAGCAAATAAAGGATTATCAGTGATGAAGACAAAGTTCGAATGAATATTTTAATTGGATCAACACCAGGCTGCGGATTACACGTTCACTTTACTTTGTTGCATAATCCGTTGCTCCTGTCATCATCATCATCAGTGCAGCAGTGAGTGAAGGGTGCGACGACGGAAGGATTCATCGTTAGTGAGAAGTATACATGCACATGCAATAAAGGAAGAAGGCAGGCTGAGCTGAAAATAGACACCGAGTGTCGTCCTTTAAAATTCAAATTAACCGTAGCCCTATAATAAGTGGAATATTATTATCTTCATAACATACGCATAACTGATACATACGCAACTTAACTACTCTTCAATGTTGGATGTTTGTGCTGCCCTTGATCAAGCAAAAGTTAATTAGATTCTAGGTAATTATAACATCTATTTACTCATTCATACGTTCCTATATTAGTACAATTATATTTCATTCGTGTACACAGGCGTGTTATGGTTCTACATAGAAATAGGAAGAATGTATTTCGGGTCTGTTGGGAAGCTTATAGTTTTAGAACTGTTTTATCAATTTTCCATCCTCCGTCGGCGAATCACTTTCTTTCCACAGTGATGAAATGATGTCAATTCTGCAAAAATAAAGTATGCATATCAGGGCTTTGAAGGTTGCGGTATTGGTATTGCCACTTGTATTCTTACTCTAGATAGTCGCTATTGTACGATGAAATAGGCCTTCACACAATGACATCGCTCCCTTATTATACAATGTTGCGGGAGGCGCTGGTTGTCGAATCTTTCAGCAGAAGTAAGACGAATGTTTGTCTTCATCAACTACAACGCTGAAAAGTCATCTTAATCAACTGAAGAATATGTATTTAACGTTTCGTAACTCAAATAACACGACTTGTTTCAAAGCCAGTAACAACAACCTTAGTGCATTTTTTTCACTATCCGTATTATACACGATAGCACACAATTGCTTCTTCTTTGAAACCCGAAAAGCACAGATTCTGAATCGTTATGCAACTTGAATGAGAGGGAATGATAAAAAAGTGGAAAAAAAGATTTTGACCGGATTCGAACCATGAAGACCAGAAGTATTAACTACTCACTTGACATACTAAATCAAAAGGCTTCGTGAAAAAATTGTTGCTCAACACACCATAAAAGCTACTGAACTTACTTGTTACTCTTTTTACTTCATTGAACTTTCTTTATCACAAGTTAGAGAACTGTCAAAATGAAAAGACGCGCAAGTTTTTCGCAACACATTTGGAACACAATCTGAACAAACAAACCAGAGTTAGATGTTGCCTGAATGTAACATAGCACATTTAATTCCAGCTAACTGTTTTATCATTTGTGAGGAATATACACTCTGTTCAACTTCTATAAGACCACCCCCAAATTGTTTCAAGTCAACTATAATAATAACAATTTCGGGTCAATGTGCGTATAATTGTATAATGCATTTTAAGTTATTTTTTGTCTTAAATTTATTTTGATTAGAAGTTCCTTCTTTTACTTTTTTAATAAGACTTTCTATTTTCGAGGTGTCTAGCTTATATAAGACCATCTCAAATATTACACATTTTCATTAAGTAAACTTTTAAAAATCAACTTATTGTAAGTTCAATAATCCGTAGCTTTGTCATTTCGATAAATGACTTGGATAATTTGATTTGGCATACTGTTTACTAAATTCAGTAGAAAAGATTTCTTAATTTTGTCCCATTCTGTTGTTATACCGGATTTCAGCTCATCAACGGTGACATACTGCTTTCCTTCAGTATAACTCCTACGAACCAAACTCCCCCAACGGTTTTCGACTGGATTTAAGTCAGATAAACAAGCCGGCCAGTCGAGTAAATCGATTTTTTGGTCCCTGATTCATTGCTTCATCGCTTTGTTGGTATGGATAGCGGATAATACCTGTTGGAATGTAGACTTCTTCCGATGATATTTGCGCATAAAAGAGAGAAGATGTCCTTCAAGAATACTGATGTAGTCCTTACTATTCATTTCGACAGACGTGAACGCTATCTTCAGCTTTCCGATTACACAAAAGCCTGCCCACACCATGCATGAGCCACCCCCGAAGTTCCAAGTTGAAAAAAAAAGTTCATCCTTCCTTAAATCCGCCAGTATTCATTAAAGCCGCCGGACCATCCAGGTTGAACTTCTTTTCGGCGCTGAAGATGTTCTAAACGTCTTTAAAACAATCTAGAACATTTTACAAGTTGCAGGGTTATATTGGAATATTGAAGGTTTCGAAAAGTAACATTTAACAAAAGCTTACCCAATTCCACTGCCGATTCATGTGAGTTTTTGCAAAACTCAGCTGTTTATCAACATAAGAAGCTGTAAGGTTATGTGCTTTAACCTTTTTTGCCCTTTTAATATGCGGGCTTTATATCAAAACTTATCGAACTGTCCCCAGGCAAACCCTGATTTTTATCAAGGATTTAGTCGAATTCTAAGCTATTCAACCTATCGCCCGTTTCTCGCGGTCAGATAGCTTTGATTTCCGTGGAACTCTTTTTTTCGTATCCTTCAGGATCAGCGAGATAATTCCTTGATGGGACTGGACTGTTTGTTATTATGACAAATATTTGCCATTGAAGCCCGACATTCATTGCTACGGTTCACGCTGTGTTGGTCTTTTGTTGGGCTTGTTTGACCAAATATGAGTCATGTCTAAAGGGACCTTAATTCCAACTTTTTCATGATGAAATGCCTCGACTCTTCCCTTCTCCTTCTCAGTGAGCACTTTACACTTGGGCATTTTGATGCAGCACAATGAAAGCACGTGAATCTGAGAGTGGTCTTATACAAAATGGACACTGTAATTCGCAAAAACAGCAGTTACTGCTTGGTGCGTTCGCACACACACGACTATTCCTATGCATGGCACAGGTTTAACTCACACAAACATATTTTGGTATAAATTGAAGTGATGTGATTTCTTCTTGTGAAATGGCAATAAAAAACCATCTGGTCTTATAGAAAATGGACAGAGTGTATAAGCTCCGCCTCCACGAATCGATGTCAAACACGAGATATTTGATCATTTCTATGAAGCAAAGCCAAAACTTTACTATATTTGGAGTTTAAATGCAACTCATTTGACAAGATGGAAGTTGCATGTGCTTTCAGTGTAACTCATTCAGACTAACGCCACAGAAAACAGACATCCAAGTCCAGTTCCAAAGTTGTGTAAGAAATTTAACGGTCGTTTGAAATGGCAACACAAGTTACAACATCGTAGAGGCGCTGCTATCACAAAGTTCTCACTCTGTTGTCGGTGGTGAATATAAAACTTATCTAGATATGCATACTCACCACTGACTGTAGCAATCTGCCACTTAGGTGGCGCTAGTGTTGTCAATGCTAAAAATTGAATCCTCATACAGTGTTCGAGGAATTTTTCTATCGGCTTGAATGTCTGTTCTCTGTGCTAATGCTGAGTACACAAAGCGAGATTTTTTCAACGTGTTGTACAAAATACATCAGCTCGATCGCTCGAGGGATAAGTTATTGACTTACAAATTCGGTAACGGAATAAGAGAGCACAATTTGCTATTGTTACTTATTGGATTTAATCACCGTTAGCCATTGTGTTGAAGGCAGCTTCTCACTAGCTTACAGGGCTACTGCATTTTAATGTTACTGTTATTATTTGTAGGAATGTTCATATTTTTGATAGTTTATTAGTTAAAGTTTTGTACAGTTAAATTTATATGGTTGTCTGATTAGGTCTTATCTAGATCTAAAAGACGGAAATAAATTACTGCTCAGTTTCTTGTCTAGAACATTACGTCTACATTACTATATCAGGGTAGCCAACCGTTTTTAGATTTTGATTTCCCGGTTTTTCCCGGAATTTTTATTTTTTTCCCGGTTTCAATATAGCTACTTCAATTAATCCGCCATATGGTAATTTGCATTACGTTAGCGTGCTGTGTCCAACGTGATTAGGAAAGTTCAACAAATCATTCAGGAGCTTTACGTAATGAACATTTTGTGGACTTCCTTGAACATAGAATATCTACGTGCTTGTCACACGACGTGGTAAAACAAAAATGGTTATTGGTAAAGAAACTAAATAAACTATGGAAGTGTTTTAACAGTTACACAAATTTGCAGATGCTATCTTCTTTTTAAAGAAATACAGCAAATTTCCAATTCTTCCAATAATTAACCTAGTTGAAATCACTCGCTATAACCTTTTGACGTCTATATAATCATTAAAAGCACGTATTCTAGGGATAAATAAAAATTTAGATTACGCAAAAAAAATCCATTCTCTTTGAAATCGGATGTTTGGAGTATTTTCGGAGGAACTCTTGTTTGGAACACCAGTACAAAATCATGAAGAAATTTCAAAGACGATTCTGGAGGGAATCCAACAGAAGCTCTTGGAGGATTCCACGAACACTGATTTCCAGAACTTCTGTAGAACACAAGCTCTAGAAGAAACTCCCGTACAATTGCCAAAAGGAACATATGGAGGAATATCAGAAATACTTTCTGGGGTAGTTTCAGTAAAAAAAATGGAAAACTTCTGTCGGAACTTTCAAAAGAAATTTCGAAGGAACTGCTGAAGGAATGTCAAGAGGATTTTCTGGGTGAACCTAAAAAGAATCGTTCAAAGAATTCCAATTTCCGGTAATTGTTTTTACTTGATTTAGCCAAATAATTGGAACATTAGCATGCGTACATTTAGCCAAATAATTTCAAACATTAGCATGTGTACATTTGTAAAACTGTATAAATACTTCCACTGTTCTTTCGCTTCTTCTCATATGAACATTAAAACGTCATTTCCACTGAAATGGGTACAGTATACCCGACACTTAAATCGATACGATTCTGCAGACTTATTTTTATCTGTGCAGTTAAAAATCGGAAATTATGACACGTAAAAATCGAGTTTTCTCCTAAACCATGTGTCGGATGATCCGCTATCCAGCGCACTTCGTCCGACATTAGGTTTCACGCACAAATTTGGGAAAAAATCAATACTTTTTTTCTATCTGTATTAACGAGATTTTTAGCCCTAGGCTAGTTCATCACGGGACCCACGATTCACTTCCCTTCCGAAGGAAGAACTCACATTTTGGCGAGTTTGTCGGGAGTGGGATTTGATCCCAGGTCCTCGCCGTGATAGTCAAGTGTTCTAACCATCACACCAGGTCAGCTCCCTGAATAATACTGAGTAATACTCTTTATTCAGGTCGCTATGAAGTTTCACAGATATTTACTTCACGGCTTCACATAGATTTAGTAAAAAGTGTTTACTCAACTTTATTCATGCGGCCTAATATGATAAGCTTTCATACATTACGGGAAAAATGTAAAAACGAGGTCAAAAATACTTTTAGTATTTATTTCGATGCGTAATAAACTTCAATCATGACATCCCTCTTTATAATTGCTTCGGTTTTTATCTGAATATTCCTCGGTTACATCTGATCCTTGATCCTTGATCGGCCCTCACGAAATCCTGCCTGATATTCGCCGACGAAGGACTTTTCAATCGCTGTCAGCCTGTTAAACAGAATTCCAAACAAAATTTTGTACGCTGAATTGAAAATTGACATTACTCTGTGATTTGCGTACTCCAGTCGATGGCATTTTTTTTTTTGTATAGAGGGCTAATGAGGCCACTATAGTTTTATCTGTCAGCAAGTTTCCATCACGGTCATAGCACATGCCAGGAGAAGGTGCCTGTCTATCTTCACACGTCATTGACAGTTGCATAAAACTTCCGCATATCATTCTGCTTCATGCTGTCTTGAGCCTGAACAATCACATTTTCCTCATGGTCTTTTTTTTTTGGGCGGAGGATTCGTTTTTCGGCTGCTCTTGCTTCCCTATATCGCTCCCTGCTCTGCCGGATCCCAACACTAGCAACCGACATCTGGCAATATATTTTTTTTTTTAATTTTTATCCATTACCCTCAGTCGTCCTAAGTCGTCTTTGAGCAGTGCCTATCACCTCCCGCACTGTCGTACTTATCGCTCAATGGATAGAGTCCCTCACTGTGTTGATTTTATCGCTCTCGTTGATCTCATTTATCCGGTCATCCAGCTTCTGGTGATAGTCAGTCACCATACCGCCTGCCAAAACGCTGCGCAGATTGTTGAAATGTATCTCCGGTTCTTTAGAGTTGGATACGATTGCTAACCGAGCACGAATCTTACTAACTACGAAGTAAGGATCTGAGTCGATGTTGGCCCGTTGTTGGGACTCCCAAAAGTTGTAACATCAATGATGTCCGAGCAGTGTCGACCATCTATCAACACATGGTCGATTTGATCACAAACTTCGCCGTTTGGGTGCGGATGTTCTTGCGTGCAAAGTGGGTGCTAATAATGGCCATTCCCCTGGGAGTAGCAAAGTTGACTAATCTAAGTTGACGTTGTCATTTGTGACTCTGTGAACCGATGATTGGACGGAAAAATCATTCTTCTAACCTGAGGGTTGGCGTCACCGATGGCAATCTTTACGTCATGTTTTGGGCATTCTCTATTGGTCTTGTCAAGGCATTCGTAAAACGGACTTCCACCACATGACTCGTTCCATCACTGTGAATCCGACCCCATGTTCTGCCTTATCGCTGGCGTTATGGTAGATGTTATATTAATTTGTATGATGTGTTGGCGACGAGATTCATCACCCTGAATCCACGTTCATCAGATTCGGGCCACCGATTTTCCTGAATAGCAGCCTCGCACACACCAACTTTCTACAATTCACGAGCCAAAAAGCTCACCCGTCCAGGTTTGTTCAAGGTCCTGACGGTCCAGGGACCGAGCTTCCAATCATAGACCTTATTTCTTTAGCGGGTCGGTTTCCGAGAGTATCGTTCGCATTTTCTGCATTTGTCTTCACCCTTCCTTTTTTGGCTTCGACAGGCTACCTTACCGGGGTCACGCTGCCTACAGCGCGTTGATGGGGCTGCCACCTAAGGCATAACTGACGCGATACAGGGTTTCTTATTCAGACGCTGAATGCCAGAACAGACGCTATTTGAGCCGCACCTCCTTGGTGAACAGACGCTTGGGACATACCTCCTCAATCTAGCTGATTCAGAAGGAGAAACAGTAATCAGCCTGCACTACCAGCTAAGGTCACAACTCTTAGCTGGAGGTCTTTGTCATCGATTGATCCGTGGAAGCTTGAGGTAGGGACTTGTGACTTGGGACAAGTATCGCGTATTTCCGTTTGGTATCCCTTGGTATACTAAAACATCATGTTACTTTTTCTCAAATAGAAGATTCTAGATGTTACGCCAAGTGGTATTCAGCATAGACGAGAGCGCCGCGCCCCTTTTGATGTTTCCTGTACACATTATAGTCGCCGAATGTCAGTTAGTCAAGTCCCGAGTGGGAAGCTTACCTCTGCCATTTGAAATTAATATAATAGAGGAAATTTTGCTCCATATTATGGTGGATTATCCACGTCCAGCAAGCAGTCAGTGTTCGATGACATCTTTTCACATTTCGGCGACGACGGCTGCGGTGGCCTATTTATTCGAGATGGATTTTGATTAGGTAAATTAAATTTCCATCATGCAGAGTGCCGTTGAATGAGCTGAGTGGCTGTTTGATGTGGGCTTTGATTTTCAGTGTTTGATATTCGTTCGGTGGATAATAATCAAACTAGACCAATAAATTATTTATATTCTATTAATTGTCACGCATTCACTATATTGTACAAAGCAGCCGCCATCGAAGTGCGTTCTTTTGTGCTGCGTTGAATTCGGTGACCGCGTTTGGACCGGCTGACACGTACTCTCAATCGCTCTGAGTCCTTTATTCAATCAATCATCCCCGGTGGAACATTTGGCGCGTCCGTCTCTGTGTGGTGTGTGCGGCTTAGCGATGATTGACGGGTGGAAATTCACACTTTAGCGTATGGGTCAAGCCCGTCCCAGACGAAGATTAACGTTGTGCAGGGGACGAATATTTTAGTTGGAAATAATCGGCTTAGACGTCATAAAATCGTCATTTCAGATGTGGATAACTTTATGACCTCGATAGGGCGAAGTGTTTCATACTTGGGGGTGGGGGTACTACGTTAGCTATATGGTAGGAACACCCTTAGTATAATTCGTCACTAGCTACAAAAACTATGCATTCTCCGAATCGTTGCAATACTCAGTATTGCAGCCCCCAAAAAGTTTTGCATCACATCAAATAAGGATGAAAATGCAGCAAACCTAGAATCAATTAGGTTGTGGATACAAGTTGCATTTTCAACGAGAACTAGGGGGGTCATAAGTAATTTGTGCCTCAAAGACCTGAAATAATCACATTTTAGGGTGATCCAAAACTTGTTGGGGTGCTGTAATATTCAGGATGAGTGTTGCAATATGCGATTCCATATTTTTGGCGGGTAGTGTAGGTAGGGCTGGTAACAAATCACTTTTTAGTGACTAATCACCTTTTTAAGAGATCATCATATTGATCGTATTGATCTGCTCATGTCCTAGTATCCTTTTATATGCTGTTCAATCAGTTGTCTCACATGAAACAATTGGGCATAACAGGTAGAATTTCTGCGGAGACAAAAAGTGAGAAACACCAATCATACAGAATCAGATGATTGAAGTTGGACTACAAAACAACCCAATAATTGGTGAGATCAAAGTTCTCAAAATTGTATACACGATGAATGCGAATACCGTGCGAAACATAGGTAAAATGCCTCAAGGGACCGCTTGAAACTTTATGTTACATCAATTGGGTGATCTAGGTCATCAAAACTATTCTGGAATTGTTTTTTTTTAAGATTTACAGGGTTGCCATCATTTCCATGCACTCTGTATCAAAAATTGATTTACTATATGACGACCCCTAGACCTCATAATATTACTAGCAACTCGATACAGTGGTAGATAGATATACCATATCATACCATACCATACCAATACAAATGGCCACCAATATACTTCGATGCATGGGTTAGATACCTACATACACGCAACCTGAGATTGGCAGATTCTAATACAATTGGGTATGAAACATATACAAATATTGTATTAGGGCCTTGCAAATACAAAAATTGGTAGGTGGCAGTATACAAAAATTTGTATTGGCTTCCTAGAATCTGGAAAAGGAAAATTTCGCATGTGTGCGTGTGCTCTGTCGCACTGGTTTCTCATTATTTGTTCTGTTTTTAGACTGATCATGGCAGCAGCGGCGGCATCAAATACCAATACATGTTTAAAAAGAAATACGGGCGGCGGCGGGAATCGAACCGAGGCACTGTAATGGTGATTCACAGTACCCTGCGCTCTAACCAGCACGGCTACAACTGCACATGGATAGTCACGAGGCTGAAAGCCATCATCATCAACACAAACGTGGCTTGGTGATGGAAGTGATACAGCCGCCACACTGCACAATGGGTCCAGAGCCGTATTTGCGAAGACAAAACTGTTTAAGCTTCAGCTTTAAGTTTTAAGACACATATTGTGTTTTAGAAAGTTTATTTTCAATTGTTGACCCTATTTTCTATTATTGTTATGTTAGGGTGGTTCGTCTGGTTAAACTGATTCAAAAATCTGCTTTCTAATAATTTTATTTGCGATGCCATGATGGATGGTGATGGATCGTTTAATAAGAAATTCCATCAATAAACGGAAAATTTTAAATTTCATATATCTCAGGACTCTCACCACTTAGAAAGTTGGTGTCTTCGACAACGTTGTTAAGTGAGTCAAGGGCTTACAGTTATAATGGTCAACCAGGCGGAGCTAGTTAGCTGTAAGTTTGTTTTCTTTGAACGTGTCTAAGTCAAGTCAAAGGTTTTTCAAAGAGCTATGTATTATTCATAATTGTGCAAAGTCGCATTTCATTCGGTTCACTTGATCCAGAGATATAGCAATTAAACGAAGAACACTCAATGATGAACTACTTTATTAGAGTTGCTCCAATTTTATGTAAAGTTATCCAATCGAGCCCAAATTTGTACCGTTTATAGCTTACTAGTTGTGCAACTGGCAGGAAAAAATTGAGAATATTTGGTGCATTTTTGAAAAAGTTACAGCTTGCTGAATATATTTGAAATAATAAATAAAAGTTGCATGCTTCAATTAATTTGTAACTAGCGCCGCCTACTGACATAACCTTGAACCAATCAGCTAATCAACTGAGCTGCCGTAACCAACCTAACAACATCGCCGAAAACATCAACTTTCTAAGTGATCTGAGTCCTGAGATATATGGAATATAATATTTGTTTGCTCACTAGCGCTGCCTTGTGGTAGGTAGCGCTGACGATAAATTAATTATTATATTCTATATATCTCAGAACTCTGATTACTTAGAAAATTGGTTTCTTCGGCAATGTTGTTTGGTTTATTAAGGCGTTTCAGTTGATTAGCTGATTGGTTCAGGATTCTGCCAGTAGACGGCGCTAGTTGCAAATTAGAAGAAGCATGTATCTTTTACTTATTATCTCAAATATATTCAGCAACCTGTAACTTTCTGTAATATGTGGGGAATATTCTCAAATTTTATCTGCTAGTTGCACAACTAATTAGCTATAAATGGTACAAATTTGAGCTCGATTGGATAGTTTTACATGAAGTTGGAGCGACTCTAGTAAAATGTTTCATATTTGAGTGTTCTTCGTTAAACTGCTATATCTCTGGATTAAGTGAACCGAATGAAATGAAATTTTGCACATTTATGACTAATATATAGCTCTTTGAAAAACCTTTGACTTGACTTAAATATGTTCAAAGAAAACTAAATTACAGCTTTTTGATTGCATTACGAAAAAAAAACATTCATTTCCATAATTTTGCAAATGTGTAACTTGCGCTTCCTTGTGGCAAAATTTCGAAACAAGTGGACCATTAACTGTAAGCCCTTGACCTACCAAACAACATTGTCAAAGACACCAACTTTGTAAGTGACCAGAATTCTGAGATATATTAAATTTAAAATTTGCTTGACCTCTAGCACCGCCTAGTGGTATATACAAAAGCATGTTAAGTTTTAAAAATTGCCTAAAACATTTTTAGCAAGTTGTATCCTTTTATAAAGTCCACCAAAACTATTAAAATTTTGATTACTTGTTCCTCAACGAGCTTGATTTAATTGATGCAAATTTGGGCATGATTGATTATTCAACTTTACACGAAATTAGAGCCCTTCTATCTATATCTAGTTTTTGACTTCCGTTTATCAAATTACTGTACATTAGGACTAAGCGAACCGAATTAAATTAAATTTTGAAAGTTTGTGACTAATGTATTGGTCTTCATGTATCGTTGGACTCGACTAAAATATGACCAAAGGCAAAAAATTTGCAATTTATTGAAAACTTTTCGAAAAGTTCTAATGATTCGAATGCTTTATCCAAGGGCTGAAAGTCTCTTTAATAAAAACAAATCAATCAAATCAATCGAATATTTTATTTTTGTAAATTTGCTATAACTTTGTAAAACATTCTGGTATTGTATAGAGAATAATTAATCAGCAGATTTTTGGATAAGCCACACTTGATTGACCGTAATCATTTCACAATAATAAAAAAAAAAAAAGAAATGGCAGAACTTGGCAGAAACATTTTTGTCTTCGTAAATACGACTCTAGACCCATTGTGCACTGAAAAGCCCGCATCCAGCAGGTTGCTGTTTGCAAGTGGAAAATTCCATGTAGACAATAGGACGCGAAGCTCAGCAGCGAAGCGAAAGTTATTTTTAGACGCAACCCGGTTCAACTTCTCGGGTTTGAATGGAGGTGTTTGTGTGTAGTGGTATGGAAGCTATGGAACCGTGTAGCGCATCTTAATACAACGCATGGATTATGATTTATCACATTTTCTGTACGTTTTTAATACATAAATTGGTAGAAAAGGCATATCTCAATTTTTGGTAGCTTTTTTTGTTTTGCGTGTACTATATCATGTTTTATTAAACTGCTCTTTTTCGAATATTTAAAGTAAATGTCACGAACTACCTTCTAAAAATGCCGATTGATATACACCATGAAATGTTATATGCTATTTACCACAGAAGAGATGTTTGAGTGGTAGTGGTTGTGTGGGTAACGGCGTCAAATAAGAAACCTGACTGTATCAATTTAACTGCACTAATCAACCTCAATGAACTAAAAATCTGTCGACAAAACTTGTCTGAAGGAAGTCTACTTTTGACATTTTGACGAGCGCCGCAGGGATCAGACTTTACCAATTTATTCCGTCAGGTATTTTTTTTTTTCTGACGAAAACTTATCAAATTACGCCCTGATGACTGTCAGTTTCGAACACATCATGCGAAATTCATTTTACATGTTTTACACCATGCTGTCATCGTGTCTCGTTTCGAGGGGCAACGTTGTCGGTTTGTGTCGGAACATATCGACTCCCTGCTTGGTTGCCTAGTTTGGCAAACTCTCACGTGTGTGTGTGTCTGTCTGTTTGCGTGCGAAATTGTGTGGCGGATGCGAGGTTGACTGCTGGCTGGCTGGTTCCTAAAGCAGATATCAACAGACACATGAGAATGATACTTCGGCGGAGGCTGAGCTGGGTCCGTGTTGTGTGTTGTCATGGATATTCCCGCCATCATCACCATGACGTCACATCAAAAAGTTATGCCATTATGGGTAAAGTCATGTTTTGTGTTGTGTGTCCTTATTCGGTAACACGGCCCGACACTCATTCTCTCCTCTTCTAGTGTTGCCCGTACACATTCTGAGACCCACCGTTTTTACCGTCCGGGTGTCCGTGATGGGTGGCTGCTACGCTTTCATCTTCGTTATGCCAATGATTCTCAGTGGAGCCGGATTCCAAGTTTTGAGAAAAAAATGATTTTTGTTCTAGTTCATATGGTTTACAAGCCGTACGTTAGACGGCCCTGTTTTAGACGAATCCTGCCGTGTACAGTTCCGTCACCAATTATGAACTTTATTTTTGACGCATTTATTGTACGTTGCTTTCATAACAAAACGCGATGCCAACTTCCAGTCGGCTTTTCTGAATCATCGCAACGAATCAAGCACCACCTCTGTTGCTGTTTGTGTTAGTGAGATCGAAGAAACGTCAGACTCCCGTCCGCTGATTGGCTGCGACGACTCTGGCGACGGTTTCATCCGCGACGATAAGGGGGGGGGGAACCGTCAATACCACTTGTCTGATTTTTGGCGTTTCGCGTTTAAGGCGGGTGTACAACTGAGCCACCCTTCCAAATGTTTTGGGGATAAAATCCATGTCATCCGCAAAGCATATCAATTGACCAGATTTCGAGAAAGCCACTCCGGCTCTTCGCAAAGTGATGTTGAACAGTAGGTTTGAGAGCTCGTCAAACTGGATAGTCCACCCAGTTTCTTACGCAGCTTGGCACACCGCATCATTGCTTTGATTAATCTGGTCAACTTTCCAGGAAAAGCGTTGTCCATAAACTACGCAAACTCTTATTGGGCCAGCTTAGACCTCATCTCTCCCTCTCGTAGACTATTGCCCATACAACCTTTTCGTTATTTGCATGGATATTCCATAACACCGCACCCAGGATGGAATCATGCGAAACTCCTGGTTGAAAGCATTTTCGACACATTTTATACTAGTACGCGTATCTGGAAAAGCTTACAGCAGATCTGAGAATCTCAGGAGTCTCTGCAATGGCTTTTTTTTCCTCCCCTGTTGGGGAAATTAAGCCACTGCGTCCAATAGGCTGAACTTTTGTGGCATGTCCCGTTTTGATATTCGCATCTAGCCAGCTAATTACCATGTGTCAAGTAATCAGCTACTGCCACGACGCGTCGTCTCCCAGACAGGTGCAATGGAATTGATAAACTCCAAGACCTTCCCAGGTTTTGCAGACCAGATCTCACTGGGTTGCAAGCAACCACTATTTAGAAATCTTTGCCCGCGCGTGTATAAAGCACCACAACTGCACAGCAGATGTTCCGAGGTTTCACGTTCCGTATTACAGAACGACAGATATCACTCTGAATATGGCCAATATTTTTCAAGTGATACCTGCTCGGGCAGTGTCCAGTTACTAGGCCAGTGTATGTACATAGAGCTCTCTTGTTGCAATGGCTGCAATGGCTACTTTGTAGGCCAGGTTTGGAGCTCCGACTATAAAGGAGTTTGTAAGCCCCGCAAACTTGTCATCGGAGACCCTCACATCATCGCATGCTACAGTCACCAGTGGTTCTACGAAGAGAGGCCAAAGACTTGGATCAAGACGCGGGAAGATCCTCTCCAGAATCTGTGGAGACTGCTCGAGAGGAGCCATTACACCTTTTGTCTGGCCAACACGACCATGCATGCATCACCTCACGGATTCGTATTGTCACTCTGACAAATATTCTTAAAGCAGGCCTTTTTCTTGCCTTTATCTCGGTCTTGGAGCGCAGCCACGATCGTCACCTGTTGTTCGTCACACTCCTTATTAGTACGTGCACGCTGTAACCGTTGCAAAGCCCGTAGACAAGCGCGGCGAAGGTTCGCAATCTTCCCACCCATTCACAATGTGGAGCCGGCCTTCTGACTTGCTTAGGCGTGGTGGTATCGTTTATACACAAGTGCATTGAATACCAACTGGTCACCACTTAGACCTAGTAATTTTAGCTCGTGGAGGATCGCTTCACTTAATAGTTCGTCGTTAAAGTATGATGACTTTCACTTATGAGAGCTTGACCTTATCCTAGTCACCCCTTCTTTCGCCCGCTGCCTGCTGCTATTGTAACCGATACTGAAGTGAACCGCCAGGCGGTCGCTAAAAGTATAGGCATCATTTATTTCCCGTTCGAACTACTAGTTAGTCCAGGACTACGTGAAGTAACTTCGATAATCGACTCCACCCCATTCCGACCAAATGTACTTTTGGTAACGACATTACTTTGGCGACCCCGAAGCCCTCGTAGGTAGTAGGCACCAACTCCTGGACGGATTATTTACCCATCGTCCATATCGCCGCCATTTTTCCGGACCCATCCGTAACCCAATTGCCTGTGGATGTCAGCTGTGATTTGTAATTAACTTGATGATTTTGTGGCTATAGAAAGAGACCGATATAGCCACAAAATCATCAAGTTAATTATAGAATACGGTCGATAAATCAGTACATGATGTGATTTGTAAGCTACGTCTCTTCTGGGAGCTTTGAACCTCCCTTTCGGTGCTTGTTGTTCGCGGATTTCCCGGAGCAAATCAAACACGTGGATGAACTCGTGCAGCCTTGTGTATTTAGGCGCTGTCCATAAACTACGTAGACTCATTTTTAACCATCTCAGACCCCTCTCCCCCCTCGTAGACTTTTGTTCATACAAGATTTTTAGAATTCGTATGGACCGTAGACATTGGCCAGAAACCCCCTCCTCCCTCGGAGTCTACGTAGTTTCACAGAGAACAGACATCCAAGTCCAGTCCCGAAACTGAAAAAAAAATTGGGCTCTCGGCGCTGGCACTTCGCGCACAGCTACTTATCTCTGTCCCTGCTCGTCTTAGAAAAGACCTCCCGCTTATCGCGAAGAGGATAACCTCGTCACAACCGCTTCTAACTAGTTTTTAATTTGTATTTAAGTTGATTGAGGAATCTCATGAGAAGCTTGATAAAAAAGATGAACCACGACAGAGTACACCGGACAAATTACAACGAGGGGTTCCCAGAGGTGTCCCACAGGTTCCGTAAACGATCGATCATTTTTTTCACCCCCTCGGCAAGGGTCGCTGAACACCTTGAGACAATCCTGTTTAATAGACTCCTACTACCGGAACTGGTAATCCGTAGTGCTATCCAAATCCAGTGGCTACAGGGCCAAAGTTGAAATAGTGTTACAAAATTTATGTGACAAAGAATGTGTCGAAAATGTAGACAAAATGAACATAAATATCCTAAGACGCTCATTATACATATGACAACGAAGCGTGCATTTGACCATGACTAACCACAACGGGTTTTAAATATGTAATACTGAATAATATGGCTCCCTAACTCATTGCTCTAGTTTAAACAACTTTTTCTGTTCGTGCTACCCCTCTGTGACCGTTGGTCGTCAATCGCACAAGAATTTCCCAGGTTGATATAAAATTCATGATTTCCTTGCGGGCAAACGTTTATGGTTCCCTTCTTGCACCCGTTATTTCCGCCGGTAAAGAGCAAAAGCGTAAATTGAGTTTTGCATACCTTATACACAGCCAGACGGCTTCGACCTATGGTCTCGGTTGACTTTACTTGAGAAAAAGCTGTGTCACAATGGCTCCACTGAAGCACAGCATCTTTCATTCACTTGTGTTGAAATGAAAAATGGTGCCTCTGACTTAGAAAGCTTTCAGTTAATAACTAGAAGTGCTGGCCTTTCTCCGGTATGTACGTAATGCCAAACGAAACCATAACAAGAAGATGAAGAAAACATATATTCGATCGAAATTGAAACGCGCGTAACGAGAGAACACGCGACCCACTACCTCAGACGGAGTAAGAAGTGAAACGTGCTCGAGTGTGGTGGTGGGCCAGGGCATTCAAGTGCGATGATTTCTCTAACGCGCGGTTACCTGCCAAAGACGAGAAACTGCATACCACGTTTAATATTCGGTGTCGACAAATTTGTGAACCAAAAATATCGTGGTGGTGATGGAATTTCTCGGTACGAGCGAGCCCTGTTTGCACACCGAAAGGGGTTTCAATGTTGCTCATTTGAAATTGATATCTGTAACACGAGCCGCTGGTGTTGGTTTACTTTCGCTGTCTAGAAACGTAAACAAAGTTAGCATTTAGAGCGAAATTGTGGATGCTGGTGGAGGTTAACATTTTATCTGTCAATGCATATTATTTTATGCAAATGTGCTAAGAAACATCGTTTTAACGATGGTCTGTGGAAAGTTTTGATAGAAGAATTGCTCTTTATGATGTAGTGACCAAACATATAAGAAAATTCAACTTCGGTAATTTCAATGCTTTTTGAGTTTGTTGTTTTGGTGAGATGGCGCTCAAATTGGTCATGAATATTATTTCACTATGGTCAGCAAAGCAAGGCCAAAAATATTCCAAAAAGTTGCCAGTTTCATCGAAATTCTGTCGCAACAGGTGGTTTGAACACTTTGAATTGATTATATATATTAAAAGATGAACCAGCCTAGGGCTGAAAATCTCTATAATAAAGAAATAATAATAATTGATTATATTATTAAAAAAAAAATACATTTTTCAAAGATTTCATGCCGTTATGCTCGTTCGGATACAGATTTTGACTGTTCGTTTGGACAGAACGGATTAATTTTCGCGTATCGATGTTTAAAGAGGGCCGAATTGAAAGACCTTCATCCTGGACGATTTCCTGCCATTGCATGTGGCGAATGTCGAATTTCTTCGATTTCCTTTATTTATAAGCCTTCGGGCCTGCCTCACCTGCGATGGCCTCTGGGGTTCCCAATCAAACGTTTGCTTGTTGATTCCATTCTCGCCCCTGTGTAGAGTGTGGTCAACCCCGAATTGTTATCGCTATCAGCTCTTAATAGCATGGACGATGGAGCTCCACATTGGAGATTCAATTTTGAGGCCGCCATGCACAAATTATATAATCCCGTAACGTGGGTAGATTACCTTGGAATGGTGCGTTACGGTGTAAGATCTACCAAATCAAATTTTGATTTTGATATTTACCTTTTTTACAAATATTCCAAGATCAAAGTTTGATGCATTTTTTTGTTTTGTAGTATTTTTGTTTCAATGTACTATTAATTAACATTTTATTTCAGCAGGATTCAGGTAAATTTATCGTATGCTATAAATAATATTGTGAAAATATGTAACTGTGGCGAGCGTATCACTAATATGTAGCGTATTTGACGTACGATGTTAATATTATTTTATATTTCAGATTATTAACCGAAGAATCTAGTAATTCAACCAAATGCCATCAAGTTGATGAGGAAACCAGGATGAATTGGGCAGACAACTGATTCGAAGCAGTCTAACAATGGTGTGTCTGAACGTTAACTAAGCGTATCCTTTGGAGTTTACCCTTCCACTAACAACACCCAAATTCCCGTGACACCTAGGCCTGAGAGATCGTAGAGTTGTCTACATTTTTCATAGGTGTCCAAAACTAACCATCCTTTCCCATTCCTCAGCAGTCGCAAGGACGTGGCCAGGACAGTGCTCGACCATTGGAAGATTGCGTCAGTCTTGTCTAAGAGTCAGAGATTAGTCCCAAATCTTTGTGCTTTGGTTCGGACGGGAAGGAGGCAACCCTCATAACAGCGGTCTAGGACTGTACCACCTACGAATTTGTGCGACTCGCTTAATGCTAATGCTAATGCTAATGCTAATGCCATGCACAAATTATATACCGCAGGTATCAATATTTTAATGAAGACCTGCTTGCAGTCGTTGAGTGTTCTCCGCTGATACACACCAAGTTTCACTGGACTGGCGTACAGCAGCACAGATTTCACATTCGAGTTGAAAATTCGGATTTTTTGCGTCGACTAATCTGATTGTTTTTCCATACATTTCAAGACCAAACATTGAATAGGCCGCATCAACATTTTGTAAACAAACATGTTTCTGTCGACTTGAGGCCTTTTGCACTCCACCCCCACACCTCACCACCACTAACAGAAAGCGCAAACATCAAGCTTTCTGTTAATGGTATTGAAATGCGTGGGTCGATCGCAGAAGGTCGATAGAAACGTGTTTGTTACGCAATGTTGATGCGGCCTTTTCAATTGTTGGTCTTGATTTTTTAAACTCGCAAAAGCAATACTCTTGCCGTCTTGATCCGTGTAGCTAGGTTGATCTTGATGTTGCCATCGGCCGCCATTTAGCTACCAAGATAGAGAAAGCTTTCAACATTCTTCAGTGCATGCTCAGCTACCTTTAAACTGAAAGGGTTTACCGTGGTTACTAGTATGGGACAAATATCAAATTCTCGCTCCAGTCGACTTTTTTGATTCCATTTAGGTCCCACATGAACTGTGCAAAATTTCAGCGCAATCGGTGAAACTATAATTTAGCGCAAGCGGTTCAAAGTTTTCATACGATTTACTATGGGAAAAGCTACACTTTCATATAAAAAATCCCAGAGGTCGCCCCTTGTCCCCTTAATTCAAATCGATTAATGCTTCTTGTAGAAAAGTCATTTATGAAACTTTCCTTCGAAGACCACAAATCGATTGGATGCTTGTGGACAAAGTTATTGATTTATTACCGATTAGTGTTCCAACGAACAGCTTTTTGTTTTGTTTTATCAGCAGCACTGCTGCTGCCGTTGTTGAATGGGGTGGCGGGAGGCATCACCACCCCCAGAAACAGCAGCAGCCAAGGCAGCAGCTACAGTGCAGCTAATAAAACAAAACAAAAAGCCGATCGTTGGATCACTAATCGGTAATAAATCAAAAACTTTTTCCACAAGCATCCAATCGTTTTGCGGTCTTTGAAGGAAAGTTTCATAAATGATTTTCCTACAAGAAGCGTTGATCGATTTGAATTAAGGAGACAAAGGGCGACCTCTGTGATTTTTTGTTTGAAAGTGTAACTTTTCCCATAGTAAATCCTATGAAAACTTTGAACCGCTTGCGCTAAATTATAGTTTCACCGATTGCGCTGAAATTTTGTACAGTTCATATGGGACCTAAATGGGATCTAAAAAGTCGACTGGAGCGAGGGTTTATTTTTTCCATACAAACGTGTCCCATACTAGTGGTTACACCCAACGATTTAGTGTTTTTGACCTTGATGGTAAGACCTGTTACCGAGGAGCGATCATCGGAAAGCTCATCGAGCTTACTCTGCATATCAGACTACCGTATTTTTTAAAGCTAAGAGAGCAACGTCATCAGCCAGTACGAAGTCATTAAGGTGCTCCATGGTAATGGGATGCCACAGCACCCCGCGATTTGCTGTATAATTTTTCATTGCGTTCGCCAAAATAGCTAATTTTGTTTACCATGAATAGTATATTTTGTGTAGCTAATACCATAAAATTTTCATTAAAATCGGTTGAGTATTGGCGGAGATATCGTTGAAATAAGGAAATTGCCACTTGAGAATCTTGTGCAAACAAACATTTTGGAAAATATCACTTTTTTGCCGTTTCAACGCCGGCGCCAAAAATACTAAATCGATTTCAATGAAAATTTTTATGTACGTAAAGTATGTATGTAGAAGTAGTTTGTCAAAATTTCATTCAATTTGATCATACCGTTAAAAAGTTATAGCCATATATGTCGCACTATGTCACAATAAGCAGATGTGGTTTTTGGTAGGGTAAAAAGGTATAATACGCCCCACCGGGGCAAAACGCCCCCCTTCATTTTCTAGCGATTCAAGCGCTTTTCGCATGCGTGATCAATTAGAAATCTTAAATATTGGAAAAATAATTGCCATCAAGCTGGACCGTTAGTTGGTTGGTACAGAAAAGCAATAAAAATACCAAAAAGTCTGAAATCGAGGCTTTTGGCGTAATATTTTACCTCTTGTAAGCTGACTTCATTGTAAACGAAGCTAGTTCTGTTCGCTTTTGTTATTTTGCATCTTTTATGCAGTGAAACACTAGTTAAAAGACCCTCCTAGGATAAGCATGTGGTGGAATAATCTCCTGGGACAGTTTTGTCACGGTGCTGGACGTTTTTCTTTTGATGGGGCGTATTGCCCCGTTTGTTTTGATAAAGCAAATTTTGGAACGTTTTCGAAAAACGTTTCAAAGCTTCCATAGCCGCCCCTCCAAAGGCAAAGTTCTCATGCAATACTTCACTGACTTTAGGAACGATTTGCAGTGGACAGTGGATGGAATAAGGCGCCAGTTTTAGATATATTGCCATTTCTGCTTAAGGGGGGCATATTATACCTGTTTACTCTATAGTGAAATTCAAATTGCTCTTACTTTGAAAGTACTCTACAAAAATGGCTGAAATTTCCACTGTAAACAGTTTAACACAACAATTTTACACTGTCAAAGTATTATAAAAATCGTGACAGTGTTACCAGTTCTACACGGAACTACAAATCAACCCAAATTTAAGTTCTTTTGACGCAATCCCGCACCTCCGTGGAATTACTCAAATTTGCGTCAAACAGCGATAGTGGTCACTAGGTAAATCTCATTTGATCGCTGCAAAAATTTTCACCCAGTAATAAGTTATTTTCACCCAGCGGAGGCCTTATATGACGCAAATTTGGGTTTAGTCAAGATAACCCAAATTTGGCTTCTTCCACGGAGCCGCACGGATATGTCGGTGCTTCTCTCAACCCAATGCTGAGTAAAAACTATAAGCTGTTTAGCCAAATTTGAGTTTTTAGAACTTATTCTTTGGGTTTAAATATTTTTCAGTGTACAGTCAAAATAGTGCACGCGGAACTAAAAATGGTCAAAAAGTACCTAAAATTTACCTTGAAGCGATTTGAGCTTTGGATATTTACTAGAAAAAGTACTGAACCGATTTCGATCAAATTTTTACCACTTAATTGATACTATGTTAAGAATATCGAGTGAAATTTTCAAACGTTTTGATGCGATAACAAAAAAGTTATAGCCTAAGTAATTTTTTGAAATGGGTGCACAAATTTTTCCAAATCTCATTTTATGATATCGACAATATATGCGCCAATACTCAACAGATTTTATTGAAAATTTCATGGTTTTAGCTACACATAATATACTATTCATAGTAAAAAAAAAATAGCTTTTTTGACGAATGCAATCAAAAGTTATACAATATTTTCTGTGTGGCAATTTCATCGTGTTCGCCCTTTAATTCAGCAGCAGTTGTGCATATACTACGGGGTGAGCTTTGAGCATCTCTCGGCTGGTACGCGATCGACCCCCAATCAGATGCTCGGGACGTACCTCCGCAATCTAGCTGAGGGCAGAAGGACAACATTGTCGCACTACCTGATAAGCACACAACTCTAAGCTGGCGGTCTCTCTCATCGATTGACCCGTGGAAGCATGAGGCAGGAACTTGTGAGAGCCAGGGCTATGTTGGACGCTTCTTTTCGACTCACCATTTTGCAGCCTAAATGCAGTTGAAAAATATGTCAATAAAAATAGTTTCGTACAAATAGGGAGATTTACCTGAAAACAATAGATTTCGGCATGTATGGGACTTTCTGTTGCGAATCCCTTCGTACATAGAACCACAATTCCAAATTAATTGGAAGGGCTACAAACTCGACTTTAAATTTTCCTTTTTCCCTCGTTAAATCTTTCCACCCCTACTCTTTCGTTCCGCATGGCTGATTGTTTTGCAGGTTGTTGCAGAAAAAAAAAGTCCTGCTCGGTTTAGTCGTCGTACGTCAATCTAGTCGCATTAGTCTCCGTGGGAACTGCTTAACTAATCTGAATATGCATATTCGAAACAAGCACCCACGCTGCGTGGTATGAATTTCGAATGGCAGTGTGTGACACAAAAGCAACAGACGTGACATGAATAAGTAATCGGCCACAGCCCCAAAACCCCGCTGCTGGATTCTTTTCCCATATTTGTTTCGATTTCGCGCAAAACCCGACCGCCTCCTGCTGGGCCAGGTATCGTGCTCCGAGTAGGTTATGGCCCCTGCCGCGGGATCTGGGATAGGGGTGATGTACAACAATTGTACAGGAGTCAGGATTAAATTTTATTACAGCGTGATTGATATGACGGATGACTCTCATGGCGGTTTGGATGACATCCGTAGAAATACGTTTGAACTGTCAGACTTTTTAAATAACTGGATTGTGATACATGACAATATACGGAACGGCAGATTTAGAATTTGCTTCGTTTGTTTACTGTGAAATTCCGTAGAAAGCACCAGAATAGTGTTGATTTTGGTGACCAATTGTCAACCGCTTATCCTTGTTAGACATAAGCTACTCCCGAGCAGAAGGAAATAACAACTCCATAATAAAATGCGTGTTTTTGGCAAAATAGCTGAGCAATGGAATCAGTTATTTTCTTGTTTTTAACATAATATATAATGTTATAAACTTGTCTGTCATAAGCGGCAAAATAACAAAAATCATAACAAAAAAATGTTCCTGGAAAACCAAATTGATAACATGTTTTGTTGGTTTCAATAACAACTTAATAACAATGAATATAAAAATATTTCAATAACAAATTTTGAACATTCGATGTTATTGATAATAATTTAAAAACAAAATTAGTTATGACTATAATATAGATACCTGAAATATAATAATGTACCATATGTTTAATATAAGGTATGGTAAATGCCACGAAGGAGATAGAGTGCTCTCTCTCTCGACCATAATCAGCCAAATTTTTTGAATTTTCCAAGAAGACTAGTCTGAAGTTTATGGTATTTTTCTATTAAACCTTTCAATAAGCTCTTCCTGGAATTTTACCAACTGATCGAAAACATCTTATAAAATGGCTCGTTGACGTTGTTGGAATCGTGAAATCATGTTCCTTTGGATACAGGTCGCTCAACTCCGCTGATCAATGTTGACTCTACTATTTATAACACTAAAACGTTAGGCTGAGAAGCTGGTATGCTATCAGTTAGGTTGTAAGGGCACAGAGAAAAGTAAGGTGAACAGATGAGAGATTATGCATAAGCTCCCATCACGGAATGCTGAAAACAACGTAAATCTAATGATGTTGTTTTGATTTCAAAACTTGTTATCGTTGTGGTATTGATGATCAAATATTTATGCACACTCTATAGTTCAATAATAACTAAATTTGTTTTACAACAAAACATAGAATTTAAATGTTATTCAATGAATGTATCTCAATACCGTGCTCATAACAAAATAAGATTGCCTAACAAAAGATGTTATGGAGAAGTAATGCCTTGATAAGATAATGATAACAAATCAAGATATAAAAACAGGTTATGTTATTTCTTAGTTATTAATTTGATATTCTCCTCTGCTCGGGCTCACTCGCGAATCGACTCAAAGAATCGATTCGCGAAACTAAGGGACTGAATCATGATTCTTTTCGCTGACCTTCAGTACGATTACGGAAAGAGTTAACTTGGCTGCGTACTCAATGATAATTCGACACAGAATATCGGAATCTTTGGAAATTGACAGTGATTCGATTCTCCAGTGGAATTACGAAAATCTGCAAATCTTGCATTTCACTACGTCATGTTCAGATGTTTGTGCATAACGTCAACGTCCATACCATGATAGTGAATTTTCTTGAGTACTGTAGAATTGTACGAAAACTAATTTAGGGAATCGCGCCACTTGGGCGATGGCTTCTATATTCGTCTGTTTTCCACTATAACTCAGTCAAATTTGAACCAATTGACACAACTTTTGGAATGTGGTGAGATAGGTATAGTATCTACCCGTGTACAACATTTCAAGTCAATTGGTTTAAAATTGACTGAGTTATAGTGGAAAACAGACGAATATAGAAGCCACCGCCCAAGTGGCGCGATACCCTATGTTGATAACTGTACCAATATCGACTGTGATTGATGTTATGCTCACGAGGATATTCGGTTTTCAGTCTCTGTACAATCATTAACAACTTTAAGTACCCTACCTGACGTCAATTGATAATGCTAGATGGAAGTACAGGGGATACTCAAAATAACTGGGACAGGTAAAATTTTCACTTTTCAAAAAATATTCAAATCGCTGTAACTTTTCGAAAAGGCATCAAATATTCTTTTTTATTTTTTACTGTAAGTTCATCAGCTAGTTGTGTATCAGTGGTCAAAATTTGGAAATGATCGGGCCATTCTACACGAAGTTATAAAGATTCTAGAAAAGGGTATAATTATTCGATAGCCAAAGTTGAGCTGTTATACCTCCGGATTCAATGAACTGAATGCAATGAAATTTTGAACATTTATGACTAATATTATGAACTTTGAAAAACAGTTGACCTACCTAGCTTGCTGCGCTCCACGTCTTCTTATACTGGTCGTATGACTCTTGAAACCATTTTAGTAGGGTTGCTATCCCAAGCAACACACTTGGACATTAATAAGTTCCTGCAATTTGTATGCAACTATATTGAAAGTTATGCCATTTGAACCAATCGTCTTATTAACGACTAAATTACAACCAAAAAAGCGCAAGAGGTGGAGCCAATATAAAACATCCATTCGTGATATAAACGGTTTCAATACGAAATTGAATTATAACCAAGGTACAACTTATAGTCGACTTAAAAAATGGTGACCGATTCGACAACTAGTCAGCCAGTCACCACATTCGTCACTGCCAGTTATTATGCATCAGTATCGTTCTTGTGAATAAGAAATTGTGTGCATAGCATAAATATACCGCAAATAAGGCTGACCGAGAACGTCAATTTGTGTGCCGTTCCAGATTTATCGGTAAGTCACGCATTTTGGCTCCATATTTCTAACGCGCCTCAGTCTACCTATCATTTTGCGAGTGAAAATTTAGGAATTTGTGGTAAAAATTAACTCGCCATATTGCTTTGGCTGAAATGCACTCAGCAGCTTATTTAATACACCTATAAAATGCTGAAAATTAATTTTAGAATTTAGAAAGATACTATTTGCTGAATCATGACTATGGGAATCCGTATTGACAAAGTACAACAATGCTGCACGTGGTACACTCAACCGCCAAACTACCAAAAATTGGAATATTTTGACGCAATCCTGTAGTTCGGCCCAATAAGTCAACATTTGAGTGAATCGATTAAACTCACGCAAGGTAAATTACCTTTACCTACAACTAAAAATATACTCAAAAGTAAGTAAATTCAACCCAAGACCCCCTTCATTCAACCCAAATTTGGGTAAATCTACATTTACCCAAAATTGGCTTATTGGCCTCAAGGACCCCCGTTGGATAGACGCATCTCTGTTTATTTACGACAACATCTGTAAGGGATTCCTCCTCCCCTCCCAAACTAATTTTGGGTAACTAATCAATTTGATATACTCATTTTAGGGTAAAATCGACCTAAATAAGGTGGTTTGAATTTTCCGTGTAGGACATAAATAACCAAATTTGGTTTGGTTTAGACACTTGGACGTGTTTTTCCCATTTACGTCGACAAGAGGCTGTCCATTTATTACGTATCGAAAATTTCACGTTTTTTGTGAAACATGTAAATTTTTTTCGTGGAAAATTCCGAATATGTTTGTACGTTACGTTAGATTTCCCAAAACCCCATGTATTGAAATCTTTCCAGTGGTAGGTACCAGTCGTTCAGTACTGCGAAAATGAGGCAGATTTTTTTTATTGGGTCAATATTATACTTCCAATCAGATTTTTTTTATTTTTAATTTTGTAAAATTTAGAATATGTCGATAAATTTATGAAGAAAAGGCTACATTTTATTTGTACATGATTTAGTTATTTTTGAAACATTCTGGTTTTTTATAGTGCATTTCATATTTTTCGTGATCACAGAAACATTTTGCCGCACATTTTGGAACTTCTATCTCTCCTGTCAAAATTGTTCGTTATGTTCTAAATAAGTTCCAGGTGCAACATGTTTATAACAATCAGAATCAATGTTTTGGTTTGTAAACGGTTGTAACTAAGATTCGTTGAAACAAGCAGATTATACTTCAGTTACAAATTGGTTTCGCAAGTTTCGACTAATGTTGACGTTTATTTTCATTTTGCTAGTTGTTATAAAACTGTTACACCTCAGTTTGGCATTAACAACAGAATTTTGATAGGTTTTAATTTTGTTTGTTTCATGAAAACTCAGTTGCAACATGTTTGTAACGATGATCATTTCCATTTTAGTTGCAGGTGCTACTTGGGATCTGACACCCTGATGACGTGACCCACCCACCGTAGCCTCCCGATTTTCGCGGTATGGACGATGGTTGGTTCTCCTAGCAGCTGATGCAGCTCGTGGTTCATTCGCCTTCTCCAAGTCCCGTCTTCCATCTGCACTCCGCCGTAGATGGTACGCAACACCTTCCGTTCGAAAACTCCAAGGGCGCGTTGGTCCTCTGCACGTAGGGTCCATGTTTCGTGCTCATAGAGAACGACCGGTCTAATCAGCGTTTTGTAGATAGTTAACTTCGTGTTACGGCGATCTTTATTCGATCGTAGAGTTCTGCGGAGTCCAAAGTAAGCATGATTTCCTGCCACAATGCGGAGTTGCAGCATTCTCGCCCATGCTGCATTCTTCTCGTTTTTCAACTGATCACATTCGCCGTCGTACCAGTCGTTTCTGTGATTCGGAGTCTCGAAGCCTAGTGCTGTAGCCGAGGTACTACCTATGGCGGATCGGATGTCCCTCCAGCCACCTTCAAGTGTAGCTGCGCCAAGCTGCTCTTCCGTTGGTAGGACCACTGCTAACTGCTGCGCGTAGTCTTGAGCCACTTCTACGTTAAGCAGCTGCTCGATGTTGAGCCATGGCGTTCGATTTCGACGCGTGGTGATAACTGTTGAAAGTTTTGAGCGCATGCATACAGCGACTAAGTAGTGATCCGAATCTATATTCGCACTGCGGTATGTACGAACATTGGTTATATCCGAGAAGAATTTACCGTCAATTAGGACGTGGTCGATTTGGTTTTCTGTTTGATGGTCGGGTGATCTCCAGGTGGCTTTGTGGATATCTTTGCGGGGGAAGAAGGTGCTTCGGACTACCATACCACGGGATGCAGGCTGTTTCGCCCGATTACCGGTCTGTGCATTCCCTCCCTTCCTACCTGCGCGTTCATGTCGCCGACAACGATTTTCACGTCACGCGGCGAGCATGTAGTTCGTCGTAGGTTATCTTGTCACATCCTGCGAAACTTAGTGACTTGCAATTCCATGTTCCAAGTTTCCAATCGTAGTCCTTATTTTGCGCGTGGGTCTTTGCCGATTGTATCAAGTCGTATTTTCTCCTATGCTATTCTCGCAATGGGGATTTTTACGGGTGGCTTATTGGGCCTACGCCAACACTTCTGTCTCGCCGGAGGGCCATCGTGCCAGTTCTGTTTAACGTCCCAACCAACACTGGGACGACCACGCTGATGGAGCTACCCCCTTGGATCTAGCTGGGCGTGGTGCAGCGTTTCTTACTCAGCCGCTGGATGCCAGAACAGACGCTGTTTGAGCCGCACCTCCTTGGTGAACAGACGCTCGGGTCGTACCTCCTCAATCTAGTTGAAGTCAGAAGGACAACAGTACCCAGGCTGCACTACCAGCTAAGTACACAATTCTTAGCTGGCGGTCTTTGTCATCGCTTGACCCGTGGAAGCATGAGGTAGGAACTCGTGATTGATTTGATTGATTGATTTATCTTTATTTGAGAGACTTTCAGCCCTTGGCTGGTTCGTTTCTAGGAACTTGTGAGGACCAGAGCTACACTGCAAATTTTGTTTGCTGGTATTCAGCAAACTTTGCTGATTTTTTTTTGTGCTGATTTCATTCAGCAATACGGATTTACTGAATATCAGCAATTATTTTTCAACTTGCTGAACCATCTAGCAATTCTGACAGTTAATCAGCAACGTTGTGCTGAAATCCAGCAAAAATTTTGCTGAAATTCAGCAATTTATTTTGCTGATTTTTTTTTGTGCTGGAAGCGTATCGAAAAATTTGGTGTGTATGTTGGACGTTCTCCTTATCGACTCACCGTTTTGCAGCCTCGCTAGATGGAAGTATGTATAATGTACAATAAATGAATGGCGGGCACATTGATTGTTTACAAGAATTGTGGTCAAATTTTTACTTCTGTTTGTCTATGATGTTATTTTGAACTGATTTATCATTTACATTATTTGTAAGTAATACATTAGAAGTGTTAGATCTGCAAGCAGTTTTTATTCTAAGATAAAAAAAAAATGCTAGAATTTCAATAGGGAGATTCACTTAACAGCATAAACCGCTGATTAAATGTTAGCCTGATTGAAAGTCGCGATCGCCAAGGCAATCTTCGCTTATTTAATTCTCAATTTCATTAAACATTTCAATTATTTAAAAAATGAGATTATCATGGCTTACACTGTCGTTTAATCTGTTAATTGAATCCACTCAATGTTTGATTATCATCCCGCAGAAAGGTTGAAATTAGGACAATTTAATCAAACTGATTAGGTGCTACAATATTGTTGTACCGACTTTTAAAGGAAAGGATTTTGCAATTTTCGCTCAATCGAACTCCTACTGACGGTAGTCGTTGCTTTGATACGTGTTCTTTGAATCTGACCAGCTGGTACTTAGAATATAAACCAGGAAACGAGTTTAATTTTTAACCATATTGTCAAACCGTGAGTCCATCTTTTCCGGCTTCACCATCTTCTTCGTAGCAAAGCACTATGCAAGCAGCAAGTTAAACGGATTCCCCAGATCTGTTCTCCCGCGATGGAAAGCTTTATCATTTATTCAACGTTCAATACTGCTAGCCAAAGGCAGTCACCCACATTTCCGGCAGAACTCACGGGCGAGAAACTCTGCCACAGCCATACAAAACCGTACATTACATAGGTTGGGAAGGTACCTTCATGGTTGGATGGAATTTCCTTTCAAAGCTCTCTAATAACAGCTCACGAAGCTTCTCCACCGCCGAACACCGAACCGTATGTACCTAGTACCAAGCGGTAGTAGCATGTGCGGTTCTGGGCTTGATTGCTTTTGTCCCACATCATCCCACCCGTAATGCTCGCATGCTGAAATTATGATTTTACATTTCGTTGGATATGATAATATCCTGAGCGCGCAGGATGGGATCCTCGAATCAGTCTGTTATATGCTAAAGCTTAGAGCTGATTTTGAGGTGCTTGCTTTCCAGCATTCACCTCCATCCACCACCACACCCTATCAAACCCAATAATCCAATGAAGCAGATTCGGCGGCGTTGGTTTTCTTTTTCGCAGTCGTAATTTTCCGAGTTGTCGTTTGATTTTTCTGCACGAATGGAACCATATTTCGGAGCATGTTCCTTTTCCACTGATAGGGATCTTAATTTCCTATTCACAAATGAAGACGACTTGGCCTTTTTGCTTGCCGCCGTTCGTTCGTTCGTTCGTTCGTGCGGTATTTCATGTTTCTATGCTAAGCTAGAGAGCCAATGGTACACACTGACTGTGATTGGGTGAAGCGGAGGAGGTCCAGAGGTGGTGCGTTTCTCTCGATATGGCAGCTGTAAGACGTAACAGAAGAACTGTCAGTTCCACTTTTTCACTAACAGGCACTGCTTTTAATGCACGATTGGGGGTAGATCGATAACAAGTGGTCTTACGTAGCTATTGCTGCGTATGCTAAGAGAGGGACTTGAAGCTCGAGCGAGTTTTTCCAATCGGAATAAATTGACGTTGAGTTCGGTATCCTGCATGTTGCTGAAAGTGGCTGTCTATGAAGGGCATAAATTTCAATCCCTCTTAATATTCGTTTCTGTTTGCGCTTGAGCTCATGGAGATGATTTCTCAATCAGCTGAATAAAACATGGATTCTTAATAAGACTATTGACACTTGTGAGCAATTTTTTTTTTTTCAATTTCAAAGTATGTGTATTAGGGTGGCTCACACTTACATACTGTGCATATATGTATAGAAAATATAAAATACAAAGAATGCCAAGGTTTACCTTCTGAATCAGTTGTTTTGGACACCTAGAAGCTACGTTCAAAATTTGAGCGAAATCGATTATGCCCAAGCAACACACATGGTATAATATAGTTACGACAGCGCAAGTTTTGGTTGTATAGAAGTTTATTTTACGTAATTCTAACATTGTGTTGAAATAACGTAAAATAAACTGCTATACAACCAAAACTTGCGCTGTCGTAGCTTTTATATAACATGTGTGTTACTTGGGTGTCTATGGGGGCGCTTAGCGAGCTTTAAGTTTGTATGAAGAAAATTAGTCAAATGTAGGCTTCAAGTTTTTGTTTTTGCCGCTAGGTGGCGCAGTAAGCATTCAATAATTAAAACCATTGATATTTTTGTAGGTGACTATATGTTGAACAACTTTGTCTGAACAACTTTGTCCTTGAACAACCGCAAAGTGATCCGACACCAGTTATGCACTAGACAAGTGAGGCGAAGAATTAATGGGATTTCATTTTTTATATTATTCCTTCACTTTTTTTTTATCTGTATTAACGAGATTTTTAGCCCTGGGCTAGTTCATCTCAGGACCCACGCTTTACTTCCCTTCCGAAGGAAGAACTCACATTTTGTGAGTTTGTCGAGAGTGGGATTCGATCCCAGGTCCTCGGCGTGATTGTCACGTGTTCTAACCATCCCACCAGGTCCGCTCCACTATTCCTTCACTTCTTCTTCTTCTTTTTCTTCTTCTTCTCTGTATGGCTCGACGTTCTTACTGGAACTTTGCCTGCCTCTCTTCAACTTAGTGTTCTTTGAGCACTTCCACAGTTATTGTAGGGCTTTCTTTGCCTGCCATTTCAAGAATGTGTGTATTGTGAGGCAAGCACAAATATACTTTATGTCCAGGGAGTTGAGAATATTTTTCCGACCGGTACGGAAATTGAATCCGCTTTCTCCAGTTTCACGGTCCACAGCCTTAACAACTAGGCTAACTAAGACCCCTCTACGTGTTCTGGGAAAACCACAATAATGTTTCGCCACACCTTCAAAAAATAAATCACACTTTTTAAATAAATTTATATTATCTTACCTTCAGACCAAACCGCTTATCTGTACCTATGAGCAAAAAGAACAATCTCTGAATATTTCTGATCAATCGGTTAAAAGCTAAGCAAGCTTTTTTGGAATTTTCAGACATCAATATCAATATATGGGATATATTCTAGGGGCGGGACAGCTCTAATATTGATTAGCGGTATTAGCAGTATTAGGAAATATTAATCCCAAACCCATACCAATTTTTAATCAAGTAAACCATGACAATCGAGCTTGATTGATTCGCAATGACAACATCAAGATGTGACAAAAAGAAGCCGTTTAGCTTTCACCACTGTATGGGAAACATATTCAATCAGAAAGATAGTTAGATATCGCTACCATTTCGTCCTTCTCACTCCGGAAGGATCAACTAAGAACTCGCTGGCAGACACGACCACCAAACAGTAAAGTCCTCACATTAGCAACTATGATCACAAAGTTCATGCGTTTAAAAGGACAAACACTACAATGTAATGTTATGTTATGTATGTAGGACATATGGTTCATTCGTTGTTCAAAAATCATTTGGACTCACAGTCTTGAGCTAACAGTGGCATTCAAAGAGAAAACGGCATTAGAGTGCAGAATGTCGTAAATAGAAATACAGATCTGTTACTGCTAAATAGGATGCCAAATATCTTTCAATCTATTTCTAATCAGCACGTAACCTTCTTTGAGTGCAACCAGAGATATGAATGAAAATGAGAAATGCATCACACAACACACAACCAAGGGACTAGTGTCAATTTCCAAATTGAGTTTATTTGTATTCAATAAACTTCGAAGTTTACAACAACAGAAATACATTATTCCGCCAACACGCCCAGGGTTATCATCAGAAACACATCTTTTTCATGAGCATCATGATCTAGAACCAGCATAGAAACTTGTTGATCCCATCCAATGGAGCCATCTACTTTATTTCTCTCAGCACGGTGCCATGGGTATTCAAAAGCTTCATCATCGTTAGTGATAGTTGAAGCTCATGGTATTTGACTAACTGAAACAAACAATGGAAATTAATATTTTCAATTAAACAAACGAAAGAAAGAACGCAGACAAACCGAGTTTCATCCTCTTGTTTTTTTTTTGTGACAGTTAGTTGTTGCATGAAAACTCATGACATACTACACAAAAAATGTTTCGGTGGAGAGTAAAGATTACGAAACTAATATTTATTAGGCAGTATTAGCGCCGGTATTAGGCACTGTCCCGCCCCTAGGATATATTGGACATCAAATTTTCAGCCATTTGCTCGGCACGCTAGTTTGTAAGTCTTCTTTGTGGCGTAACGTTCGAACTCGAATTAAATTTATTTTTCGATGGAGACTGAGATTACGCAACAATCTGGAAACCCTTGAAGAACCCTTCTATCAATTTCTTGAGAAATTCCTCTAACAATTCTTTTAGAAATTTATCGCACATTGTTTTCTATGGGAAGTTTTTTTTTTCAAAAAATTTACTCATATATACCTCTGACAAATTGTTCAGAAACTTCAGCGATTGCTATTTCGAGAATTCTTCAGTCAATTATATGAGGAACTCCTACATTTTCTTAAGTTGTTTTTTTGATAAGTTACTCGGAATTACTACTTAAAAAATACTGTTTTTTTATAAATAATTCTTCATTTTTTCAGGATTTCCTTCTGTAGCTCTTCAGAAATTATCTCTCCTACAGTTTCTTAAGGAATCCCTTCCAGAAATTTTGCCAACAACTACTTCGGGAAGTCCTCCATAAACTTCTTTAGCAGTAGGTACATATCTCTATTATATTATTTGCAGTGGCGTAGCTAGGAATTTGGGGGCCCGATGCGGAACCGAATTTGTGGGCCCAAATGATCACGCCGTATCTTGTATTTTGTACAAAACGTTAAAAAAACTCAACTTTCGAACTCAGCATTAGCGTGATGCTGGCGGTTGAGGCCAACTGACTGACGGAAGGTTAAAAATTATTTTCTATATTCTTTTATGAATTTCTTCGAGGATTTCTGCAAGGATACATCCCGGAGTTCCATCAATGAGCGTAAGATTATTTTCTAAGAATAATGTCAAATTTATTAAAAAATTTCATCAATTAATCCCTTAGGAAGTCCTTTAAAGATTGCTTTACCGTTTTTTAAAAAAAAAAACCCTTTCTGAATAAAAATGTGTCTTCAAGAATCTTTCAAGTGGTTAACGCAAGTGTGTCATACAGTATTTCGCTAAACACTCCATCAGGTATTCTAACAGAGACAACCCGAGCATGTTTAAGGTACTTTAGAGTACTTTGAAAGATTCATGCAAAGGCTTTATTAAGTATTTCTCGAAACATTTGTACAGGAAGTCCATCAGGGATTCAATAATATCTCTGAGGATCCATCTACCAAAGAATCAAAGAATTCTTAAGAAATTCTAGAAAAGCCACTACAAAAGTTTTCCAACGATTTTTTTTGGAACCAGATATTTTTCCAAGAAATTACATCGGAATTCCGTCAGAGGAAAAGGAGTCCTTCTAGAATTTCTTCAAACATTCCTCCATGGTTTCTTTCAGGAGATCCTCCAAATATCCCATAAATTATTTTTCCACGGAAGTCACGCATTTCTCCAAAGATATATCCAAGAATTTATCTTGGTATTTCCTCAAGCATTCATTACTCATGTTGGCGTCCCCTTGAAGATTTCTGAAGAATTTCTTTCAAGGATTCCTCCAATAATTGCAACAATGCAACGCTTTTTTCAAAAAAAAAAAAAAATCTGCAAGGATTCTTCAAGGAGTTTCCCTAAAGTTTTATTAAGAGATTCATCCTAGATTTTTTCCAAGAAATTTCCAAAGAATTCATTGGATAATAATTAAAAAAAAACCTCCAAGGATCCCTACAGAAGTCTCTCTAAGAAAATTCATAGATGATCTTTGTTAGAAATTTCTTCCAAAAATCCTTCTGAATTTCTTCCAACACATTCTTTAATATCCATCTACTATCCATCTACTAGGAGTTTCCCCAAGGATTTCTTCAGGAATTTTCGCTAGAATTTCTCTAGGAGATCTTCTAAAAATATCGATTGCGACTTTTGATAAGACTCCTTAAAATTCTTTCACAATACCTTTTGAAAAATCATTCTAAGTTTCCACCAAGCATCTCAGTCAGGAATTTCTTCAGGATTTATGATTGGCTCCTCCAGAAATTTCTCCGAAAATTCGTTTAAAACAATCTCTATGGATTCCTAGTAGGGTCAACGTGCCTTAGTAATCATACAATCCCGATTGATTACGTAATTTTTGTAATCATTCGTACCTACTTTCAGTAAAAATAAAAAAGCGCTTCATTTCTTTGTTTCCAGTAGAATGAAAATAGTGAAGGAACAGGTACCTGATTTGATAATATAAAATCGAATCATTTCTTCAGAAGTTTCTCCAAGGATTACTGTTTTACCAATTTCTTAAAGAATTCTTTAAGAATGCATTGAAGCTTCTTTTAAGTGATTAATGGAAGTTTAAGATTTCATTAAGGATTTCCATCGAGAATGCTCCAGGAATCGCTGGGATTTCTCCCAGGATTTCTTAAATATTTCTTCACAAAATAAACCTTTCGGAATTTCATCAAAGATATTGTTAGGAACCTCTGAAGCTGCATTCCTTGCATAATTTATTCAATAATTTCTCCAAGAGCTCTACAGAGGATTACTTTTGGGCTTTTTCCAGGGAACGCTTTAAGAATTCTACCAAGGTTTTATTCAAAATTCTTAAGAAATTCTTTCATAGAGGCCTTTACAAATTCCTCCCAAAATTCCCTCAGGAGTTTTTGCAAAGGTTTCTTTAATAGTTCATCCAATAAATTCTTTTGCCATTTCTCCAAGAATTCAACAGATTCAAATAAAGAAAAAATGTAAGAAATTTTTCAATTCTCACAGAAACTCCCCAAAGAAATTCTACTGGTGTTCCTTCAAACATTTTTCTTAGATAATTCTTTTGAGATTTTCTTCGGCTCTTGATTATAAAGTTATATAAACAAATCTTCAGCCGTTCCATTGTGAATTCTTGTTTTTTTTAATTGGCAACAGTGTATCTCATTTTCTAAAATTACCGCTTCAATTTACAAACGAAATGACTGGAGAATTTTCAGATTTGCTGCCGAATGAATTTAGAAAGGAACTATTGAAAGAATTACAAAAATAATTGTCGGGTATATTAGCAAAGGTACTGCCGGTGGAACTTCCAAAGAAATTGCTGAAGGGAATCCCGCAGGGCCTGCCTGATAAATTTCTGAAGCTGTTGCCCAAAATATTTTGAAAAGTAATGCCGTAGATATTTTCTAAACTTAAAACATACATCAATTTCGAATATTATTGTCCAGAACTTTCCAATTTTGAAGAAATTGCCGAAATAGTTAAAAAAAAATGTCCAAGAAAATCCCAAAAATAATCTTATAGGAATTAAAAAAAATACTTAAAGGATTTTCAAAGCTTTTGCCAAAAAACTCCGCCAATGGTAATATGAAAAATCTTCATGCGGTAGCTCACAGAAAATTCGCCGAATGCATTTCTAAAGTAAATGCCAAATAAATTACCCAATCAAATTCCGTGGGAATTTTCCGAAAGAAGTTTCAAGAAGAGTGTTGAAGTTATTCCCAAAGTAATTAACAGAGGACTGCTCAAACGAATTTTCAAAAAAAAAAAACCAACGAGAGGTTGTGAATGGAATTTCCAAAGGAATTTCCGTAGAAAAAAAAATCTGAAAAATTTCGCAAAGCTATTTCTTAAGCATTTCCGATAAATGATTAAAGAAATTTCAAAAGGAATTGCCTAATTTCTCTCGATGAAACTTATAACCGAGTTCCTAAAAAATAATCTTGAATCTTTTTACCAAAGGAATTGCGAACACAATAGCTCAGGCATTTTTCAAAAGAATTTATTTAAAAATAATAAAGAATGAAATCAGAAAAAAATACTTAAGGAAATCCCAAACCAATTTCCGAAGGAAATTTTCAGAATAACTGCCGAAGGAATTTCCAAATAAATTTTCAAAGGTATTCCTTAACTAATTCCTGCACGGATTTCCAAAGCAATTACTGATAAAGATCCAAAAGAAATTTCCGAAGGAAAATTCTAATACAAATTGTAAGAATTCTGTCACAGAAATTCCTCCAAGATATTTTATTGGAATTCTTTCAATGAATTCTTTAGGTATTCTTCCAAGGTTTCCATCTATTGATACCATTCAAGATTAACTCAGCGATAACACCAATTTCGTCCGAGTTTCCTTCACGAAGCTTTTAAGAATTTTTTTTAACGATTCCATCAAGCATTTGTTCCAAACGAGGAACTTCAAGAGATATCTTTCTCGATTCATCTAGGAATTACTTCAAAGACTTCTTAACAAATTCCTCCAATATTTTATTTTAGAAATTTCTACAATGTTTGTTTTTACAAATTTCTGCAAGGGTTCTTTTAACAATGCCTCAAACGGTTTTCTTAAAGTCAAGTCCTTTCAAGTATTTCTTACGAAGTATTGTTCAAGAATTTCAAAGATTTCTTCAGAAAATCTTGCAATAATTACTGTATGAAATCGTCCAAAGATTACGCAATTTATTGAATTCCTCTTTCACAATCGTTCATTAATCCTTTAAGAAAATCCAAAAAATATGTATGTGGTGATCCATAAAGTACGTCACGCTTATAGGGAGAGGGGGGTTTGCAAAAGTGTGACAATCAATGTATAATGTATAGGAAAAACCCGTACGAAGGGGGGAGGGGGGTCGAAATTCCCAATTCTGGTGTGACGTATTTAATGGATGCTCCCTATTCTTTTTTTCAAGATTTTTTTCAAGCTATGTTACAAAAATTCCTTCAGGGATTTCTCAAAGTTTTCCTACAGTTATCCTACAAGGGTACATTCATCTCCAAAGGATTCCTGCACAAATTCCCTTAGGGGGTCTTAAAGAAATTCCCCCAAGGTAGTTTTTTTCCACTGAAATCTGTGGGAATTCTTTCGAAAATTGTTTTTTTGATTTGCATCAAAGAAATTGAGAGGAATTCTTTGGGATTCATGCCATTCATATCTTTGAATAATAATCTAGGCATTTCATAATTGATTCTTCCAGAACCCCCTTCGCTTTCAAAAATTTTTCAGGCATCCTTTACGTAATTCCTCATAAAACATCTAGTACTTCTACTACTACTTCATAGTACTGTAGTAATCAGTCAATAATGTTATCAAAGATATTTCCAAAATCAACCTAATGATTCTTTCCGAATACATCTTAGAATTCATCTAGAAGATTCTTCGAGGATTCCTTTACAATTTCCTCCAAAAATTCCTGCAAGCATTTCTACAAGGATTCTTTCAGGAAATTCTCCGAAATTCCTTCAAAAATCTCACGAAGATCTATTGAAGAGCCATACCTAATCAAGCATGATCTCAGAAATTCATCAAAGATATTCTCCATGAGGAACTCCTGCAACATTATTTCTTTGAGAAGTCTCTAAAAGGATCCTTCTCCTAAAAGGAGAAATTCCTTAAGGTTCATCTGAAGGATTCGTCGAAGGACTTCATGACATAATCCTTGAAGGACTTTATGAAGGGATCCGAAGAGGTATTCCTGAAGGAATAATGCTTGAAAGAATTTGTAAGGTAAAATAATCCTTGAAGGAATTTTTGAAAGATTCCTTGATACATTTTGGAAAAAAAACAGAAGAAATTCTTGGTGGTGTCCCTGAAGGAATCAATTCAAGTATTCCAAAATCAATGCTAAGTAGAATTTCTAAAGCAATCCATGAAAAAAGTTCTGAAGTAAATCTTAGAGGAATTTTTGTAAAAGTCTTTGAAGTAACTGCTTGATAAATCGTAATACATACTTCCGAAGGCAAAGTATGTAAGTATATCTATATATACAAAAATGAATTTCTGTCTGTCTGTATGTCTGACCGCTGTGCATTCGGAAACTACTGAACCGATCGGTGTGAAATTTTGTATGCAGGGGGGTTTTGGACCGGGGAAGGTTCTTAGCCTGGTGTGAGACCTCTCCGCTCTCTGGAGCGGGGGGCTCCCATACAGATGACTTTGCGGGGACCGTCCCTCTGTAGCTGTTTGTCAAAAAACACAGTAGGCAGGCAGTACGACGTTTGCCGGGACAGCTAGTATAATATATAATATATTATAATGTATAATATATTTACCTCCCCGAAAGAGTTGTCGTAGAAACCCTTCAAGGAATACTTGGAAAGAAATACTTGATGAAATTGTTGGAATTCGTTGGTTGCACTTTTTTTTAAACAGAAGCAAAAAAAACGACAAAATACTTTATTACGGTTTTGACTTGGCATGTGTTTAGATCAAAATTTTCATAAATGCGGCCATGAATTTTAGCTGCTACCTTAAGCTGAGTCAAAAACTATATTTGGTCCTGTCAGGATATCAGGATATCAGGATCAGGATATCAGGGACGTTTCCACAATGCTCATAAATTTTACTTCCATATCGGTAATTTATTTCGTAAAATCCAATTTTAATTTCTAACATATTTTTCTTGTAATTTTGGGGACATCCAGGTGCCCCATGATAACCACGAAGGGGCCCCCATATACCTATCAGCAGTTCTGCGAAATGTTTAACTCATACTTATAGGAAACTGTCGCTATTTAAAGAACTTAATTCAAACCAGTGTTAGAAACCTTCCTTGATTTGGAGGCCCCCTGAATTCGGGGGCCCGGTGCGGACCGCACCCATCGCCCCCGCCTTGCTACGCCACTGATTATTTGGGTACTTCTCTGCAATTTATCAATAAACTCCCCGTCATTTTATGTTCCAGATTTTTCTTTGGAAATTTTCTCTGAGAATTTAGCTGACATTATCTGGAGAAATCCTCTGATTTTTTTAGAGGCTCATTCTAAAATTTGTTCAGGTTTTCTTCTGAAAACTCGCTTGAGAATTCTAGCAATTTCCATAAAAAATCTTTTCCTATTTCCTACGAAATAGATTATTTTTTTCTGGCAAACGTGTGTACAACTTTTGAATGCTGTTTGCCACTATTGCCACTATTTTGAATGCTGCCTACAAAGTGCTATCCCAGATCATCTTCCGTCGTCTGTCACCTAAAACAAATGAGTTCGTGGGAAGTTATCAAGCCGGCTTCAGCGACGGCCGGTCGACAACGGACCAGATCTTTACCGTACGGCAAATCCTCCAGAAATGCCGTGAATACCAGGTCCCAACGCACCACCTGTTCATCGACTTCAAAGCGGCATACGCCAGTATCGACCGCGCAGAGCTATGGAGAATCATGGACGAAAACGGCTTTCCTGGGAAGCTGACTAGACTGATTAAAGCAACGATGGACGGTGTGCAAAACTGCGTAAGGGTTTCGGGTGAACTATCCAGTTCATTCGTATCTCGCCGGGGACTGCGACAAGTTGACGGACTCTCATGTCTACTCTTCAACATCGCTCTGGAAGGTGTGATGCGACGAGCCGGGCTCAACAGCCGGGGAACGATTTTCACAAAATCCGGTCAATTTGTGTGCTTTGCGGACGACATGGACATTATCGCTAGAACATTTGGAACGGTGGCAGAACTGTACACCCGCCTGAAACGCGAAGCAGCAAAGGTCGGACTGGTGGTGAATGCCTCAAAAACAAAGTACATGCTGGTAGGCGGAACCGAACACGACCGGATCCGTCTGGGTAGTAATGTTACGATAGACGGGGATACTTTCGAGGTGGTGGAGGAATTCGTCTACCTCGGATCCTTACTGACGGCTGACAACAACGTGAGCCGTGAAATTCGGAGGCGCATCATCAGCGGAAGTCGGGCCTACTACGGGCTCCAGAAGAAACTGCGGTCGAAAAAGATTCACCCACGCACCAAATGCACCATGTACAAAACGTTAATAAGACCGGTAATCCTCTACGGGCACGAGACATGGACTATGCTCGAGGAGGACCTACAAGCACTCGGAGTTTTCGAGCGACGCGTGCTAAGAACGATCTTCGGCGGTGTGCAGGAGAACGGTGTGTGGCGGAGAAGGATGAACCACGAGCTCGCTGCACTTTACGGCGAACCCAGCATCCAGAAGGTGGCCAAAGCCGGAAGGATACGGTGGGCAGGGCATGTTGCAAGAATGCCGGACAACAACCCTGCAAAGCTGGTGTTTGCAACGGATCCGGTTGGCACAAGAAGGCGTGGAGCGCAGAGAGCACGATGGGCGGACCAGGTGGAGCGTGACTTGGCGAGCATTGGGCGTGACCGAGGATGGAGAGCGGCAGCCACAAACCGAGTATTGTGGCGTACTATTGTTGATTATGTCTTGTCTTAATGATGTGGAACAAATAAATGTATGTATGTATGTGTGTACAACTTACGTGCAATATTTAGATAAAATTGGAGGGGTGTTCTAGAAAAATGTGACGATGTTAGAAGGCTTCATGAAGAAACCTGAGGAATTGCTGGAAAAATGACGGAACCAACTACCAGAGAAACCCTCGCAGAAAATACCAGGAAGTTTTTTCAAGGAATTTCAGGTACAATTTCTGAAGAAATTGCTGAGAGATACCTGAAAATTTTTTAGGGTTCAGGGTTTTATCTGATAATTTATTCGAAAATTCCTCTAGAAGTTTATTTAGAAACTTGTTAGAAAACTTGTTAGAAGATTTCCTTTAAAAACTTTTATTTACTTCCTAAGAAATCTTCCAGCATGTCTTCGATAATTCTATTGTCAACTTTTCTAGTTTTTTTTTTTGCAAGACCACCTTGTAGACTCAAGCGACTGCGGACCTTCGCGGCACCTGCCCACGGGCTAGGTGGCGGATGCAGTGAGCACGAATTGAGGATGAGCGAAACGAACGGGGCGGGTGGTAGTGTTCGTCGCTGCAAATGCCGCGCTGATGACCGAGATAAGGACCAGCAAAAAGGCCTGCTTCGAGGGTCTCTCAGAGTGCCAATGGGAATATGTGAGGTGATGCCTACAGGATCGTGATGGCCAAGACAAGAGGTGTTATGGCTCCTACAGAGCAGTCTTCAGAGATTTTGGAGGGGATTATCGAGGGGCTTTTTCCGTGTCATGATCCTAGCTCTTGGCCTCCTTTTGTAGGACAGCTGGGAACTGGGGCTAGCGATGAGGAGAGGGTCCTCGATGTCCCTTAGCGTAGGTAAGGCCCCATGTTCGGACGGAGTTCCGACGTTCCGAGTTGCAGATGTTGCTATGGAGAAGTGCCTGGACGAGGGAGTTTTTCCAGAGCTTTGGAAGCGGCAGTGCCTGGTTCTATAGCAAAAGTCGGGGAAACCACCCGGAAACCCGTCGGTATATAGATCAATATACTTGATCGACACGGCGGGGAAGGTGCTCGGACAGAATGTCGAGGCATACCGAGGGTGTAAATGGTCTCTCGAGTAACCAGTTTGGCTTCCGGAAGGGGAGGTTGACCGTAGACTGGCATTTTTGGAGGATTTGCCGCACGGTGAAGATTTCTTCAGTTGTCGAGAGACTGTCAATGAAGCCGGCTTGATAACTTCCCACAAACTCATTAACCTTGGATAAAAAACGACGGAAGAATCATGCAACTAATGTTCTGCCCGACATCAATTCAGCAGCGCGAGACTCGGACGTAGTCACAGGGTCGGCGCGCTACCGGGCAACCGGAGGGGCTTCGCGGATCTATTAGGGCGCTCAAAGATTCAAATAAACTACATTGAAGCGGTTCGAAATTACGGTGTATTCAGTTGTCTGTTGTTCTGTAGTCTGTCACTGGTTCACGGCACGTACCTTGGCTGACTGCTAACCTGCGAGCGCTCGCGGCGGGACCTCTGTTCCAGCGATGGCTGGCTGGACTCGATGCCGTCCTGAGGCAAGATGGCGGAACAGCTGCCGACGATCTGCGACGTCTGGAACGTACAATGGCGCTTGGAGAATGACTGGAATGGCGGTGTGTGGAGATGGTTCCGGACTACAGGCGCTTCCTTCTAGCTTAGTCGGTCGACGACGGCAAGGCCGCTCTTTGTCGGACCGAGAAGAGAATCGCTCCTTGGGATTTAGGGCTTTTGCCCGAGAGCTTTGTCCTCCTTGGTGGTTATGGCCCGAAGCCAGAGGAACAATGGTAATCCATTACTTTTAGATTTGGGCACCTTACGGAAACCCAAACCGTTGCGTGCACTGGCGGTACCCGGACACACCAATCGGAAGGCTAGTTTTTAAAGAAACCGAAAAAGGTCCTATTGAAGGACATTCCAGGGTCAGCTAAGATCCATCAGGATTTTCGAGAGCTTAGTTACCTGAATGTCGGTTAACTCTGGCACACCTTACTTCTGGCACAATCAACTGTTTCGAACACTCCACAATTACTTTAGTTAGCACATCCAATCTACACGCTCGCCTGTTTCAAAGTGGACGATGGCTGCCCACTGAAAGTCCTTTGAACCCTTCAGCCATCTCCTAAGTTCCGTGACGTCATCATATATGACTTGGTTCACGCCATGTTTGGCTGTAGATTTAGGTTGCAGCCCAGTGGTTTTCTAATCGCTGAAGTTTGGTAACGAATCTGAACCTTCGACTAACATGGCGCAAATTAAAAAAAAACTGATATGAACCTTGTAACAACGGTTACAATCACTTTGTAGGTGGCATTCAGAATTGTGATCACTCGGAAGTTCTTGCACTACAACTTGTCACCTTTCTTGTAGATGGGGCAAATCACCTCTTCCTTCTAATCCTCCGGTAGCTGTTCGGTCTCCCAGTTCCGGACTATTAGCCGGTGCAGGCAGGTGACCATCTTTTCCGAGCCCATATTGATGAGCTCAGCTCCGATATCATCCTTACCAGTTGACTTACTTGAGCAGCTGGATAGCTTCCTTAACTTCCCTCAAAGTGGGTGTTGGCTCGTTGTTGCTCCCCGCTGTACTGACATAATCATTCCTCTCACTGCCTTGATCCTCCATGTCAGCGTTCTCCACACCATTCATGTGTTCGTCGTAGTGCTGTTTCCACACTTCGGCTCGCGCACCAAGCCTTTACGGGACGCGTTGAGCTTCTGGTAAAACTTCCGTGTTTGTTGTGAACGACACAGCAGTTCCATTTGTTCACATTCCGCATCTTCCAGGCAATGATTTTTCACCTGGAAGAGATTTGTCTGCTGTTTCCGCGTTCTTTCATATCACTTCACGTTCTACCGGGTCCAGTGCTGCCACATGACCGCATTCTTCTCTTTTTCGAGAGGAGCTTCATTGAGCTCGTCCTCGTCCGGCAACGCTGCCTCGAGATTCTGCGTGTATGCGCAGTGACATCCGGTTGCTTCAGTCGCTCCAGATTATACCGAGGTGGCCGTCGGTACCGTACGTTGTTGATCATTTAAATTTTTTGGCGTATTTTTACCATCACCAGGTAGTGGTCAGAATCGATACTAGCGGCACGATAGGTCCGGATGTCGATAATGTCGGAGAAGTGCCGTCCATCAATCAGGACGTGGTCGATTTGGGATTCCGTCTGCTGTTGTGATCTCCAGGTGCAACGATAAGAGAGGCTGTGCCGGAAATAGATACTACGTATGGCCATGTTCTTAGAAGCGGCGAAATTAATTAGTCGTAGCCCGTTTTCGTTCGTCAGCTGTTGGGTGCTGAACTTTCCAATCGTCGGTCTAAATTCCGCCCAGCCAACACGAAGTCGTATATGATGTAGAATAGGATGCTAAAGTGGAAGCCATATGCGTTAATGCTTCCATTTAACCGCGTGTAAAGAGTACGTATATCGCCTCCACTTTAGCATCCTATTCAACATCATATGCGATCGTGTGTTGGCTGGGCGCCTTCTGGCCAACCTGAGCGTTTAAGTCTCCTATGATGATCTTGACGTCGTGTTTTGTTTGTTATCGTACTCCCGTTTGAGCTGCACGTAGAATCTGTCCTTGTCATCATCAGTGCTTCCAGAGTGTAGGCTGTGCACGTTTATTATGCTGAAGATGAAGAACCGACCCTTGACCCTCAACTTGCAAAGTCTTTAGTTAATCGGGCACCAACCGATCACGCGCTCTTGCATATCGCCCATCACTATATAAAAGCTGCCCTCAGCTCGCGTGTATTACCGCAGCTCTGGTACATGGTATGATTACTTCTAAACGTTCGCACCGTTGATCCTGTCCAACACACCTCCTGCAGTGCTACAACGCCAAACCTGTGGTCCTTCAGTACATCGGCGAGTATGCGGGTACTTCCGATGAAATTGAGAGATCTTCAGCTTCACGTACCGAGCTTCCCATCACAAGTCATTTCTGTTCGCTGGGGTCGTTGCCGTTGGTCCTGGTTCGTATTCTCTTCTTGGTTTTTCGGTGCTTGGTTTCTTACGGCCAGCTCGCAGGGCCTAACACCTATCCCCCAGTTTATTGTCCGGAGGGACCCAGTAAGTTTACCGAAGCAAACCCCCTTCACTGTCAGCATACCACCAAAATTCCCACCGGGGATGGTTACCCGATCTTCACTAAGGCTGCTCGTATCCTGCCCGGTGCCACTTGGAGGTAGGAATCGGAGTTGTATGGCAAAAGGCTTAAGGACTACAAAAGGTCTGCATCGCGTTTCCAGCCTATTACTGTAAAGTTAAATCAAAATTTAGGTTCATTCAGATTCTACAATATGTTGTTTTTTAATAGGCGTATGTTGATTATCGTGCTACCAAACCATCTTATTTATATTAAGAAATGTATGCCAATCAAAGAATGAAGATTGAGAAACCACTTCCAAGGCATGGCACCCCATCTCAACGCTGTTTCGCGAAATGAAATAAGCTCATTAGCGCGCCAAAGAGATACAACGTAAATAACCCTTATGCCAACAATGAGCCATATTACTGCACCGTCTATTCTCTATAATTAGTCCAATTAGGAAAATTTGATCGTCAAACTCCAAAGTTGCGAGCAAACAGAGCGCCGGATCGGAAATTATAGTGGCTAAAGTAGGAAAGTTAAGGCGAAACTGGAAGCATTTCCTCATTTTTTTGGTTTTTGATTTTTTATTAAATAACGAAGCAATATTTTCAAAATCGGTTTTCGTGTACATGAAGAGTATGGATCAGGGTATCTCCTGAATTTTTTACGCTGTAGAAAATGTTTTTCGTTTTTGCGGAAACCATTTTTTAGTGAAATTTTGTTCAAATATGGTTTCTGCAAAAATGAACAACATTTTCTACCGCGTAAAAAATCAGAAGATATCCTGATCCATACTCTACATGTGCACGAAAACCGATTTTGAAAATATTACTTCGTTATTTAGTAAAAAATCAAAAACCAAAAAATGGGGAAATGCTTCCAGTTTCGCCTTAAACACAGGCGCTTGAAAGCTGTTTCGAGCGTTGGGTGTATCACATTAATCCTACTCGATAGCAAATGATGAAAGAGCGCTTTGTTTTAACTTCCCGGAAATTGTTGAAACTTTGGGATGAAAACTAATCTATCTATGTAGGCGTACTTGTTATCCTTATATGTGTGATTTTTCAAAGTAGTATATCAGATGTCTCGTGTTTTCTATGCATCCTGATGTCAATCAACACTGAAGCAACGCAGAATTCCCCCTGCAATTGAAAATTCAGCATAATTTTTCTCCGAGAAAACAGAATCAGAAAATATGAGGCACACACCCCCTGAAAAGCATATTTCCGTTAGAAGTCCGACAAGCGTAGATAGCGCCTGAGATCCCCAGCACCAGTCGTATACCGGGGAAATGATGACCAGCTTTTTCCATTTCTTCGACATAAAATTTTCATTGCGCTGGCCGTGTTGTGGAAATATAGTTCACGGCAAACGCGCAAGAACCCTGCAGTAGGTACCTACACTTTTTCCAGCCTTCCCGGCAGATTCTCGCTTTTATTGTACGTTCTGCCTCTGGGCCGCAGCAAGGTCAAGCTGTATCTGATATGGATGAATGTCCCTTTTTTCTGTGCTGCGTGAGGCTGTGCAGTGAGATGAGAAATCATCCTAGGAATCATCAAGACGCTGATTCATCAGCAGAAGGCATCGGTACCAACCGCCACCGCCACTACCAGCTCTCGCAAGGAAGAAAAAACGTTCCACGAATTGCCTGTCTTTGTTCTTCGTTCGCCAGGTTGAGCGCTGCGTTGCTGACTGCCTTTTAAATTTGCTGCTTCTTGCTGGTTGTAGACATTCTTCAACGAAACACGTGGATAGGAGAGAAGGTTTGATAAGATCTAAATTTGTACGCTTCGATTCATTACCTGGTATTTCGTCAGTTTCTTCGGATTAATCGTGACTAACTTTTATTGGCCTTTTTCGATGACTTTCACCGAGAGAAGCATAAAAAAATAGTTATAAGAAAATCACATATATCCCAGGAATGGAATACTCACTTATTACTTTCAGCCCTGAGCACTAGGGCGGGGCTTATTTTTCAAATCTCTCTGGGGTATGATTTCCTAAGCGGAAAGTGATCAACTGGTCAAAATAAGTGAGCTGTGCAAAAATAAATAAGAGATTTCGGTTGATATTTATGTGTGACGCAAATGCTTTAAGTCAGCGTTTCTCAAACTATGGGTCGCGACCCACTGGTGGGTCACGGGCTGATTTTTGGTGGGTCGCGAAGGCTTGGGCAATATTGTAATAAATGTCTTAATTATCTTAATTGTACTCCCTTGGAAAATCGACAGTTATTTTTAGAAGTGCGTCAGTTAAATATTTACATACCAAGTTCAGCAGTTAAAATATATAAAAAAAAGATTTATCAAAAACCAGCAAAAACTTACTAAACTTCGACAAGAAACCTGAACTTTACCGAATTTAAGTAAAGGTTAACTTCGGAAAAATTCTGATGAGTATCGATAATCCGAAATTTTCGCAGAAATCAGAACAACTGAAAATGATTGCAATAAAAATATAAATAAAATAAGTGTGTCTGACCATCCAGCAGAAATATAATTCTGAAAATTCAACTTGATGTCTCATTTTGTCATTTTGTAGTAGATTTTAAAGTTCTGCAGAAGTACAAAACTGCTATTACATCTTTAAAGAATCTGCATAAATATATTTTGTTTTGTTTATTTCTGCAATATGTGAGAGAAAACCAAAAACCTGTTTTGAAGTGCTGCTTGAAGTCAGACTTGATTGGAAACTTGAAAACTTATCTCAAATTCTTTAGACTAAGAGTTTACCGAAACTGGACACTTGGGTACCTTAATCTTACTTTGACTTTTTCAAAAAAAAAAAAACAGAAAGAGTATAATAGTAAATTGATCCAAAGCCTATGGAAATGATAAAATGTATTTATTAAAGTCAGTCCAAATTTATAAAAATGACGTATTTTATGAAAATACGCTCTGGTGGGTCGCCAAATTCTTTAAAAACCAAAAGTGGGTCGCAAGCTGAAAAAGTGTGAGAACCCCTGCTTTAAGTAGTTAATAATAAAATGATTGAAAATAGTAGACCGAGTGCGTTGTTCTGCTTCCTGATCAGCCCCCCTCCCTCATTCCCTCGTTGTCTAGCCGACCCTGAAAAAGAGGCAGGTGTAGCCCACCTCGTACGGTTTCCGTGACTTAGACCAGAAATCAGAGATTTGGAGGGTCAGAGCCCTTCTGGTTCGGTACTCTGGTCAGGAATTGTTCTCTAGTAACAAAGTGCTCCTTCCACTTGGCTGCTACCATTGTTTTGTCTGTCAGCAAATTTCCTTCCCGGTCATTGAACTCGGCGGGCACTGGCGCAGTTGCATAAAACCTCCGCATATCCTTCCAGTCCATACTTTCTTGCGCTTTAGCAATCACACTCTCTTCGTGCTGCCGTTTTAACTGCGATGTATTCGTTTCTCTGCTGCTTTTGCCATCCTGTACCGCTCATTGTTGAGCCGGAAACCGGCCACTAGCATTCGACCTCTGGCTGCATACTTTTCGTTTGTCACTCGTTGCCACACCTCGTCGAACCAACCGTTATGCTAGCGTCGCTGAGCGATACCTATCATCTCTTACGCTGTTGTTGTCACTGCTTCATGGATGAACTCTCATAAACTGCCAACATCGCAGATCCGTTGGTCTCTCCTATCCCCTCATTCAGCTTTTGTTGGTACTGTGTAGCAACCCCTTCGGCCGACAAGCGCTGAATATTGAAACGCATCGTTCTGTAGTTTCTTGTACTCGTGACGCTGGATAATTGCGACCGGATTTTTGCGGCTACAAGATAATGATCCGAGTCAATGTTCGGGCCTCTGTAGGACCTCACAGCTATGACGGATTTTCAGATATTGTCATGACAGACACAGAACTGTTTATCTGAACCCGAGCACGGCCTACACCAGCGATTGCTACGCTGGATTATTTCCGAAGTTTCTTCAAGACTTGACACAATCTCTCCGTGATCAGAATCGGCTGGGAACCGCTATCGAGGAGAGTTGCGTCAGCTGACAGTAATACATGAACCTCGTGAGATTCGGCTGCGACGTTTTTCGCTTAGATTGAAGCTACCGAACTTTTATGCTCCTGCTGAAGAACCTCAAGTCAAGTGGAACAATTATTGCAGACTACATCGCAAATTGGACTATCACACTTTTTTTGATACGCTTAAAAAGTGTGATAAAAGTGCGCATTTGCTTCGGATCGTCTCGACGTCTTCGGTGCACTTATTCCTTTGTTTACAAGGAATAACTGCACCGAAGACCTCAACTCGATCTGACGTGATCCTGCGCTGCAATCACACTTTGAAGGTCTGTCCACACTATTGTGTCAGTCCAATGTGGGGTGCAGTCGGCAATACAGCTGCAAAAATAAGTAATCCTCCCGTTGAAGATTGAGTGGATTCTTGAGCTGCAGCCGCTGCTAACCGGATGCTGACAACCCACAGTAAACTAAATTTTGATGCTTCTTGTTACACGTTCAGCACCGAAAAGTACTCTTTCGATCACGACTATAATTATCACGAAGAAGTTAATTGCTGCATAGCTTCTTCGAGTTCACGACCACTACAGAAAACATACATTGTCATCTTGTACCGACTTTTTAAGGTGAATATATGACGAAGCCACAGCCAAAATTTTCAAAATCACTAACAATTCCGCTAAGCAGAATACCTTCTTCAAAAGAGAGTAATCAGTTTTGTACCTTTTAATTTCGCACTTTAATGCTTTGTTTTGACACATACGCGTATTTCGACTACCATTTGTAATCTTTTAGAAATAATGTGTAACTTAAAATTTGTAATCTTGACGAAATACGCGTATCTGTCAAAGGATATGCAATGCAGGGTGAACTTAAGTGGTACAAAACTGATTTCACTTATTTTATTAGTTTTTTTTACTGTATTTACTGTACGTACTGGCACACACTTCTTGAATGAGTTAGATTGAGAAGAAAACGGAGTAGCTATCCTTCGCCATGCTGATCTACTGTTGTATTCAATTTTATCATTAGTAATTTCCAAATATTACTTTTTGAAGATGTTTTCTGCGCTACTTGGGCAGCCAAAAGAAATACTTTCCCGGGTACTTCTTCTTATACTCGTTTTCTTGAAACCCGTCTTCTAGAAACCCGTTTTTTGCAACTTTTATATGCTTCAAGTGCTAATCAAATGTCTTCTCTTTCATTACAGGTAGACTGAGTGACTGTTACAAAGATCATTTGCAGATATCAGGAATCCTCCATATGAGGCACTTGTACCAGCATTGCCATAAAAACCAACGGGAGCATATTCCAGGTGGGAAAGAAGAAGAGATGGCTATGTATTAGTAAGGAATGAAAAATGTAAATACATTTAGTGACGTTACTTTTTGACACGGTTACTTATGCTTTGTGATACGCATTGATCATGCACGGGTGTCACGCACACAAAGTATCTTCTTCCTCACCTCTTAGACTCTGGTGCATTGGTAAAAAATATATTTTTATTTCTTTTTCGAGACCTTCCTCTGCTAATGATCATTTTGTATGTGTATTGTATATCTTGTGGCAGGTACGAAGATACTCTACGTCAAAAAAAATGAAAAATTCCATTACGTAAAGAGCCAGGACACCTAGATTCGAATCTGAGTGATATAGGAGCACACTCACACAATCATCTGTGCTACTTTAAACCTAGAACGTTTTTCGGCTTGCAGTCGTAATTGCATTCAAACGATCAGATATTCACCTTCATCCGACGTTTCGGTGTTTATTACATCTTCTTCAATTATTTGTTAATTACTTTTCACTATTAACTTTTACATTTTATGCTAACGTAAGAACTGCACGGGGTGATCAGAGGCGTTGCACCGGAGGGGCTTTAGTATTTTCGGGGAGTTTCGAAGGGTCTCAGTTGCGTTACATGGAATCCAATGTGGTTTTAAGGGTATTTCGAGGGCATTTCAGAAAGCTTCAGAGGATTTTTGGCGAGTTTCAGAGGCGTTACTCAGCCGTTACGAAGGCGTTTTCGGTTTTGCATGAGGCATGAGGCTGTGTAAGCATGACTGTTATTCAATCATTTAAGCTCACAAGTTATGTATCCAATGACATATGCACAAGAAAGTTCTTAGGACACCTTAAACAGTCACAAACCAACCCCATCCCCCTCAGGGGGATCAGCCTTCAGCCTTGTAGTCCCCTTAACTACACTTGCAACTTGCTCCAACTGCTCTGAACACAGTCAGATTTCATTTAGGTAACGTTACCTAAATAGATTTTAATTAAATGGGGGTTTGAGTAACATCTCTTCGTTTTTGGACGCGCACGAACAACGTACGGACATTGTCCTGTAGATGGGCTAGGTCACGCCGAAACCGGTCGACGTAAGAGTAATTTTTATCTTTCTTGACGATTGTAAGAACGATAAGTGTTATGTCTTGTCTCATGTCGCGTCTCGTGTGTGTTAATTGCTTTTGATCTGAAAAACTTTGTGACTCTTGCTGCCTCTAAATGTGCATCGTGTTTTACCGTGGTGCTCGAAACCAAATAATAAACATTTTAAATAAACCATCAAAATTCACAACACAACCTTATTTAGACGTTCACATTTTTCACCTCTGCCAGTGGAACAATTTGACCAACTCCGGTATGCCTTAAAACCCATTCCACTGTTGTTCAGTGGGCCGCAAATTTGCCTTTCATTCTGTTCTGATTTTTTACGACTGATGAAATGATGAGCTCATCACCATCGCCATCGTTCTCGCAGGTTGCCCTCGTCGTCGTCTTCATCGTTGCTCTCTGACGTGGATGGATGTTGTATACCTATCTACCTTTATAGGTCTACACACCACTCGTCGTTAGCCCGCTTGCTCTACACACTGCCTCCGTGGTAGCCGGGGAAGCAACGAAAAGCTCTTTGTTGCAAATGCAAATCAAGTACCGTGTGCTAAGTGTTTTTCCTTACCTCGTTGCCAACCGTACCATGCAGAGAATCTTCTCGTTCTAGAGAGGCACCATGTTCGTCATTCAAGCTCATAGCTCATCCGTACGTGCAGTTCTTGGCTTTCGTTCGGGTCCAAGTCCAACCGAAACGTTGAGGTGTGGCGCTCGGGCCAGCTCTAAAGTCTATTTACATTGCGAGGAATTGCGGTGGATTGAAGTACCAGCTCCAGCGTTGCAAATGACGACGGCACGAAACACAAAATGGACTTTCAGGGAAGTCGAGAGCAAAAAAGCAAATCTATGATGAGCGAAGAATAGCTATTTACATAAATTATCTGGTCCATAAAACGCACCGAATGTCCTGCCGCTGGAACATCGCCATGCTTGGTAGTGGGCCTACGAATGGCCGGGGAAAACATAAGGGCTTGGAATGAAATATGAAAATATGCACTTTCACGAACTGCTTCATAGTTTTAACACAGAGATGATATTTTCTTTGAAGCTCATCTAATAGTTTGCTTCTGTGGAAAAATATAACTTCAACTAGATGACGTTTTTGGTTGTTTAGATTGTAATTTAGTGGTACCGTTCTAACTTAAGTTTGGTCGTTCTCGTAGAACAAGTTGTACCCACCAGTGCACGATAAACACTTGATGTGAACAGACGCCTACACTCGACTGCTCGTTTTCGATGCAATTAATTGCTGTGCACGGTGGCCGTCATAATTTCTAGTGAAGTGGTAGAGCGACATACACTGGCTTTCCAATTTCCTTATTGTTTTATGTCCATAGCCGAAAACATGACCGATATTCCATTTACCACCGAAAAAAAAAATGATGTCGACTTGCGTTCTGGGATGACACGCATATCACCTTGCTATGTTTAATAGAATTAGAGGCGTGCAAGCCTGGTACACGGTTTGTATAAGAAAATACAAAAAATGGAAAAACTCCAACTCCTGTATACTTTTTGAGTTCCATTTTGGCCCCATATCAACTGTGCAAAATTTCAGATCGATCGAAGAAACTATATTTTAGCGCCCGCCATTCTTAGTTTTTCATACGATTTACTATGGGGAAAATCTACTTCTTCAAAGAAAAATCGCTTGAGGTCACCCATTGATTCCTAAAAATAATTCGTTGAATGATTTCTGTAGATTACTTCACGAGGAGTCAGACCTCCGAAGACTGCAAAGCGATACGGCATTCGTGGAAAAAGTTATTAAGCCTTACCCGATCGATATAATGACGAGATTTTATTATTTATTGTTATTCCTTACATGTTAAACAGCGTTGGCATGCCATTCGGTTATCAGTCAATAACTTTTTCCACATGCCTTAGATCGCTTTGCGGTCTTTAGAGGGTTTGTTTCTCGTAAAATTTCCAATAGAAATCATTCACCGATATATTTTTATGAGTTAAGGGGCAACCTGTGGCGATTTTTCTTTGAAAAAGTGATTTTCCCCATAGTAAATCGTATGTAAACTTAAAACGGCTGGCGCTAAAATATAGTTTCTCCGATCGAGCTGAAATTTTGCACAGTTGATATGGGGCTAAAATGGAACTCAAAAAGTGTACAGGAGTAAAATGTATTTTTGTGTCCCACTCCAGCGTGCATACAGATTACGATGGTTCTATTTTTTCAAGTTCCACTCAAACCCTTTGCGCTACCTTGAAACAACAACCGAAATCGCTTATTTTTGCATAACTCACTTCTTTCGTCTGGTAGATCACTTTCCATTTGGGAAATCATATCCTGAAAAGATTTTTCGAAATAAGCCCCACCCTAGTGAAGGCTGGGTGAAGGCTAAACAAACTAGTAGTGAGCATTTCATAATGCGTTGTGATTTCGTTCCAAAGGTCAAGAAGTCCTATCACGTTTGATTACTGCATTGACGGGAAATGCCGGCACCACTCAAATGTCAAATTTTCTAAGAGAGAAAGCAGGCCAGCATAAAACCGTGTAGAAGTCCACTTTGGAAAAGGGGGTTTCAGGGTCGTTTCAGGGTTCTGGGGTTTTCAAGGAGTTTCAGGGGTGGTTTCAGTTGTGCTCTAGATTTCAGAGGCGTACAGATATCACCCTACTATTGGACCCATACCGCATCCCTCCCGATAACGGGAACTGGGTAGCGGATAAGGCCAAGTTAGCGGCGATCTATACAACTGGTCGTTTTCCAGTCCAGGAAATAATTTCCACGTTGCACGAAGGCTTCGCAATAGCGTGTACTACTGCAGTTGCTATGCTCCCACAGGTGGCCGATGGACCAGTTCTCGTTTATGCTGGATTCGCTTTCAAGCGCACTAGTGGTCGCACTAGTCCCGTGATCATCGGTGGAGACTTCAACACCTGGGCGAATTACTGGAGTAGCCTAACGCTAGTAAGTAGGCTAACGCGAAAGGCTGGGCTCTACTCAAAGCTAGCTAGACTGAACGTGAATATGGAGGTTCGAAGGAATTGGTTCTTCTTTCCAAACCTGGGAAACCTGACGACCCGTGGGCATACAAACAAATCTACCTTATGTCATTCTACACACTTCTGGAAAACTATTGGAACGGATCATTCTATCGAGGCTGTTTTATACCGAGAAACTCGATGACTCTGGCCTTTCGAATAACCCGTTTGGCTTCTGGAAGGGTCGCTCGACGGTGGACGCTTTAAGAGCTGCAACCAAAACGGCCGAGATAGCGCTCCAAAAGAAAAAAATCCGCTATTGCGCGGTCGCACGCTGGATGTAAAGAATGCTTTCAACAACGTCAGCTGGGTTGCCATCGAGTGTGCCATATACCACCAAGGAGTTCCGGTTAACCTATGCCGGATACTGGAGAGCTACTTCCAGAATATGGTGCCAATCTATGACACTAACACTACGTATGGCGGCGCTGCATGGACGAATGCGTTAGTGGTCAATCGAAACGTGAAGCGACTCGAGAGTACCCATAGGCTGATGTGCCTTAGGGTGGTCAGCGCATACTGCACGGTCTCGAAGAATGCAGTATGCCCAAGTAACACACATGTTATATAAAAGTTACGACAGCGCAGGTTTTGGTTGTATAGAAGTTTATTTTACGTTATTTCAACACAATGTTAGAATTGTGAGAGGCACGGTAAAGGCTGGGTATGCTGCGCAATTCAAATCCCATTGTGATCCACTAGCCTCTGCCCAGCAACTCCTATCCCTACCTCCACGCGGTACCGGCCGGAAACTATGAGCAACCTTAGGGAAGATAGGGTAACCAACCCCGGTGGGACCTTTGGTCGTAGGCTGACAGGGAAGGGGGGGTTTGCTTCGGCAAACCTGAGCGTCTGTTCTCCAGGAGGAGCGGCTCACAACAGCGTCTGATCCCCATGTTAGGGGCGGCTGATCTACGTCCGAGTGCCAGGGAAGGACTCTAAGCTCAACTGTGCACTATGGTCCTCCGGAAAGTAGGGGGTTGGTGTCAGGCCCTACGAGCCAGCCGTAAAAACCCATTGTAACGGAAAATCAGCAACAGAATAATACGAACCGAGACCAACGGCAACGACCCCAGCGAACAAAAAGGACTTGCGATTGGAAACTCGGTACGTGGAACTGCCGATCTCTCAACTTCATTGGGAGCACCCGCATACTCGCCGATCTACTGAAGGACCGCGGGTTCGGCATCGTAGCGCTGCAGGAGGTGTGTTGGACAGGATCCATGGTGCGAACGTTTAGAGGTAATCATACTATCTACCAGAGCTGCGGCAACACACGCGAGCTGGGAACAGCTTTCATCGTGATGGGTGATATGCAGAGGCGCGTGATCGGTTGGTGGCCGATCGACGAAAGAATGTGCAGATTGAGGATCAAGGGCCGATTCTTCAACTTCAGCATAATAAACGTGCACAGCCCACATTCCGGAAGTACTGATGATGACAAGGACGCATTTTACGCGCAGCTCGAACGCGAGTACGACCGCTGCCCAAGCCACGACGTCAAGATCATCATAGGAGATTTGAACGCTCAGGTAGGCCAGGAGGAGGAATTCAGACCGACGATTGGTAAGTTTAGCGCCCACCAGCAAACGAACGAAAACGGCCTACGACTCATTGATTTCGCCGCCTCCAAAAATATGGCCATACGTAGCACCTTTTTCCAACACAGCCTCCCTTATCGTTACACCTGGAGATCACCACAGCAGACGGAATCTCAAATCGACCACGTTCTGATTGACGGACGGCACTTCTCCGACATTATCGACGTCAGGACCTATCGTGGCGCCAATATCGACTCCGACCACTATCTGGTGATGGTCAAACTGCGCCCAAAACTCTCCGTCATCAACAATGTACGGTACCGGCGACCGCCACGGTACAACCTAGAGCGACTGAAGCAACCGGATGTCGCCTCAGCATACGCGCAGAATCTCGAAGCCGCGTTGCCAGACGAGGGCGAGCTCGATGAGGCCCCTCTAGAGGACTGCTGGAGTACAGTGAAAGCAGCCATCAACGACGCAGCCGAGAGCACCATCGGGTACGTGGAACGGAGTCGACGAAACGAATGGTTCGACGAAGAGTGCAGAACGGTTTTGGAGGAGAAGAACGCAGCGAGGGCGGTAATGCTGCAGCAAGGGACTCGACAGAACGTGGAACGTTACAAACAGAAGCGGAAACAGCAGACCCGCCTCTTTCGGGAGAAAAAGCGCCACCTGGAAGAAGCGGAGTGTGAAGAAATAGAACTGCTGTGCCGTTCCCAAGAAACACGGAAGTTCTATCAGAAACTCAACGCATCCCGCAACGGCTTCGTGCCGCGAGCCGAAATATGCAGGGATAAAGACGGAGGCCTCTTGACGGACGGACGTGAGGTGATCGAAAGGTGGAAGCAGCACTTCGATCAGCACCTGAACGGCGTGGAGAACGTAGGCACGGGAGCCCACGGCAACGGAAGGAACGACGACGCCAGTGCAGCGGAGGACGGAAATGAACCAACTCCCACGCTGAGGGAAGTTAAGGATGCCATTCACCAGCTCAAAACCAACAAAGCAGCTGGTAAGGATGGTATCGCAGCTGAACTCATCAAGATGGGCCCAGAAAAGTTGGCCACCTGTCTGCATCGGCTGATAGTCAGGATCTGGGAAACCGAACAGCTACCGGAGGAGTGGAAGGAAGGGGTAATCTGCCCCATTCACAAGAAAGGCGACCATTTGGAATGTGAGAGCTTCAGGGCGATCACTATTTTGAATGCTGCCTACAAAGTGCTATTCCAGATCATCTTCCGTCGTCTGTCACCTAAAACAAATGAGTTCGTGGGAAGTTATCAAGCCGGCTTCATCGACGGCCGGTCGACAACGGACCAGATCTTTACCGTACGGCAAATCCTCCAGAAATGCCGTGAATACCAGGTCCCAACGCACCACCTGTTCATCGACTTCAAAGCGGCATACGATAGTATCGACCGCGCAGAGCTATGGAGAATCATGGACGAAAACGGCTTTCCTGGGAAGCTGACTAGACTGATTAAAGCAACGATGGACGGTGTGCAAAACTGCGTAAGGGTTTCGGGTGAACTATCCAGTTCATTCGTATCTCGCCGGGGACTGCGACAAGGTGACGGGCTCTCATGTCTACTCTTCAACATCGCGCTGGAAGGTGTGATGCGACGAGCCGGGCTCAACAGCCGGGGAACGATTTTCACAAAATCCGGTCAATTTGTGTGCTTTGCGGACGACATGGACATTATCGCTAGAACATTTAAAACGGTGGCAGAACTGTACACCCGCCTGAAACGCGAAGCAGCAAAGGTCGGACTGGTGGTGAATGCCTCAAAAACAAAGTACATGCTGGTAGGCGGAACCGAACACGACCGGATCCGTCTGGGTAGTAATGTTACGATAGACGGGGATACTTTCGAGGTGGTGGAGGAATTCGTCTACCTCGGATCCTTACTGACGGCTGACAACAACGTGAGCCGTGAAATTCGGAGGCGCATCATCAGCGGAAGTCGGGCCTACTACGGGCTCCAGAAGAAACTGCGGTCGAGGAAGATTCACCCACGCACCAAATGCACCATGTACAAAACGTTAATAAGACCGGTAATCCTCTACGGGCACGAGACATGGACCATGCTCGAGGAGGACCTACAAGCACTCGGAGTTTTCGAGCGACGCGTGCTAAGAACGATCTTCGGCGGTGTGCAGGAGAACGGTGTGTGGCGGAGAAGGATGAACCACGAGCTCGCTGCACTTTACGGCGAACCCAGCATCCAGAAGGTGGCCAAAGCCGGAAGGATACGGTGGGCAGGGAATGTTGCAAGAATGCCGGACAACAACCCTGCAAAGCTGGTGTTTGCAACGGATCCGGTTGGCACAAGAAGGCGTGGAGCGCAGAGAGCACGATGGGCGGACCAGGTGGAGCGTGACTTGGCGAGCATTGGGCGTGACCGAGGATGGAGAGCGGCAGCCACAAACCGAGTATTGTGGCGTACTATTGTTGATTATGTCTTGTCTTAATGATGTGGAACAAATAAATGGATGGATGGAAATGGATGGACAACCAAAACTTGCGCTGTCGTAACTCTATTATAACATGTGTGTTGCTTGGGTGGGCCTTATGCCCATAGCACTAGTGGTGACAGAGGATGCAAAGTGCTTCGAGCGACGTGGCATAGGAGTTGCGAGGCGGATCGAAACAGGCTCATACCCAGCGTATCTAAATGGACGAGCAGGTCCCATGGCAAGGGAAACCTTCACTTGACACAATTTCTGTCAGGCCATGGGTGCTTTAGGCGGTATCTGCATAGATTTGGACATGCAGGCTCCCCCTTATGTCCGGAATGCACAGACTGCGACGAGACCGTGGAGCATGATATTTCTCTGGGGATCTGTCTATCAGTCACAACAAGTTGCGTTGATTTTTATAGAATCTTCGCCGACGTTTCGATCCCTTATAGGATCTTTTTCAAGGCTCGACACTAAATCAACAAGTTAAAAAGGTTTTTCTTATCTTAAAAATGTCGGTCTTGAAAGGATTGCACACCGGCCATAGGGAACATACATTTATGGGGGTGGATATACTGTGATTAAATTTATAGTATCACTATCACTTCTATTCTGGTGTTCCTATAGCACTTGATCGTTTTGCGATGGTGACGGTGAAATATCCAAACAATCACCAACAATTCACCGTGGAGCATGTTCTGTTTGAATGCCCACGGTTCGTGGAGCAAAGGTCGAGTATGCAGGAGATATGGGGTAGAGATATCACTCCGGATAATATTGTTGAAAGGATTGTACAGTACTTGCCAGGACTCAGGCTTCCTGGTTAGAGAGGACAACTAAAGGCGGTAGCTGGTGGAACGCTTACCAATAGAGTGTACTCATGTACATTCTCGAAATCATCCCTAACGGTCGTACCGCGAAGGTGGGGAAGAGAGAGAATGAGTTTTTAGTGGGTCGATCCCCACATAACTCAAAGAACGACCTCTTGGGTATCAGATCCGCAAAGTTTCTCACTCTAAAAAAAAGACTGTTGTGAGGCGTTACAGTTTTACTGCAGTGGGTTTCAGAGGGTTTTTAAGTAGTTTCAGAGTAATTCCTAGGAGTTGCCGGGGCGTTCCACGGGCGTTTCAGTTCCCTGGCAGAAGGTTTCACAGGTGGCTAAGGGTGTTTCTATGGTTTTCAGCGTTGCTCCCGGGATTTCTACAGCGTTTCAGGGGCTTACGGGGTTTTAGTGGTGTTTAATGGCGTTTCAGGGGCGTTCCGGAGATTTTCTATGGGTTTAGCGTTTTAGTGTATCATTGAATTTGCCTCACAATATACAAATTTATGCAATAATGGCATGCAAAGGGAACCCTTCACTTAATAATTTTGGAATTGCTCAAAGAACACTATAAGTTGAGGTATTCCAGAGGATATTTTCGGGTGTTTCAATACTATTCCAGTATCAGGTAACTTCAGGGGGTTTCAGGGCTTTTCAGAATGCTTCTAGTGCGTTCTTATACCCCCTAAACCCATCGTCTAGAACTCCCTTGAAAATCGCACTAACCTTCCAGGACACGCGAATGTTTGAGCCTAAAGTTTTCTGGTGGTGTTGTACTTTTACAACGGCGTATCCTCTGAATTGTCTTTAAACATATGTGCTACGTAGCTTTCTACTAAGCTTAATAAATGTTTTACTTGCTTTAAGTACCATTATTCAGTATATATATATATATATATATATATATATATATATATATATATATATATATATATATATATATATATATATATATATATATATATATATATATATATATATATTGCATGATCTGTGAATCAATCTGTGAAATGAACATAAATGCCAGCTTCCTTTCAGAAGATATGCAGCTATCGGACGCAACAACTGTATCTGAGAAAATGTTTTTGAAGTCCAGCGTAAAGAATAATGAATAATGAAAGAATAATGTGTATGAAATCAATTTCGCTCAAATGCTTTCAACAATCAATAATAGTTTGCTGCTCCTCCAGCAGCTTTGTAAGGGATTTCTTATGGTGTTCTTTATAGGTTTCCCCAACAGGAGAAGGATAACATTTTCACAGGAATTCCTACTGAGAATCCCAGAAAAAGCTTCTGAAAACATCCCAAAAGGATTTGAAGGAATCTCAAAAGAAATCCCTCAAGGAACTTCCAGGAGAATTTCAGAATAAACTCCTGGAAGAATCTGAGATGGAGCTGTTTGTAGAGTCTCAGAAGGAACTCGTGGTTAAATTTCTACAGAAATCACGGAAGAAATTATTGAAGGAATCCAGGAAGAAATTCCTGAAGGAATCCCGAAAATAACTTTTGGGGAATCCCGGAAGATATCCAGAAAGAACTCCTGGTAAAACCTTAGAAAGAAAATCCTGAAGGAATTTCAAAAGGAGTGAATTGAGGGATGCCGGAAGAAGTTCCTGGAGGAATCCTGGGAAAAAAGTCCTGGATGAATCCTACAAGGAAGTTCTCGAGGAATCCCAGAAGAAACTCTCAGAAGAATCTAGGAATGCATTCCTGAAGGAATCCGAAAAAGAACTCCTGAAAGAATCCCAGAAGCAACTCCTGGAGGGGTTTTGAAAGAATGCCAGAGGGGTCTCCTACAGAGATCTCGGAATGAATACCTGAGTGAATTCCTGAAGGAAACCAAGAAGGAACTCCTGGAGGAATCCCGAAAGGGACTTCTTCAGCAAACCCAGAAAGAAGTTCTGATGGAATCTCAAATAAAATTCCGTTTGAAATCCCTGAAGAGATGTCCGAAGAATCTGCTGGTGAAACAGAAGAGAAGAAAACCTTCAAAGAACTCCCGAAGCAAACCATGGATAAGCTTTTAGAAAAACCTTAGAAAATCAAAACTCCCGGAGAAATCCCAGAAGGAACTTGTAGTGGAATCGAAGAATGAACTCCGTAAAGAGTTCTTCGAGGGATCACTGTAGGAACGCCTGAATACAGATACAGATTAGGAGCATCTACTTACTGTTCTTCGGCATTAAGCAGAACCATGGGTGGTCATTAGCTTTGGTGATATTCTCCTCTGGTTGCATCTATGGTCTTTATGCTGGCGATCTGAACCTGGCAGTCGGATTTTTTTTTTCTTTCTGTGTTATCGACATTTTAAGCCCTTTTTCATCTCGGCACCCACGCTTTATTTCCCTTCCCAAGGAAGAACTCACATTTTGCGAGTTTGGCGGGAGTGGGACTCGATCCCAAGTCCTCGGCGTGATAGTCACGTGCTTTAACCATCACACCAAATCCGCTCCACAGTCGCCGCCAATGTTTTATAGCTATACATAGTTGTTTTTCATAATATTCGTCAAACATACAAGTTAAAATTGAAATCAGAACTAAGTTTCGAGTTTTTTAGTCACTTGCTTTTTGACATGAACATTTTGTTGTGGGGGGGGGGGGGGGGGGGGGGTGTTTGTTTAACCCTAAAAGGGATACCTGGGGTCCATTGGACCCCAGCCGCCTTTCAGAGCTCGTCTTTGATGGAACACACTCAGCGAGGTGACGAAACTGAGGCCATGAAGGTATCCCTTTTAGGGTTAACAAGCTACGTCATTTATAGGGGGGGTGTCCAAATTTGTGACGAAATGCTACGAGGGGGGAGGGGGGTATTAAAAATGGCTTTAAAAGCTACGTCATTTAGGGAGCGTCCATAAATTACGTCACGCAAAAATTGCCCACTTTCAATCACCCCCCCCCCCCCCCCTCCCCTATATGTCACATTTTTTGTATGAGACCTCTGAATTTTTTGTATGGGTTGTCACACTTTACTGAACCGCCTCTCCCTCCAAAAAAGCGTGACGTAATTTAAGGACGTTCCCTTATGGACGCCCCCAGTTTTGTTATTGATCTTGCTTGCAGAATGTAAATGCAAAACTACCTATATATACATATACCTAGAGTAGCCTTTCCTGAATAATGCGGTTCAAGTTCGATAAAAAACAGCATTTTCCTTTCAAATAGCAGCAGCTCCTCTGTGGTGCATTGGAAATGCTTTTTTCAAACATCCATTCCATCTTCCATGTCTTTCACTGTCAGTAACTACGAAATGACGTCTTTCACTTCAATGAATCTCTGGCTTTAAACACGTCACTTCCAATGAAGCTTCTTTATTTTTCCACCAAATTAGCTCATTAAACAGTTCCTTTCCATTCCTCCGTCAACGGAACTCAGCTGAAACTGAAGCAGAAAATCATTTGCAAGGCCAGCATAACACCTACCTAGTTTCAGTAGAGCTGACAACGGTGCTAACGATTATGTAATCGTTTTAAATTTTGATTCATCATCAAAAATTCAACGTCACATGGAAGCTCACTCTCCCTTCGAAGTGAGGTAAAGTGTATCTTCGAGCACTGAAGGCACTGATTTCATCGGTGACGGACGTGTTACTGGGGTAACAATCTGTAGGTGCCGCACTAAGCACAAAAGCAGGATTGGATTCCTGGAGTCAAACGAAGAGATAAGCATAAAGTCTGCCCCGAGAGCAAAAGCAAAAGACGAAACGAAGACTGTCGTAATCCTTCAATACGCTAGAGCGAGCAAGAATATGAGAAGAACGAGAAAAGATCTTCCATCACTGATAAAATGGAATATAAACTAGGGTACTGGAAGCTACTTACGCTTCAACGGCCACAGCAGCTGCGGCATGGCATGGTATGGTACCGAACCGAACAAACATAGCACCGAGCTGAGCTGAGACGAGGAATGAATTTTTCATTAAAAAGCTCAATGTATAGACTGGAGGGGAATAATTTATATTCCAAAGCCTCAATCTCAGATAACAAACTATGCTCTTAATGCTTGAAAGTTTTCCACCAGCATTTCAGGAAGAAGAGATTCAACATTTTTCCCATAGATTGCGTATTCCATCGCTCAGTTCTTCCTCACTAAAGGTGCTAATCTAGATTGTGTCCTGGACCCACAACGGCCGGCCTCTATCCGCTTGGATCTCATCGCTGGCTGATGAAACTTGATTGCAGCACAGGACGAGACGTAGAAATGATTTTTCATCTACCCTGCACCTCCAGTGCATATTCGACGGATCCACGCCTCTATCGCATGCAGTTTCTACTCTCTCAACCACAATGCACTCTACCCTAGGCATGTAGGTATATCTAGTGCGGGGCGTTCCAGTCGATTCGTGTTGCAACTGCTGCTGCTACTGCTGCTTTCTGGATGCAACCTTCTGCATGGAAATATACTCATTGGTAAACCACTTCATTCCATCATTACATATTCAAATGGCATCTTATTTTGCACCGAAGCGTTGCGTTGTTGCTTGCTTAACGGTTGAGTGCAGGAAAATGTTATGAGCTGGGGTTTTCAGTTGAATCAAACCTCAGTTTAAGCATCAGTGGATTTTCTCGGAGCAGTAAATATTTGTCGCAATTTCAAATAAACTAGCATGACACTTCCAACGAAAACAAAAAGTGTAGTTTCATTGAGTAACGTTACAAACGAAACAGAAGAGTAGAAAACATTGCGTTCTTTTATGCTGGCTGCCAGTGAATGTGTTTATTTGTGTTATGTGTAATGTGTTTTATTACTTAATTAATTTAAAAAGTGAAACCTAAATCTTTTAATGAATCACTGCGTCTTCTAGTTTAATTCTCACACCAAATTAAGGATGCAAGAGTTTGCATTTTCCTCATAATGGGTGATACAGAAATTCTGTCACGTAAAAATCGACCTTTTTCAACCCCCCTCCCCTCGTCCCTCCTATATCACTCGTTTTGTATGAGATCTTATCATTTTTTGTATGGGTCGTCACGTTCTGCAAAATCCACCCTCCCCTCCGAAAGCGTGACGTAATTTGTGCACGCCCCCTAAGGGCTGTTACTTTGTCCATGCGATCGGCATCTACAATAGCCTTTGGCGATTTTGTTTTGAACCACCGAATAGTAAGCTACCATGCGCCTCCGTTTTGTTTTGCTGTACTTTGCAATGGCGCTCTAGGTTATTGTTGTAGGTAATATAAAAACTTTCAATTAGTAGGAGAGAAAACAATTCGGCCAAATTTCGTGAAAATCGTTGATGAGTCAGCTCATTAACTTTGTTTTTCCTAAGGCAACGTTAAAAAGCAGAAATTGTCACTGTCCCTGCCCTCGGCGAGAGTCGAATAAGCAGTTCAGTCGAAATCACATCATTACTTTATTCAGTAGGGTGAACTTTTCCAGAAATCCCTATAGCTATGTACGCTGATAATGGCGTATTCTACTTTGAAGTTAAATAACACGTGGGACCTAGCATTAACAGAATTTCTAGAAGAATTATCATACGGTGGTGATTTCATATGTTGCCGACCGGCCGTCGACGTAGTCGGTTTGGTAACATCCTATGAGTTCATTCACTTTAAGTGATTGACAATGTGAATTGATCTGAGAAAGCTCTTTATAGATCGGTGTGAATTGTAATACAGTTTCTTACCGATTTTGGCAACACGAGGTGAATTTTATGTTGCCAAAATCGGTAAATTTTTTTATGGATTATTTTCAACTTTTATGCGTCAATTTGACTTATATTTTAAATATGGACTATTCACAAGTTATAAAACGATCCCTGTAGATGACGTTCATAAATTACGTCATGATTCGTGAAATTGTTGATTTTGAAAAATTTAATGAATTTTGATTTTTTGGAGAAAAGTAAGGCTAAAATATAAAAACATTCACAAATACAAACGATTTTTCGGTGAAAGTTTTTGGTCAAAATTTTTTGTTGCAAAAATCGATAAAAAATTGTTGCGAAAATCGGTAAGAAGTTATTGCCAAAAACGGGTGTTGTTCCATAGTCGGAAACAGTTAGGGTTCAATTGATAGATCTTTCTCCGTAACACAACCAGAAAAGGTGACCTACCCACGTTACGGACTTCGTTAAAGATCGAACATCTTTTAAGCCCTCTCAACCATTCAACCACTGATTGGTCCTCAGCAACCACAAGTTAGAGTGAACCAGGAGGAGGACGCTCTTATGACCGTAGTTGAGCGGAAGAAAAAAGAGAAATCATCTTATGTATTTTATTAAAATCAATTAAAAAAGTGAAACCTAAATCTTTTTAAGAATCACAGCGTCTTCCAGTTAAATTCTCACACCAATTAAAGATGCAAGAGTTTGCATTTCCTTCATAAAGTATGTTATTTTGTCCATGCGATCGGTATCTACAATGGTGTTGGCGATTCATCTTTGAATCGCTTGATAGTGAGCTATCTTGCGCTTCCGTTTTGTTTTGCTGTACTTTGCAATGGCGCTCCGGGTTATTGTTGTAATAAGAATCCATTTAATAAGTAGGAGAGAAAACAGCTTAGATAGAGTAAGGTGGGGTAAAAGTTCGACCCTAGTTGAAAATTCAACCTATTTCAAAAAATCGCAGCAGATAAAAATGAATAAATACCGTATGGTGATTCTACCATCCATAAGCTAAAATTTTGCTGAACAAAGTTACGCCAAATGTCTTTTCAATTTTGAGTTACAACACTTTTTATATGTGTTTGTTTTATTCGAACTCTTGCCCCACCACTGGGGCAAAAGTACGAATCTAGTGTTTGTGGAATTTCGCTAACCGTAGCACACTATTTTGACACTTTAGTAATAGGAATACCTGAAACCACTTAATATTTGATGTTGGAACTGGAATACACTTTAAAATTCGATTTGGACTTTACCCAAATCAGGGTTAAATTTACTACACCAAAAATTATTAGTTTTCCGCCAAATTCAGATAAAACTACATTTTTTTCAACTTTAATCGAATTTTCTCACTAATTCCATCACTCTTAGATATAATATGTACATTTTGCAGAATTTGAGGTTTATACCTAAAGTTGCCACATGACTCGAACTTTTGCCCCACAATTCGAACTTTTACCCCACTATGTGTAAAATATGATTTCCAAATATTTTTTGCAAAAAGTTATACATTATAAAGCATCTTCAAAATATACCTAGTTATGCCCCGAAATAAAATATCGAATTCGATTTCATTACAATTGCATTCCATGGATTGGAAGGACCATCGTTTGTTACATTTTATTGTTCAAAAACCAACATTTTGTCATAACTTTTCGAAATATTAATCAATTTTCATAATTTTTGGAGTGAAAGACTCTTTTTCAAAAAGGGTTCGAACAACCTTGACACCCGAAAGAAATAATTTGAATTGAGCTCAAAAACTCCAAAAGAAACCCTTGCCCCACTCGAACTTTTGCCCCACTTTACTCTATATTTCGTGCAAATTGGCAACTTTAAAAAATCAGAAATTGTCATTGTTCCTGCCCCCGGCGAGATTCGAATAAACAGTTCACTCGAGTCGAAACCACATCATTACTTTATTCAGTAAGGTTTCTGCAGAAATCCCTATGGCTCTGTGCGGTGATAATGGCGCATGTCGCTTTGTAGTTAATTAACACGTGGGACCTAGAATTAACGACAATTTTAGAAGATTTATCATACGCTGATGATCTTATCTGTTGCCGACCGGCCGTCAACGAAGTTGGCTTAGTAACATCCTGTGATTTCATTCGCTTTTGGTGATAGACAATGTGAAATGATTTGAGATAGCTCGTTTTAGACAGAGGTTTTGAAATTGAAATATCTCACATTCACCCGGATTCTGTGCTATAACCGGTGCAATCAGGTAGGCACTCATTCAATTCGGTTCACTGACTTTCGAGATATGACAGTTCATAAATTACAGTCGACTCTCCACATGTCGATGTTCTACATCTCGATATCTCTCCCTATCTCGATGGATTGGTCAGTCCCTTCAATCTGCATACATTTTACCTTTCTACATGTCGATATCTCCTTATCTCGATATCTCTCTATCTCGATGCGATCTCGTTCGTTTTTGTTCTAGATTTTCTCTCCATATGTCGATATGCCCGTTTTTACGGGTTGCTAGATCACGTTTCTTAGATGCAAAACATTCTAGGAAGGCGAAGTGACATCTGTTTGTTGACGGTTTTTCATAGTTACGGAGGATTTTTTAATCTAGTGTGCATTAAAAATTGGTTCTTGAATTCGATCTCTCCCTATCTCGATGATCCCTTCAATATCGAGATGTAGAGAGTCAACTGTAGTTGTTTAAAAAATAGTGTTTAACCCTCTCTTACCCATGGTAGCACAGGTGATCCACTACTTTGCACTGTTCATTTAACTCTAAAACAAAAACGAGCAGAGAATTTTTGACCAAATCTGGCATAATAGTTCATCAAACATATACAAACATCTGACGAAAAAATGGGAATGATCTAACTTATCCTGTATTTGTATGAACAGTGCAAAGTAGTGGATTACCTGTGCTACCATGGGAAAGAGAGGGTTAACCCGAACGGTTCTAACTTCGCGAAAAAATAATCAATCGAGCCCAAATTTGTACTAATGATGCACATATAATAGGTTGACAAACAGTCAAAATTTGAGATTTTTTGATGCACTCTATGAAAAGTTACAGCATGTTGAATTTTTTTGTGGGAGAAAAAAAGTTGCCTATCCCAAACATTTTGGCCATCCCCTGTATGTGGAGGTGAAGGCCTAGTATATGTTCCGAGAAATCTGCGAATAACAAGCAACCGACGGGAGGACCAAGGTGCCGACGGCGAGTAAATACCGTTCAAGAGTTGGAGTCTACATTTTATGAGGGCTTCATGACCGCCATGGTAGAAGATGTCTTCTCCTGTAGCTGTTATAGGCCTTCACGGGGGTTGATCGAGCAGCTCACGCAGGTGCTGGATTGAATGATGACCGTGCTGACAGGCCGAAGGCCGGTTGTAATAATGGGTGACTTGAATGTCTGGGCCGTGGAATGGGGAATCCAGTGAGATCAGATCCTGCTAGAGGCACTGGCCATGCTAGATATCGATCTGGTTAATGTCGGAACCAAAAGTACTTTTAGTCGAAACGGGACGTAAACTTTTTGTAGTCCTGGAATAACAAGTTGTTCGGATTTGAGGGTAGAACTATTTAACTTAAGGGTTCGCATGCAACTTACCTTGCCTCAGGGGCTGCCTACTCTACCGTTCGGGAGAATTACGTTGGGCCCTCGCCGTCGCTCCTCTCGCGTCGTCGCCGCTGGTGGTGGTAGCTTGGGCGTCGGGATGGAGGCGCCGAGATGCAATCCCGGCAATGGGGCACTCACGAAACACACGCGGGTATTAGCGGATCTTCGAAGCCCCGATTCGGATACGACTCACAAATTCGCGCGCACTAGGGTGGTCCGCCTGCTTAGCTTTGTCGTCGGTTTCACGGATTCACGGGAACCACTAGATCTTAGCCCCCTACTGCGGAGTTAACTCACGGATTTTTGCACGTGTCGCACCGATTATACGATCGCTTTTCCGTGATAGGGATAAAGTCGCAAATCTTCAGGAGTAAGTTTCGTTCCCTACCCTTTTCGGCACTTCATGAACTCACTCGCACAATATCTATTGGTTTGTCTCTATTCACTTTTCTTTCGACCGACTCAATTTTACGTCCGTACTGGGAACTGGCTCAAGTCCAAAAGAGGCTGAGCAATGGAGCTCTAGCTCCATCAAGCCCCCCAATAGTTTTTTTTTCTTCTCTCTCTCTCTCTCTCTCTCTCTCTTATAAACGCCGGGTTTCCTCCAAGGCATGCATACCAACTGTCGTGTGGTAGCTGGTAGTCAGGCGGCGTTGGTAGCGGACGGCGTGTAAATGGGCGATTTTATTTACAATTTTTTATACGAAAAATCTAACTCCTAACATGCAAAACTAATACAATGTGGATGAAATTTATTTTAATTTATGGGACATTAAGTATATGTTACAGAACATGCCTTCGCTCACAGCGATCACCTTCCTACAGTATCGACTACAACAACAGCAGGCAACGGTTAGAAAAAGAGGCGACTAGAAACGACGTCAAAGACGAAGTATTCAGGGAGGCGCTATGCTAAGAGCGAAACCTACTCCAATCACCGGCTGCTGCTCCGACTTCCGGTTGTCCACAACCGTCACCTCAGTTTTATGGTGAGCCTACTCCAGTTTCCTGGACCTCTTCCGCGCCTCCATAATATTGATAGAGTGGTGAGTAGTCAACTTCACTTCTTCGATCGTCTCACCGTAGACTTCGAGCGTAATGTCGTCGGCAAAGCCGACAATCTTCACTTCTACAGGGTACTCTAACCTCAACACCTCGTCGTACATGCCATTCGATAACACCGGACCCAGGATGGAACCTTGCGGGACTCATGAGGTTATGTGAACGCACTTCCGACCAACCTCTGTGTCGTAAACTAGTACTAGATTATGGAAGTAATTTTCGAGAATCTTGTACAGTTACCCGGATATCCCCAGACGCAAAAACGCATCGGTAATAGCTAGTCAGCTGGTGCTATTAAACTCATTCCTTACATCCAGAGTCACTACTGCTCAGTAGCGAATCCCTCTTCTCTTATGTCAAGTGCTTTTCGGCGGTTTTTGTAACGGACAGGATAGTCGGCCTCCCTTTCTGGAAGCCGTACCTCAATATTGCAGATGATCTTTTCGAACACCTTCCCCGCCGTAAGCATATTGGTCTATATACATAGTACCAGGCTCTTCTTCTTCCTTGCATATGGGAAACTCCCTCGTTCAGGTATTTCTGCATATCAGACCAGATCAATTCGGGAGCCTTTGCAATATCTACTTTCAAAGCCAGATTTGGAACTCCGTCTGGACCTGCGACCTTACTTACGCTAAGGGATTTCGCTGTCCCCGCAAATTCCACATCGGTGACCCTCTCCTCGTCGCCAGCCCCAGTCCTCGGCAGTCTTACAAAAGGAGGCCGAGGACTAGGATCATGACGCGGAAAAAAGCCCCTCGATAATCTCCTCCAACATCTCTGGAGATTGCTCTGTAGGAGCCATTACTCCTGTAGTCTTGGCCATCACGGGGGCGTCGCCCCACGGATTCGCATTGGCACTCTGACAGAGATTCTCAAAGCAGGCCTTTTTTCTTGCTTTTATCTCGGTCTTCAACGCGGCTTTTGCAGTGACGAACACCACCCGCCGTTCGTTTCGCTCTTCATCTGATCATGTTCGCTGCATCCGCTGCCTAGACCGTAGGCAGGCGCGGCGCCGGTCCGCAATTACGTCGGTCCAACAGTATGCTGGTGGCTCCCCATTTCTAGGGTGGGCTCGCCTAGGTATGTTCGCATCGCACGCACGCGAGAGCACCACTACCAGCTCGTCGTCGTCTAAACCAATAAAGTTTCGCTCACGGCGGAGCGCCTTTCTAAATACCCCCTTCGTAGAAGTATGATGCGTTCCACCTGCGAGGGCTTGGCCTTGGCCTCTTCCTCTACCCGCTGCATGCTGTTGTTGTAGTCGATACTGTAGCAAACCGCCAGGTTATCTCTGTGAGTGTAGCTATCGTCTGCTCTCGAGTTCGAACTGCTTGTTAGGCCAGAACTACAAATGATCATGTCAATGCATTGCAATGATTAACTCCGCACCATTTCGACTAAAGGTACTTTTGGTACCGACATTAGCCAAATCGACATCTAATATGGCCAATGTCACAGCAGGATCTGACCCCGCTGGTTCGTGGAACGGCTTCCCCATTCCACGGCCCAGACGTTAAAGTTACCCGCTGCCAGGGTTGTGAAATTTCATGGAAAAAATGTCATGACATTTTCCAGCTCTACCATTCCCAGTACAAATTTATGTATGTGAACACAAACCTTCAATAATGCTAGTTATAATTGGTAAAATAACATTATCGTCGTTACACATTTTTTACTAGGGGCAGTGAAATGTGCAAAGAACGAAATGACATTTTTATTACAATGTCATAACACTGCCCGCTGCCAAGATAGTTTGAACGAGAGGAAGCGATATATCATGCGTTGGCCTTGTGATGGTGCGGACAGTCAGCACTCAGCAGCTACGTTTCCGTTCCACTTATTGTCCAACAGACGAAATATGCAGCATACGATTCTGCATTTCTCGAAGGTTTGTGTAAATCACATACAGCCAAGACGTTGCTGTTATACGATTTCTTAACGTTTTTTTATGAGTTACACGGATCCATTCTACTATACGAAACATTTCCGGAAAATCTCAATAAATTTTGATATCTGTAAATTTGCGGTTAATAACATTACGGCCTTAATACCGGTTCTTTTTCATGCCCGGAAATGGATGGGATATTTTCTTTCTCTTTTTTCATGCTCGCCTTCCGGTCGTCCCAACAATGGCCGAGGAAAATTAAATTTCTCGCACATTAAATTAAACCCATCGACTGAAAATGCTAATGCGGCGGAATTTCGCAAGTTTATTCAATTTGAAGCTGATGCTTGCAGATGTATAAATTTCCCTCCTGTTTTTCGGGACGGACGAACACGCCACACAGTCACCGAGAGTTGTACTGTGTTTTTTTTTCGGCTACCGCGCTCCTATCGCGAATTTTATCCTATTTGCGTAATGTAGCGCGCAAGTGAAAATGCGGTAACGAAGAAATAAACGGTTTTTGGGAGAGTTTTGCTCTCGCTCGACCAGCAAACGACCAACTGCGCTGGTCGTTATTGCCAGGATAGCTGTGTACTATTGTTGCTGTGCGGGAATCTTCTGATGTTTTACAGTAAGCCAAAGTAAGTTTATCAAGGTTATTTTCTTGTTGTTCATGCGTCAGGGCTGGCTCAAACAGATAATTCAAAATGAAATTTCTGGGATAAAAATATTCATAAATTTTTGGAGTGCAAAGTCGAACAAATGGCATTGGTATATAACTCTCTAAACTGTATTTTGAAATAAACTCATCCCTGTAACTTATAAAGGCATTGAAACTGTAGAAAAGCACTCGCTGTTCCCAAAAGAAGTGACGCGCGAGACAGAGAACGAATTCGCAACACTTTTAGCTTCTTCTAAGCTGATTCGATACCAAAGTGATAATGGTACGCGAACAAGTGCCCCGGGAGCAGCAAGTATGCGCATTATCAGAAACAAGATTTTTCTTCATTATGAAATTTCAACTTTTTCATTTGCTTCGTAATGTTTCGTTCGTTCTCGTTTGGTAGCTTCTGATTTGTCTTTGTTGGTGTTGCTTGAACTCTTGATGAGTTGCGAATTGGAGTCGAAAAAATATATTGGAACTTTTCCTTCTTCATCGCGAACTGTATTACTCCATTAACGAGATTGTGCAAAATCAAGTTATTAGGGAGAGCTTTGCGTTGTGGATTTCGTTGGAAGCTATGTGCTAATCAGCCGTACACACAATTGGCATTATGATATTTTTATTCAAATCAGCTCGGATGGTAATTCTCTTTTGTACCGTTCTGATGATTGAAATCAATAAAAACTAATTAGGAGGTTTAGCGTTGAGCTACTGAAGTTTAATAAAACTACTTTTCTTTGCTTGTTTTGTGATATAATTCGAAGAAGTAACGATATATTTTTTTTTTCTTTTTCAGGTAATCATCTCTCACCAGTCATATGTTCTCGGCAAATTAATCTAAAAGGCAAGCAAACACATAATATGACAATGTTGCAAAATCTTTTGTCAAAGAAAATTATTCCGTTTTTATCACTATTTCGTTATTGTCAACTGAAAATAGCGGACCGTGTTGATAAAAACGGAACATACCTGTATCTTCATTAATTTACTCACGGTATTTGCAATCGAGTGACCACAAGCAGTGCTGAAAATGTCATTTCGACACAGCTAAATTCAACCACATCCAGCTCATTTTAGAAGCTCAACCTTAGAATATGGTATATAAAAACTTGTGCGGCTACACAAGCTCTACAAAAACGTCACGGGAAAACCGATATTTTTCGAATATTTAAGATAAATGTCACGGACTACCTTCGAAAAATGTCAATGATATTCATGGTGAATTTCAATTGGCATTTTTCGAAGGTGGTCTGTGAAATTTACCTTAAATATCCAAAATAGTGCAGTTTTTTCGTGGCATTCTTGGAGAACTGGTCTAGCCGCACAAGTTTTTCATACCATATTCTCAGGTTGAGCTTCTAAAATAAGCTGGATGTGGTTGAATTTAGGTATGTCGAAATGACATTCTCAGCACTGATCACAAGTGCTTTGACGCTTGGTTATTCTCCAAGCCATTGATGGTGCCACCGCCTGTAACGAAAACATGTGCTCACGATACGCGCAGTTAATCGATTTTTAGTTTTCTCGTTAATGTCGTAGGCATTCCATAGAGTTTTGGCGGGGGTAACAGGGAGTGATGGTTTTTAAGCTAAAATGATCATATTACAATATTGAACATTGAATATTTTCAACTTTTGCACAATGGGGATGGTTTAGTGGAGAGGGGGCTTGTATCGAGAATGGGATTGCTTTCATTTTCAACACCATTCAACTGGATAAGTCTAGCGGTACAGTATGCGTCCAAACAACTTATTATCGCAAGTTACAAAAAGCTTGAGTTTTACTATGTACTGCATCAAAACTCTTTGCTTACCATAGATTATTATTCAACAAAATAGCGTTTCAAATAGTTGAAAGTAGTGACTTTTCAACGGAAGAATTGCAGTTGAGATAGGGATAGGGACTTTATAGTGACTGATTAAGTCACTGAATAGTGACTAGATACCAGGCCTGAAACCGTGTAGCAAACGTTGTAGTTCAGTATAGATGATAATTATTCAATAAATGAACACGGCATTCGAATGTTTACTGCAATTAAGAATACGTGCTCATAAAAACTAGAAAATTGATAAGAATAACAACCTCCGACAAGTGTTCAACACATCAAATTAATTTCTTACGTGACCACCATGCCGTTATTTATAGCCTTCGATAGGAAATTTTATGACCCTGGCCACCGTCCGCCGTCGCTGTCACCATCAATTGTCGAGAGATGTTTTACGTGTTTGTCGGAGGAAAATTGTCAGTCACCTAATAACCGGTCATTTACAGCGTGTTTGCTCGGAGGCTCCTTCCTACCGGGAGAAACTGCACGACCACGCACCTCTCTAATACTGCTGGCTGAGCAATGAAACACCATTAATTACCCAACACTTGCTTAATGACAGCAGCGCCACTGTGCGTTTAAACGTCCGAGTCCACTGGCACAGCTTGATCGTAATCGGTATCTAGCACACAACAGGCTCATACCAATAAATCCGCGTAAATGTGTTTAAGATAAGACCCAGTGTGCGCCCACCTTCCAACGCTTGCAAGATTCGCAGAAACGGTGACGGTTTCTAATTTCAGCCCCAGCAGCATTGTGATGATAGGACAAGGATAAACTACCGTCCTTGGCTTTTCAGAGGCAACGGCAACTTCCTATCTGGGTTAGTTTAGTCAATGGATTTGCCCATCGCCATTCGCTCTATTTAGTGTGTTTGTACTGAAGATGGGAAATATTATCTCCATTTACTGTTGAGCAAACAAATAAAATAAATATAAATAAAGCATTTCGACCCACTTGGCGGCCGTGGCTCCAGTTGATCTAGGGAAACAATTGGAAGGGGGTAAAGCGAAAGCACATAAATAACTTGCCGATCGAAAGCTTGTCGAACATTCTTCCTTCGTCATCTAGAAATGGTTCGGAAGCAACGCAGACTCGCGGAAGTACTGACAGGAAAAGGTTTTTGCTTTGTGGCATCCAAACCGATGCATGATGGGAGGAGAATAGATGTAATTTGAGTGATTTTTGGTTCTGTGTTAAGATTCTTACTACCAGTGCTGAAAATGCCATTTCGACATATCTAAATTCAAACAAATTCAGCTCATTTTAGAAGCTCAATCTGAGAATATGGTATAAGAAAAACTTGAGCGGCTTGACCAGCTCTACAAGAAAGTCGACACTAAGCGGTGAAAGAACATAGCCAGATGCTTGTAGTGGATTTGATTTTTTTTTTCTCGTCCTAATAAACCACACAATACAATGCACAGAAAATCGATACTGATCCATTTGGATGCCTCCTATTGATGCCGCTCACTTAGCTGCTCAAGAATCAATTAAAATGAACAGCAAAAACGGTGCGGGCTCTCTAGAGTAGTCTGGTCCAACAGCTGCTGGCATTTTCTTATTGAGAGACGCACCGTAGGCTGCCGACGGATTGGCCACGGCCATATGTATGCTCTAACTTGTGCACCCACCTTGTGCTCATTATTCCGCTCCTTTTTGTGCCAACTGAACTTATTCAACTTTGCAGGGTTGTTGGCTGGCCTCTTTGTAGCTTCCATGACCACCGTATACCGTACTTACTTTACCGATCAAACTAAGGCCTGAGTGTCCTCTGCTGTACGTAGGAGTCGTCTTCATTCTACTCGGTCCATGGCTGTGCGTCTTCAGTTCCGCACTCTGCGAAGGGTCTGCAAATCGTCCTTCACTTGATCGACCAACCTAGCTTGCTGCGCACCACGTCTTCTTGTACCGGTTTGATGGCTCTCAATAAACATTTTAATCGGGTTGCTATCCGACATCCTGATGACGTGACCCGCTCAGCGTAGCCTCCCGATTTTCGCGGTGTGGACGATGGCTAGTTCTCTCAGCAGCTGATGCTCGTGGTTTATTCGCCTTCAACAAGTCCCCTCTGCACATAGAGTCCATGCTTCATGCCCATAGAGGACTACCGGTCTAATAAGCGTTTTGTAGATAGTTGTCTTCGGGTGACGGCAAACTTTATTCGATTGTAGATTTCTGCGGAGTCCAAAGTAAGCTCGATTTCCTGCCACAATGCGTCTCTGAATTTCTCTGTGGATGTCGTTGTCGGCGGTCACCAGGGAGCCCCAGTACACGAATTCTTCAACCGCCTCGATTTCATCACCGTTGGTAGAAATTCGAGGTGGCGGACGGTGATTCCTCCCTGGAAACCTTTGACATCATGTTCTTTGTCTTCGACACATTAATGACTACTCCGATTCACCTGGCTTCATTTTTTAGTCAGATGTACGTTTCCGCCATCGTCTCAAATTTACTTGCTATAATATCCATATCATCACCGAAACCAAGCAGTTGAACGGACTTCGTGAAAATCGTTCCACTCGTGTTTATCCCCGCTCTCCTTATCACACTTTTTAAGTAGATGTTAAACAGCAAGCACGAAAGACCACCACCTTGTCGTAACTCTCTGCGAGATACGAAGGGACTCGAGAATGTCCCTGATACTCGTACTGCACACATCACTCGATCCATCGTCACCTCGATCAATCGTATCAGTTTATCCTGGAATCCATATTCGTGCATAATCTGCCATAGCTGGTCTCGATCGATTGTATCATTAGCCTATTTAAAATCGATGACCATATGTGATGCGTGGGCACGTTGTATTCGCGGTATTTCTGTAACACCTTGAGGATAGCGAATATCTGATCCGTTGTAGCGCGTTCACCCATTAATCCAGCCTGATATTGCCCCACGAACTCTCTTGCTATCGGTGATAGACGGTTGCATAAAATTTGAGAGAGTATCTTGAAGGCAGCGCTCAGTATTGTGATTGCGCGAAAGTTCCCGCATTCCAACTTATCGCCATTTTTGTAGATGCGACACACCCCGAGCAGAGGAAAAAAGCTCAATAATAGCATATTTTGATATGGAGAACAAAAAGTGATATTTGTTTGTTTGAGATAAGAGGTAAAAGTACCGTAATCCGGGGTATCATTGATCAGCGGGGTAACATTGATCGGCTTGACCCACCCCAAGAAATGTTCAAACAAGCATTTCACATTGAATCAGTTTCTGTTATCGAATGGTATATCGTAATCTGCTATCATTTAGCTATTAAATGACATGCAATTCATGAAAATTGAATTTCATAAACATAGCAATAAATCGATTTTTACATAACTGTGTTTCGTAACGCAATGAGATACATTGTCAAACATTCATGCTTGGCGTGAATACTAGATGCAATATGAGTTTAGAAATCACTGTATTACTTCAATATGATATCCTAGAGTTGGATTCCATAAACGAAACTTTTATGAAAATGCTCATTTTCAGTAAAATATACGATTTATTAAAAGTCGGCTATCAATTCCTTAAGCTATTGCCTATTTTTAGGCGTGATTCGTGGTTTAGAGAATTTTAATCCTAAAATAACTTAAAAAGTACATAATTTGTAAGAATTTGGACAACACATTCGAAATCAGCGACCCCGAATTTAGTAAGTAAGGGTATTTCCAACACAAATGAACATTGATCACTGACATGATCAATGTTACCCCAAATCAACAAAATCAAAAATTAGATTAAAAACCTATTTTAACATGTTTTAAAGTTTTACAATACTTTTCCGAGTAGCTTAACACATACTCTGAGGGCCAGTACTTGTTTTGAAAATATAAAACATGTAACGTTTGCTTTAACAAGAGAATTATTCAAGAAAGATCGAAAATTCTGATCAATGTTACCCCGGATTACGGTACTGAAAATAATATCTCAATTTTACTCCTGGAACATCATCATCATACCACATTTAGCTCTTAGTAAGATCTAACCAATAGCAGTGAGCTATTTGATTGATCTTCAAATATCATATTTTGCTATTGGTTAGACGGTTCAAGAACAATTGTTTGCTATTATTTTCAGTACTTTTACCTCTTATTTCAAACAAACCAATATCACATTTTGATCGTTAGTACTTGAATTCTGCCCGGGACGATACCTGCCATCCATTCCTCCGGTAATACTTCCTCCTCCCAAATCTTGGTAATGACCCAGGGCTTCTCCACCGTATTTTAGAAGCTCGCTTGGTAGTTGATCTGCTCCAGCCAGCGGCTTTGTTGATTTTCAACCGGCCAACATCCTTCTCAATCTGTTGGAGATTAGGGGCTGAAAGTCTTTCGTCCTGCGCATGTACTCTTAGATCTGTTACCACGCCACCTTCGGTATTTGCAACGCCGCCATTGAGGTGCTCATCGCAATGCGGCCTCCAACTCTCGACCACCTCACGCTCACTCGTGATTGTCTCCGCACATGTCGGCTTGTGACACAAAGCCTCTGCGCGAACGGTTCGGCTTCCGTGCGTCCGTAGCGCGGTACAGCTCTTCCATCGCTTCGAGATCTCGTGCCTCATGCCTCATTCGCCTTCGTACGGTGTTGCAGCACTCTCGCCCAGGCTGCATTCTTCTCATTTTCGGAGTCGTGAAGCCTAGTGCTGCAACTGAAGTACTACCTATAGCGGATCGGATGTCCCTCCAGCCATCTTCAATTGTAGCTGCACCAAGCTGCTCTTCAGTTGTTGGTGGGGTCACTGCTAACTGCTGTGCGTAGCCTTGAGCCACTTCCACGTTCCACAGCCGCCCACTGTTGAGCCGCGGCGTTCGACTTCGACGCGTGCTAATAACCGTCGAAAATTTTGAGCGTATGTATACAGCGACTAGGTTTCGCACTGCGGTATTTGCGGACACTATAGATCTAAAACAATAGATCTAAAAACAGGTCGGTGTGACTTATATACCTAACAAGGAATAAAAAATGTGCGGACACTGATTATATCCGAGAAGAATTTACCTTCGATTAGAACGTGGTCGATTTGGTTTTCTGTTTAACGGTCGGGTGATCTCCAGGTGGCTTTATGGATAATTTGCGGGGGAAGAAAGTGCTTCGGAGTACCATACCACGCAAGGCTACAAAGTTTACGTATCGCTGGCCGTTATCATTCGCAAGTTCTGTTTAGCGTCCCAACCAACACCTTGGATTAAGCTAGGCGTGACGCAGCATTTCCTTGAGCATTTCTAACTCAGCCAGAACAGACGCTGTTTGAGCCGCAGCTCCTTGGTGAACAGACACTCGGGTCGTACCACCTCAATGTAGCTGAAATCAGAAGGACAACAGTGCCCAGGCTGAACATCCAGCTAAGCACACAACTCCAAGCTGGCGGTCTTTGTTATCGCTTGACCCGTGGAAGCATGAGGTAGGAACATGTGAGGACCAGCCTTGTCGCATATGTGTGTAATGAATTGGGAGAATTCTTGTCAATGTCAACTATGGTATGCTTTGAGGTCATCAGCCATCACATGTCCAGAGCCACTGGTGAGTTTGTGTAGGTCTTCGGAGAAGTGCTTGGAGGAACCGTTGCTGTCGGCACATTGTCATGGGGCGTTGACGCCAATGTGTCCCTCAGGACAGTGGATTTGAATTCCGATAACTCATCGACGAAGTTTATCTTCGGGTGGGGCAGGATCCGGATGCCTTGCGTGGCGATGGCGAACATGCCACCGCTGCTGGGATCTGAGTCGGATCTCGGTGATGATTCTAACGTCGGTGCTGTGTTGGGCCGGGAAAGTGCACAACTCGATCTTATTGGCCCTTACAGAGCGAGTATTCCAATAGGCGATATGGATGCGGTGGAGCTGAATTGACTCTCTAACAGCAAACCATGTAGCCAATGACATCGACTTACTTCGCCCAATTTTTGCATTGCCTAGTTCTCCTGAACACAAAGATGATTTTGCACCTTGACAAATTCTTCATTCGGAAATCAGTTGAGTATTGAGTCGAACTGACTGACCGTGAATACCGGCTAGACGTTGTCTCCTCAACGTCCATCTGGTGTCTATGGGTTGGAGAGTGCGAGAAATCGAAAAAGGCGGATGGTACTCAAACTCGAATTACAGCGTAAGATATGGCCCTTCTGAATAACTCGTCCAAATACGAAACCACTACTTGTTGCATGTCCTTCTTCCGCTGTCGTTCACGTGCGGGCGTGATCATACATAAAGGACAAACGTTGTCTCAGTTTGAACGTAACGCCAGATAGAAGAAGATTTGCATAGATTATGTTATTTTATACACCCAAAAGATACATGAACAATATCACCCCTACTAACGGTGCCCCTAACCTCATTCGATAATACCGAATCAGAGGGAAAACGCAGAATCCTCTGGGATAAAGGATAATGGCAAATCACGGTGTTGTCAGAGTGATGCTTCTTCTGATTACAGGCACAACTTGCTTTTGCCCTTCACAAGATTATTTTTATGCTGTTGGTAGGTATATGGAACCATGAGATGGAGTTTACGTGAAAATGGTGGAATGTACAAGAGAGCCGACCGCCTCACAACAGACACGGGTTGTGACGTTGGGTGACGAGTGGGAGGTGTCAATCATTTTTTGACAACGCTCCCAGGCCGAGATAATCGGTTTCTTACATGACCGACGAATGGATGTGGAAGCCGAATAAGTGGTCCCCTTGTCTGTCTAGACCGACCGAGACAGTATTGGGCCAACGGGGGCTTTAAGTTTGATCATACCAATCAATACTTCTAATATGCTGGTTGATTGAAAAGAGATATTTACCCTGTCTGCCTAATGAAATTTGGTTGTTTGATTGGCAATTGAAAATAAGCATAGGAGGGGGAGAGTGGATGTGTTCACTTTCATGTTTTTGGGTCATTCTGGTTCATTGGATTTTTAATTTACTAACTGAATGTATTAGTAACGAAATAACAACCACACATAACTTAAAAATTTAGAACAATAAAAAATCGTCATCGAATGTAAGCTATGTCAATATCATTTTAGCTTTGAAAATTACTCCGAAATTCGATCAACACAGCACACATAATTTACAAACACGTGGCCGGTTGGCATGCGCTCATGAGAATCGTCACCACTTGAGTCGGTTCGGCGGAAGGCAATTTCCACTTGAACTAATAGGATGCCTGAACCAAATTCACGGGTCATTGAACAAGAAACTCCCCATTGAGAAGCAACTTTTTTTTCTTTGGAAAACCAGTTTTTTTTTTGTGTGCAACATTATTCTCTCACACTGTGGCTCATCTCAGCCTCGAGGGCTAGATACAGCAGAGCAAGCCACATAATGGTGGCCGAAAATTTTATACCGAAGAAAATTGTTATGATGTGCCATTTTTCTTTCACTTCCGAAGGTTGAATGGCTTCCCGAAAAGCAATTTAATTATGAATATCAAATTATCGAACAAAGTTTTCTGGTTGAGACTTCAAAGCGGGGAAGGTGCAAACTCGTGACCTGGGGAATTCCGCAAAATATGAAGGTGCAAAATAATCGAATAAGTTTGTGGGTTCCAAGATGAACACAACAGGTAAGAAGTTTTTTCCTGGAGCAAAGCATACGCGGGCGAAACTTTTTTGACCTCGGTTGAAGCTCGTGTTTTTTTTTTGTATAGTAAACTTTGCGAAAACATCCGCATTTGTTCGAAAGCACATTATTTAAGATGACGGAGGAGCATCGTCTGAACAGTTATGCAGTATACAAAAGGAAGTAAAGCAAGCAGATTCACGTTTTTTTTATGAAAGCCTCGCTAGTTTAGTACTGATTGACGCTTTAGCATACATATATTTTATTTTGAATAATCTCATAATTAGGAAAACACATAATCAACAACCGTACGCCACAATGCTCGGTTTGTGGCTGTCACTCTCTTCCGCCTGTCACACCAAATGCTTTCCAGTTCACGCTCCACCTGGTCTGCGCATCGTGCGCTACGCCTTCGTGTTCATTCAAATATTACGTAACGCAAAATTTGACAACACTAGACCCCCTCCCTTCCCCCATGTAACAACTTTTGTATGGAAGATTCTGAAATTTTGTATGAAGCGTAACAGAGTGCTAAACCCCCTCCCTACCCCCTTAGCTTTACGTAATATTTGAACGAACCCTTCTTGTGCCTATCGGACCACTAGCGTACGCCATCTTGCAGGGTTATTATCCACCCTTCTTGCAAAATGCCGTGGTTACATTACAAATCACCATATCCTTCCGTGTTTTACCACAGGGTTGGCCGTAGAGTGCAGTGAGCTCGTGGTTCATCACTCTGACTCAGGCGCTAAACGTTGTACCGTACTTTGACGACGACGGAAAGTTTAGAGTGCAGTTTTACTATCAGTAGATATGACAGTAGACAGTAGACAATACAATCCCTGAAGAAGGCCACAACCAAAAGGCCGAAACGTCGGAACAGTATAAAATACTTGTCTTGACTTAGTGACTGAGAAAGCCAATCCAAAATAGTTGATATGTATTAGCGCTCCGATAGGCCCTGAAGATTGTGTCGGAAAAGTGACGTTCATCAGAACGTGACCGATTTGCGATTCCGTTTGTTATGGTGATCTCCAGGCATAACGAGAAGGGAGTCTGTGTTGGAAGGGGATGCTTGGAGGCGGCGAGATCGATGTATTGTAGGCCGTTCGTCTGCTGATGGGTACTGAATTTTTTAATCGTCGATCTGAATTGGCTTCTTAAGCGCTGTTGAGATTATTCCATATTCTGAATCTGCATGTCAAACATTGTGATATTGACGTCGTTGGGCTTGGGTTACGATCGTTCTTGCATCCAAGCTGCGTGTAGAGCCGCAAAACTGTTAGTCGATAAGGAGAGCGTCCAACATAGCTCTGGTCCTCACAAGTTCCTTTCTCATGCTTCCACGGGTCAAGCGATGATAAAGCCTGATGGCTAAAAGTTGTGCGCTCAGCTGATAGTGTAGCCTGGGCACTGTTGTCCTTCTGATTTCAGCTAGATTGAGGAGGTACGACCCGAGCGTCTGTTCACCAAAGAGGTACGACTTAAACAGCGTCTGTTCTGGCATCCAGCGGCTGAGTAAGAAATGCTGCATCACGCCCAGCTAGATCTCAGGTGTCAGCCCCATCAGCGTGGTCGTCCCAGCGTTGGTTGGAACACTAAATAGAACTGGCACCCTGCGGCAAGATAGGAGTATTGGCGAATGCCCAATGAGCCACCCTAAAAATCCCCATTACGAATAACATAGCTGAAAATACGACTCGATACAATCGGCAAAGACGCACGTGACGGAAAAGGGACTACGATTGGAAATTTAGACCATGGAATTGCAAGTCACTTGGTTTCGCAGGATGTGACAGGATAATCTACGACGAATTACATACCCGCAACTTCGACATCGTGGCGCTGCAGGGACTTTTTTGGACTTTACAGTAAATATGGAAAAGCGGGCATCGAGCGGCTGCCTTCTACCAAAGCTGTGGCACCACAAATAAACTGGGAAACTGGGAACTGAACTCAAATAAATTCACTTATACCAATAGCAAAAACCACTTAAATTTACTCTTACCTTTTCTAACGAAATTCGAGCACTTTATGGAGACGCACGGTCACTAGTGAAAGTATAACTATAGAAATCAAGAAATGAAACCCAGAACTAATTCTATAACTATTCCCAATCTACAGAGTAAAAAAATGCAAATTCAACTCTAATTCAAGGATTTAATAGGCGAAAGAGTGTTAAACAAAAACTGTAAAGGACTACGAACTAACTTTTACTTTGTGCTATTTACATTATTTACAGGGATTTTCTTCGAGCTCAGGAGTGCAAAATCTAACGGGCTTACTTGAGGGCCAGCTGGCATATGGTTCCACCGTAGGAAGGTCACACAGGGCGTCGACGCACTCGTTGTTCGGTCCTGGCTCCAATCGTCGTGTCTATCGTGGCCGCACAGCGGATTCGACGGGAGTATATAGTCCCCGGAATCGGAATGGGTGTGGATAGGCTGCTTGCCACCTAGCGACGACCGAGTGTCCTGACGGTACGGACTCGGATTCCTGCCCAAACACCCACGTTGAATGAGATTTGGCACCTGTTCAACGTAACTATTGTAATGCTCAAGCACTCGCACATTTTCAAATAAAAAAATAGCTTACCGTATATCCAACCGATTTTTGCTCGACACTCTTTTTTACTTAAATGAACCACAAACCGAAAACGAAATAGCTATACGTAGTCAGGGAAAGTATTACAATTAGTCACAACTTATTTTGCAAACACTATGTAGTTATAGGGAATCGCGCTACTTGGGCGGTGGCTTCTATATTCGTCTGTTTTCCACTATAACTCAGTCAATCTTGAACCAATTGACACAATTCTTGGAATGCGGTGAGATAGGTATAGTATCTACCCGTGTACAAAATTTCAAGTCAATCGGTTCAAAATTGACCGAATTACAGTGGAAAACAGACGAAAATAACAGACGAAGAAAACCACCGCCCAAGTAGCGCGATACCCTACGTACTTTACCGTTCAAAAATGCTATCACCCGCGAGTAACTTTGGCTTAAACACCTTTAAAATTGATCTAAACTGATCTTCACTCGCCAACGGTTTCCACAAGAGTAACTCCAATTTCGTTTTGAGTATAAATCAAAGCCCCAAAGTCGACCCACTGCTATTGTTTTCGTCTTTTGAATTTTGATTGGCTGAAAGTTGGTTTCCGGTTTTTCTTTTATTGATTTCTCTGAATTCTGATTGGTTGGAAAAGGTATCCGGTGAAAATGGTATCCGGTCAGGAATTTTCAAATCAATCGAGCAGTGAGTCGAGCATCGCTGCTGGATTATCGATTATGCGCCCTTGAATATGCAACCCGATTAATTCAACTCAGACTGGTTCTAATAATGACACACAGAGCTCACCACCGGCAAAAACGATAAAATCAACATACAAGCTAGCATACAAGCAACATAATGAAGGCTGGTATGCAGCTACAAACTTGAACGAACATATTAAAAACTTGTATGTAATTTCTTTATTAACCCTAAGGTATCCCTTCCTGGGGTCCATTGGACCCCAGGCGCCTTTCAGAGCTCGTCTATGATGGAACACACTCAGCGAGGTGACGAAACTGAGGCCATGAAGGTATCCCTTTTAGGGTTAATATTAAATATAAAAAAACTATGTAACAATTACATTCGTTACAAACGCAAGGATGTGCTTGTTGAAATAAGGGCCGTTTCTTCAACTACAGCATCATTAACGTCCACTGCCCACACGAAGGGAGACCTGATGACGAGAAAGAAGCGTGCTACGCGCAAAAATAGCAAACATACGATTTTTGCCCGCCGCGTTATGTGGCACGTTGTTGACAAGCGCGGAACATGCAAAACTTAGTCTTCCGTATCAAGAAGCGCCAGCAGGAAGAACAAGTGTGCTTCGTGGCCGTGCGGTTAGCGGCGTCAGTCGTCTAGGCGTTTCGTAAGCCTCGGAGTGCGGGTTCGATTCCCGCTCCAGTCGGGGAAAACTTTTCGTCGAACGGAAAATCCTCCATTGGGCCACTGAGTGTTATGTGTGTTGTCCGTTGTCTCGTGTATGTGTAATGTTCAGTCTGTGCAGCCTCTGGCTGAAGACGGTGTAGTGTCTTTTAAAGATCGCGAAGCTCTAGAAGAGCAGTACCGCGCCAAGAACACACAGTACATACCGCAGTGCGAATATAGATTCGGATCACTACTTAGTCGCTCTGAGCATGCGCTAAAAACGTTCGACGGTTATTACCACGCGTCGACGTCTAACACCGCGGCTCAACATCTGCGTAACGTAGAAGTGGCTCAAGACTATGCGCAGCTGTTAGCAGTGACCCTACCAACGGGGGAGAGCAGCTTGGCGCAGCTACACTTGAAGATGGCTGGAGGGACATCCACCATAGGTTGTACCTCGACTACAGCACTAGGCTTCGCGACTCCGAATCACAGAAACGACTGGTATAACGGCGAATGTGAACAGTTGAAAAACGAGAAGAATGCAACATGGGCGAAAATGCTGCAACACCGTATGAGGGCGAATGAGGCACGTTGTAGACAAGCGCGGAACATGCAATACTTAGTCTTCCGGATGAAGAAGCGCCAGCAGGAAGAACAAGATCGTGAAGCGCTAGAAGAGCAGTACCGCGCCAAGAACACACGAAAGCTCTACGGGAAGCTGAACCGCTCGCGCAGAGGATTTGTGCCGAGACAATCACGGGAATCTTTTCACGAGCGAGTGTGAGCTGGTCGAGAGGTGGTGGGAGCGCCACAATGAGCACCTCAATGGCGACGTTGCAAGCACCGAAGGTGACGTGGTAACAGACCTGGGAGTACGTGCGCAGGACTAAAGACTTCCGGCTCCTAACCTCCAAGAAATTGAGGAGGATGTTAGCCTGTTGAAAAACAACAAAGCCGCTGGAGCAGATCAACTACCAAACGAGCTTCTAAAATACGGTGGAGAAGCATTGGTGCAAGCACTACACTGAGTCATTACCAAGATTATTTGGGAGGAGGAAGTGTTGCATCGGAGGAATGGATGAAAGGTATCGTAGGTCTCATCTACAAAATGGGCGACAAGTTGGATTGCAGGAGCAATCGCATGATCACACTACTGAGCCTACAAGATACTCTCTCAAATTTTATGCCGCCGTATATCACCGATTGTAAGAACGTTCGTGAGCAATATCTGGTTTGATTTAAGGATGAACACGCTACAACGGACCAGATAATCGCCATCCACCAGGTGTCGCAAAAATGCCGTGAATACAGCGTGCCCACACATGCGTATGATACACTCGGTCGATACCAGCTATGGCAGATTATGCACGAATGCGGATTTCCGGATAAACTGATGCAATTGATCAAAGCGACGATGGATCGAATGATGTGCGTAGTTTTAGTATCAGCGACACTCTCGAGAATCTTTGAATCTCGCAGAGGGTTACGACAAAGTGATGGTCTTTCGTGTTGCTGTTCAACATTGCTTTAGAGGGTGTAATAAGGAGAGCGGGGATAAACACGAGTGGGACGATTTTCACGAAGTCCATTCAGCTTAGGGTAACTCTCGCTGAGACCGTCCCACTATTTACACCATGTCTTCAAAAATGTTTAAGGTGGCGATTTTCTGAAAGTCCTCCCCAAAAAAGTAAGGAAAATGCAACTTTTGATAGGAAAAAGATACATCTCTAAATTTTTGATATGTTGTGTAAAAATGTCCCCTTTTTCGATTGACGCAAAAATTTTGAAAATCGGTGGTTGCCAACATGGTGAGAAAACACTTTTGGTATAAAAATCCAAGATGGCGGCCAAAATCAATATGGCCGACCCAACTTTTTATAACTGTTTATAGTAGCCCTATCTTCTCTATTTTCTACAACCTATAGTTTTTAGGTGGTTTCTGGCGAAACTCTCGAGTTATAACGGTTTAAATGAACCACCAATTGACAAAAATCGAGGGGTCCGCCAAAATGCTTGTGGCTCTAACTAACGGGGGGTCCACCAATTTGATTAACCAAATGCATTTTCCTTACTTTTTTGGGGAGGACTTTCAGAAAATCACCACCTTAAACATTTTTGAAGACATGGTGTAAATAGTGGGACGGTCACAGCGAGAGTTACCCATATTATTAATCGAAAATTTGAGACGATGGCAGAAACGTACATCCGACTATAGAGTGAAGCCAGGCGAATCGGATCAGTCATTAATGTGTCGAAGACAAAGTACATGATGGCAAAGGGTTCCAGAGAGGAATTGGCGCGCCCGCCACCCCGAATTAATATCGACGGTGATGAAATGGAGGCGGTTGAAGAATTCGTGTACTTGGGCTCACTGGTGACCGCCGACAACGGCACCAGCAGAGAAATTCAGAGGCACATTGTGGCAGGAAATCGTGTTTACTTTGGACTCCGCAGTACTCTAAGATTGAATAAAGTTCGCCGTAACACGTAGTTGACTATCTACAAAACGCTGATTACACCGGTCGTCCTCTATGGGTACGAAGCATGGACTCTACGTGCAGAGGATCAATACGCCCTTGACGTTTTAGAACGGAAGGTGCTGCGTACCATCTACGGCGGAGTGAAGATGGAAGAAGGGACTTGGTGAAGGCGAATAAACCACGAGCTGCATCTACTGCTGATAGAACCAACCATCGTCCACACCGCGAAAATCGGGTGGCTACGGTGAGCGGGTCACGTCATCAGTATGTCGGATAGCAACCTGACTAAAATGGTTCTCGAGAGCCATCCGACCGGTACAAGAAGACGTGGTTGGCAGCAAGGTGAGTCGATGAAGTGGATAACGATTTGCGGGCCCTTCACAGCGTGCGGAACTGAAGACGCACAGCCATGGACCGAGTAGAATGGAGACGACTCCTGCGTACTGCAGAGGACACTCAGGCCTCAGTCTGACCGGTAAGGTAAGTAGAATGTTTTCTTGTTGGAGTGAGGGCCTTGCATGTTGATTACGAAAAAATGAAGAATCTGCCCTAGATCCACAACCTGCACGTCCTTTCGTCGGTTAACCACCAATCGATCACGCATCTCTTCATATCGCCAATCTTAAAGATAATGGTTTGCAGCTCTCGTGTGTTGCTGCAGCTCTGTTTAATGGCAAGTTTACCTCCAAACGTATGCACCATGTGTCCTGTGCAACACACCTCCTGTAGCGCTACGATGTCATACCCAGGATCCTTCCGTAGGTTGGTGAGTACGCGGGAGCTCCCGATGAAATTCGAATATCGGCAGTTCCATGTATCGAGCTTCCAATCGCCCGTCCCTTTTGTTCGGTAGAGCATTGCCATCGGTCTTAGTTCGTATTATGTTGCTGATTTTTCGTTCCAATTGTCGGCGCTGTTGTAAGCCGCACCAAACTTGGAGAACAGTTGCTCAGGCTTGAAGAGGTAAATATTGTCCCCTTTTTCCCTTTCAGCCCTTGACTTAAGTTTCGCCTGCGGCTGATTGCTCAATCTTCTCTAGAAATACTCGCAGGCCGGCCGACGCCTCGAGGAGTGGGAATAGGATTTGCTGGGATGAGGCTCATGACCTTAATGGGATCTGAATTACGTGTTACCCAGCCCTTCTCTGACGCTATTTAGTATTAAAATACGGAACTTTCCTACTTTGTCTGATAAATATACGTTGATGGCTGAATGATATAATTGATTAATAACTGTGGGTATGCTCAAGTTAAACAGGAACAGGAACTGGTAAGAATGCTAAGTCAGAAAGAAGAAGAAAGCTTTCTACTGGTCAGCATATTTCATTCAAATTATTTATTTTAATACACTATTCATACCCATTGTCAGCGATACTGCTCTTACAAGACCATCCCCCAACTTTCCTGGTCCAACTCCACACCTATGTTTGTGTAGATAATCGAAAACTCCGGTCACGCAATTTGGCTCGGATAATTTATTATCACCTAAAGTTAGCGGAAGAAAACTTAGCCCTGCCGGGGCCAGAAAAAGAACGAAACTCAGCGGGCTCTCACCACCGATTAGCTTGGGGGGTGTGTGAATGTGTGTGTAGTTTCGTCTAACACGCACCTTATTCGTTCACTTATTCGTTGTCCGTTTGGCGGGGATCTTTTTCAGTTCTTCGTTGGCTGCCCCCTGCTGTTTTGACGCGGATGGATTTTCGGTTTAGGGACCGTCCATATACCACGTGGACAACTTAGAGGGGGGAGGGGGTTAGCAAAAAGTCCACGCTTGTCCATGGAGAGGGGGGTGGGGGTTCGTCAAATGTCCACGTGGACAACATTGACATATAAATTAGGAAACAAGAATCTACAAATGAAACAAATTATGTCGCATTATTGATGAGATTTTCTTCAGCAGTTCTTTCATACATATTATTATACATTAACTTTTAGTTGTAAGTTACTTCTTAAAGGAAAAAAATCGTGGTATTGATTCACAGACTTATTTGTTTTAAATTATCAGAATTTCTAATTACTTAATTTTTTTCACCGAGGAATATTCAGGAGATTTAAAATGGAGTGTAGACCATGCAATTGTTGGTGCTTCAGGCAGAAAATTTTCATTGAAGTTCTGTATGGATTTTTCGAAGTTTCATATCAAATTTGTAAGCTACTTCAATGTTTCAAAATACATGAAGGGATTTGCAGGCTTATCTCAAAAACTTTTTTTTGTGGGTTTCTTTAAAATTTGAGATGTTTCTAATGGATATTAAAGTCTACACCGCAGCAATTCAATTTAGTTGCTTGTCTTGTTTTTTGTAAGAATCTAAAAAATATAATCTTATCTGAATAAAAATCTAATATTTAAAATTACCTTATCTCAACAAACAATCAGACAATCATAGATTGAACAAACATTATAAAAACCACCGTCTTCAACCAGAGGCTGTACAAACTAAACATTGAACAATCACTAAATTTAGGCGATGGACATTACACGAAAAACACACAATGAAGAATTTTCCGTTTGACGAAAATTTTTCACCATCTGGAGCAAGAATTAAACCCACACTGTCACAAACATTAAGCTCAATTGAAAACAATGTTGAAAACTTGTAGGTACCAATTTTGTGCTACTTGTTTGTATTCTATGTTAAAGCTATAGAATATTTGTATTTTATAAAGTTTTCAATTATATTTAAGATATTGTTTACGAAGAAAAAAAAACAATACAAAAAAAAACTTTCAAAATCACTTTTTTCATTTATTTTAGAAATATGATAAAAAACATTTTTTTTCGGATGTCCACGTGGACATTGGGGGAGGGGGGTAGGGGTCAATGAAAAGTCCACGCTTGTCCACGGGGAGGGGGGAGGGGGTCAAAAATCATGAATTTTCTGTCCACGTGGTATATGGACGGCCCCTTATCTGTCCGCCGCTTTTTTTCCCTTCGCTGACTTACGACCACTCACCAACCTCTGAGACTGGATCTAAGCAAGCCGTCTAGGGGCGAAATGGGGTCCCGTGGTTGTTTGTTGTTGGCTCGCACTTTTTTTTTCGCGTCTTCTCATGTAGAAATGATTAATCACATTTCGTTGGCGTGTTTTCGGCATTATGCTTGTTGATAATAGTTGTTTGGCGTTCGCTTTTGGCCCCCGGGAGGATATTTGCGATTGATGGCAATTGTCCGGGGCCGCGTGGGAGTGGAACCGGGTGAGCAATGGGCGCCACATGTACGGCGGCGGTGCGGTGGTGTGTTGGATCATATGTCAGGGAAAAAGAATTAAACTTTTGCGTGTCGGTGGCAAACCTGCTTGGCCCCCGGCCAGATTGGACGATGACTAATAAAGTTATTATTTTTCACTGTTTATCTGTTGTGCTGACTTGGGTAACCTCGACTCATCTCAAATGGCTAGATTTGACTTTGCTTGCGTGTCTGATTTGATTATGTGCATGATGAAGTTTTATAAATCTAACATTTTCATAATTAGTTCAGCACCAATCAGAAGTTCTCCGGAAAGTTTCACAGAAATTTGAATAATTTTGACATGCACATTGATAACTAAGAAACCTTAATTTCAAATCCATTCTTGGATATGCAGGAATGTATTCTGTATGTTATTGTATATATTACTATTGATTTTCACAATTAGATTACGAATTATTCAGAGTTTATGGTCAATCATTTTTGGGAGACAGCATCGATCTTATTGCCTACTAGGTCATGAGACATCCTAGTGTGTCTCGTCGGCAGTCTGGATTCTTGAATAATGAACCTCTAATCTTTCTTCACATTCTTCTTCGTCTTTTTGACGTAAGCTCCAATAAGGAAAAAGCCAGCTTCACAGCTTAATGTTCTATGAGTAGTTACTTCCACAGTTATTAACTCTAAGATTTCACTGCCAATGACTATTTTGCATTCGTACGAAGGCACTATGGTGGAAGCATCGATTTTGGCCACAATATGCACTGTATGAATAGATGTGAATCAAACTCAAATGTAATAATATCCCCTTGTAATCCTAGATAAGCTCTTCTTATTTAATCAAGAAAATGAGCAAAAACAAGGTTTCATTATTACTTGTTTGTTATTTGTCAACCTCGACATTTGATTCTGTGTTGGCTATACTAATTTGGCCATTCAATGATTCCTTTTTCGAACCGAAGTTTTATTAGTTACTCCCTCTTAGGGGCTGTTCATGAACCACGTAGATTTTTTGTGGAATAGGGGGGAGGGTTGATGGTTTCTGGCCAAAGTCAACGCTCCAGCGTACGTGGTTTATGAACGATCCCTTACTTTGAGTGGTATTCATTTCGCCGAAAAAAAAATCAAATAACGTTAATTATGATAAAGTAATGCGGTGATCAAACCTAGAATATAAAATGCGTTCAACAAACGCATTCAACAGTAATAGTGTTAAACAAGGGGCCCATATAGCCGAGGCGGTAAACGCACCACGCTATGTCCAAAGGGAAGTATTATGAAAATCGAATGTACCTCAAATGTAATTCCATAGGATCGTAGGTTTGGACCTCTAGTTTCAGAATCTGTGCGGTTTAAAATGTTTCATCTTGGGTTTTTCGATTTTTTTGATTTTTTTCCTATTTTCCCATACAAATGGCGAAAAAAGTCATTTTAAGGTTAATTTCATCCCATATAAAAATGTATGGGAAAAAACCCAAGATGGATTATTTTAAATCGCACATATTCTGAATCTAGAGGTCCAAAAATACGGTTCTAGCGAATAAACTTTGAGGTACATTCACTTTTCATAATACTTCCCTTTGGACATAGCGTGCGCACGGGTATTCAGCATGACCATGCTGAGGGTGACGGGTTCGATTCCCGGTCGGTCCAGGATCTTTTTGTAAAGGAAATTTCCTTGACTTCCTAGGGCATAGAGTATCTTCGTGCCTGCCACATGATATACACATGCAAAATGGTCATTGGCAGAGGAAGCTCTCAGTTAAAAACTGTGGAAGTGCTCATTGAACACTAAGCTGAGAAGCGGGCTTTGTCCCAGTGAGGACGTTACGCCAAGAAGAGGAGAGGAGTGTTAAACAAATACTGTTACTGTGCAACACATGGACAAACTGTTTTTAAGCTTGATTTTCAAAATGTTGGCTGAATAAGCTGTTTTTCAGCTATCATTATTAGTTGAGCATCTCCATCCGGAGAAACTGCTAACTCGCAATAACTTCACAACCAGTTTCTGACAGTGTACCGCTAGTTCATCTCAAAACAAATATGATCTATCTGTTGCACGCGAATGGATTTGATCAGTTTCTGCAGTGCTGATGGTGAAACGGCTTTGTAACTAGTGGGACAGCCGGCTACAATGAGACCCCCTTCTACACTGCTTCAGAGTCGGCATGTGCACTTGACTTACCACGACAATAAAAGCACTTGAACTCCGGATTGCAACACACTTATCCAACTTTATTAAAACTTGTATGCTTACAAGCACCTTTATTTCAATCCTACTTCCTTACAGTCTATCTCCATTTTCCTTTGTATGGTCGGCGGGTCCCTTTCTCCTTTCTGCAATCACTCTTCCACCTTCCTTCGTCGTCGCTAGTTCGCTCTACTTGTCCGGCGACGCTACCTCGGCTCTCTTGCTTTGCTTATTTCCGTACCGTTGCTTCTTGTTCATCCACGGGCTCAGTACTAGTTCTTGCACATACCTAAACCTGTATAATCAAAATCATTTTTAAGAAGATATAAGATAATGCTGTATGATATGACTATTCAAAGAATAAATATTATCACGGAAAATAATTGCAGGGGCATCCTTTAAAAAGAAAATATTCATTAAAACTTTTAACTTAGATACGATTAATACATATTCAGAAAAGGAAGTTTTATTTTAATAACGAAAGTTACATTAGTCATTTTATGCAATTTTTTTTTAGATAAACACGCGGAAAATGTTTTTTTTTCATATTCCTCAGATGTGTGATTTTGTTTCTATGGTAATGGCTTTTTAAATAACTTTAAATGGATGGTTCTGGAGCTAAGCCAGCATCCGCGAGGTATTTTGTATTGTCAACATTGTACGCGTTGAAGGGATACAATCCGCAGATTCGAAATCCATTGATTATACTGTTTTTTTATTCTTTGACCACTTAACCTAATTAACAGCTCTTTTGTCCACTAGGGCAGTGCGTGGGCGATTCCAATTGGAAGCTGTACTTACACTTTGTACAGCGCCTAAATGTATTCTATTCTAATTTACTATTTCGAACAGGTTGCCGTTGCGCTGCTTTCACTTTCTATCCTATCATGGTAGAATGATGACCACGAGGATGTTGATGTGTAGCTGTTGGTTGTTCCTTTTTCCAGTCCGTTTGGGGTCCATTATGAGTTGCCGTTTGCCAATGTCCAAGTATCCGGGTCCATTTGAGCCATGGGCTCAGAAGAGGGTCAGTGGCAGCTGCTCTCAGGGGAAAAGAGCAAATGACGAAAAGTGCCAGGCTGGGATCGAACCCATAACCATCTGCTTATGAAGCAAACGTGTGACCAATTGCGCCACGGGCCCCGGCAATTATACTGTTATGTTTTATTCTTTCATTCATCGTTTTTTTTTTCAATGTTGGGTCGAATTCTATTACTGTAGAAAGATTTCTTCCTCATGGGCTCCATTGATTCTTAAACTTTCAGGGAGCGTACCTGTTTGGGTATAAAACTGCAACGCGCTCGCGCCGTATACGACGAGCGAGGTTTTTTGAGGGTTTTGTACTTTCTACAACGGCGCGTGTCCAAAACGGTTAAGAACAAGGTTAAGAAGCTTGAAAATCGCTATATCTGCGGGTTGTGTTAAGCGCGTCGTATATGCGTAGAGAGCAATGACAATGATCCATAGCTCTTGACACTGATCCGTAACTTCAATGGCCACGATGTCCGTCAACAATGAAAACTACTGAGAGTTGAATGCTATTATTACGAAGAACGGAACGAAACTTGTGCTTGATGCACGAAAGAAACTTTTCAGTATTCATCCATCCACGTTCACTTACTTCGAAGTCCAAATTTGTGGAAAATCTTGAGCAACCTTTTTCCTGGGCTGCAAAAAGGTGAGTCGATAAGGAGAACGTCCAACATAGCTCTGGTCCTCACAAGTTCCTATCCCATGCGTCCACGGGTCAAGCGATGAGAAAGACCGCCAGCTAAGAGCTGGCCAGCTTATATGAGTGCAGCCTGGGCACTGTTGTCATTCTAACTTCCGCTAGATTGAGAAGATACGACTCGAGCGTCTGCTCACCAAGAAGGAGCGGTTCAAACAGCATCTGTTCTGGCATCCAGCGACTGAGTGAGAAATGCTGCATCGCGCCCAGCTAGATTCAAGGTGTTAGCCAGTAGTCGTCCCAGTGTTGGTTGGGATGCTAAACAGAACTGGCACGACGGCCCTCCGGCGAAATAGGAGTGTTAGCATGGACCCAATAAGCTACCCATAGAAATCCCCATTGCGAATAACATTGGAAAAAATACAAATCGATACCCATCGGCAAAGACCCATGCGATGAAAAAAGGACTACGTTTGGAAACTTGGAACATGGAATTGCAAGTCACTTGGTTTCGGGGGCATCGAGTTGCTGTGACCCTGACCCTACCAATGAACTCGGAGCAAGATTTATAGGATTTATAGGTGGGAGCAGATCAACTACCAAGCGAGCTTCTAAAATACGGTGGAGAAGCACTGGTGAGAGCACTACACTGGGTCATTACCAAGATAAGATGTAAAGATTTGGGAGGAGGAAGTATTGCCGGAGGAATGGATGGAAGGTATCGTGTGTCCCATCTACAAAAAGGGCGACAACTATCACGCGATTACACTACTGAACGCCTCCTAAAAGATACTCTCTCAAATCTATCACCGATTGTAAGAAAGTTCGTTGGGCAACATCAGGCTGCATTCATGGGTGAACGCGCTACAACGGACTAGTGTTCGCCATCCGCTAGGTGTTGCAGAAATGACGCAAATACAACGTGCCCACTGCCCACACATCAATTGTTCATCGATTTTAAATCAGCGTATGATACAATCGATCGAGACCAGCTATGGCAAATTATGCACGAATACGGATTCCCGGATAAACTGATACGATTGATCAAGGCGACGATGGATCGAGTGGTGTGCGTAGTTTGAGTATCACGGACACTCTCGAGTCCCTTTGAATCTCGCAGAGGGTTACGGCAAGGTGAAGGTCTTTCGTGTTTTCCGTTTATCATTGCTTCAGAGGGTGTGATAAGGAGAGCGGGGATAAACACGAGTGGGACGATTTTCACGAAGTCCGTTCAGCTGCTTGGTTTCGCTGATGATATTGATGTTCTCTCTCTCTCTTCTTGGCGTAACGTCCTCCTGGGACAAAGCCTGCTTCTCAGCTTAGTGTTCTATGAGCACTTCCACAGTTTTTAACTGATAGCTTCCTCTGTCAATGACCATTTTGCATGCGTATATCGTGTGGCAGGCACGAAGATACTCTATGCCCAAGGAAGTCAAGGAAATTTCCTTTACGAAAAGATCCTGGACCGACCGGGAATCGAACCCGTCATCCTCAGCATGGTCATGCTGAATACCCGTGCGTTTACCGCCTCGGCTATATGGGCCCTTGCATATATTAAGGCGTATTCGGTATTTTGGTTTGTTTCGTTATGGTCGACTAAATATATGAACAGCGCGTTCTAATGCACATATCAATTGAACACCCCAAGTTCTCTATACAAACTTCGGTCATAAACTGTGAGGTCCGGTCTAATATTCCCGAACCTCTGTTCTTTTTTTTCTCATTCCATAACAAAATTTAGTGTTGAAGTGAATGTGTCGAACGGTGTTCGACATGCGTTCAAATCATTTAACTAGTTTGGTTACTTTGCAAGCTTCAGTGAAACAGAGAATTAAAACCCAACTTTACGGATTCTATGAATATTTTCTTACAATATTTATTTTTCTGGCTTTCTCTGACCCAACTGTCTTGATATGTTTCCGGGTTCGTGATTTATTTAAATTATTGTTAAGAAGTTTCAGCTCTGCTTTAATGAGCATGTTGATATATTTGCCACATACAAGCTGTTTGCATGTTTCACAAAGCAATGACAATGAATCATGCTGCAAATTGTGAGCTGCAATGTTTTGCTTTGCCAATGTTTGTTTGGGTTAATAGGTTTTCAAAACTGTCCTTGAATGTGTTTGGTATTCCTTTGAAAATGTTTTTAAGATAATGACTAACTGTGACATATGATCGATTGTGGTTCAGATATTGGCCAGGCATGAACGATGGAGCGGGTAATCCGTTCGGCCGTGTAGTTAAGGCAGTTCATTTGGGACAAATCGATTTGAACTGGTTCAGTGGCACTTCACATTCCCAATTCGGTTCCGCATCATGTTAAAAATCGCGTTGCAGCCCTGTGAGATGATGACAGCCCCGCATTAGAGCTAGGCTCACGGACCCGGTGGCGTACAAGCAACGAAAGCGTCGAGGGTTCAAGCACGATCACGAAATGTCATGATATTGGCATTCAAGAAACCCTTCACTTTGAATTGTTGTTCATGTTTTGCATATGTACTAAACCGAAAAAGTTTTCTTTGCAATCTTGGTTGTTAAACACCCTTGTTGGCAAACGAGAAAAGCCATACTCTTCAGTTAGGTTTGCGATGTTCAAAAGCAATCCTCTAATAAGTATATGTGACCGAAACGTCAGGTGTTGAACAAATATCCGTTTGTGATTGCATAGAGACTGGAAGCCGAAAATCCCCGCTAGATTTGATTGATTGATTTGTCTTTATTAAAAAGACTCTCAGCCCTTGGCTGGTTCGTATCCCCGCTAGCATATTACCAATCTCAGTCGATCCCCTCACATATTTTGCGGGCCGCCTTGATGGTGGGTATATAAGACGGGCAGTGTTGGGATTAATTTGATAGTTCCATGAGAATCACATTAAAACCCCGACATGATTCACATATTCAAATCTATGGAGTACAAACATGATTGAGGAAGCAGTGTGGAGCACATCATTTTAATTTTTTGTATAAAAATCATTATTATTGGAATTTTTCCAAAATTCTTACAACAATTTGAACTTCGTAAAAAATACCAGGGCATGGCAAACTGTTAGGCGTTTATCTGTGTATGGAGGTTTCCGTTCCAATTTTTAGATACCAAATTGATTTCAATTTATAGAAACACAATTCGCTAAGAGATTCAAAGACAAATTTAAATTCTACTATAAACATCTTTAAACACAATTAATGACTTTTATCTAATTTTCCAAACGTGTCCATCTTACTCGTCCTACTGATCCGTCTTACCCACACTGGTGAAAACATAAATTTGGAGAACACTTTTTAATTATCCTAAAAGTAATCGAAAATCAAATTTTATTGCAAAATCGGTTTGAAGACCAGGCTGAAATGTCAATTTGAAATTGAATTCCAAGAAGTTTTACCTCAATACCGAAACGAAACAAGCATAACACTTCTTAAACGATGACATTGTGGTAAATGTCACGGAAACCACTACTGGTTCCACATTATGTTCCACTTTTGATGTTTGCGACAAAACCGTTGCGGTTGCGGATATTGAATTCCAGCACGGCTAATCACGCAATCAGAGAAACGCTCCACGCAGGATGTGGTCGGAGAACGCCAACAATAAATTCATCATAATCCCTAATCTTGTCGGACGAACGCTAACAGCAGTTAGCAGCGTGAAACTCTGCCAAAGTATGTGCACGTGGGATGAGACTTCCGGAAAAAGGCGGACGCTCCCGCGCCACTTGACCTTCGAAGTGTTCCCGTTTCGTCGGGACCGGACTCTGTCTAACGAGCGATTTTCCTCTTGTTGCCGTCGATCCGGCGGTGGTGCCTCGCAGAGTTCAATTCATTCGTTTGTTTGATTTATTATTCAACGCTCGCCGACTAAATTATTTACCAGCACCGACTCGTAATCATCGATGACTTTCAGCGGGCTATTCCCAGTTGGACTGAATCGAACGGAAGCCGGCTGGGGGTTCACCAGTGGAATGGGGGTGGTCAGTAGAGTCGAGAGTGGATTCGACTTTGGTGATCTAGTGAAGCGGAAGTGTGAGTCAGTGAAGTCTGCCCGATGTTCCGGAAAAAGAAAGGAAAATAAATTTTCGCCAATGTGTGTGGGTGATTTGGGAGCTGTGGGCTAGAAAGGAGGAAAAAGATTGGAAAATGGTTGATTGAATTTTTGTATTATGTAATGTTCTACGAAAAATTACCAACGAATGGAAGCTCAGTACGTAGAACTACATACATCTCTACATACATTACATCATACATCTCTACATACATTACATATCTCTCCGCTTCATCGGTACCATCCACCTGCCTGTAGGCTGTCCCACAAAGTATGGACGCAATCAGTTTTAAATTTTCTGAGCCTGAACGGTACTTCTAGTAACGAAACCTTTTTCTGTTTAAATGCTGCGTTTGAGAAGGAGGGCTTAACCGTCCTCTCAGCGATAGACATCATTTTTTTAATTATTTTATTTATTTGTCACCGTCTTCAGAAACACTTTACAGACTGAATATTGCTTATACTAAATTAATTCTAATAAAATTTCTAAAACGATCCCTACTAACATTAAAATCAAAAAATTCAACTTCGTCGAGTGCATTGAAGTACGGTGCGATGTCGAGCAGCCCTGAAGAGAGATCGCTGGCGCGTTCGTTGTGTCGGTACGAAGAATCGAGCTTGCTGAGAAGTAGCTCAGGACAGTCAATTCGGTTGCACAAAAGATCGAACGCAAACATCCATTGAAGATACACTCGACGCTTGCACAGTGACTCCAGCTTCATCAACTGGCATCGTTCATTGTACGGAGGTTAGACCATGGTAGTCGACGTAAGGCGTAACGAACGAAGCACCGTTGAACCCGTTCGATACGTCCCATTGGAGTTTCGTGAAACGGGGCCCAGATCTGAACTGCATACTCGAGTATACTTCGGACAATCGAGCTATAAACAGTTTTAAGAGCGTACACGTCATGGAATTCTGATGGTTTGTTTTGTACGCAAAGTTTAACTGTGTATGTGATTTGCTGAAGCTTATGACTTTACATTTGAGGGGGTTAGAAGCAAAGGATAAGTGACATAAATCTCAAAAGTTGATTTTGAGTTCAAAGTTTTTAACCAATTTTTCATCCCATACAAAATGTATGGAGTTTCAGAGCCATGTAGCAACGGACATCGACACAAATTTCTCAGATTTATTGTATTTTTTCTGATAATCAGTAACCATAAAAATGTTCCAGAAAGCAGGGATGGCATGCCACGCAGAAACTGCGCCCATTTACGCACATCTTGCACTGTACTTCTCAGTTTCATTTACCCTACAAAAGAGAAAGAGCGAAAATGCACAATAAAATGTACATAATTGCTCTCACGCAGAGTTTTTGTGCGGGTGACTAGAGTGCTGCGTGAGAGCAGTGAGAGCCCGCAAGTCATTATCCGAGTGCGCAATTTCTGCGAGCACGCAGAAAAAAAAAACAGAACTCAGTGCACACGCAGTGTTCAAAGGGGCCTGCGTTGTTTGAGATTTTGGTGAACCAAAAGCATACCAGTGGGTCCGAAACCCGCTGAGGGGTATCAAATCCTGTGATATCAGAGACAAGCAGACGTAACACTGATAAAATATCCATCTCTTATATCTCAGGGTTCTGATTAGGTACTTACAGTGTTGGTGTGCTTGGTAATTCTTAAGGTTGAAGGATTCGTCATTGATATAATCGTCATCATTGATGTTTTGAAAGCAGTTTTCTCGTTCAAAACACAAATGTCCGTTATGAAAATGTATTCACTGTATTTCAGATGGAGAGTGGAATGCAGTGAATACATTTTCATAACGAATATTTGTGTTTTGAACGAGAAAACTGCTTTCGAAATTTTAATGATGACGATGATATCAATGACGAATCCTTCAACCTTAGGGTGGTCGAAGACTTACAGTTGATAGAGAGTTCGATTTGAAATTCCACCAACAGGCGGCGCTAGTGAGCTAACAAATTTTATTGTTCATATATGTATGTATATCAGAATCCTGATTACTACTACCATCTTTCTAGGTTTCTTCGACAAAGATGTATGGTAAGTCAAGAGTTTTAACAATATGCGAGATCCTTCGGATGATCACCTCGGTTGTGTATCGCATAGGGGATGGTAACTTGCTTATCCAGTCAACCAGTGAGCGTATAAGATGTTGCATAAGATGATAAAGTGGAGGCGATATGCGTACATTTTACATGTGCCTATATGGAGGCATGCTCGCGTATGGCCTCCACTTTATCATCGTATGCATCATCTTATTACTGGTTGTCTGGGTAGGTATGTGTTCTAAATAAATTGATGATTATAAATACGAGAGTGACGGGAAAAGAGTATGAGCACAGTCTTTTTTTTCTCTAAGCACCGGGGAAGGATAATTTGCTTAACAGACACCCAAACGGCCCATTTTTAGGTAGTGTGGCATACCAGTTTCGCACCCTATGCGCAGAGATGCGAATCGTCAGCATTCGCGCATCATCGAACACCGCGACAACAATATTCGCGCTCCATCAGACATCGCGACTTCGCGACGTCGCGACGCGCACGTCGTCGGTCGTCAGCGACAGGAAGACTCGAGTCGGTCGGACAGGAGAGACCGCGCCGCCGACGATCGTCCTCTTTCGCATCGCAGCAACCGGGCGGCAAGCACGTGTCATCCAAAACAGGCTGGAGGCAATTTTGCGGTAATCGGCCGAAACTGTAGTGCGGAAATTTACATTGGTGATCCTGCCAGGTTTGCTGCTTAAAGAGCAAATAAATTGTGAAGGCGGAAAACATATTCCAATTTAAGCTAAATGGTAAGCATATTTGTTGGAAGTGATTTTTTTTTCATACTGGCTAAGTAATGCTATTTGATTGTGCAATGACGCTGAAGAGCAAGAGAGGTTATGAGTGCTGATTGAAAAAAAAATGAAAAAATCCACACATGGACTTGTGTGAGGATCCGGCGTGATTGGACTTCCGCCGGGGGGAAGTGAAAAGAAGCACACATGGACTTGTGTGAGGATCCGGCGCGATTGGACTTCCGCCGGGGGGGAATAAAAAGAACCACACATGGACTTGTGTGAGGATCCGGCGCGATTGGAGTTCCGCCGGGGGAAGTGAAAAGAACCACACATGGACTTGTGTGAGGATCCGGCGCGATTGGAGTTCCGCCGGGGGAAAATGGAAAAATCCACACATGAACTTGTGTGAGGATCCGGCGTGATTGGAATTCCGCCGGGGGAAGTGAAAAGAACCACACATGGACGTGTGTGAGGATCCGGCGCGATTGGACTTCCGCCGGGGGGAAATGAAAAGAAGCACATATGGACTTGTGTGAGGATCCGGCGCGATTGGACTTCCGCCGGAGGGAAAATGAAAATAAGCACACATGGACTTGTGTGAGGATCCGGCGCGATTGGAGTTCCGCCGGGGGAAAATGGAAAAATCCACACATGAACTTGTGTGAGGATCCGGCGCGATTGGAGTTCCGTCGGGGGAAGTGAAAAGAACCACACATGGACTTGTGTGAGGATCCGGCGCGATTGGATTTCTGCCGGGGGGAAATGAAAAGAAGCACATATGGACTTGTGTGCGCAATTTCAGACTACCATCGATATTGTAAGGGAATTCATTTCTTGATTTTAACGAGAAGCAACACGTGATGCTCACGTGTATTCATGTTCGTACGACTTGCGACAACGACAGCAAATAGTGCTTGTTGCGACTCCTTAGAAAGAAACCCAGCGGACGTGTTTATGCGTCCGCCTTTGTGGTGTACTGATAGCCTCGGATGTGCTTGGAGAGTCACCGAAACAAGAAGTACCTCGGATTGAGAAACTATGGAAAATATAGAAGTTACTGTACAATTTTTATAGATTCGAAAACCCCGGAGTTATTTGAACAGCATTGAACGCTACTTTCACAAGTTGAACGTGTCCTATAATGTTGAAATTCATGCATAAAAACAAAAAAAAACTGAAAAACCGTCGTGCAGGTAGCGACATTAGTAATTTTGGCGTATTGTGAGTGCCCCAGACGACTCGATTCGCGCTGCAGGTGGAGGAAAATTTCTGTTAAACGAAAAATACTCAACTGGTCCACCAGATGTTTCATGTTGTGGTTTCTAAGGGTTGAAATCATGAGGTGCTATTGCGGACGATTGGACAACCGTTGAGAACGATTTCGGTTAGAAAAGATTTCATGTCAATTTAGTTCTCGGGCGAGTTTTGTTTCACGATGAAAGGTACATTTCGTAGAAAAAAAATCAAGAAAAAGTAACATACCAAATGTGGTAGCAACCAGACATAAAACTAGTATATGAACCAACATATAAAATCTTTAACACATCATTCATTACGTCTAAGTTTGCATTTTTTGAAAGATTTTTAATGGGAAATCTGGCAAACTACTGCCACGCAAAGGCATACGTACCACTGCAAATGTGCTCCAAGAACACAAAGTTGGAGAGAGGCAGTCGTTCCAGTGAGAACGTAGAGCCACAAAGAAAAAGAAGAAGAACCATGACAGCAACTAGAGAGATCACAAAGCTAAATTAAAAGCTATGGTTCGTGAGGACAAGCGAAGGCGGAAGAAGCATCCTGAGTAACGCTATGATTGAATGTTAATATAGAGTGAAGGAAAAGTCGATATTCAACCTACATAGTAATGCAGTAATGGAGGAGTATAATGAAAACATGGTGGTCATTTATGCATTTGGTCAAACCATAGTCGTCTCTAAATGACGAGATGTGGTTCCAACCATGCGAACGGATCCTTCCGGTGTTCTGCAAGTGAGAAACAAGTGCAGGTTTATTAAAAAAACGTACAGGACCTCGAATAAGCAAATTTTAACAGCTAAGAAGTAAAATTTTTGAATATATTAACTGGCACACGACTCTTACGATCATGAGATCGTCTGAGATTCTGGCAACGAAATGTTTCTGTTATTGGCTGTTATTGGTATCTGTGTTTTAGTAAATCAATAGGTTGACGGAATAATTTTCCAGACGCATATGAAGGCCGTATACAATATGTAGCTGGGAGATGGTAACCTTTTTTTGTGTGTTTTTTTGTCGAGAGGAGAAGGAAGATGTGGCATACCAGTTTAGCACCCTATGCGCAGAGATGCGAATCGTCAGCATTCGCGCATCATCGAACACCGCGACCCAACCGCGACAACAATATTCGCGCTCCATCAGACATAGCGACTTCGCGACGTCGCGACGCGCACGTCGTCGGTCGTCAGCGACACGAAGACTCGAGTCGGTCGGACAGGAGAGACCGCGCCGCCGACGATCGTCCTCTTTCGCATCGCAGCAACCGGGCGGCAAGCACGTGTCATCCAAAACAGGCTGGAGGCAATTTTGCGGTAATCGGCCGAAACTGTAGTGTGGAAATTTACAGGTAGTATGTTGGGACCATCTTTTACAGGCAAAGTAGAAGACAGGACTACATACGCGACCCACTGACAATTTTCTCATTGCCGCCAACCCTACGTATTTAGGGGACCATCAAGGGCTAGTGCACATTTTAGATAGTAGACCAAACATAGATACGCGGACATCACTGAATGATGTATGTGCATGTAAATAGTATTTTTCAAAAATTCGGCTGTTGAATATGATGTCATGCACTCAATTGTTGTTGTTGGAATCGTGACGTCATACTTGTTTGGATACAAATTTTGACAGTTCGTTTGGATACGACGGATTCATCATCGCAGATCTATGTTTATTCTACTATCTATAGTGCACATCTCATCCTCAAGGTTTGCTGCGTAGCCATGTAGCAACGAACATCGATGACTCGCTTTAGGAAGTCCACCAAAGTAAGCATGGTAGCGCTTGGCCAGTTTTCTTGGTGGTCTTACCACTCCCTTTGTCTTCGGCAGACAGGTTCAACCACCATCAGCTAGCACCAGAAGAAGTTGCTGACAATGAGGCCTCTAACTGCCACTTCCCATCCGCGCGCTCGGATCCAACCCAGTAGGCCGACGTCAAGACAGCAATTCCTTCAGAATGTTCTCCCCGCGGCCACTTATTCGCTGCAAGGGTCGATTTCAACCGCAGGGCACCGGTATACCCAACGTAGCCAACTCCGATCCCTTGGACCATCTCTTCACAGATCGAAAAAATAGTGTAAAATTCTGCGACTTGATGCACATAATTGGAGCGTGGGATATCACAGAAGTTCACATAACATATCATGTAAAAGTCAAAAAATATCATGTAAACTTCCGTTATATGTCATGTAATTCTGCATGACTCTGAGTGTTTACATGATGTATAACACAAATTTACATGATATATCTTGTAAACCATCATAAAACTAAGTTTACATGACTAAAATGAAGTTTACATGACGTGTAAATCTCATTATTTTTATCTGTGTTGTATAACGTCTAAACTAGCCGTTCACTGAGTCCGAGTGCCACCTCTCCCACAGCTCCAAGACGATGTGGGTGATGGCTGGTGAAACGGCAATTATGTCAGCGTCTTTACACATCCTCTAGGTAATGAGTGCTGTCTGCACATTGGGTATGTAGAGCTATTAAGATGCAGCAAGAGTTTCACTGGCCAATAATGGCAACCGCGGTTCGCAAGTTCGTCGGACGCTGAATAATTTGTAAAAAATCCAAGCCTTCGCCTTTTTTCCAGCACCCAGAGATGGGTAAGCAAAGACTAATCTCCAAGCAATTTCAATATTTCATTCATAGTTCTTTGGTTCGATAATCCTATCATCGTAAGTTTAAGCAATACAAAAAATCAACATTAAAACTTGATTGGATAGCTCTAACAATCAATGGCATCTACTTTGATGTTATCACAAAATACACCACTTGTGAAACTTTCTGCCGAAGCGCATTTCGGATTTCACTTCAATAAAACTTCCCAAAGCCTGGTGAAAACTAGTCGAAGCCGTCAAACATCACACATCGCACGATTACCATTCGAACTTTGTCAGCCCATTGTTAGGCAACACACATTTTCCCATTTCGCCAGAACGCTTCATTGTTTATGTCTCGATCTCGGTTGGGAAAAACTTTCGTTCCATCGGTTGAGCATGCGAGGGAGCGAATCCTAGGAAAACGCCACGCGTCAATCCCGTTAGCGGCCGCATCAGCGCCAGTGCCGGGACCAAGAGGCAAGAAAAAAAAAAGTGAACGAAAAAACTTTTACCTAAATTGTTTTCCCGTTAAAAGAAGGGCTAAGAAAAATAACAACTAGTTAATATTCTCACGGTACATAAATTTGCCGCCAAGTTCGGAAGCGCCTCGAAAGTTTCCGAGAGTCTCGACACCAACCAACCGTGTTCTACATTTCTTTTTAGTGCCGATAAGTCCGATGACGACGACGACGAACAAGTCGATAGCAGAAGGCGGTTAAGAGTTAGTCCTATGTGCCAAAAGTGGAATCTTCCGGGTTCTAGGGCTGAATGGAATAGAAATGGATACATTTGTAGGATATACAGAAGCTCTGCTCATTTACATCTTCCGTTCAAAATTCAAACCGCCCACGACATCTTTGTATTTAATGCTCTGCTCATTTGGCAAACTTCTGGTGAAGTGGTTTTTAATCCATTTCAATCATCAGGTTTTCTCATAATTGGGTTGTTTAGTGAGCATGAGCATGAGCATGAGCATAGATGACCGCACAATTCGTAGTTGCTACTCCGTGATTGACCAGAGCAATCGAAATTGCACAAGGAACCAATGAATAGGGCTTGGGACTAGCTTACTATTCTCAATGTACACAGGTCGAGAACTCTCAACTTTAATAAGGTCAATAACGGCGCCGGCCACGTCCTTACGGTCATCGAGGATGGAAGGGAATGTTAGTAAGACAAACGTTGTTAAAAAGACCGCGAATCGCTGCATCTCCACGTTTGTCTCAGGAAGGAATTTTTTGTTAGTAGGGTAAGCTACATTGTCAGTCCGGGAGTCACCTATGGTTGGTGATATGATTTGACAATGGATCAATATACACAAACCGCCGTTAACAACCGACCATTTTTCGACGCAAGAACTAGCCAAAAAGAAAATTCTATCGCGCGTCTCCACTCCACTAGGGAGCAGAAACCTTTAGTCTATTCCACACAGAAATACACTGAACGCGACTCACTTGTCGGCGCCCGGATTTTTTTCTCGACCGGCGAACCCGAAGTAACATTTTTCACTCTTTTGTGTAAATGCAAAAATGGAAGAAAATATTTATTATCAACTTAAAGTGTGTTGGAAACTAGCGCCGAAGGGAAGCGAAAAATTCGGAACCGACTCGAACCACGGCGCGGGCACACTCGTCCCGTCGTCGGAGCCCCGCAGAGGGAAGAGGAAAATAAAATCGCAAAAATCTAGCAAAGCGAGCGCGCGAAACTTTGCTGCTACCGAACTACCGCACACTACTGACTGCTTGGCGACCCGTCGTCGGAGCCCCGCAGAGGGAAGAGGAAAATAAAATCGCAAAAATCTAGCAAAGCGAGCGCGCGAAACTTTGCTGCTACCGAACTACCGCACACTACTGACTGCTTGGCGACCCGTCGTCGGAGCCCCGCAGAGGGAAGAGGAAAATAAAATCGCAAAAATCTAGCAAAGCGAACGCGCGAAACTTTGCTGCTGCCGAACTACCGCACACTACTGACTGCTTGGCGACCCGTCGTCGGAGCCCCGCAGAGGGAAGAGGAAAATAAAATCGCAAAAATCTAGCAAAGCGAACGCGCGAAACTTTGCTGCTGCCGAACTACCGCACACTACTGACTGCTTGGCGACCCGTCGTCGGAGCCCCGCAGAGGGAAGAGGAAAATAAAATCGCAAAAATCTAGCAAAGCGAACGCGCGAAACTTTGCTGCTGCCGAACTACCGCACACTACTGACTGCTTGGCGACCCGTCGTCGGAGCCCCGCAGAGGAAAGAGGAAAATAAAATCGCAAAAATCTAGCAAAGCGAACGCGCGAAACTTTGCTGCTGCCGAACTACCGCACACTACTTTCTCATAATTGGGTTGTTTAGTGAATTAAATATTGCCATTTTCTTTAGCTTAATCGAAAGAGCTAATTTTTCTGAGTATGAGGTGATTTTATTGCGTTCCAATTCCTTTGTTTTGATGGTTAAATAAACAAAACAGTTTTAATATCCGTGGATAGAATGACAGTTCAATCGATAAAGTGACAGTTCACCCCGACCAAAAAATTTTCTCCATACAAACTTTAAATGCATTTCAAAAATAGTTCCGGGTCACCAAAAATGATGAAATTTTGGATTTCGACTAATTTTTGGACGGAGATTCCGATTATGCAATAATCTGGATACCCCTAAAGAACCCAATTACCACAAAGAAATGTGAACAAGAAGGAGATCTGTAATAGTAGTTTACGCAACAAGGTGCAGAATGACAATTTTTACAGCACGAGTCGTACATTTATCCAACGAGGCTTGCCGAGTTGGATAATTACGACGAGTGCTGAAAAATCGAGTTCTGCACCGAGTTACGTACAACGTTTTTTGCAATTTCATAAATTACCCTTGATGATAGTTTTAATAAAACTTTTTCATCAAACTGCACACTTATGTTCATAGCCATGTTTAAGAAAATCTGAACATAACAGGTTATACTGTGCAGTTGTCACAATTTTTCAAAACTGCGTCCAGAAAGCATCAAGAAGTTGACCAAAACTGAAAACAGTGCTGTAATGGTTCATTACGCAACGCAAATCAGTGCTGTAATGAACCATTACAGCACTGTTAATTTGGTGTTGGAAAGTAGGCCTTTTCCTGTCAGATTTGCGTGAGGTAAAACAGCCTATTACGATGAGAAATTGCAAAAAATAAAATACAATCACAGAATCTGAGGGCTCCTACAGTCACAGCTTTATCGGCGTAGGTATCCAGCACGACCATGCTGAGAGTCACGGGTTCGTCCTCGTCTCTCGTAAAGAAAATATCCTTGACTTTCTTGGACCTAGAGTATTTTTGTGCCTGCCACGTGATATACACATGCAAAATGATCATTGGTCATTGGCAGAGGAAGCTATCAGTTGATAACTGAGGAAATGTTCATAGAACACAATGCTGTAAAGTCAAAGGAGTTCCAAACAAAATTCAAATGCAAGTGATTGGAGCCAGGTCGAACCGGACAGTGAGAACATCAGTGAATTCACGTAAGTGATAGCGATATGTAATGAAAATCATAATTTTCCAGCCTAAAGTTGGTATTCTACAACTGCTAATCAACATCGGCAATCGCTGCGTGGCAGCATTTTGATGTTGCTGTATACACTACACCATGGTTTCCCAAACTGTGGGTCGCGACCCCCCAGGGGGGTCGCCGGCGTTCATCCAAGGGGTCGCGAGGGACAGTAAAATATTTTACTGCAACAGACAACAAATGAGGGAATTTCTATGGGGGGTCGCGAAAACTACGTCAGCTGGCAAAAGGGAGTCGCGCGACCTGAAAGTTTGGGAACTTATGCACTACACTGTATACACCGTAGTGCACGTAGAACACGACTCTCCTGCATGATGTAAGTTTTGGGGTGGTTCGCATCACTGTCGAAGCTAACACAAAGTTGCCAAGCTGGGGTTCGTACTTCAATTGCGAGAGTACCAAGGATCGAATCCTTCTTACGAAGTTACAGTCATTGCACAATTATGGGTCACACACAATTATTAGTCACTTTTCACTTTAATAGATAAATATAAATTAATTGCAAGCTTTTGTTAGCCATTTTAATTTTTCGTTTATAAGTTGATTTATTTTGTGTCACTATACGTATCGCACACGGGCTTATACGTCCAAATATACATATTTTCGATATTTTTTTGTACGGCGCAAAACATCTGTCAAAGTAACGCATCGATTTTGAATATCGGAAAGTGTGTGCGCTGCTTTCGTAAGCTCTGTAAAAGCGAGATTCAGTGATTTTCAAGTGCAAAATGGTATCGTCACCAGAACAAAGGTATAATCAACGTTCTAAATGTAGAAATTCATGTGACTGCAGCTAATTAAAGCTTATTTCAGGCAAAATTTAGGTGACTCATTATTGTGACAAGGAACACCGAAAATCACACAATTATGGGTCACTTTTTGTGCAGCATAATATTGACAGTTCTGTGTACATGGACATTGCATACTTTTAGGCGTTTATCGGTGGTTGTGTTGAAGATTTTGTCCAAATTTTGAAAAATTGATTCCAAATCGTGAAAACACGCTTTGATAAGAGGTTTGAGACCAGTTTTAGATTCTACTATAGTTGATTTATCGAGAATAAGTGATTATTCAGTAAAAAAAAATAGACAAAACATTATTGTTGAGCCGATTCCTCTGGAGTGACCCATAATAGGCAACAAATTGACCCATAATTGTTACACAGCCAATTTTGACCCATTATTGCGGTTTTCATTACTCACCAACATTTTAGTAATTTTCACCGTCTATAGTGAATTTTACAATCAAATTTTTATATAAAACAATAAAAAGGAGTTTCAATGAAGAGAATATAAAATAAAAATAATGAAAGTGTTATTTTTGTACCGTCAAACGGGGTTACTTGCAACAGCGGTGTAACTTGCAACACGATGACATACACTAAATGTGAAGCATTTTCTAATAATAATAAAAACTAGTATGCCATACTATTTCGGTTATAGAGATTATGTGTATCAAAGATCGATTCGATTTAGTATAAAAATTAGCTTTGTTTCTTTGTTTATGGTTTAGCTACACTGTTAAAACGGATTGCTCATTTTATGCCATAAAAAACAAATATGAAAATCGTGCTTGACCTCTCCCTTATGGTAAGTGCGATAAGTCTGATGACCTTGCTTGCAGTTAGGGTACCTAATAGTAAGCTTAGCTAAACGATAAAAGTTTGATAAACTTATCGACTAAGTAATGCAAAAAATCATTATTATATTCGACAACCACTATGGGGTAACTTGCAACAGTTGAATTTGTCGAAACCTTCTATTATTTATCTTCATTTCACGATATACTTGACAGAAATAACCGAAATGGATCATTTATTGATTACGTAATGCGTTCATTTTCAAATGACAATTCATTGTTTACATTTTTTTGCATGTGACCTTCAAACATTGTTAGGAAATAACACATTTTGAAGTTTCATTCATGTTTCATCATGTTAAAAGTTCAATTTTTGTTTATGAACGCTGTAAAGCAATTACCAATATCAATTCTGAACCTAGATGGAGTAAATTATTTCAGTTTAATACCCAAATTAGCGAGTTTGAAACTTACAAAATAGAATAGGTGTGTTTCAATCATGTTAATTTAGCTGAAATTGCCAAACACCACTTCAAACTGAAAACTTCTTGAAGATGACTCACTCTACCTTTTCAAGAAATGACAATAATCATTGTTGACATTTTGTAATGAGTGCTAAGTCACGAGAATCATATATATTTTGTGTTTGAGGGACGTGAGACCTGTTGCTAAGCGATATACTCTCGCTTGCAATAACTATCAATCCTTTCATGAAAAATTATATGTCAATTGGTTAGTGTACATCTTTTCATGGTACCGTAATCCGGGGTCAAATTGATCACTTTAAAACAACTTTTGCGGATAACATCAGTGCCTGTTCAAATATTGCCAAAAGAATTTTTGTGAAACCAGTACCCAGTGGATCTACATGGAACCATGTGACAGAATTTTGTTCAACAAATTTAAACTTTAAGTTAAATAACTCCAAATATCAAAATATTGGAAATGCCACTTTGGGGCGAAATTGATCAGTATACAATTAAGCATCGGTTGGACAGGGAAATTTCCTACACCGCTTATTTTGCTCTTCTAAAACCGAATAACGCGTCTAAAATCTTACAACTAGTGGATTTAATACTTTAAATACAAAATTTAATTTTGAAATTTTCCCTTAAACGCCTGAAGGTAGGCAATTTCATTTGAAATAAGTGATTTCTATTACAATAAATGACTATTTCTTCATAAAATGAACTTTTTATAACTATTTCATGTTCTGATTAGTTGCATAACACCCCAACTAAGGCTCCACAAAAATGTTAAAACAGAAAATTCACGGGAAGTCCTATTATCAATTGATTGTTTAGTAGCAATGATTTCAGCTAAATGAGAAATACATTGCGAATTCCTTGAAAATATAAGGCAAAACTAACTTTTTTCAAAAAAATTAAAAGTCTACACTCATCTCTAGGCATCTACGAATCAGATGACGTAAAAAGTTTAAGATCATTACGACGCTTAAGAGTTCCTAGTATGGAATTACAATGTAGTACCCGAGTGATCAATTTCGCCCCGCTGATCAATTTGACCCCGGTTTACGGTTTGTTTCATGCATAACATCAAAAATTCACAACACGACTAAATACTAGAATGTTAGTGCTGTTTAATGGTAGCTAACTTAGCTTCATGTCCTATGTTGCAAGTTACCCCACAGATGGGGAAACTTGCAACAAGCATGTATTTCGCACCTCCTGATAAGGTGGCAACGTATTTTGGTAAACCAAGTGCTGCATAGTATTCTACTCGGGGTAATTAGCGTACACGATGCTTCACAGGATGTTTCAAATGTTTAGATTTTCAATGATATTGCTTCAAAGTCGAAAAGTGTTTTAAGTTACCCCATTTGACGGTATGTAAATCGATTCATATTATGAAATGATTGTTCCTTGAGTGACCCATAATTGTGCTATGAGTGTACTATGGAAGTAACGAACTACCATGGATGTGTAGGGAGGAATTCTGCACTTGGAATTTGTTTGGAGGAGGGCGAATCATAGTTCAAGATAACATTGTCAAGGTTGGATAGCGGGAGAGGCTTAACAGTAGCTATATAAGCAGAGGCGATAATGGAGTCAGAAGAAGATAATTGTCGTTACCTTTTGTAGTCCTTGCCTAACTAGTAGTTTGAACTAGAGAGTATACGATAGCTACACTCACAGTGATCACCTGGCGGTTCGATAACAAAAAAGTCGATACTGTAGACTACAACAACAGCAGCCAGCGGGTAGGGGAAGCGGTGTCTAGGTCAAGGCCATCCCTCGCAGGTGGAAGACATTATACTTCGACGAAAGGGTATTTAGGGAGGCGCTTCGCAGTGGAAGACCACCGGCTTACTGGTGGATTCGAGCGATTGCGTACCTGCGTCGCGCCTGCCTACGGGCTAGGCGGCGGATGCAGCGAGCACGATCTGAGGAACGAAGCGGAACGAACGGCGGGTGGAATTCGCTGCTGCAAAAACCGCGATGAAGACCGAGATAAGAGATAGCTAAAAGGCCTGTTTAGAAGGTCTCTGTCAGAAGGATAATGCAAATCCGTGGGGTGATGCCTGCAGGAACATGATGGCCAAGACGAGAGGTGTAATGGCTCCTACAGAGCAATCTCCAGAGATGTTGGAGGAGATCATCAAGGGGCTTTTTCCGCGTCATGATCCAAGTACTTCGCCTCCTTTCGTAGAACAGCCGGGGACTGCAGCTGGCGTTGTGGAACTTGCGGGGGTAGTGAAGTCCCTTAGCGTAGGTAAGGCCCCAGGTCCGGACGGAGTTCCGATCTTGGCCTTAAAAGTAGCTCTTGCAGAAGCTCCCGAGATGTCCAGGTCTTATGCAGAAATAAGCCTGGTTCTATTGCCAAAGGCGGGGAAACTACCCGGAAACCTGTCGGCGTATAGACCAATATGCTTGATCGACACGGCGGGGAAGGTACTCGAAAAGAGCATCCTCAATAGAATGTTGAGGCGCCCTCGGTGTGCCTGTGTAAAAGGTCACTCCAGTAGCCAGTACGGCTTTCGGAAGGGAAGGTCGGCAGTAGGCGCTATCCAGTCGGTTACAAAAAACCGCCGGGAAAGCACTCGAGCGTAAGAGAAGGGGGTTTCACTGTTGTGCAGTAGTGACTCTGGATGTAAGGAACGCGTTTGATAGTGCCAGTTGGCCATCTATTGCCGATGCGCTCCTGTGTCTGGGGATACCCGGGTACCTGTACAAGATTCTTGGAAGTTACTTCCAGAATCGACTGTTAGTTTACGACACAGAAGTGGTTCTGAGGTCACATTACCTCAGGAGTCCCACAAACTTCCATCCTGGGTCCGGAGTTAAAGAATGTCATGAAGTACGAGGTGTTAAGGTTAGAGTTCCAGATGGGAGTTGAGATTGTTGGCTTTGCTGACGACATTACGCTAGAAGTCTACAGTGGATCGATCAAAGAAGTGACGTTGACTACCACTCACTCTATCAAGGTTATAGAACAACCCGAAGTCGGATCAGCAAGTGGTTATCAGTGTAGGTGAATGCACTATGACGTCGAAGCGCTTCGTCAATCACTTGGAGTGATGATCGACGATAAGCTAACCTTCGATAGCCACGTTTTTTTTTGTATGAACAAAAAACCACCCTGGGGGACTTCAGAATCTTCCACGTGGTTTATGGACAGCCCCAAAAGAGCCTCCACAGCTCTAGTGGCACTGTCCCGGATGATGTCCAATAGCTCTGCGGTGTCCGCCAGTAAGCGCAAGCTTCTGGCTAGTGTCCATACTTAGGTATGGTGGCCCGGCATGGGGCGCTATGTAACGAAAGCTCCCGTGGTAAGTACGTACACGCTGATGTGCCTGAGGTTTGCGAGCGCATGTGCTTTGAAATGCGTGGCACAAGAGGCACACGCAGGACTGCCAGGATGGCCTTCATGGTCAAATGGTAGTGCGCGTTGGGCAGTTCCTCCAAAGGAAGGTGGACTCATAGGTTGATTCCGAGGGTAGATAGTTCGATTAATAGGCGTCATGAGGAAGCAACATTCCACCTAACACAGATCCTTTCAGGTTATGGTCGCTTCCGACAGTATCTACATCGTTGCGGTCATGCGGTTTCTTCCAAATGTCTGGTTGTTGCTGATTTAGAGGAAACAGCGGAACACGTTTTGTTCATGTGCACGCGTTTTCGCACAATGCGTGACCGCATGCTTGTTACATGCGGGGAGGACGCAATTCCGAACAATCTTGTCCAGGAGACGTGTAGGGATGAGTTTGGCTAGAATGCTGTTTCAACGGCTATCACCCACATCGTCTTGGAGCTGCACAGTAGGTGGCGCGTGGGCTCGGAGAATGGCTAGTTTAGATGCAGTACAAGAGGGTGTCCAGGGGTGCGGAGTCCGCTTCGTAGGTCATACCGGTGCCCTGCGGTCGAAATCGACCCTTACAGCGATTAAGTAGCCGCGGAGAGGAAGTCTTGGTAGCGTTGTTGTTGTGGCGTCGGTCTACTGGTTTGGATACGAGCCCCCGGTTGGGAAAGGGCTCCCTATAAGGGCCGGGGCAGGTGGAGACCCTACTGTCAGCAACTTCTTCTTGTGCAGGCCTAAAGGGTAGTGTTGGCCTTGCCTTCAGCAGGTCAGATCTAGTTGCACGTTGGCATCAGTTCTTGATGTCTGCAAAACAGTTAAACGTGGGCATAGGGTTGACCCTGTCCGCCTTCCGAGGACAAAGGGAGTGGTGAGGACCACTTGGGAAACTGGCTAAGCGCCGGCATACTCCGTGATGGACTCTTCAAAGCGAGTCATCGATGTTCGTTGCTGCAGGCTACGCAGCTAAACTTGAGGGTGAGATGTGCTCTAGCCCCTCTCTGAAGCAATGCCTTCTTGGTGGATCCTGAGAGACGAGGGGCTTGGCGGCATTAGGAATGTGTTTAGTGGGTCGAGGAGAGAGTAGTCTTGGCTTTTGCTTTTGTTGTAGAAGGTGGCCTTAACCCCACACTACCGGAACCTTCCGGTTGAGCGGACTTCCCCCGTATGGTTTAGAAGAGAAAAAAACGCGATATACACATGCAAAATGGTCATTGGCAGTGGAAGCTATCAATTAATAACTGAGGAAGCTGAAATGCACTCTTTGTCCCAGTGGACACGTTACGTCAAGGAGAAGAAGAATTTACCAAATGAACAAATCAAATGAGCAATGAAAAACATGAGTAATAGTACACCATCTTAATTTTCATTTATACTTTTTTTTCATTTCAGATATCCATCGGAGTGCAACATTACAGATTTCTACCCATGGTATTAGTGACTCGTATGAAAACTCGCAATACATTATCTTCTGCTTCACAAAACAAACAGCGCGGCCAATAACGTTTTAATTAACACAAAATCAAAGCAACTGTAAATAGAGCAAAAACAAAACCGCTGTACGTCCTCAATCGAGGAAAACCAGGAAAAAACACAAATCCATTCCGTCAGATCGTTAAAAAAAATTGCAGAAACGAGAGAAAAAAATACCGTGACAAATAATCCAGAGCCCCAGACCGTAAAAAGCGAATTTGTCAACAAGCCATCAAATCAACCAGATTGAATGCAATAAAACAATAACTCCCCGGGCAACGAACGAGTCCCAGCCATTATCCGTTGAAATGAAACCGTTCCAATCCCATCGCGCCAAATAGCCACCGCCGGGGAAGCCTTCGTTTCCGGCCATTACAATTTCTATGCAAACCCAGTTGGCCGAGCCAGCCATGTGACCGTCGCCCACCGCCAGTGTGAGAAAGTGAGGGACGCTGCAGTGATATTCGAACGTTTCGCCCTGTTCTAACGAGTGCTAACAGAAGAGGGGTTCCACGTTTTGAGGAATAAAAATAAAAGTGCTAGAAATTTAACGGCTTTACCTCTTCCGTTGTTGAAGAAGGTGAGAGGAAACGCTTAAGGTGCGACTCTAAAAGGAATATGTACTATAAAAGGCTGTGCCGTAATTGCTAAATTGTCGTCGCTGCCAGCCATCGTCACCGCCGGCGGGTCCTCTTCTTGTAAATAAATGTTTCCGTTCGCCGTAACGTTCTCGCCTCCGTGGTCGTCGCAGAAATTCACCTTAACGTTACTGCAGTGCAACAAGAGCACCCGTGTAGCAGCCACCCACCAGAAATAGAGACAAAAGGAGCAGGTCGTCGGCCGCGAAAAGACGCCAAGGCATCCCAAGGAATGAACCAATAAAATAAAATTGAACGGTCTGCTCTCTCCGTCAGCACACACTAGAACCGCATCAACGGTGGAAATTACTGGAGCCACGTAGCGGAAAGGTAAGTTGCCATAAACGCAGGGACCTGCAGGCGAATTCCCCTTGGGGACGATACTGTTACATTTCCATGTGTTAAGGTGATTTCGGGGCGCTCCGTCGCGATATATACGCTGAAAACACCAATCAAGAATGCCAAGAGCAAATTGCTGGGTGTTTCAGACTATGGCCACGAGGTATTTCGAGGATTGCTTGCTGCTCATACATTCCTTTCGCCACTCTCTCTCGATCTCTGTCAGGGACGGGCTTAGAACGAGTGTTTTTTTTTTTTCGGTGAAACCACTGGATTGTTCCTCGAAGCATGCGATGTTTGTGTAAGGGCGCAATATGAAGTACAATGTAGGCTTGATAAATAGCTTTCAGATGTTGTTCCAGGAAGGAATGTTTAGTGGCACAATGAAAAGAACCCATTCATCGTATGTTTTTGATTGTTTGTTTAATCGGCCCCTTTTGTATCGCTGAAGCAGGACAATTATTCTGTCATATTAGTATGAGATTGATGTATCAGTGTGCCTTTCCCCCTCCAACCAAGTAACGATCACATTTTTATCCAAAGATATTGTTTAGAAGAAACCAGATTAGTCCACTTAGTGGTGATAGCACCTTTCTCGTCGAATATGTTTTCACGATTTTTTTTAGAATGCAGTATTCCAGAATCCTGAAAATACTTTATTAAAGACACTACACCTTCTTCAACCAGAGGTTGTACAAACTGAACAAGCACTAACATTGGACAACGGACAACACACATAACACCCAGTGGAGAATTTTCCGTTTGACGAAAAAATTTCCCCGACTGCAGCGGGAATCAAACCCACACTCCGAGGCTTACGAAACGTCTATATGACTGAAGCCTCTAGCCACACGGCCACGAAGTCCACCATAAAAAGGATCTCAATAGTAAATTTCACAAGGAAAAACTTTGCCGAAGAGAGCATGGGGTTTTTTTTCTACCCGTTTAAGAGTTCGGGGCTGTCCATAAACCACGTGGTCATTTTTTTGGGACTTTAGTACTAGCAGTACTAGCTGAGATACAAGCTTTGTTCCAATTGGGACGTTACGTGAAAAAAAAGGTAGTTTAATCATGGAACAGCAAAATAGTCCTTTCCATATTCTAATCTGGCGAGCTCTCCCTCCGGAAAGGTACCACGCCATTTACTACGAGCATAAATCACAAGCACTCATCTTTATTTAGCACCCATCAAGCGTGGTGACTTTCTTCATCAGTGTGGCGTGATTTCTATCTTTGCTCCACGGAAACCGGCACAGTGTTGATGAAACTCTACCTTCACAGACCTTCCACCATCCAACCATCATCGTCAGCAGTTTAGCTTACGGTAAACGGGCGAAAACCAGCATTTTGTTGTGATAAAACGTGACCTGTTTTGAGAGCTGGCTAAACGAAGGTCAAACGACTTAAATTACTGCCTTCAGACTTCGAACACTAATGCCATCTTCATCCCGCAAGCTCCTGGCGAATCGTCTCTTCTATTCTCAGCGAGGCTGCCAATGCAATGTTCGCCCGTAAAACGAAGAGGCAGATGAAAGCTGTCAGCTATTTTGATATCTTTTCGCTAAGGTCTTTAAAAGATTCTTCTCCGCTCGGAAAGGGCTGGATTTTATAACGATAGAAATCCCCGGACGAAATTTAAACCATCCATTTTTGGGATCATAAAACCAATAAGAAATAGCCAGGAAACCCCTCCGGTGAACAGTGGCGTGCTGCGAGGTGGGGGGGGGGGGGGGGGGCAGTGTGCCAAAAATTCTCCAGTGCTGATTAAACCTTCAATAACGATTATCAATTGAGGATAGTTAGTAAGCCCAATGGCATTTTGATTTATGTTTTGTAGGAGTTGAGAACATTTGAAAATCAAGTCGCCCCCCTCTGCGCACACCACCGAGCGCTGCGAAGATTCCGACTTGATGCGGCTGGTTATTGGATGGACTGATGCGTGCCGCAAATAAATACGATTTAGTCCTTTTTCGATATCGGTAGTTTATCCTTTCCGGCCGACAGGACAGGACGCGGTATGCGGGACCGGCGAAATCAGGGACCGAACGAAGATGAAGAGTAGGTATATGCGTATAGTGTTAGTAGCAATCGTTAAGCCACGAGACTGTTAGATTGCTCCATTCGTGTGCCATTAGTAGCCTGGATGGGCGGCATGTGGTGGTTCGGCTTCCGTATAATGTTGCTTTTTGGCTTTTATTTTCAGCTTTACTGCCACGGCCTTCCTGCTGTTAGCGTTGGTATGTATTACGTGCATCTTGAAATTTCATGAAATGACTTTCACATTTTTGTTTTCCTTGTGGCCGGTGGCGGTGGTGAAGCCGAAGGTGGTGGTCAGCAGGAGATGCCGAATTCCTAGGGGTGATACCCTAGTCTGCGAATATTTGACCGGACGGTCGAAATGGATTTACATGGTGATGGTGGTAGTTGCTAGTGAAAGGAAGTAAAAACGAAACAAAATTACATACATAAAATTTTACTGCACAACCTCTCGCCGAAATGGAGATTCGCTTGGGATAGGCTCGAACGACAAACGGGAAATAAAAAAGGCTCTGCTAGAGATGGCGCAAGTTACTACGGAGACTGCACAGCACGATCTACGACGGAGCCAAGTTAGGCCATAAAAGAGCAAATTATTAAGACAGATTGCGACCGAATCAGAGCGAATGGATTGTGGTAATGTAGTCTGAGAAAGTAAAATGGGAAATGTAGCAATTGTTGGAATTGTGCACTTTTTCAGGGCTGAAATCGAGACCGACATGATTATTAACTTTGCGAATGATCGTTTTATCTCTTTCTTAAGCGATTTCCACAAAGAAGTTGTGCACGCAGTCAGGATGGAGTCAGAACGATTATAAGTAGAAAAACGTGTTGGTAAAATATTCTTCTGCATATAAAAAACAACAAATGATAAAAGAAAAATTGATAACTGTTCAATATTCCATAGAAGTATGTACCGTAATCCGGGGTATCATTGATCAGCGGGGTAACATTGATCGGCTTGACCCACCTCATGAAATGTTCAAACAAGCATTTAACATTGAATCAGTTTCTACTATGGAATGGTATATCGTAATCTGCTATCATTTAGTTATTAAATGATATGCAATTTATGAAAATTGAATTTCATAAACATTGAATTAAATCGATTTTTCCATAACTGTGTTTCGTAACGCAATGAGATACATTGTCAAACATTCATGCTTGGGGTGAATACTAGATACAATATGAGGTTCGAAAACACTGTATTACTTCAATATGATATCCTAGAGTTGGATTTAATAAAAGAAACTTTTAAGAAAATGCTATTTTTCAGTAAAATATACGATTTATTAAAAGTCGGCTATCAATTCCTTAAGCCATTGCCTACCTTTAGGCGTTATTCGTGGTTTAGAGAATTTTCATCCTAAAATAACTCCAAAAGTACATAATTTGTAAGAATTTGGACAACATATTCGAGATCAGCGACCCCGAATTTAGTAAGTAAGGGTATTTTCAACACAAATGAACATTGATCACTGACATGATCAATGTTACCCCAAATCAGCACAATCAAAAATTAGATTAAAAAACCTATTTAAACATGTTTTAAAGTTTTACAATACTTTTTCGAGTAGCTTAACACATACTCAGAGGGCCAGTACTTGTTTTAAAAATATAAAACATGTAACGGTTGCTTTAACAAGAGAATTATTCAAGAAAGATAGAAAATTCTGATCAATGTTACCCCGGATTACGGTAGTAACCAGAAAACTTATCATTTTGATCCATGTAAAAATGTCAAATGGTCCTTTTTTTCGTAAAATTTAGCAACAAGAATTTCCCGAATTTCATGAACTGTACCATAAAATGTTTGAAATGGTCAATAGAATGATCCATAAAAAATGGAAAACAATCCCTAAAAAAATTAAAACGATCCATAGAAAAGCAAAGCAAAGCAAATATAACCGTACACATCGTAGTTGCTACTCCGTGATTGACCAGAACAATCGAAGTTGCACAGAGATCCAATGAATGGTGCTTGGGACTAGCTTCACACTCTCAATGTGCACAATTCGAGAGTTCAATATTTTAAAATCAATAATGGCGCCGGCCACGTTCTTACGGTCATCGGGAAAGGGGAAGGAATGTTAGTTCGACAACCGTTGTTACTAGAAATCGTGGAATCCACAGCATCCCCACAGTTGACTTGGGAAGGAGTATTTGTTAGTAGGGTAAGGTAAGGTGTGGATCTTGGAGCCACCTTTGGTAGGTGATATGATCCACTAGTTGTATGAAAATACACGACACGGTCTTCATCCCGATTATGATTTATTTGGTCGCGATAGTAAGGGTAATGCACATACAGGGGATGACCAAAATGTTTGGGATAGGCAACTTTTTTTCTCCCACAAAAAAAAAATCAACATGCTGTAACTTTTCATAGAGTGCATAAAAAATCTCAAATTTTGACTGTTTATCAACCTATTATATGTGCATCATTGGTACAAATTTGGGCTTGATTGATTAATGTTTCCCAAAGTTAGAATCGCTCGGGTAAAACACTATTTTTTAGACAACTCATTTTTGAGCTGTCATATCTCGGAGACCAGTGAACCGAATTGAATGATTTTTTTTAACGTTTATCGACAATATATTGGTACCGTAAACCGGGGTCAAATTGATCAGCGGGGCGAAATTGATCACTCGGGTACTACATTGTAATTCCATACTAGGAACTCTTAAGCGTCGTAATGATCTTAAACTTTTTACGTCATCTGATTCGTAGATGCCTAGAGATGAGTGTAGACTTTTAATTTTTTTGAAAAAAGTTAGTTTTGCCTTATATTTTCAAGGAATTCGCAATGTATTTCTCATTTAGCTGAAATCATTGCTACTAAACAATCAATTGATAATAGGACTTCCCGTGAATTTTCTGTTTTAACATTTTTGTGGAGCCTTAGTTGGGGTGTTATGCAACTAATCAGAACATGAAATAGTTATAAAAAGTTCATTTTATGAAGAAATAGTCATTTATTGTAATAGAAATCACTTATTTCAAATGAAATTGCCTACCTTCAGGCGTTTAAGGGAAAATTTCAAAATTAAATTTTGTATTTAAAGTATTAAATCCACTAGTTGTAAGATTTTAGACGCGTTATTCGGTTTTAGAAGAGCAAAATAAGCGGTGTAGGAAATTTCCCTGTCCAACCGATGCTTAATTGTATACTGATCAATTTCGCCCCAAAGTGGCATTTCCAATATTTTGATATTTGGAGTTATTTAACTTAAAGTTTAAATTTGTTGAACAAAATTCTGTCACATGGTTCCATGTAGATCCACTGGGTACTGGTTTCACAAAAATTCTTTTGGCAATATTTGAACAGGCACTGATGTTATCCGCAAAAGTTGTTTTAAAGTGATCAATTTGACCCCGGATTACGGTACTTAATACGACGTTATAAAATGTAATATTTTCTCACAGCGAATTAAGTTATACCGGGTAGAAATTTTTACCCATATAGAGGAAAATAAGCCAAATTTACAATACCACACAAAAATTACTAAATGTGTTCTTCCTTCAATCTAAATAGGCTCTAATATATCTGATTAAGTTATCTCTAAGAACAGAAGTGGCAAATCTTTGGATATTAACACTAAAATTTATTGACGTTGATGTAAAAAAATACATTTTTTCGAGAAAAATCCAAAAATTGTCAATCTATGATAACTTTTTTCAACGTTTAAAAAGTACCTATGTTTTAATAGTTTGTGAAGCATTTGCATATTGTTAGTGTACATTCAAAATTTCATTCAATTCGGTTCACTGATTTCCGAGATATGACAGCTCAAAAATGAGTTGTCTAAAAAATAGTGTTTTATCCGAGCGATTCTAACTTTGCGAAACATTAACCAATCTAGCCCAAATTTGTACCAATGATGCACATATAATAGGTTGATAAACAGTCAAAATTTGAGATTTTTTTATGCACTCTATGAAAAGTTACAGCATGTTGATTTTTTTTTTTGTGGGAGAAAAAAAGTTGCCTATCCCAAACATTTTGGCCACCCCCTGTACGTCAACGATCGTTCTATATTAAACGCTTAAAAAAAAACGCGTCAGCCCATTGATGGTTTATAGTACCGTGAAATCCGACTTTTCCACGAAAGTTATCGCGCGCTTCTGATTCCGCATTTAATATTCGCGTCCCCATCTCCCTACTGAGATAACCCACCGACTCACGAAAATAGTTGCGCGCATCTCACAGTATTGAACAAAGAGTATACGGAGAATAAATTTTCAAGCTTAGATAGCTATTTTCGAATTATGTATTTTACTAAGAGTAGTCCCATGTGCAGACGGTATCTCAAATCGACCACATTCTGATTGACCGACATTATCGACGTCAGGACCTATCATGGCGCCAACATCGACTCCGACCACTATCTGGTGATGGTCAAACTGCGCCCAAAACTCTCCGTCATCAACAATGTACGGTACCGGCGATCGACACGGTACAATCTAGAGCGACTGAAGCAACCGGATGTCGCCTCAGCATACGCGCAGAATCTCGAAGCCGCGTTGCCAGACGAGGGCGAGCTCGATGAGGCCCCTCTAGAGGACTGCTGGAGTACAGTGAAAGCAGTCATCAACGACGCAGCCGAGCAGGGTTCCTGATTTCCACTTTTCATCTTCTTCCACATTCGAATACAGTCAGCACTGTCAGCGGCGAACCGTTATCGCTTTAGTTTGTGTGTTTGCTTGTCAGCGACGACAGCAAACTCCGGCGAACAATGGAAAACCACACTTGGAATTTTAACGTTCGTCCACATTCGCACGAATTTTTGAAGTTTTCAAAAAGTGTTTATTATTTTCTTTGCTAATCTAGCATTTCAACAACAATACACTAAAAATGTATGCATTACATGCAGAAATTCTCTTCTAGTTATGATAATAGCCGCTTCGATCGCTCATCAGCATTCGTCACCATTCGCCATTCATTCATTCGCTTGCGATCCAAACTGCGACGATCGGCAACGAATATCCATGTCAAACAGCTTGCGCTTCGCTTCTCACTGATGATGGGGTTGCGTGTTTGATCACGATAATCCGTTTGCTGCATCTTTCTCGATTCGCTTCAGGAAAAAGGAGTGAATGGAGTGAGGCAAATATACCGATCCTTGCAGCCGAGAGCACCATCGGGTACGTGGAACGGAATCGACGGAACAAATGGTTCGACGAAGAGTGCAGAACGGTTTTGGAGGAGACTAACGCAGCGAGGGCGGTAATGCTGCAGCAAGGGACCCGACAGAACGTGGAACGTTACAAACAGAAGCGGAAACAGCAGACCCGCCTCTTTCGGGAGAAAAAGCGCCACCTGGAAGAAGCGAAGTGTGAAGAAATGGAACTGCTGTGCCGTTCCCAAGAAACACGGAAGTTCTATCAGAAGCTCAACGTATCCCGCAACGGCTTGACGGACGGACGTGAGGTGATCGAAAGGTGGAAGCAGCACTTCGATCACCACCTGAACGGCGTGGAGAACGTAGGCACGGGAGCCAACGGCAACGGAAGAAACGACGACGCCAGTGCAGCGGGGGACGGAAGTGAATCAACTTCCACGCTGAGGGAAGTTAAGGATGCCGTTCACCAGCTCAAAACCAACAAAGCAGCTGGTAAGGATGGTATCGCAGCTGAACTCATCAAGATGGGCCCAGAAAAGTTGGCCACCTGTCTGCATCGCCTGATAGTCAGGATCTGGGAAACCGAACAGCTACCGGAGGAGTGGAAGGAAGGGGTAATCTGCCCCATTCACAAGAAAGGCGACCATTTGGAATGTGAGAACTTCAGGGCGATCACTATTTTGAATGCTGCCTACAAAGTGCTACCCCAGATCATCTTCCGTCGTCTGTCACCTAAAACAAATGAGTTCGTGGGAAGTTATCAAGCCGGCTTCATCGACGGCCGGTCGACAACGGACCAGATCTTTACCGTACGGCAAATCCTGAATACCAGGTCCCAATGCATCACCTGTTCATCGACTTCAAAGCGGCATACGATAGTATCGACCGCGCAGAGCTATGGAGAATCATGGACGAAAACGGCTTTCCTGGGAAGCTGACTAGACTGATTAAAGCAACGATGGACGGTGTGCAAAACTGCGTAAGGGTTTCGGATGAACTATCCAGTTCATTCGTATCTCGCCGGGGACTGCGACAAGGTGACGGACTCTCATGTCTACTCTTCAACATCGCGCTGGAAGGTGTTATGCGACGACGACAGCCGGGGAACGATTTTCACAAAATCCGGACAATTTGTGTGCTTTGCGGACGACATGGACATTATTGCCAGAACATTTGGAACGGTGGCAGAGTTGTACACCCGCCTGAAATGCGAAGCAGCAAAGGTCGGACTGGTGGTGAATGCCTCAAAAACAAAGTACATGCTGGTAGGCGGAACCGAAAACGACCGGATCCGTCTGGGTAGTGATGTTACGATAGACGGGGATACTTTCGAGGTGGTGGAAGATTTCGTCTACCTCGGATCCTTACTGACGGCTGACAACAATGTGAGCCGTGAAATTCGAAGGCGCATCATCAGCGGAAGTCGGGCCTTCTACGGGCTCCAGAAGAAACTGCGGTCGAAAAAGATTCACCCACGCACCAAATGCACCATGTACAAAACGCTAATAAGACCGGTGATCCTCTACGGGCACGAGACATGGACCATGCTCGAGGAGGACCTGCAAGCACTCGGAGTTTTCGAGCGACGCGTGCTATGGGCGATCTTCGGCGGTGTGCAGGAGAACGGTGTGTGGCGGAGAAGGATGAACCACGATCTCGCTGCACTTTACGGCGAACCCAGCATCCAGAAGGTGGCCAAAGCCGGAAGGATATGGTGGACAGGGCATGTTGCAAGAATGCCGGACAACAACCCTGCAAAGCTGATGTTTGCAACTGATCCGGTTGGCACAAGAAGGCGTGGAGCGCAGAGAGCACGATGGGCGGACCAGGTGGAGCGTGACTTGGCGAGCATTGGGCGCGACCGAGGATGGATAGCGGCATGCCACAAACCGAGTATTGTGGCATACTATTGCTGATTAGGTCTTGTCTTAATAATTTTGAACAAATAAATCCAGTCCCATGTGTTACTTTTGATCGACAGCCGTTGAGGTAATTAAGCCAATTATTTTAATTTTGCTCAATGATTGTTGTGAACTGCAATCACTTTCTTCTAACAATTTGTGTGAAGAATTAGCAATAAGTTAAAATTCACAAATACAAAGAAATTAAAAAAAAAAACAAAAAAAATTCTAACAATTTCATTGCTCCAATATTAGTAGATTAATTTGCAGATATTCAGACTCCAGGAGTCCTCATGAAAACGCATTAGTGAAATTACCCAAACTTCTTCTAGTATGTAAAAAAAAACTCGGAATGATCTCACCCAGTTCTATGTCGTCAAATGACCGCAACCACTCCTTGACTTCTTCAATTTACTGCAATACTGTTTGCCACCAAATGTGCATCCATTTTTATCACTTCACGATGAAGGACAATGTGCACTTGCCCCAAACACGTGTCACTTTTCACTTTTTCCTTCGAACAATGCAACGCGACCGAGATTATCATCACAACTGCCACAAACACACGTCACTTTTCTTTTTTTTCGCCTAATAATGCAACCCGATCGAGATCCCCATTGCAACTGCCCAAAACACGCGTCATTTTTTACTTTTTCCTTCGAACAATGCCATTGGGCATTCTATTGAAATAGTTTACTCCATCTAGGTTCAGAATAGATGTTGATGATTGTTTTAAAACGTTCATAAACTGAATTAAACTTTTATCAAGGTGAATCATTAATGAAGTTTCAAAGTATGGAAGTCTTTAACAATGTTTGAAAGTCACGTTCAAAAAATGGTTAAATTAGGTTGACATTTGAAAGTGAACACGTCATGTTATTAATAAATGATTCATTTCGATTATTTCCATCCGAAATACCTATCGTGAAATGAAAATAAATTATAGAAAGTTTTATTAATTTCAGCTTTTGCAAGTTATCCCATCAGGTATCAGTAGGTCGGCTCCAGAGGCACGTTTCCTCATAGTGGTTGTTGAATATCATTATGATTTTTGAAAAACTTTGTCGAAGACCGCGAAGTGATCTGATGCTTTTGAAAAAAGTTATAGCGTTGGCATTGCTTGGTGAAACAGCATGATTTTGTTGCTATTGTTATTCCTTTACATGTTAAAACATAACCACATGCATGCGATTCGTTGGTTATAACTATTTTCACAAGATCGCTTTGCGGTCTTCAACAAAGTTTTTCAGAACATCCTAGGCTATCATTTTACAGTATCGGTTAAAAAGTTTCAGACAAACTTTTTCAACTTATGACAAAAATGCAAAAAAGTATGTTTTCCCATACAAAATCCCATTCAAATTTCAATTGTAATACGCAAAGTGTAGACGCAACCGATCGTGCTCAAATTTTACACAGATACTCAGGACTCGAAACGGAACCAAAAAAGCTTCGATTCCGATGACCCACACTAATGTATACACAATCAACTCCGACACTGTGCAGGGGTTCGCAAACTACATTCTCACGTAACAGGTACACATAATTTTGTTAATCGAAATGGTGAGCATACTAGATTTCATTATTATAAAAAAAATAGTTCACATGATGACTTAACATGTTGCAAATTACACCGCTGTTGCAAGTAACACGGACTGAAAAGCGTTCACATTGAAACTAAAATAACGTTTGTTGAATTTACACATTGAAATTCTTTTGAAAATATGTGAATTCTTATAGTTTCAAACAGATTTGCTAATTTCAAATTTATGTAAAATTATGTTTGATTTAACAATCCAGTGGTTTGTGGGAACTAACATATTTCTACTTTGTTTCTTAGTCTTTTAGCTGACCAATTCCTCGGCATCGAATAGGATTTTAAAAACCACAATATTTAACATGAAATTAAGCAGAGTATTTTGATGCAAATGTTTTACTGGTGAATCCCTCGAAGTGCCAAACCAAGCAGAATGTTTTGTTTTGCAAAGCATTTACTGCTTTGCTAATGCTGGAAAAGGGATAGTTTTCAAGTTATGCAATGCTGTTGTACATGAAAAGCATAATTGAAATTTAATTTTAATTAGTGCGGCATGCGTTATACAAGGTAAACCATTTGTGAAAAGTTGTAAATTTAATTAACAAGGAGATTTCCTGATTTTTTTGTGTGAATCTTTTTTTCTCTTTTTTAATATAAATAATAACAAGCCAGAGAAAAAACAAACATGTCGTTTTTTAATGAATATATTATTGAAAGTAAAAGAAAACTATTTTTGAAACTACCATAATATAGTAGATGTCAAGCTTGACAGCCCACGTCAAAAGCCTGAAACTATTGTTATTTCAATTAGATTTCCGATTGAGGAACAATAATACTGTTCGTGCAGTTGAAAATCTGAATTCTTGACACGCGAAAATCGATTTTTCTCCCAAACCGTGCGTCGGACGTATGTCGGGCAAAGTACGCTGGATAGAGGACCAGATCCGATGCCCAGCGCACTACGTCCGACGTTAGGTTTCACGTAAGGATTTAGAGAAAATTCGAATGTCGCGTGTGAGGAAACTTCGAGTTTCAACCGCGACGACAATACAGGATTGTAAAAACAATCATACATTCTCATTGCGGCCAAAACAATATTAAATTATTTTTGACTTCACGTCGAATATGGTTATTTTTACCGTGGATTTTTTTGCGTGAACCCCGTTTGACGGTAGCTGTTTCTCAGTGGAGTCGTTACGCCAAGAAGAAGAAGAAAAACGAATAATAGTAAACACTAAGGATAATACATCTTTAAGCGGAATTGTATAGATCGGTCGTAATACATAATCACATCGTTAAATCGGATTGCTAGGCTTAGGAATCCCTCCATCTCCACCAGGAGTCAAAAACAAAGGTCAAACCACGACCCCAGGGCGTTGCATTACCATAATAGGTTTATGTTACGGAAGCGACAAATTTTGATTGCGACAAAAAGCGATTCCTTTCATCAATTCATCATTCCCGGTAACCAGATTGCCGCCTCTTGATTGTGCACCATCCACCCACCTCTACCTGACTTCCTCTTTGACATGACACGAGATCCGATCCGGGCGTGCGTTGTCATGGATGAATTGGCGCTCACCCGGGAAATGTCGCTTTCCATTTGCTATTCCAGGTGGTTCCCGGGCAATCGTATCTTCATTTTTATTGCACGCTCTAATCAGACACGAAAACATCCTCCCAGTTGGCCTCCGAATTCGAATATTTTTATCTAACTTCTTGTCCCATGCACGAGGGGGACACGCATTGAATCCAGGTCTACGAAGGCTACGACGCTCAGGTTGTGTGATTCGCTATGGTCCTTCCGGCCATCCTTGTGATTCTGTTTACGCACACATTGTCGGTCCTGGTGGTGGCGGGGGAGGCGGCAACCTTCGTTTCACCTTGGAAATCACGTATACATCTTATCAGATAAGAAAAAGAAACCTGGTGTGGGAGAATCTTTCGAAAGGCTGCCTCCACTTGAATGAAAATACATATATATGGAACGGCCATTTGCTAATACACCATTCCGTTTCCGTGAAGAGTTTTATCATTGAAGTGTTTACCCGGCGAAAGTGGAAATGTAAAAGAAGCCTTTTAAGATTATGTCCAATATTTTCTCGACGGATGCGGTGGGAGAACCGGGTATGTGTGGTTGGGAAACGTTTTTTTTTCCTTTAGGAGAGGTAGGTATGGAATGTTCTTTAACGTTCGCAACATATTAAATGCAGATACTTATTTTTAACTCAAACCATGCTTTTCCGCTCTCTGTATCGTTTTACGACACACATCGATTCGCAAACCTAGTTCGCAAAAGTTACATGCAAGTTTACTCACTGAAATGAAATTCTTAAACCTATCAAATTTGATTTGATAAAACGAAATATTTTGCATGAGTTGTTAATTTAGATGTTAATTGACCAATATACCCTTTGATAGCTTGAATAAATATTTCCATGCTTAATGACTTGCAATAAAGAAAAGTTCAAAATCGCTTATTTTGACCAATAGATTAAGGTAAAGCTCAAAATTGGGACGTGCTGGAGCAAATCTGAGCCCGAATTCGGATTCAGCGGCCCAAAATCTGTTAAAGACACAAAAGTTTGCGCTTGAGACAAAAAAATGTTGCATTATGTTACTGGCCTTATTTTGGAAGTTTGATTAGGCGCCGTCCACAAATTACGTAACGCTTTAGGGGGAGGTGGGGGAGTATGGCCAAGCGTTACGGCTCATACAAAAATTTTATGATTTCCATACAAAAAAGTGTTACAGGGGGGGAGGGGGGGTCCAAAATTGACGATTTCAGTGTTACGTAATAAATGGATGCTGCCTTATCAACATTTTTCACCTTTTTTCTCCATCCTATATGAGTAAAAATATATTTTTAAGTTACCGAACGCTAACTTTGCGCTAACAGTGGGGAATGTAAGGAAACATTTATATAGATGTTTCCAACGGTCGTTTTGAAGCGTGAGCGCGTGAGCGTTGTGCGGGTCGATCCAATGCGCGCCACGGTACGCCAACGCGCAATGAAGATGTGGTGAGTTCAGCAGCTACCTGAAGCGGGTGGTGATGCGAGCGGAAGCACAGAGTATGACGAGAGAAAATCGAAGAGAAGATCGGGCGATGGCACTGCAGGACGAGGATGAGGAGATGTGTTCGGGATCAGTGAGTGCTCGAAGAGAGAAGTGTATGAGAATCCCATATAACATGGGACAACTATGGGTAGAACGGCAGTGCAATTGAGGTCTGTTCCAACCTCGTGGGCGAAGTGTTACGATTTGTGCTGCTTACAGACTAGACTGAAGCACCCGCGTAGAACGACACGCGGAGCAGACGTGAGCCGCTGTACCGCCAACCCGCTATGGCCTGCCTTGATTCTCCGTTAGCCGTTTCGCCAAAGTGCCGACTCCGGACCACGATTGATCGTCCGTCACTTGCACCCCACTAAAAACTCCCCCATCTAGAATACACCCTGGGACCCGGGAGTCAAAAGAGGCCTTGTGAGCCCACCCCAGAAGCTGCCGTTGGCTGGACCAGCAGCTTGGGGCTCAGGCGTGACCCCTTCTGGGCCGGCGTGATCAACTCCCGGAGTCAATAGTTGTTTCAGGGGCCCACACAAAATTGTGGCCCGGGCCCCCATATTTGCAAATCCAGCCCTACAGTCAGTACTTCTCCATTGGACCCATTGAATGTATTGTCCATGATAACAGTTTGTGCAAACCCGATTGGAATTCATCATCATGATAACTGAATCATCATCGTCTGATTCATCAGCGTTCGTTGGCTCTGTAGGTCGGCCCATGTACATAAGCCTGTCCAGCTTTTCAAAAATGTTCTCTGATTCTCAAGTCCACCCCCATATTTTGATTGGTATCCTAAAAGAAGTAACTGGTCAAAATTTCAGCCAAATCCTTTGAAATTAAGAGGTGCATCAAATCAATTATGTGTTTTTAGACTATTTTTGAACTTCAAACAATCATAACTAGGGTGCATGTACCAATTATGGCACTACCTAAGGAAAGCTATTTATACAAAAATAACGGGAACTCCAACGAATGTCATCAACAAGTTAAAAGACAGTTTAGTTTCCATACTTCACAGGAAAAATAAAGAAAAGGAGCCAAAACTACTTTTAGTATTTATTACATCGTGTACCAATGAAAGGAACCCTGTACCAGTTATGGTTAAATTTTTTAACTTCGGTTCCTTTTCGCACTATTTGCATGCATTCCTTATGGGGTTAGCCATAACTGGTACACTATGGCGAAAAAGGGTGCAAGGAAGCCGAAATTTTAAGGAAAATGATTAATTTCTACCATGATTTGAGGAAAATGTGAAGTTTAAATGAGTGCGATTATCTTTTGTGAACGTGATCTGTTGTTCACTATTTTTTTTCTTGTTGATTTACATCGTTAAATGGGGAAAATCAACTATGGCGAATAATTGGTGTTATAGCCATAATTGGTACACTTACCCTACACTAAAACTTGTCAAAACTTAATTCTTTTGGTAGAATTTGAACTCTATACTTGTTTGCTACAACTTCTCCGAACAACGTGTGCCAATAAAATTGAAGGAAACATGTGAAATTTCCTTGACTTCCTTGGGCATTAAGTATCTTCGTGCCTGCCACACGATATACGCATGCAAAATGGTCATTGGCAGAGGAAGCTCTCAGTTAATAACTGTGGAAGTGCTCATGGAACACTAAGCTGAGAAGCAGGCTTTGTCCCAGTGAGGACGTTACGCCAAGAAGAAGAAGAAGATGTGTAATTATCGCATTTGTAATCAGAAAAACCTTAAAAAGCTGATTTTTTTTTTATAGATTTCGTTCTGGAACACCCTAATATACGTAATAAGTTTGATATTTTAAAACGGCATCAGATTCTCTCATGTTTTTTTGGTTATTTACTTCTTTGACACCAATGCTGTAGGAGTTGAGCAAAAATTACTAAAATTCGTGAAAGCTAAATGTGGCCTAAAACTAGCTTTTCGGATGCAATCACGCTTTGGCGCGTAAAAAGTGGCATCGCGTCAGCACTGATATGATAGCCAGTCAACACGACCCCTGCGTTGATACATACACGCAGAAAAATCTAAGGTAAAAATAACCATATTCGACGTAAAGTCAAAAGGAATTTAACATTGTTTTGGCCGCAATGAGAATGTATGATTGTTTTTACAATCCTGTAGTATTGTTCCTCAATCGGAAATCTGTTTGAAATAACAATAGTTTCAGGCTTGTGACGTGGGCTGTCAAGCTTGACATCTACAATATTATGGTAGTTTCAAAAATAGTTTTCTTTTACTTTCAATAATATATTCATTAGAAAACAACATGCTTAGTTTTTCTCTGGGTTGTTATTATTTATATTAAAAAAAAAGAGATAAAAATATTCACACATAAAAATTAGGAAATCTCCTGATTAATCAAATTTACAACTTTTCACAAGTGCCTTATCTTGTATAACGCATGCCGCACTAATAAAAATTAATTTTCAATTATGCTTTTCATGTACAACAGCTTTGCATAACTTGAAAACTGTCCATTTTCCAGCATTAGCAAAGTAGTAAATGCTTTGCAAAACAAAACATTCTGCATGGTTTGATAGAAAAGCCCGAGGGATTTATCAGTAAAACATTTGCATCAAAATACTCTGCTTGATTTCATGTTAAATATTGTGGTTTTTACAATCCTATTCGATGCCGAGGGATTTGCCAGTTAAATTGACTAAGAAACAAAGTAGAAATATGTTAGTTTCCACAGAAGTCGTCATAAAACACTGGATTGTTAAATCAAACATAATTTCACATGGATTTTAAAATAGCAAATCTGTTTGAAACTATAAAAATTCACATACACTCCCGTTCAAAAGTTTGGGGTCACCCCCTCAAAAACATGTCATTTTTTTAGGCCCATATCTCCGCCAATTTGCGTCCGATTTCAAAACCCTAGGTTTCATTCAAAAGGTAATAAGTCAAAGAATATTTGAACATGGTTTAAAAGAAACTTTTTCAAAAATATTTGTATGTAAACTTAACCCAGAGTTGCCAAATTTTCTAAAAAAATGAATATAAACTTACGGCAGTGTCGCTGGAAGTTGGGTCGACCAAATTTTCAGATGAGAGCGGTAATATGATCCATTTTCTATTAGCTTTCAACTGCTTTTTACAGAACTTAGCTAAAAAATCTAGAAAAAAAGTTATTAAGTAAATTAATCCTTGATGTCATCGACCAAAAGTTTGGGGTCACCCCTCAAAATGCTGTATCGGCCAAAAGTTTGGGGTCACTATCGTAAAACATGGAAAAGTGATTTGTTGATATCTTTGTCATCTTTCATTCAATTTTAATTCTTCTTGGCTAACAATTAATTTGAGGAGCTCTTGCTATGCTTACACTCAGCGAAAAAAACTAGCGAAATTCATCGAAATACCTTATGAAAATTTGCTATAACTAATTCTTATGGATGACATAAGAATACCTTTTGAAAATTGATCGTGCTTGCTATGACAAATTTCATAAGATAGACTTATGAAAAGAACAAAAAAAAAATTTAAAATGGTGCAGACTGGATTCGATCCGTGAACTTCGGGATCACCGAGCCCGTGTTTTATCCACACGGCTACCGACGCTTGAAAATACCATGTTGCTAAACATGAATAAAAGCTAAGCTGTGAGACGATTTTACGTCATAGAGTGACCTTATGAAATTTATCCGAATCATTATGAATTATTTAAAGGCCGTTTCATAAGTTGGGCCTTTTGGAAATCTTAAGGTTATTTGGCTGAGTGTACGGCGGGCGATCTTCCGGATTTTTTGTTAGCTAGCCAATCCGGTATCTGTCGGCGTGGACATCAAGAATGATGATAATGGAAGCCATTGCAAATGAAAATAGCAACTATCAAGTCAAAATATTAGTTAATTTTGAAGACGAAAAATTGCATTTTTTATGTAAACAAACGATTTTCTCCTCATCTCACCGAGCGCCTCTACAATTGGGGGTCATCCGGATTCGCCTATTTACACATTCACAAAAACCAGTGCTGAGCGGCGTTAGCGTGTATACATACAGTGACCGGCATAAAAAAAGATCCACCATATAGTTGTAACAGTTTCTAATCAAAACTACATGCAAAAATGACAAAATCTATCTCTCAATGAATGAACAACATTCATTTTACATTGTTCTAGTAATCTGTGATGAGAAATATTTGGTTTTTAAGGAATAATATGATTTCTGATAAGATTGTGAAAATTGTTTAAAAATTGGGTATGACTGAAAAAAAAAAAAGATCCACTTTTCAATTTAATCTGAAACTTCAAAATTTCGCCAAATTTTCACGCGTTTTTCTTCTTTGTTTATGTCATTGTGATGTTTTCGATACATGAAATTTATTTTTAAATGAGTTTTATCAATTTTAGGGTGATATGGGGCGAATTTAATTTTCTACGTTAGTATGATGGGTAAAATTTTCCCCAAACTTCAGAAATAATCTGTAAACAGCAATGAATGCTATTAATATATAATTTAATAATAATTCAGATTGCAGACATACACTGCCGTGAATCGCAAGTCAGTCCCATATGTAAAAAGTAGGCATTGAGAAAATGGCCTCTGAAGTTTTCAAATTCGATTTCTATGCGAAACTCTAAAAAATCTCCATGAATTGAAAATTTCTGCGATTATCATGAAACTTTCACATATTGTTTCAAACTTGAAAACGTAACAGTGAAAAACATAAAACTGGCTAAAATAGTGTTAGGTTTTGTAATGGAGGGTGCACAATTTTTTTATGTTCAGAGAGACTTTACCTCTGGGGTATTCGTCTCTGAGACTGCACAAGTTCGTAATGGGATTGACTTGCGATTACTTTTCATTATGGGTCAATTTGACTTGGTGTTGTTTTTCAATTTTACTGAGCAAACTATATTTTTTTTTGCAGCTGAAAGATCATCCGAAGAAAGCTCGAAACGGCTTAATAGCTGGCGCTTAGTGCCCAAAATGCAGATGGGACTGACTTGCGATTCACGGCAGTACAGGGATGTACTTTTTTAGACAATTTTTATGGGTTTTGGTCGATTGTTGCAAAGATGTGCAAATGTTGTGAAAATTATTATGGATTATGTGATAACTCAAAACACGTTTATGTATCGCAATGATCACCTCCATCTGATTGTACTAAAGCTTGCTGAAGATATTTTCTGTCATATACACTTTTGATAATAACAAAATTTCAAAGTATTACAAGTGGTACATACGGGTGTTCAATCATAACTTTAACTTTAACATCAAATTTCACTGCTGCTTCAAAACACACATTTTCACATTCAAAAATTTACAAATAATAAAGCATCAGCTCATCTAGACGTCTTCTACAATATTTTTTGTTGGGATGCAAGGAATATATGTGCCGAAGACACCAACATGATTTGACGTTAGTCTCTCTTGCAATCACTCATTTCATGTGTGTGCATAATTTAACATTATACGGGAAACCATGTTTACCACTTGTAATACTTTGTTATAGATTAAAAGCATCCATTCTTGTTTACCCAAGTAACATTTTAGGTTTTGTTCGGCTCTACAAGAGATCTTCATGACTAATTTTATAAAACTTGCAATAAAACTGAATCATACATCAAAACCTCTTGATAACCTCTTTAAGAGTATCTTCCGGCTAAGTGGACTACTCTCGGAGAGGTTTTGCAAACCGCATTAAGAGTAGCAATAAACCCGTTTTAAAACCTAGTTGAAATATTTCCCATTCTCGATTGTTGTTGTTGTTTTTTTTTCAACAAAAACTATGACAGCTCAAGATGAAAAGAAGCTTCTTCGATGGCACGTAAAGTTCAGAAGGATACATCATTCGTAAGTAGAAAGCGATTATTTCAAAGTAGTATTTTAGTAGTTGTTGTGCTGGTAGGCTTATGCGCATTCGAATTTACCGTGAATATTGGGGTTGCAGAATCATAAAATTTATGCGCTTCGGAAATAGTGAATATTATCATCTTGGAATGAAATAAATCAATTTGTGAATTTAGTAAAACTATCTCGAATCACAAGAAAACTCAGCAGAGAGAGTTTATTTATGTGAGCATGTTATGAAAATGGTTGCAAACTACCAATTCATTGCTAATCTAAGCAGAATTAACTATTTTTCATTAACGTAAGCTAATTCTTCAATATGGCGACGACCATAAACAGCGAAAATAAAACGAAAGCAAGTTTACTTTTATGATGACCGCAATAAACCTAGCAGTGTCGTAGTTTCTGCTTTTCCACCAACAGATGTCGTTACTAATCGAACAGACCGCCATCTGTTGAGAGTATTAATAGTTTTATTGCGGAAATAATGATTGCCAGAAGGTTTACATATCGGAAAGCTTTGTTTACTCTTAAAATCTGTCTTTATGGATATCTTCAAGTATACTATAAAACATTTTATTACTGGTTTTCATAAAAGCAGTCATAAAACTGTGAGTTTTAATTATTGCTGTAATAAAACATTAATAAAAATCAAACAAAACCAATCAGCAATGGAATTGTTACTTGGGTATAGATTATTTCTGTAATCTAGGGAAAATTTTACCCATTATATAATCCTTGAAAAATAAATTCGTCCCATATCACCCTAAAATTGATAAAATTTATATGCTATTGCTGAACTACACGTCTTTCCACAAGCCAAGGCATAAAATCAACGTGGCGAACAACTTTATTCACCGAGTATGCTCGCTAACCCGCAACAAAACAATGCAGGAAATCACCGATTTCATCCACCACCTCATCCTCAACCCTGAAGCAACTCATCCTCAAACCAGCAACCCACCCAACCGACGATCATGCCAGCTATCTCCCGTTCCACCCACAACATCGTTAATAATCGCCAATACAACAGGATCCACTCTATGCCAGCCACCACACCCCAGCCAGCCATCCTGCCAGCAAACCCCACCCAACTTGATCCACCGCTTCAAAATTCGTCTGATGTCATCAATGCAGATCAAAACCTCCAAACCAGAACAACCAGCATCAACCAAACTATCAACACGGCCGGACCGATGAACTACCTACAGAGAGCAGAACAACCTGAAATGACACAATATGAAAAAAAAAAAAACCTACAGATCAATTCCATATGTACCTACCCTCACACGACGAATCACCAAGGTACTGGCCAAGGACTATCCCAAAATTACGATCACCACTAGACAATCACGAACGATTAACCAGCTCCATACTAAAGTGAAACACCCTACAAATAGAGGAGAAATAAGCAACGTAATTTACAAGATTCCATGTAACAACTGTGATAGCTGTTACGTTGGAATGACCAGAAATAACCTGAGTAGGAGATTGATAGGACACAAAAGTAACGTAAACAAACTGGAGAAAATTATGAACAACAGTTAGACTAACACAGAGACAGCGAAAGCAACACTAACAGAAACAACCACCGCTCTAATCCAACACTGCGTACAACACAACCATAGATTCAACTTAGACCTAACACACCTACAAACCGATCATTCTTCCATTCCTTGAAATGTGCCACATCACGAACACAGACCCTACCGTTAATAAGCGAACAGACATTGATAGGCTAAGTACTACATGACACATTCCAGCGTAACGGGACACCGCGAGGAACTAACTTTCGTAAACAAATGACGTCTGCAATCAAATCCAATGTTCATGACCATATGGTTTAACAGGTTTTATAACAAGCTTATTAGATGTACTTCCTGATGCAATAATTGTTCTATGGGGTTTTGGTTCCCATTTACATAATATAACATGTTACATTTCGTAACGGGACACCATCGCAGAAATCTTCTTTTTAAAATTTTCAAACTGAAATGCGTATATCAGCTCTGTTATGAGGTTTCGAATAATAGAGTCTTCTAGACATTTCTTCTTTGGATTGATGTGAACAAGATTGCCAAAGTGAGTTTTACTGAGAAATGTAACGTTTCGGAAATATTCTTGATTTAGTTTTGGGAGCGCAGTGTTACGCTCGCGTGAAAACAGTGTTTTGCTAATGGTGTCCCGTTACGGCTAAAGACATCTAGTTGTAGATCAAATGCTTTACTAGATAGATTGTTGCAGTCTTCGGCAATGTTTTTCAGGCAGACGGTAGCTGTCCGACAGGACACAAATAGGCCTTCAAAATCGCTCTGGCCCTATAGTGGCCATCGGAATGGGCCCTGGGGAACCTGTTTCGAGGTTTATTTAACCTTCACGTATCCGATTCCCGACAACTTATTTTCAAAATTTTCATCCGATTTTTCTGAAGTCGCCCTCAATTGATCATAAATTGGTGCGAGTTCATTATACTCAAGTGGCCGTGCAATATTCGGTACCATTCCGGCGATATTCCGGATTGTGCAGGGGTCAGGGTGTTGTCAAATTCTCTAAGAGTGATTATTTCGAGAGTTGTGTTTGAACCATCGATTTTCAGCGAAATTTTTGTTGCGAACAGTGAAACACAGCTGCTGTAACAAGCTGGCCCATCCGAATCCCCGTGACAGATTCCGCGGGGCCTCATTGGGACACTTCTGGTTTTCAACCTAAACATGCCGTGCGACATATCAATCTCCATGATTTCGAATGACTGAGTCAGAAACGATAGACTGAAGTATGTGTCAACTAATTTGGCCACTCCGGAACATATAGCACAGGTTCCACAAGGATTGCATCGGGGACATTTCTAGTTGGCAACTAAAACATGCTGAGCGACGTGTCAATCTTCATGATTTCGAAAGAATGGGATTGAAAAAATGACTTAAGTATGTATCAACTAATATGGCCGCTCCGTAACACCTGGAGCAGGTTCCGCGGGAGCCTCTAAAACACAATAACACACACGAAATAATCACTTTTAGCCATTTGGCAAAACAGATCCCTTCCGCACCCCCTGACCACAGTACAACCCGGAATGTCTCCGAAATGGTTTCGGATAAAACATGGCCACTTGAGTGTAATAAATAAGCACCAATTTATGATCGATCGAGAGCGACTTCAAAAAAAAATCGGATGAAAATTGACCAAATGCCAGTATTTTGAAAATGAGTTACCGGGGGTCGGGTACGTGAAGTTAAATTGTGTCTTCAAAACTATGGTTGTGCGATGTATCTATCTTCGCGGTTTTTCCACATTCTACATTATAATGATCCGAAGAAGATTTAATGATATCTATAGTACATTCTTCCAACACAGTCTTTTCAAGCATATGTCGCATGTTGCTTTAATCCTTTAAGTGAAGGCTCATGCGCCTTGGGAATAAAGGAACCAATTTTATTTGAAATAAGTTTTACATTTTAAAGGGGATTTTTCTTCTCTATTATGTTAGTTTTGGGAAACCGTTAAACTCGCGGTTTGGTCGAGGTTAGGAAAAAAAAATTATTTTGGAAGCGATGGGATTATGGGGGCTTTTCGTTGATATTTAGCTAACGACAACCAGTAACTATACAAACAAACGGATTTCGAGAAGAAAAAAAGGTTGACAACAAAAACGACAAGAGGGAGGTCGCTAGACTTTTAATCAATGGTTACTAATTTATAGTGATGTACCGAATATTCGGTCGACTGAATATTCGGGCCGAATATCAGCTTATTTTCGGTTTTACCGAATATTCATTTAGCCGAATATTAAATGTATTATTCGGCCGAATGTACCAAATAGGACGAATAATGACTTAACATAGCAACAACACGCTAAAATGAAAAATTCAATAAATTGTAAAGTAGATTTTCGGAGTATATATTGGCAAAAAGTTACCATTTATGTGATGTAAAAACGTTTGTGAAGAAGGTGGCTTTCAAATTGCACTTTCTTGAAAACGAAACTGTCTTCTAAAATAATTTCACGAGAATTTAGAAGCAGTTTGCCGAATAATTAAATTTGAAATATTACTATTCGGTACATCACAACTAATTTGTGTAGTCACGAAAAGTAATGCAATGCCATTTTCGTGATGCATTTTACATTTTTTTTTATTTTCAATAAGAATATAAGCTTCAAAATATGTTTGTCGTCATAAAAGTAAACTATACGGTGATTAATGGGGTAAAAAAGGAACGCCAACCATCACTTCGGGATTTTCATGTTTTGAACGTTGTGTGATTCTACACTCGATTCTTTTTTGCACGGGTCTGGTTTTTGCTATAACTCAGTCAATTCTCAACCGATTCTCATGAAATTTTGTACACATGTAGGCACGACTGGTACCAGTGTACAAAACTTCATGAGAATCGGGTGAAAATTGACTAAGTTATAACAAAAACCAGACACGTGCAAAAAAGAATCGGGTGTATAAGCCTTTTTATACATCATGCTGGTAATTCAAAGGACATGTTGAAAAGGTTATAGCATTCAAAGAGTACGCTGTCACAACAAACCTTAATAAAATATCACTTGTTATACTGATCCATCAGAATACCTGCCATTTCTTTACGTAGTTTTCGTAATGCTGAGAAGCGGGCTTTGTTCCAGTAGGGCCGTTACACCAAGAAGGATAATGTAAATATATACCATCTACAATATCATTTCATCCTGGTTACAGTTTTTTGGCTGAATATTTGATCAAACCAAACTTATTTATCCACTTATGAATGTCTTTAAAATTTTCGTAACGGGACACCATGTCTACGTACCCATTGTAACGCCTAAAGATAAAGCGTCGATCAAGGTAACCCACATGTTGGAAGAAAGGTCTCCATGAGTACTAAGAGAATCCTGAAAATCATTTTTCTAAAGTTCGTAATAAATTAGTTATTACAACAAATGTGCTATTTTCGTAACGGGACACCATTAAATTGCGGCTATTGCAAAAAGTGCTTAAAACATATCTAAACCCATTTTTATGAAAAGTTGCCTTTGGGTGTATAAAATATACATTATTATACTACATTTACAAAAAATAGGTATAATGTTTTTGAACTTTCATATGCAAGCAGTCATATTTGAAATATATCAATGAAAAATTTCATTTTTCTTACATAAAATGCTATAACTTCACCTAACTATTTAAATACGTTACCAGTTAAATTTTAAGTAAAACAAATGGTTTTCCTAAGATTGAATCTACCCTTTTTCATATGCTGGAAAGCTTGGGGCAAAACAATCACTTTGAAATTTTACACCCTTGGCGTAGAAGTGCGTGGAATGTGTCACATACGCAGCAGTGTTGCACCTGCATCAAGAATATGACCATACACTACAAACCGAACACACAAGACAATTCTGTAGACCAAACGTAGTTATTAAGATAGGGCACTATCGCTACCAACAAATGTTCGAACAATACTGCAGAGATTCTAAACGCGAAATTGTGCCATTGCCATTTGTCTGTTAAAAGTTAAAAACAGTTCATTAAGTGTAAGATATTTTATATCCATTATTTTTTGAAAAACGTCAGACAGAAAATTAGACCAATCTTCTACAGACAACAATTTTACAGCATGTACCAACAAAACATTACCAGTTACAGTTAGACAAAACACAAGACCAGAACAACCAAGTTAATGTAAGTTATTTTTAGACAAAATTATGTAAAAGTTTAAATTTGTACATGTAAGTAAATTCCAGTTCCCCTGAAGAAGACACTAATCCCGTGTCGAAACGTTGGGCAATTAATAAACATCGTTTCACTGTTAAAAGACTGCGTAGCCGTTTCTAAGAGAAAGATCAAATTTATTTAAAAATATATTTCATATGTCGAAAACATCACAATAGCATAATCCAAGAAGAAAAACGTGTGAAAATTTGGCGAAATTTGAATGTTTCAGATTTAATTGCTTAGTGGATCTTTTTTTTCTGTCATACCCAATTTTAGGGCAATTTTCGCATATTTTATCATTTTTGCATGTAGTTTTCATTAGAAACTGTAAATACTATGTGGTGGATCTTTTCTTGTGCCGATCACTGTATACATGACATATAACGACAATAATGAACCTTTTTAAAAACGCGCATTTTACTTCACTCTCCCCTACCTTTTTCTTCCAACGCGTCTGAGAGGGTAGTTTATTCTTCCGGATCCGTCGAAAGGGCTTCCCCGCAGTATCCAGGAAAAAAACAAACAACACGGTGTAACTTTGACTCCATTTCCACAGCCACTGGAAAATGATATCAAATGGAAGGAGGCAGGAAATAGATAGCATTATACAGCGCGTTGAATGTTTGTTGTTGTGTTAACGAAAAGAGCTGCCAAGACAAAGGAATTTCGCACGAATGCACGATTTACATCTTACGACCGGCTACGGACAGTTAACGAAATGATTCGAATCCATTTGTGATGTGATTGAAACTAATCTGCAAAGTGATTTCTTCGCATTCCTTTACATATACTGGACTCATGGTAAATGGTCAAGGATATTATTGGATGTAGTAAAATAATCTTTATTGGATGTTAATTTTAAAAAAGGATGGTACCTACTTTTCTTAATCATATGTATATGTGTTATCGCTGATTGAGTTTATTTTGATTGTGTTAATTGTGAACCTATGAAAAATGAATAATAAGCTAGTTGTTATGCTCAAAATATTGTTCTGTTTTCTGCATCTTTCTATTTAAATCAAATTCAAAATTCTAGTATTCCTGACCATACAGTTTCCTTTTTTTTATCGCCTACTGGTCCACAATTATACCAAACAAGTTCGCTACGATGCCAATTTAAAAATAACTTGAAATTGATCCCAACGTTCCATCTCCTCGTATACTTTCGTTGTTCCATTCCCTGTCGCCATGGGCGATGGGACAGTTTCCACAACGACGCCACAAAGGAAATGAATGTAGGACATGGTTATATCGGAACCAACCCCTATCACTTTACTACTCTTCGGCTGGTATCTACTCTGCCCCCGCCTCCCATAGTCAGTGATGGAATACGTGTTTTTCCAGTGGCTGAATCCTCACACGTCGCCGGCCGTGGGTTGGTGTGGGTCTAGTGGAAGAAAAACGATGAAAGTTTTTCTTACCCTCATTTGTCATTTTTGGTGGATTTTTGCGATTTCGTTATGCATGAACGATTCATCACGGTACGGGAGTGGGATGTAGCGGGAAACTTCTATATGGTGGTGTTTGATGACAATGCCTAACTCCCACCCACCCGTTCGGGACGGCGGCGATGTGTTTTGATACGCACCAGGGCAGAGTCGGCCGGATTGTGTTCCTCCTGTTGTTAAAATGAAATTGCCACGTTATTTGATGTAATCGGTAATCGGGCGAAATAGCCTGCACGCCGTATCGAATGATAACGGTCAGCGATGCGTAAACTTTGCAGCCTCCCGTGGTATGGTAGTCCGAAGCACCTTCTTTCCCCGCAAAGATATCCACAAAGCCACCTGGAGATCACCCGACCAACAAACAGAAAATCAAATCGACCACGTTCTAATCGACGGTAAATTCTTCTCGGATATAACCAACGTCCGCACATACCGTAGTGCAAATATAGATTCGGATCACTATTTAGTGATTTAGTGCGCTCAAACCTTTTGACATTTATCACCACGCGTCGAAGTCGAACGCCGCGGCTCAACATCGAGCAGCTGCGTAACGTAGAAGTGGCTCAAGACTACGCGCAGCAGTTAGCAGTGGCCCTACCAACGGAAGAGAAGCTTGGCGCAGCTACACTTGAAGATGGCTGGAGGGACATCCGATCCGCCATAGGTAGTACCTCGGCTACAGCACTAGGCCTCGCGACTCCGAATCACAGAAACGACTGATACGACGGCGAATGTGAACAGTTGAAAAACGAGAAGAATGCAGCATGGGCGAGAATGCTGCAACACCGTACGAGAGCGAATGAGGCACGTTACAAACAGGCACGGAACAGGCAGAACTCTTCCGGATCTGCCGGATGAAGAAGCGACAGCAGGAAGAACGAGATCGCGAAGCGATGGAAGAGCTGTACCGCGCTAAGGACACACGAAAGTTCTACGAGAAGCTGAACCGCTCGCGCAGAGGCTTTGTGCCACAAGCCGACATGTGCCGAGATAATTACGGGAATATTCTCACGAGCAAGCGTGAGGTGGTCGAGAGGTAGCGGCAGCATTACGATGAGCATCTCAATGGCGACGTTGCAAGTACCGAAGGTGGCGTGGTAACAGATCTAGGAGTATGTGCACAGGACGAACGACTTCCGGCCCCTGACCACCAAGAGATTGAGGAGGAGGTTGGCTGGTTGAAAAACAACAAAGCCGCTGGAGCAGATCAACTACCAAGCAAGCTTCTTAAATACGGTGGAGAAGCACTGGTGAGAGCACTACACTGGTTAGTTACCAAGATGTGGGAGGAGGAAGTATTACCGAAGGAATGGATGGAAGGTATCGTGTGTCCCATCTACAAAAAGGGCGACAAGTTGGATTGCGGGAACTACCGCGCGATCATACTACTGAACGCTGCCTACAAGATACTCTCTCAAATTTTATGCCGCCGACTATCATCGATTGCAAGAGAGTTCGTGGGGCAATATCAGGCTGGATTTATGGGTGAACGCGCTACAACGGACCAGATGTTCGCCATACGCCAGGTGTTGCAGAAATGCCGCGAATACAACGTGCCCACACATCACTTGTTCATCGATTTCAAATCGGCGTATGATACAATCGATCGAGAACAGCTTTGGCAGATTATGCACGAATACGGATTCCCGGATAAACTGACACGGTTGATCAAGGCGACGATGGGGACACTCTCGAGTCCCTTCGAATCTCGCAGATGGTTACGGCAAGGTGATGGTCTTTCGTGCTTGCTGTTCAACATTGCTTTAGAGGGTGTAATTAGGAGAGCGGGGATAAACACGAGTGGAACAATTTTCACGAAGTCCGTTCAGCTGCTTAGTTTCGCTGATGATATTGATATCATTACTCGTAAATTTGAGACGATGGCGGAAACGTACATCCGACTAAAGAGTGAAGCCAGACGAATCGGATTACTCATTAATGTGTCAAAGACAAAATACATAATGGCAAAGGGCTCCAGGGAGGCACCACCGCGCCCGCCACCCCGAATTTCTATCGACGGTGATGAAATCGAGGCGGTTGTAGAATTCGTGTACTATGGCTCACTGGTGACCGCCGACAATGACACCAGCAGAGAAATTCAGAGACGCAATGTGGCAGGAAATCGAGCTTGCTTTGGACTCCGCAGAAATTTACGATCGAATAAAGTTCGCCGATATACGCATTTAACTATCTACAAAACGCTGATTAGACCGGTAGTCCTCTATGGGCACGAAACATGGACTCTACGTTCAGGGGATCAACGCGCCTTTAGAGTTTTTGAACGGTGTTGCGTACCATCTACGGCGGAGTGCAGATGGAAGACGGGACTTGGAGAAGGCGAATGAACCACGAGCTACATCAGCTGCTGAGAGGGCCAACCATCGTCCACACCGCGAAAATCGGGAGGCTACGGTGGGCGGGTCACGTCATCAGGATGCTGGATAGCAACCCGACTAAAATGGCTCTCAAGAGTCATCCGACCGGAACAAGAAGACGTGGTGCGCGGCGAGCTAGGTGGCTCGATCAAGTGAAGGACGATCTGCGGACCCTTCGCAGAGTGCGGAACTGGACACACACAGCCACGGACGATTTTTCCTGATTTTTCGGTACAGATTACAGATTTTTAGGAGAGGGTACAGAATGATACAGCTTTTTTGAAATTAAGAAATGGTTTATTTAAATTCAACATAAACAAATTTTTAGTAATGATTATGGTTTTTAACTCAAAATTTGTTTCAGTTAAAAAAAATGTTTGCAATTCACTAAACAGCTTACCAAAATAAACAGTTTTTCATCGATGAAAAGGTATTTGATGCCCTTTTTAGCACATTCTAGGTCAAATGTGTTACAGATTTTCAGAATATCTGGTATAGATTGAAAAAATTTTTGAGCCTCCGTTTCAAATAAAAATGTGGCAATACTGGCTGCCAATGAAAAAACCATTTTGTTAGGTCAAATCAAAGGTCAAATAATCCATAATACAGTCACAGTTTTCACATTCATTATAATTATATTCATTTCATCAGTATTTTCTGAAGAGTTGTTCAAAACTGATTATTTTAGAAGAAAGTGTGTTTGTGTGTATCACGATTGCTTACTAAATTTCACCAAAATCGATTCAGCACTTGAGATACCAGCAACTTCCAGTATCCATTTTGAAAATTGATCATAAATGTACAAAGTTCTTTTAAGCCTGTTCACGTTGAATTTCGGACATCATATTGCTGGTATTACAATCCAGTGACGCAAATATAAGTAAATGTCGGTGCTTTCTATATAATTTAAACATCAATCTAGAAGACAATCTTCATTTCATTCAAATCTGTTTTTGTTCTTCAAAGTTCTAAATGTTATGAAAATGGGTTTTGTGAAAATGCTTTTTAAATATTATAAAGTTCAGTTTTTGTCATCAAAAATCATCTGCCTTCCTAAAACGAAATGTGGTCATGTGTTGGTGTATCTTCTAGATTCACAAGAGATTCGCTTGCTGATAAATTTGAAACAGCTAGTAATTGTTCCCTGACCTCCAGATTTGAATTTATAATTTCTCCGTTAGATTTTTTCTATGCAAAATCTAATATTTTTAACTTTGTAATGCTCAACTACCACTTACTTCCACCTTCAAATATTATTTTTTTTCATTCGTTGATAAACAGATTCTCAAACAGCCAACTCAACAAGTAAACCAAATCCGAACTCATTGTCCCCCATATGAAGCCCACAAAGCTAAACTGCGTTCCATATACATTTCACTCCCTTGGGGCCCACCCTGTTCACGCACGTAATCATGTATCGGTTGTGGAAGCGAAGCGGTACCGAAAAACAAGTAGATTCAACTTCGGAGTAATTTGGTTGATTTATGGGGAAAAGCTATTTAGTAATTCTGCCCTCATAAATTATAGCCCGACACCAGCAAAAAATGTAAAATTTTATTAGACAGGCAAATTCAACGAGTGGGAAACTTTTACCCTATATTGTTCTACGACACCGTCGTCGACTACCACAAAAGAGCGAAAAAGGCTTACGTTCGGCTCCAGAGCGCTTTCAACTTCGAGACGCAACAACTAAGCCAAATAATATCCTAAAATGCAAAAAAAAGTGTAGTCTACACGGAAATTTAACCCTTCTTTCCCCAGAGGAAATTACATGCGAAAGGCCAAAAATGACACACACCAAACAACGGTTCGGTATCGAGGGACCTTCCTCCGGTCATCCTCCTTTTGGTGATATTCAGGGCGTGATGAAGGTTGGTCCCGATCCCCCTTGTTCGGGCTTTCGGTGGAAATGATTTTCTTATCAACCTTTGCCGTGTTGACCGTTGGTCACTACATCGCACCGAGTCTTGGTTATGGGTACGGAAGGACCGAGTGGAATTGTCCAAAATTAGCAAACCAAACAAAAACTGACGGGGTCCACCCAGGACGTGTTTACTGCTTTTGCACCCAGAGCCAATAGGGTCACGGCTGTCGGAGGATGTGGGAAATAATGGTACCCACTGAGACTGAGGGTGTTGCCTGCGAGGGAAGTGAGTGCGGTTTCAGGGTGGGAAATTAAATTGCCTCGTTGGAGTGAACGGTCTTCATAAATTTTGGGAAAAGGCGAAAGGGAAAACCTAACATACATGTAATTGCTGCAAAAAGAACGAGGTGGTTCAGAATTTAATTGCTGAAACTTTCTACATTCAGTGTCAACTGGTTTCAAATACTGCTGAAAGTTTCTGTTTTTTTCTGTTGCTGAGAAATTTTCAGAAAGCGTTCTATAACACTTTCACAGCTATTGACTGAGGACGTTCGTTGCCATTTTCTCATTGTTGAATTCTGTATTGAGTGGGGGGTTTACATTTAGGACGAAGGGTAGCGTCTCTCTGCCCTTTCTCTTCAACGTCCCACTGAATCACTTTTAAACCCATTTTTAACCCTCTCCTTGCATTAAGGGTCATTTTTTACCCAAAACGTGCACCGCGTCAGTAACCTATTCCAGCTGCCTTATTTCATGTTGATAACTAAATATGAAATTGAACAAAATATAGTTAACATAGGTTGGTTAAAAACAAAATTGTCAAACGGAAAATTATTAGGTAACAAGTGTTATCATTTTGTTACTCATTGCTGCTCGGATTGCTGGACCACCAAGTCCATTGCTGGTCCATTCAAAAATCGAAAATTTTGTAAGGACAAACGTCTACGAGGGTCTGAGATGGGCTAATGAGTCGACGTACAGTGTATCAAACAATTGTCCGTATAGCACTACAAAAATATGAAAAATTTGCTTATGTAGTTGACGATATTTAAAAAAAAATACCATATTTCGCACATAAAATCTGCCAAACGTTTTCCACCAATAAAAATGCATTAACTGAACGAAAAATGCATCGGACGTACTCTTCATATGTAGTTTAGTAGGTCCTGTATAAAAATATTACATTAAGAGAGTTTAAAAAGGTTGAAACCACTTGGCACTTTTATTGATAAATATATAAATAAATAAATAAATATGATAAATTTCCAAATAATACTCTGAACATATGCGGATTTTTTATATTGCCTTTCTCGTACACTAAGTGTACTGGAAAGGCTATATGTTCACTCCAAAAATGACATTTTGATAGAAGGCCCGGAGGGTCGAGTCACATATACCAATCAACTCAGCTCGACGAATTGAGGTGATGTCTGTGTGTGTGTGTGTGTGTGTGTGTATGTGTGTGTGTGAGTATGTGTGTGTACAAAATAAACTCACATCACTTTTTGGCAGTAAACCTCAACCGATTTTTATGACCGATGTTTCATTCGACGCGGAATCTGGTCCCATTGTTTCCTATTGAAAATGGTTCGGATCGGTTCAGCCGTTCCGGAGTTATGGCCATTTAGGTGTTCCGGATCGGTACCCCAGGGAGAGGCCAGATATGAAAATGCTACAAAACCATGCATTCGACATATCAGACCGCGGCTTTTTCCATAACCTGACAAACGGTAAGCAGGAAAATACTCTCAGTCGATATATGAACCAGTAGTATTCCGGAATCGGTTCCGGATGTCCCGCCGGAGGTGGCCAAATATAAAAGTGAGCCAAATCCATGCATGCGACACATCAAATAGCGGCTTTTTCGATAACCTGATGAACAGTGAGCTGGAATATAGCCTTTGACTCAGCAGAGACTACTGGTAGTGTTCCGGAACCGGTTCCGGGTGCCCCGCCGGAAGTGGCCAAATATAAAATTGAACCAAACACATACATGCGACACATCAAATCGCGTCTCTATAGATAATCTGATGAACAGTTAGCAATGAAATGGAATCAGACTACATTTAGGAAAACCAGTAGTATTCCGGAACCAGTTCCGTGTGTCCCGCCGGAAGTGTTCAAATGTAGATGGGAACCAAACCCATTTAATGCGACACATTAAATAGCTGCTTTTTCGATAACCTGAAGAACGGTAAGCAGGAAAATAGCTTTAGATCACAGCAGAGACTACCGGTAGTGTTCCGGAACCGGCTCCGGATGTCCCGCCGGAAGTGGTCAAATGTAGATAGGAAACAAACCCAAGCATACGACATATCATATTGCAGCTTTTCCGATAACCTGAAGAACGGTAAGCAGGAAAATAGCCTTTAATCACAGCAGAGACTACCGGTTGTGTTCCGGAACCGGCTCCGGATGCCCCGCCGGAAGTGGCCCAATATAAAAGTGAACCAAACCTATGCATGCGACACATCAAATAGCGGCTTTTTCGATAACCTGGTGAACGGATAGCAACCAGTGAGACAACCAGTAATATTCCGGAACCGGTTCCGGGTGTCTTGCTGAAAGTGGTCAAATGCATATAAGAGCCAAACCCATGCATGCGACATATCAAACCACGGCTTTTTCGATAACCTGATGAACGATTTACAAAAAATAGTCTCAGATCACATTAGAGTCTACCGGTAGAACCCGTTTTGTATGTCCCGCCAGAATGACCAAAATGTAAAATGAATCAAATCCATGCATGCACATCAATTTTCGGCTTTTCAGAAAACCTGTTGAACAGTTAGCAAGAGACTAGTCTTATACCATATTTGAGACAATAGGTACAGTCTTGGAACCGGTTCCGGGTATCTCACAGGAAGTGGTAAAAACAGTGAAAATAAACAATGCAAGCGATAAATATGTGTAAGAGAACAAAATCTTGACAAAACTGATGCGGTTTCATCAAATCACATCTTCTCATATTCTTGAGGTGTAAATATACAGTAGAATGGGGGTTCCATGAGAAAATTGAAATTTAATCGCATTAACCTCGAGAAAAGCTTTTCAATCCCCTTTTGCGTCTGTGATATGGTTCTAATTTGAATTGGATTTAGTACGAAAAATTTCACTTGCTTCCATTTTTTGGTCAAATTTTTTGAATCTAGTAACCAATGATAATAAAATATAGCCTGAAGCTAGGCCTGAAGTGTGCAGGAAAAAGTTTATCGAAGACTGTAAAGTGATTTTTGGTTGTGAAATATATTATATTTAAGCTTGTTATTCTCGTCTTGGTATTGATGGTATTCCAGTAATAGTAAAGGTGGTCACGCAGTCAACTAAGAGGTCTGATATTTTTCAGCTCTGCCTATACATTGAACATAACACCGGAAATATGTGCCATCAGTAACTTGATGGCTTGGATTCTTGCTTTCATAAATAAATTATTCACAGGATTCAGGATGCTTACGTCGACGGAAAGATCAAGAGTGCATATTCGACGAGAAAGGCACTATCACCACTAGGTGGATTAATCCGGTTTTTGCCTTTCTCGTGCAGCAAGGTGTACCGAAAGGCTATATGTTCACTCCAAAAACGAAAATTTGATAGAGCCTCCGGAAGGGTCAAGTCTTATATACCAATCGACTCAGCTCGACGAATTGAGGTGATGTCTGTGTGTGTATGTATGTGTGTGTGTATGTATGTGTGTGTGTGCGTATGTGTGTATGTGTACAAAAAAAACTCACATCACTTTTTGGCAGTAAACCTCAACCGATTTTAATGACCGACGGTTCATTCGACGCGGAATCTGGTCCCATTGTTTCCTATTGAAAATGGTTTAGATCGGTCCAGCCGTTCCGGAGTTATGGCCATTTAGACGATCCGGACCGGTACCCCAGGAAGGGACCAGATATGAAAACGCTACAAACCCATCCATGCGACACATCAAACTACGGCATTTTCGATAACTTGATGAATGGTCGGCAGAAAAATAGTCTCAGACCATATCTGAACCGGTAGTGTCCCGGAACCGGTTCCTGGTGTCCTGCCGGAAGTGGCCAAACATAAAAGTGAACTAAACCCATGCATGTGACATATCAAACCGCGGTTTTTTCGATAACGCGATGAACAGTAAGCAGGAATACTTTCTCAGACCATATCGGAACCGGTAGTGTTCCGGAACCGGTTCCAAATGTCCCGCCGGAGGTGGCCTAGTATAAAAGTTAACCAAACCCATGCATGCGACATATCAAATAGTGACTTTTTTGATATCCTGATGTACAGTAAGCAGGATAATATTGTCAGACCATATCTGAACCGGTTGTGTTCCGGAACCGGCTCCGGGTGTCTTGTTGGAAGTGGCCAATATAAAATTGAACTAAAACCATGCATGCGACATATCAAACCGCAGCTTTTTCGGTAACCTGATGAACAGTAAGCAAGAAAGCATTCTCAGACCATATCGGAACCGGTTCCAGATGTCCCGCCGGAGGTGGCAAAGTATAAAAGTTAACCAAGCCCATCCATGCGACATACATATCAATTAGTGGCTTTTTTATCCTGATGAACAGTAAGCAGAGAAATATTTTCAGAATATATCTGAATCGGTAGTGATCCGGAACCGGTTCCGGGTTTCACGCCGGAAATGGTCAAAAATAAAAGTGAACGAAACCCATGCAAGCGACACATCAAATCGCGGATTTTTAGGTATATTGATTTGGCAAAAAAAAGTTTCTGGCCATGTTGGGGACAACCGGTAGTGTTCCGCAACCGATTACGGTTGCGTCATTGGAAGTCGTCAAATGTAAAGGAGAACCAAACCCATAAATTCGACACATTAAATGACTTTTAGGTAACCTGATGAACGGTTAACAAGAAAGAAAAAACCATAGACCATACTTTGGGAAACCAATAGTGTGCTGAAACCGGTTCCATGTGCCCCGACGGATGTGGTCAAATGTAGAACGGAACCAAACGCACACATTAAATAACGGCTTCTTCGATAACACGGAGAACGATCAGCAAAAAAATAGTCTCAGGCCACATTTACCGGTAGTGTTCCGGAACCAGATTCGAGTACCTCGCCGGAACTGGCGAAATGCACAAATTACATAAATTTGCGACATTTTAGGAAAACTGATCAACAATTTGCATGAAACTAGTCTTAGTCTAAGACCATATCAGGGACAATCAGTAAGTGGTAAAATGTGAACCGAAAGTGGTAAAATGTGAAATTCGACAATGATTGCTGTGAAATTACCTGCGTGAACTTTTAATTCGATAAACAAACTCTATTTTTGTTTTGTTTAGATTGTATGATTTGTTTTTGAACACAAATCTTACAGATATTGTGGTGGTACGAATTGATAGCTTGTTAATTTTACGATTGTTGACTTCCGAGGTTCACTGCGGTTGATCACCAAACGGATCAGGTGTCGGAAAGCAACAAATTTGAACTTTCGGAAGTAGCAGCTGCACGAGGAACCGCTGCGGGTGTAAGTAACACCACAATATCGGATCATTCGTATTTACAGTGTATGACACTGTGACATTTGATCATTTTTTTAATTCGACAAATGTCGAATGAGCGGGGTACAAATTAAAAAGTGTCGTATTAAAGAGTGACGAATACGCGGGGTTTGACAGTACAGCAGCTTTTGTGATCATTTCTTCTTCTTTATGGCTCGACGTTCGCATTGGAACTTGGCCTGCTTCTCTTCAACTAAGTGTTCTTAAGAGCACTTCCGCAGTTATTAATTGAAGGGTTTTCTTTGCCTGCCATTGCATGAATTTGTATATTGTGAGGCAAGTACAATGATACACTATGCCCAGTAAGTCCAGAAAAATTTCCCGACCGGAACCCGCTGTTTCCGGACTGGCGATCCATAGCCTTAACCACTAGGCCAACTGGACTTGTTAGTATCGTGTTGATATTGATCAGCCCCCAGTGTTAGTGAAGGTGCTCAAGCAGTCAACTGAGAAATCTGATATTATTCAGCTCTGCTTATACGTTGAACATAACGTCGGACTATGTGCCAACAATTGGTTTTAAGTTATTTCAATGATGGCTTTGATAAAATGCTTACTTTAAAAAAAAAATATCAGGATTCAGGAACACTTTGACTTACGTCGACGGAAAGGTCGTAAGAACATATACGACGAGAAAGGCATTATCACCACTAGGTGGATTAATTTGGGTTTTTTTTTATAGTGAATATAAAACCTCAAATGAAGCTGCATATGTATGAAAGCCTTAGGTATAAGCTGTAACACAAAAAAGATTCAAAAAGTTTCATCTACTACATATTGATATATAATGTTTTGAAAATGGGTTCAAAAATCTTATAAGTTTTACTAAAAGTTCTATGACTTTCAGAAATCTTATTCGATCTTGCTCAAAATTTTACCAATGGAGCTTCAATATATGATCCATGATTGGTCAAAATTTCATCGTTTTGCCTTTCTCGTACACTAAGTGTAATGGGAAGGCTATATGTTCACTCCAAAAATGACTTTTTGATAAAAGGACCGGAGGGTCGAGTCACATATACCAATCGAGTTAGCTCGACGAATTGAGGTGATGTCTTTTTTTTCCTTCTAAACCGTAGGGGGATAAATCTGCTCATCAGACACCCTAACAGGAAGGTTAGGGTAGTGTGGGGTTGAGGCCGTCTTCTACAATGCCGGTAGAAGCCAGGACTACTCTCTCCTCGACCCACTAAAACACATTCCTATGGTCGCCAAACCCTACGTCTCTCCGGAACCACCAAGAAGGTATTGCTTCAGAGAATGAGGTGATGTCTGTGTGTGTGTATGTGTGTATGTGTGTGTACAAAAAACTCACATCACTTTTTGGCAGTAAACCTCAACCGATTTTAATGACCGATGGTTCATTCGACGCGGCATATAGTCCCATTGTTTCCTATTGAAAATGGATCGGATCGGTCCAGCCGTTCTGGAGTTATGGCCATTTAGGTGTTCCGGATCGGTACCCCTGGGAGGGGCCAGACATGAAAATGCAACAAACCCATGCATGCGACATATCAAACCACGGCATTTTCGATCATCTGATAAATGGTAAGCAGGAAAATAGTCTCAGACCATATCTGAACCGGTAGTGTTCCGGAACCGGTTCCGGATGTCCCGCCGGAAGTGGCCAAATATAAAAGAGAACCAAACCCATGCATGCGACACATCAAACCACGGAATTTTCGATAATCTGATGAACGGTAAGCAGGAAAATAGTCTCAGACCATATCTGAACCGGTCGTGTTCCGGAACCGGTTCCGGATGTCTCGCCGGAAGTTGCCAAATATAAAAGTGAACCAAACCCATACATGTGACACATCAAACAGCGGCATTTTCGGTAACCTGATGAACGGTTAACAGGAAAATAGTATCAGATCATATTTGTACCGGTAGTGTTCCGGAACCGGTTCCGGATGTCCCACCGGATGTGGCCTAATATAAAAGAGAACTAAACCCATGCATGCGACACATCAAACAGCGGCATTTCCGATAACCTGATGAACGATAAGCAGGAAAATAGTCTCAGACCATATCTGAACCGGTAGTGTTCCGGAACCGGTTCTGGGTGTCCCGCCGGAAGTGGCCAAATATAAAAGTGAACCAAACCCATGCATGCGACACGTCAAATAGCGGCATTTCCGATAACCTGATGAACGGTTAGTAGGAAAATAATCTCAGACCATATCTGAACCGGTAGTGTTCCGGAACCGATTCCAGATGTCCCGCCGGAAGTGGCCAAATATAAAAGTGAACCAAGCCCATGCATGCGACACATCAAACAGCGGCATTTCCACGGAAAATAGTATCAGACCATATGAGAGCCGGTAGTGTTCCGGAACCGGTTCTGGATGTCCCGCCGGAAGTTGCCAAACATAAAAGAGAACCAAACCCATGCATGAACGCTTGCCGGGGGGTTTGCCGGGGCCCGTAGCATAGTGGCTACACTTCATAAGTGGATGGTCAATGGTCATGGGTTCGTTCCCAGCCCATGCACTTGCAATTTTTCGTCAGTTGCTCAGTGATCCGGACCAGCACCGGTGGAACTGACCGTATATAAAACTGAACCAACCCATCATGCGACACATCAAACTGCGTCGATTTTTGTAACATTTAGCATGGTTTACGAGTTTTCCTCGGAAATGAACTCTGGAGACCAGAAATTTTTCGATTTCGGTCCAAAATGCAAGATGGCAGCCTAATATTCAAGATGGCGGCTCCAAATTCAAGATGGCGGCTGTTTAATGCAGTTTTAGGCTCTAAAACCATGCTATATGGATATACAGTCGAACATCCATGAGTCGATGTTCCTTGACGCGATATCGACTCATGGAGGTAATTTTTTCCATACCGAAAAATAATTTCTGGGTTACTATAATGGTCCCCCCACAAAGCTTCCCAAAGGATTTTTGTTCCACTACTCAATATTTCCTTGAGTCGATGGTCCCTGTATTTGGTATGAGGAAGATGTCCGGAGTTAAAAAATGGCGACCAGAATATCCAAGATGGCGTTCAAACATCCAAGATGGCGGCTCCAAATTCAAGATGGCGACTGTTTAATGGAATTTAAGGACCTGACACCATGCACTATGGGTATACATATTTGATATGGGGCAGAAGTTTGACTTTCAAAATTGGCGACCAGAATATCCAAGATGGCGGTCTAAAATCCACGATGGTGGTTTAACATTCAAGATGGCTGCTGTTTAATGGAGTATTAGGATATAAAACAAAGCAATATGGGTATGTTTGGTATGATAAAGATGTCCAGAGTCCAAAAATGGCGACTAGAATATCCAAGATGGCTGTTCAACATTCAATATGGTGACTGTTTAATGGAGGCTCTAAAACCATGCAATATATGTATTTTTGGTATTGGAAAGATGTCTGGAGTTCAAAAATGATGATTAAAATATCCAAGACGGCGACAAAAATATCCGTGATCTCGTCTCAAAATTCAAGATGGCGACTGTTTAATGAAGTTTTGGGACTTGAAACCATGCAATATGGGTATATTTGATATGGGAAAAAATCTGGACTCCAAAAAATGACAAACAAAAATCTAAAATTGCAACTCAAAACTCAAAATAACTTCTGTTTAATGGAGTTTTATGCTCTAAAACCATGCAATATGGGTATATCTGGTATTGGGACGAAGTCTGGAGCCCAAAAATGACGATTAAAATATCCAAGATGGCGATAAAAATATCCAACATAGCTTCTCAAAATTCAAGATGGTGGCATAAACTTCAAGATGGCAGCTATTTAATGGAAGTTTAGGCTCTAAAACCGTTTAATTTGGGTGTATCTGGTATGGGGAAGAAGTCTGCAGCCCAAAAATAGCGACCAGAATTTCCAAACTGCCGAACTTACATCCTAAATGGCGGTTCAAAATTCAAGATTGCGGCTGTTTTTTAAGAGTTTAAGGCTCAAAAATCAAAAATTAGATAAACGATATGATCTCTGATGCCATGAAATGGATTTCTGTTAAACGTATGAAAGTGCGATATTCATCAACATGTCACTTGAGTTGTGATGAAATGTGTTTTCAAAGGCACGAGAAAGGCACCATCACCGCTAGGTGGATTAATTAGGGTTTTTGATTGACTTTTGAATGAAAAATTGTTTTGACCAAAAAATTGCTGTAAGGGTAATTGTTTGATACACTGTAGTTAAGGACAGACTTGTTAGAATCCCAAAATGGCCGCCACAATGGCCGACTTTGGCACCTAGTCACGATTTCGAGGGCACAAATCTCTTCGTAAACACAACCAGCTCACCTGAGCTTCTCATTTTAAGCTTATTACAAGTGAGCAAGAACGAAATAATGAAACGCACTGTTGATTGAAGCTTGCTTCTTGAGATTTGTGCGTCTGAAGTTCTGATGCACTGTTGAAGCGGGATTTCAAGACGTTTGTCCTTGAAGGACAGCGCCTTCGCATAGAGTATCCTAGTGCATACCACACGGTATACGAATGAAAAAATAGTTATTGCCAAGGAATCCTCTAAATTTATAACTTTTTTTTAACTTTGAAAGCCCTAATGAATGCTGAGGGAGTGGTACATACACTAAATTCTGTTTTTACGCGATTTTTTGTTCCTAATCTAATCTAATCTAATCTAATGCAAACGCAGCCAGTACGAGAAAGCATCCTGGAAAATAATTGGGTAAGATTACGCCCAATTATTTTTCTTGTCAGTATTGACGATTGCAGCATATCTAAAATATGATACAATCGTCAAAGCGGCCAGGCCTACTGCGTTGCATTTACCGCAGAGATGATTCTTTGAAATGCCTGGACAAAACAAAAGGTTTTGCCATAAATGGCTAACTAATTTGTCGAAACAATTCTCGAATCCACAGGGGTGGAAGGATGCGTGGACATACCGTACCAAACGCTCCTGTAGTTTTAAGGTTATAATTGGTTCAAATATAATTGGTCAAAAGTTTCATATTGGAAAGATCTCACCCATTTGTGCAACGTTTGCAATCCTTTTCCGTGCTGCTGGATCTGCCGACGGTATCCTCCACGCGGATTTTTGAACACAATTATTAATGACTTCCAGAACTAACATTCAACACGACCCTTTTGTAACCTCGAAACGCTTTTCCCGGATGCCCTGCGCAAAGTAAAGCAAATCAGCTCCATGCAATTGGCATTTGATTGGCATTTAACGGCGATCGCGATAGCTCACTACACAATAAAACACACTATGCTTTGAAGTGGGACAATTTGAACAAAAAGAGTTCCGGTATAAAGTTGTTAAAATCCGGGTAGTGGAGCTCCAGCCGAAATCGCGAAATTATGAAAAAAAAACAAAACATGTTACAGGACACGAAGCACAGATAAAACACTTCTTCTTCGATTGCATCTCATCGTAAATCACTCACATAACACAAAAGTTTCGAAATCGTTTTAGATAACATTTGTAATTTTTCTTAACTTTAAATAATTTTTATTCTTTCACGAAAACAAGCAGAAAAAAATTCTGCTGTCACGAAAACACGTCCACTCGCGAGCAAAGCATACTACGATCGTTCGTTTTTACGCGATTTTTTGTTCCGCGTAAAAAAAGTTTTCAAAACGTTTTTTATCGGATCATCCTAAAATTTTGACAGGGTATCAAGGATGATAAGAGAGATTTCTGGTAGAAATTTGAGCCCATCGGAAGTAAATTTCGACCAGGAGAGAAGAATCTTTCCAAAAACATATCGCGTAATTTCGAGAAAATCGTGTAAAAAAAATCGTGTAAAATAAAACCACGTAAAAAAAGATCGCGTAAAAAAAGAATTTAGTGTATATGCCATGACTTTCCTATCGCTGACAGATTTCTCTAACTTTGCTTACAAACATAACAAAGTGTTCGCAAGTAAATCCCGACAACATTATTAGCTTCCCGAAACCAGCAGTTAATTGTTTTTCGTTCCACAAAATATCGTTTATTGCATCGATTTCAATCTGCACGACAAAACCGTGTTTACCCTCTGCTTACTCATTTCCCACTCCTTCACGCACCCCTAAATGAGCTTATGCCAGGAATGTCACGACAATCTTGGCTAATACTGGCAGCGGGGTGGGTGAGGAAGCGTAACCCGTTCCTATAAACGTTCGAGGAAGGGTTCATATTTCATTCGATTTCAAGCCACTTTCCCCTGAACATTTAGTGTTTACTTTCCAGACCGCCACCGTAGACCGTGGTAATTGACTGTTGAAATTATTATTCAGCTGGAAATGCATAATTACCGCCAATACACCCTCTTAACTAGCCCAACACGTGAGAATTTCACCGCCAATATTGGCCAAGGTTCTTGACTTCTTGACGGGTGGTGGATTGAAGCATCGAGTACACGATAGGTACGAACCGGTGCCGCCGAGGTTCACACAGTAAGAAATTAAATTTTATATTCTAATTTGTTGCATTAAAACTGGTAATAAAACACCGCAATTAAGCGATATACATACTGCGAACCGGCTGATCCTTCGCCGGAGTGGTTTGCTTTGGTGGTGGTTCGTCTTGTGTCGCGCGAGGACACCCGCCTTACATCACGGACCCGCCACCGCGTGCCGGCTGGGGGTGAAATACAGAGTCGTTTACTTCTTGTCGCGTCATAAACTGCTTCACTCTCTTACGCGTTTCATGATTATGGGCCCATTCCGACGAAAGGTTCATGCAGGGTTGAAGTGCAGATTGTTTTGGAGGTTGGATTCTCTTGCCGACAACACTCGAAAGGTAAAATCCAACCATGTTTGGTAAGTCCACAATTGTTTGAAATTATTGTTATTTTTAATGTTGTACTTTTACGACTGAAATAATACTTATTTCAGTCACTCTATCAAATTTGGAATATCGTTGTTCCACAAAAATGGTATAAACACTGGAACTGCATCTCATAAAGGTCATCATGGGGCCCATAAATTATTGTTTTTTTTTTAATTCTGAACCGCTTTATTCTAATTTACAGCTCTATTGTTCACTAGCGTACTACACACTCAGAAAATTCATTCATTTTTGAACTAAAGTTGGACAACTAAAAAATGAGTATATTGAATTTCCAGCAATAGCGCTGGCCCAAACGCGAAAATCTTATTAGTTTTGATTGGATTTTCGCACTTGGGACAGCGCTATTGCTGGAAATGCAATTTACTCATTTTTTAAGCTGTTCCATTTTAGCTCAATTTGGAGTAAATCTTGCTTATTTTAGAATAACTTTTTCTTAGTGTGTACGCGAGCAATTGCCGTTGGCAGCTGTGCCTAAATGCATTCTATTCTACTTTATCAATCTGGCAGCGCCTTTATGCTGCTTTCACTTTTCAACTCTATCTATGGTAGAACTATGAGCACGATTATGTGTGGCTATTGTTTCTGTACCAGTTCGATTGCTGTTCTCCAATGTCAAATTATCTGGACTCATTTGTGCTACGGGCTCAGTGGAGGGTCAGTGCCAGCCGTTGTCGGGGTGAAAGAGCAACTAATCATAAACTGCAAGTGCCAGGGTGGGATCAAAACCATGTCTTTCCGCTTATAAAGTGAACGTGTGACCACTGCGCCAGAGACCCCTGCACATACACCGTGTCCTTCTCTTACAAAATCAAATCGAATTCGTTTTACATCAAATTAAAACTTAAACTTAACAAAAATTTCCATTTACCTGTATTAAAAAGGTTTGTTGTGGGCAGCCAATCAAACGCCCCATAGTAAATTTAAAAAAATCAATAAATAATTCGAAAATGGTCAATCAATGAATAGGGGTGGAAGCAATAATAAAGTTTAAAATTGCCATAAACAAATCAAAAAGTGCATAAATAAATCAAAATTTCCCATAAATTATTGATTCTCGAGCATATGTCGGAATTTCCTCTAATAAATCAACAATTGGGTTTTTAAATTAAGAAAAATGTATTCATTTTTTGATTTTATACGAAAGAGCATCTTTTTCTGAGCCACTATGATTTTTTTCAGATTTTTAGTACTTTATTTTGGTACCGTAAACCGGGGTCAAATTGATCTCCGGGTCGAAATTGATCAGACGATTTTCCGTTAGATAAAGCCTACTTCAAATAGTTTCCGTACAAATACCGTTTAGTATATGTTTCCAACTGTTCGATACTTGGAAGAAAACTATTTAAAATATGCTCAGCCTAACTGAAACCCGTCTGATCAATTTCGACCCGAAGATCAATTTGACCCCGGTTTACGGTACCTAAAATAAATTTCAAAGAGATTTTTTTGAAATCACCTTTTGACAGCTGGGTAACTGTTTGACAGCTCCACCCAGTACAAAATGCGACGAGGGGTGATTCAACAAATCGCTCCCATACAAACTTTAAATTGATTTTTAAATCGGTTCCCGGGCAACAAAATTCATGAAAATTTGGATTTCAGCTCAGTTTGGCATGCAGATTCAGAATATGGAATTATCTCAACACCGCTAAAGAAGCCAATTGCGATAAAAACTATATTTTTTTTAACAAAAAAATCGAACAAACTACATGATAGTACTATAATAGAAAGACTGAAACTGTGTGCAGACATTCGCTTGCTGTCCGAACTCGCTAACGCTCGTCGGACTTTAGAAAGGGATAACATCCCGCATAACCATGAACCATACCAGTACTGTTTGCCACACTGTTCACAACTATTTCCTACTGTATCTCAACAGTATGGTATAATATACAAAGTAACAATAAATCAACCCTATCATAAACGGTTTCAATAATGTGATAGATAGTTTTCGAGCAATTTATAATAATTCCCCATATTAGGCGGTTAAGTTATGTTGGAAAAATTGGCATTTTTCTTGAACAAAATTTTCGTAAAACAGTAAGCGATACTGTGGACATACAGTTCATTTTCTGCAGTAATAAAAGTGCACCAAACTGTTGCAGAACTGGTGAACAAATATGGTATAATGAACAGCATGTTATACTGTGTGGTTATATTTTCACAATTAGAACCATTATTTTCCGGAATTTTCTGTTTTTCAATAACTATTTTCGCAAGCAAAAAAAATCTTGCCAATTCACAACAAAAAAAGCATTTTCTTCGTAATCACCAAAATGCGTATTCAATTCGAAATCGCCATGAAAATTAATCGCTTAGGGAAACAGATATTCGAAAGTAGCAAATTGATTTGTAGATTATAATCTAATAATAATAATTGGTCGGCGTTAAGTCAGAGAGGACCATGTGTCTTTTACCTAATTTCTAGAAAAACGACTTTAAAGTTTGAAACTCTATGAATTTTGAGTTTTTCTACAGATGTTCTTGAATTTTTGCCAAAAATTTTAATAACTATTCATAAAAGCATCGCTCTGTATCAATCGCGAAAAGACGTAAAGAAAGCTTGAAAACGAGAAATTGCTAAGTAATTGATTGTACTTAGTCCACTCTGACTGAACGATTTTTGAAAAATCTACAACCAACTACAGTTCACCCTCAAGTTTGTATATATTTGATGAAAAAACTAATGCACAAGTAGGACAACAGTTAATTGGATTGATGTATAATGTGAGCAGAAAGTTCGAAATTTGATATTTCTGTTATTACACTACTGATTCCCATTTTAAATTTTTATGTTCAGTCAGAGTGGACTAAGTACAACAGTTCAATACCACATGAAGGGTAGTGAATTAACGAACTATTTAAGAATTCTTAACTTGAACATTTAATAGCTAACAACTTTTGAACGTATTTTCATAATTCGATACGTTTTTGAAATATTGTAGTTACACAGTTCATAATAATTTATTCAGAGGACTGGCGTTATTCAAAAATTCGTTCAGACAGAGTGAACCAAGTAAGGTACCCCGGGGCAAGTGAGAATCCGGGGCAAGTGAGACCTACGGCTATAATTTTATCTATTTTTTATATTTAAGGCAAACATTCTTCATGCAAAATATAGGTATCACACCAACGGATGCTTTGAATTCAAAAATTGTTATTGTTCTCACCATAAAGAGACCATATTTGTTATTGTTGTTCATATGTAATTTTCAATTCACTAAGTGAGATTAACGTACTCTACTATATTCGTCGTTGAAAAATAGAATATCAAATAAAGTCAAACTTTTTCGGCTTCAGGATAATAATTCGAGTGCTTGCAAATTATTTTAATCGAAAAAGTGTAATTTATTTTCATTTATTACCTTTAGATAACTCCTCCCACTTGCCCCAGTGCATTTCAGCATCTGGGGCAAGTGAGACCTGTGAGAGTAAACAAACACAATTTCAAAGTTTGATCTTGCTGTCCTCAGCCTAAGTCGAAATTCACACAAAAGTGAAGTAAAAATCGGCGCCTCAAGTAATCAATCGTTGAATTATACTTAATTTCTTCTATTCTGATGATGAAGCTATTGCTTAAAATGGTAAAGTCTTGGGTAGAATATATTTTTTTTTCGAAACCATCTATTTTTCATATTTTCATCTAAGCAAATTCTATATTTTTTTTTCGTTTTTTCGTTGCATTGTGAGTTTTTCTGAGTGTTAAGGAACCGGCCTTAAAATTAAAAAAAATAGAAAACGACTTATTCAAAGCTCACGATATAAAAATCTTTATTTAATGATCGCAAAATTATGTAAGCAAAAACATAACATCTATAAATCTTGAAAAATTTTTTGGCGAGACTCATCAACTACGTAATATGAAAAGCAAGTTTGGAAATCTTCCGGAATTTAACTTTATGGCGCTGTTTATATAAAAAAATCAATTTGTTTTGCACAAGATGCTATGGGTGAATCAACTTTTATCTCAGTGATTCGTTATTATGTATGCTACGTAATTTATGCACGATACCACAAAACAGTTCCAACATAAATCGCTAAACATAGTTATTCATATAAGCTTTTTATAATTTATGATATCTTACATATATGCATCACATATATTAAGCCATTTGTACAAAAGTTCCGAATGAGTCCCACTTGCCCCGTGATACGGAGTAAATGAAGATCTGCTCCACTTTTCGTGATATGCATAATATATAGAATGTAAAAAAATTGAAACAGTTTTAATGCCCGTTATTAAGAAGAAATATACCAACAATGTCATTTAGAACCATTGGAATTATACAATTAATTTTGTTTGAATTTTTTGGCAAGACAAAACCAAACTAGCCTTTTTTAGGTCCCACTTGCCCCGGGGTACCTTACACAATTCTTAAATATCTGGTAAAAACAATTTCTTCACGAAACGGGTATTGGTACATTTCAATATGATGCCCAACAGCTACTTAACAAACATATTTTGATTTGGAAATGATTACGAAGAATAAGGTAATTTCAACTATTTTTCTTAGAGACATATGGTCCACTCTGACTGCACACTATTATCGATTTTCGCAGTTCAATCAAAAGAAAATTGTGCTATAACTCTCGTTAATTGTAACATTAAGGAAATCGGGTGAATGTTCCATGTAGCTAAAGTAATTCTTAATCAAATGTCTTAAAAATCTAATTTTCGTCAATTTTGTTACTTGGTCCTCTCTGACTTAACGCCGACCAATTATTACTATAGAAAATGGCAGAAAAGGCTTGTATATTTTATTGAACAGGATAAGAATAATGAAAACTTAAAGAATGGCCAAACGACTTCCGGAATACAGCTGCGTCTCCGATGTATCCACATGGCCGCACACGGATTCGGTCCGCAAGATCGGTAACGAAATCAGATGGTATCCGCACATCAATGCACGACTGCCGCAAGCAAATCCTGTCTTGGATCCAGCTACCGCTGGGGATTCCACTGTTGTCTATTCTGATGGATTGTTGCCACGAAAGTAACTAGTACGCCAACGCGGATGTCCCAAGGACACTGCAGAGCGTTTCTTTTCTCTCGCATTATACACCGATCGGGGACTCGCCTCCTGCTGTTGTCTGCATCAAATTTCCGATTAGTCGACGTTTCGTTTGCACCCTGAAATCAAAAAGTATAATATTGATGAATTTTGTTAAATCCATAGAAAGTTTTCTCACCTCTGATATCTAGAGTGTCCATTTCCCGGCCAATTTTCGTGTCCCGGGATTCGGGACAAAATACTTAGCCAGTCCCGGGAAATCCCGGGATCCCGGGATTTTTTAAAATTTCAAGAAAACCCAGAAAATTGATTTGTTTAGCTTTTGTGCAGTTGAAATATTCATTTTTTAAGTTATGGTTATTTCTGTATCCATCACAAGAAGTATTATAAAATGTCTATACAATGTACTGCACTACTACTTGATGTACAAATGTCAATAACGAAATACATATAAAAGTATCAACGTTATGTTCGCCAAGACCAGTCTGTTTTCTACTATTTAGTAGTTAATTTATTGCAAGTAATTTTCTACCGATATCTAATAGTTTAAGAGAAATAATTATCATAATCTGTATTATATCGCTACGGAAGATGTTTGTATTGTTGATATGTATCGTAAAAGTCGCACTTCAATACAACTTTAGAGTACCTTTTGAACTCTTAGTTTCCGAATATTTCAACACAAAAGGTTGGACTCTTTTTGCAATTGCGGTTTTCCATAATTTTAAAACTTTTGTACTTGTTATTGAGATTCATTAATTCTCTTCTGAAAAATTCAAATTATTATTTACATAATATAGTAAAAGTTTGGTCTTAGATTTCCAAAATTACAATGTAATATGGTATGTGGGCTATGTCCAGTTTGTTCTTGCTGCTACTGAATAAACCAATAAATAGAAAAAGATGAATGAAATGCAAGACATGATACCAAGTTTATCATTAATGATTGATTTTTTTTTTTCAAGTATGACCTAGTGTCCAAAGCCCGATGGTGGTGTGTGAGAAAACTGCTCATATTTCGAAAGTGAAAATGGCCAGATAAAGTTTTTGCCTTGATATTTGGCAGTTTTATCTACATATTGTCTTCATCCCGGGATTCCCGGGATTGTCGGGATTTCTGAAATGATATCCCGGGATTCGGGAAATCCCGAAATCACTCAAATCCCGGGAATTCTTGTCCCGGGATGTCCCGGGAAGGACACTCTACTGATATCCAATTTGTTCCGGTCCATCGGTTCGAGACTGGTTTATCCCAATGGGGCCAATGGAAGTCGGGTTTCCCCGAGGATTTCCCGCGATGATGACGGTGTGAGTTTTTGCCTTTCTCGTACACCAAGGTGTACCGAAAGGCTATATGTTCACTCCAAAAACGAAAATTTGATAGAGCCTCCTGTTCCGACAGGATCACACTTCGAACGGATTTCGGATTATGCACTGAACTTTGACTCGCGGGTGAACTGATTAAAACACTTTTATTGCGTTAGAGAAAAACTGGCACGGTACAACCGGAATGATTTTATTCGTTCTTCAAAACGATCGCGGTAGAACGGTAGGTGCACGCGAACGGGCGATCTGTGGATAACTAATTCTACTCATTTACAATCTCGAGTGTGTACCTATATCTGATTCGGGTTGATCAAGAGTAAAGAGATAATGAGAGATTCTCTCATGTGGATTGTATGCTAATTTGGTTTAGGGTGGTACAAATTCAAAAGAGTTCAAACATACCGCCCACCTTGGAATCTCAGCGATTTCAAATAGTATTGCTTAAACTGAATCTTATGCTACACTGACTGCTGTTACTAAACTATACGATGACGCCGGCGGTGCGAAACCGACGACTGTCGCTCGATGACGATGACTTCGGGAGTCCGACGACTGTTCTACTGCTGAACACTGCTGCGCTTCTTCTACGGTTCTGCCAACACGGATGCACTTGAGGGACGGGATGACTGACTACCACGGTTGTGGTTGTTTGTCACGGATGACCGAACACGAATCCGCTGGACGGTTGTCCCACAGACGGATCGCCGCCAATCCCACGGACGGAAATTCGATTGTCCTACGGCCGGATGCCGCGGATCTACGATGGGAAGGCTATCCTGAAAGATGAGAGGGTGCTTTTTCATCTATATAACCCAAACCAAAATAGACTTCCCTGGAGCGGAGGCCTCCTGGCCTCCGCGGGCGCCGAAGCACCAACGATGTCCCGGATGAACGATCGAACGTCGGTACGCCGATGATGTCCAGGTTGACAGACTAAACGGATGATAGAGTCCACGGTCCACAGGCAAACAAACGGAAAACTATCTGGAAAATGAGAGGGTGCTTTTTCACCTATATAACCCAAGCATAAAATGACTTGCCTGGAGCGGAGGCCTCCTGGCCTCCGCGGGTGCCAAAGCACCGACGATGTCCCGGTCGCGCAATGGTGAAGCTTCAGTAGGGCGGACGATGCAGACGCATTCTACGTTGACGAGCCGATGATCCGGTCGCCAGCGGATCTAGAGGTGCCATGGATACTCCTTCACCACGAACGCATGGATGCAACGCCTCTGCTACCTTGGCAAATGGAAATGGCGACATAATCGGGAACGCTTCAAAATGACGGACAGGACGGCACCGTGGACTTCACACATGCAGAACGAAACGATTATTGCTGGCCACTGAATGACCAACAGGTGACGAATGAGATACTGATATTGTAGACCTCAAGCGGTTCCGGTAGGCAGGAATTTGGAACGAGTTGGCAGTTCAAAGAAGCAGTATAATTGACGAACAGAATGCAGATTAGATCTGCTCAGACTCCAGGTTGTCGCGGATCGGAAGGACGCAAATTTTCGAAATGGCCCTCTGATACTCGCCGTCCTGGGCCTTCACAGTAACAACGCGTATGTTGCCATCTGATCCGGGGTGGATCTGAATGACGCGGCCCAATTTCCACCTTAGTGGCGGAAGCTTGTCTTCCTTGAGTAGGACTAGCGTCCCAACAGAGATATTGTCCCGTTTCCGGGTCCATTTGGTCCGGTTATGGAGATCGGACAGGAACTGAGTGGACCACTTGGTCCAGATTTGCTGAACGTAGTCTTGCGCTTGCTGCCACATTGACAGCCGATTCCGCTGCAGATCTTCTAGAGATGGCTCTGGAACTGCTGTCAACGGTCGCTGAACCAGGAAGTGACCTGGCGTCAACGCTTCGAAGTCCAACGGATCGTTACTGACCGGCGTGAGGGGCCGGGAGTTGAGGATCGCTTCAACTTGTGGCAACACGGTGATCATCTCGTCGTACTGCAGCACACGGTCGCCGATGGTACGCTTGAAATGACCCTTGAAAGACTTCACGGCGGCCTCCCAAAGACCACCGAAGTTGGGGGATCTTGCTGGAATGAAGCGGAATTCTATGTCGTCCTCGACCGCTCCACGGACGATGGACTCCTGGAACGTTTGGTCGATGAACAGCTGTCGTAATTCATCCAGTTGGCGCTTGGCTCCCACGAAGTTTGTGGCGTTGTCGCACATGACCAGGATCGGTTTTCCTCTGCGAGCCACGAACCTTTTGAAGGCGGCAAGGAAGGCTTCGCTGGTAAGATCGCTAGCCAACTCGAGATGGACTGCCTTCGTAACGAGGCAGATGAAAATGGCGACGTAATGTTTTGTGGGAGTCGCGCGGCGAACAGGGTATTTGATCAGGAACGGTCCGCAATAATCCACGCCTACTCTAAGGAATGGAGCTGCCGGAGAGACTCGTTCCGACGGAAGATCGGCCATAAGCTGGTCTAGCACCTTCGGCCTGGTTCGGAAGCAACGAACGCATTCGTGTAACACAGAGTTGGCAAGACTCCTGATGCGCGTGATCCAGAAACGCTCACGAACGGTAGACACGAGAAGCTGCAATCCGGAATGGAAGTGCTTGCAGTGGTAGTAGTGCAGGACCAACCTTGCCAGTGGATGATGGTGACTCAAAATCATCGGATGTTTCCGACTCGCTGATACTGGCGCCTTGGCTAGTCGGCCTCCCACACAGAGGATTCCACTGACAAGAACTGGATTCAACCTGCTTATCGAAGACGATGGACTGACTGGATTGTTCTTGTTCAACGCTGCTATCTCAGCGGGAAAGGCTTCTTGTTGCGCCAGCTGAACCAGGAATATCAAGGCCTGCTCGTGTTCGGGGAACGTCAGAAACCCTGTGCGTCTGTCCTGTCTGTGCTGTGTGTTGTGCACGAACCGGCGGATGCCAGCGACCAACCTGACTAAACTGAACAGCGATGAACGGAGACTGAATATTTCGCTAACGGACTCAGCCGTCGCTGGGAGCGCAACGACCTTCTTCTCTTCCAGTATGGCAGGATCGATTTCCTCTTCTGGAGCCTTGGACGGCCAGATGCTCGCGTCTTGACGAAGCCACAGCGGTCCCTCGAACCACAGCCTTTCGTACTGCAGCTGAGCTGGTGTCATTCCCCGAGAGATGATGTCGGCGGGATTTTCTTCACCGGCTACGTGGTTCCACAGGCATCCTTTCGTGGCGTGTTGGATTTCCGACACACGATTCGCTACAAACATTTGCCACCGTGACGGCAGCGATGAGAGCCAGTACATCACGATCGTCGAATCGGTCCAAAAGAAGGCGGTGTGCTGAATTGCTGTGCTGGCGACGAACTTTTCGTATAGGTGACTGAGCAGCAATGCTCCGGAGAGTTCCAGCCGAGGAGTGGTCTGAACCCTTTTCTTCCGCTTCAGATCTTCAAGTGGTGTGACCTTGGACTTGGCTGTGATGAGACGCACTTCTACGGAACCGCCGAAGGTAGTACTGCGGAGGTAGAGGCATGCTCCATACGCCTTGTTAGAAGCATCGCAGAAGCCATGAACCTGAACGGAAGCCAGATCCGTACTGAACGCCACCCACCGAGGAATCGATAACGACGAAAGGGCGGAGAGATTTCTCCTATACTCGATCCAAAAATTCTGGAATGCTTCGGGTAACGGTTCGTCCCAGTCGCACTTCTGCTTCCACAGGTCTTGAACGAATATCTTCGCTGCGACGATGACAGGTCCCACCAGGCCGATGGGATCAAATAAACGAGCTGTGTCCGCAAGCACAATTCGCTTGGTGATGGGTGCCTCTGAGTTCCACACAGGTGAACGGAAGAGAAAACTGTCTGAAGTGGTGTCCCAGAGCAGCCCGAGTGTCTTCACTGGAGTGTTCGCAGTATCCAGCTCAAGCTCCGGTCGGCGGTCGACGAGATTTTCTGGTAACTGATCCAGGAGTGCATTGGAATTGGAGTTCCATTTCCGCAAAGTGAAACCACCGGAGGAAGCAAGCTCGAGCATTTCGCTGATTAGCTGCGTAGCGGCTTCAAGGTTATCGGTTCCACTCAGCATATCGTCGACATAGTAATTCTCCTTCATTGCCTTCGCCGCTACAGGATATCTCTCAGCCTCAAGTTCTGCCAGCCGTTGCAGACACTTGGTCGCCAAGTACGGAGCACATGCTGTCCCATACGTTACTGTAGCTAACTGATACGTGCGGATAGGTTCGTTCGGAGTATTCCTCCACAGAATGCACTGGAGCCGTTGATCTGACGGATAGACGAGGATCATCCGATACATTTTCTCCACGTCTGCGACGACGGCTATTCGGTGGAGACGGAAACGCAGTTGAATCGCCAGCAGGTCATCCTGAACGACGGGTCCGACCATCAGGGCATCGTTTAACGAGACTCCTGTGGACGTTTTGCAGGATGCGTCGAATACTACCCGCAACTTCGTCGTGGTACTGTCTGGCTTCAACACTGCGTGATGCGGAAGGAAGTAGATGGGAAAGTCTGGATCTTCGCTGTCCACCTGCTTCATATGGCCAAGCTGCTCATATTCTCGGATGAACTGATGGTACTGAGTCTTCAGCTCGGGGTTGGCTTCTAGTCGTCGTTCCAAGGCTAAGAAACGTTTAGTGGCAATCGTTTTACACTCGCCAAGCTGCTGCATGACGAACTCCTTCTTCGGCAACGACACTATGAATCTGCCACTGCTATCCCGAGTTGTTGTCTCGTCGAAGATGGTCTCGCACGTTGATTCTTCTACCGACTGGATGCTACTGGACTTGCAGGTCTCCAACTCCCAGAAGCGTGCTAGCTGGTCCTGGATGTCCGCTAGCGTGCACGAAAACGAAACTGCTTGCGTTGGACTCACTGGTTGATCAGGAATGCGTCCTGAAACAATCCAACCGAAGACAGTATTCTGCAGAGTTGGTCCCTCTTCGCTAATCTTGCATCGTCCTTCGATGAGAAGATCGTAGAAATACTCGGCACCGATGATGATGTCGATCTGCCCGGGCTCACAAAACTGTGGATCGGCCAACACGATGCTGGATGGCGGCTTCCATTGACCGACGCTGATCCTTTGGACTGGCAGAGTGGCTGTTAACTCCGGTAGAATGTAGAACGACATGTCCTCGTTGTAGGACGAAATATCACCGGACCGGGGAAGGATCCGAGCGTTCACTCGTCTACGGGATACTGAATTGGAACCTCCGATTCCTTGAACAGTCAAGTGATCGGGAAATCCACGGAGTTTCAGTTTTTGACTGAAATTGGTGGTCATGAAACAGAACTGCGAGCACGAATCTAGCAAAGCTCTGGCTAGTCGTGTCGCACCGTACTGGTCCTTGACAGAGACCACGGCAGTGGAGAGAAGGACATCTCCGGTACGATTGCTCACTGAGAGGGAAACGGAGTTCTGGCTTGTGCATGTCTGATTTGTGGTGTGCAGTGGTTGAGTGTTTGGCGAGTGAGTAACAGGGAGAGCGCTTGTGGACGGTGTAATGGTCTGGGTTGGTGTGGAATGGCTACTGGTGTGTGGTTGTGTTTGGTGTTGCTGCTGGTTTGACGATGGAGGTTTCTTCTGCGACGGGACGGAGGATTTGACAGGTGGGGGTGACTGCTGGCTTGAATCAGTGTGCAACAGGGAATGATGTTTCTGCTGGCAGTGATGACAGCAGCCCTTCGTGCACGACTTCGCATAATGTCCAGCAGTTAGACAGTTCAGGCAAACTTTACTCCGCCGAGCCACGTCGAGACGTTCTGGAACCTTCATCTTCAGGAACTTGAAGCAACGGAATGCAGAATGGAACGATTCTCCACAGAAGAGGCACTTGTTCCACGACTGAACTGCAGCATTGCTCACGCCAACCTTCGACCGCTTTTCCTGGACAGGAATGGAATTACTCGGCTCAATTGACTGGAGTACAGAACAGTGCTCACGCAGGAACTGGATCAAATTCGCGTACGTCGGAACCGCATTTGATTTATGGTGTGCCTCCCATTGTCTGAGAGTGACCGGATCTAATCGCGAGCAGATCATGTACACCAGGATGGTGCTCCAATTCGCCGTGTTCTCTCCTATCTTGTCCAGCATCAACAGGTTCTTCTCAAAGTCGCCGATCAGCTTGCTCAGCGACTCATAGCTCTCCTTCTTCATCACCTCGACTGAGAACAGCGAATCCAAATGGGCTTTCACGATGAGCTTCTTGTTCTCGTACCTGCGCTCCAATGCTACCCAGGCTACGTCGTAGTTCGCTTCGGTCATCTCCACTGAGTTGATTTCCTGGAGAGCCTCTCCGGTTAACGACGATCGCAGGTATGTAAACTTGTCCATAGCTGACAACTGTTGGTTGTTGTGAATCAAGCTACGGAACGAGTCACGAAAGGTGACCCACTCTCTCAGCTGTCCACCAAAGCTCGGCAGTCGGATTTCTGGGAGCTTCACTCTCGAAACAGCTGGAGCGGCTGCTGGTGGGGGTTGAACACCGGATACAGCAGCAACGGGGGTCGATTTGGGTAGCAATCGGGTGAGGGCAGCCTTGATTTTGTAGTAGACGTTCTCGATCTTCATCATGATCTGAACGTTTGCTAAGCGGGAAGAGCTCTTGAATACGGCCAGCGAGACGAGCCTTACGCTGCTCCTTGGATTCCTTCTGGTCGACTTCTTCTTCGTCTTCGGAGAACACATCTTCTGTTAACAGCTCTATCTTTCGACGAACCGCATGGAACTCCTGAAAAACTTCCTCCAATCGCTGAAGACGAATCGCCACTTGATCGACTAGGTCAGGACTGTAATGCTCGACGAAGAACTGCATCCCTTCCAACGTCTTCCGGATGTTGCGATCCTGCTTCTCCAGCTCACGAAGATCGTTCGTCATGGTCACTGATCACAGATTCACCACCTCACTCAATGAAAGGTAATCAAACACTGCACTGCCACTGATACTGAATCACTTCCACTGTGCACTGATTTTTCAAAAACACCCACAATCGACTCGACGTCCCGCGCGACCTCGCGAAATTGTAGACAGACGACCGTTATTGACAGCCGCGGGCGAACAAACCAAAGCAGACAACAACCAAAGTGACGAAATTGCCAATAATTCCAAGACCAACCGAACCGACCCACCCGGGGGATAATTTCATTGATGCAGGGGCTCGATCCCACTCAAAAACAAACTCGCATAAACGCCAATCGAATTTATTGCAATTCAATCATGCTTAAATACACGCACCATTCAGTAGCGTATCATGCAGCCACCACAAGAAAACAGATCATGCAAATACTTCCCCGGTTTCAGCAGTCTCGATGCTATTGTCGTCGTCGTCGTCGTCGTCGTCCTCTCGATCGAACTGCCGCAAAGCCGGCGTCGTCGCAGCCAAACGGGAACAATTGCTCGGCTGGGTCTTCCAAACTGCCAACAGCGATCACCGTCGCACTAAACACTGGATCGCTAGGGTTCACTGCTCTTCCCATGCAGGTCACTGAACCTCGTTCGCATGCACTGGACCCTCTTCACCAGGTCAACGTTCAGTCCATATGGGCTTTTCACTGACTGTCACAGTCCATAGGTCACTGGTTTTTTTCGGCACTTTTCACGGTACTAAGTCCCCGAAATCCGGTTCGAAGGACCAAAAAATGTTCCGACAGGATCACACTTCGAACGGATTTCGGATTATGCACTGAACTTTGACTCGCGGGTGAACTGATTAAAACACTTTTATTGCGTTAGAGAAAAACTGGCACGGTACAACCGGAATGATTTTATTCGTTCTTCAAAACGATCGCGGTAGAACGGTAGGTGCACGCGAACGGGCGATCTGTGGATAACTAATTCTACTCATTTACAATCTCGAGTGTGTACCTATATCTGATTCGGGTTGATCAAGAGTAAAGAGATAATGAGAGATTCTCTCATGTGGATTGTATGCTAATTTGGTTTAGGGTGGTACAAATTCAAAAGAGTTCAAACACCTCCGGAGGGGTCAAGTCTTATATACCAATCGACTCAGCTCGACGAATTGAGGTGATGTCTGTGTGTGTATGTGTGTGTGTGTGTATGTGTGTGTGTGTATGTGTGTGTACAAAAAAACTCACATCACTTTTTGGCAGTAAACCTCAACCGATTTTATTGACCGACGGTTCATTCGACGCGGAATCTGGTCCCATTGTTTCCTATTGAAAATGGTTCAGATCGGTCCTGCCGTTCCGGAGTTATGGCCATTTAGGTGTTCCGGACCGGTACCCCAGGAAGGGGTCAGATATGAAAACGCTACAAACCCATCCATGCGGCACATCAAACCACGGCATTTTGAATAACCTGATGAACGGTAAGCAGGAAAATAGTCTCAGACCATATCTGAACCGGTAGTGTCCCGGAACCGGTTCCGGGTGTCCCGTCGGAAGTGACCAAACATAAAAGTGAACTAAACCCATGCATGCGACATATCAAACCGCGGCATTTTCGATAACGTGGTGAACAGTAAGCAGGAAAACATTCTCAGACCATATCGGAACCGGTAGTGTTCCGGAACCGGTTGCAAATGTCCCGCCGGAAGTGGCCAAGTATTAAAGTTAACCAAACCCATGCATGCGACATATCAAATAGTGGTTTTTTTGATATCCTGATGAACAATAAGCAGGATAATATTCTCAGACCATATCTGAACCGGTTGTGTCCCAGAACCGGTTCCGGGTGTCCCGTCGGAAGTGGCCAAATATAAAATTGAAATAAAACCATGCATGTGACATATCAAACCACAGCTTTTTCGATAGCCTGATGAACAGTATGCTGGAAAGCATTCTCAGACCATATCGGAACGTTCCGCCGGAGGTGGCAAAGTATAAAAGTAATTTAAACCCATGCAAGGGACATATTAAATCGTGGCTGTTTTGATATCCTGATGAACAGTGGGGCAGGAAAATATTTTCAGAACATATCTGAATCGGTTGTGATCCAGAACCGGTTCCGGGTGTCCCGCCGGCTAAATATAAAAGGGAACCAAACCCATGCAAGCGACACATCAAATCGCGGATTTTAAGGCATCTTGATTTGACAAAAAAAAGTTTCCGGCCATATTGGGGACAACTGGTAGTGTTCCGCAATCGATTACGGATGCCCCATCGGAAGTGGTCAAATGTAAAGGAGAACCAAACCCATAAATTCGACACATTTAATGACTTTTTAGGTAAGCTGATGAACGGTTAACATAAAAAATCATAGACCATACTTTGGAAAACCAATAGTGTGCCGAAACCGGTTCCAGGTGCCCCGACGGAAGTGGTCAAATGTAGAAAAAAAACAAACGCATGCACGCAGAACACTAAATAACGGCTTCTTCGATAACGCGAAGAACGGTCAGCAACAAAATAGTCTCAGGTCAGTAGTGTTCCGGAACCAGATTCGAGTGCCTCGCCGGAACTGGTGAAATGCACGAATGAACCAAACTCATACATGCATTACATCAATTTGCGACTTTTTAGGAGAACTGATTAATAATTTGCATGAAACTAGTCTAAGACCACATCAGGGACAATCGGTAAGTGGTAAAATGTGAACCGAAAGTTGTAAATGTGAAATTGAATCAAATCCATGCGCGTCGTACCATAAATCCACGCTAATTCGACAATGATTGCTGTCAAATTACCTGTGTAAAATTTCAATTCGATAAATTAACTCTATTTTAGTTTTGTTTAGATTGTATAATTTGTTTTTGAACACAAATCTTACAGATATTGTGGTGGTACGAATTGATAGCTTGTACATTTTATGATTGTTGGTCCCGAAACTAGTTCTGGGTGTCCCACTGGAAGTGGTCAAATGTAAAAGTGATTAGTACCCATGCATAAGATAAATCAAATCGTGGTTTTTTAGGTAACCTGATATACGTTAGCAATGATATTGCCTCAGACTATATTTGGGAGACCCAGTGGTGCTCCGGAACCTGTTCCGGAAAGTAACCAAATGTACCATGCGACACATCATATCACGGCTTTTTTAATAACCTGAGGAATGGTTAACTAGAAAATAGGCTCATACCACATTAGAGACTACTGGTAGGGTTGCACAACCAGCGTTTGATGCTTCGCCGGAATTACGAAAGTAAAACAAATCAATGCAAGCGATAAATATGTGTAAAAGAACAAAATCTTGACATATTAAACCCACATACAAACAGACGTCTCACTATACTCACCACGTTCTTGTTTTTAACGGTCAATAAAATATAACCTAGAATGTGCAGAAAAAACTTTATCGAAGGCCGCAAAGTGATCTGTGAATGTGTAAAAAGTTATATCTTAGCTTGTTAGTATCGTCTTGATATTGATCAGCTCCCAATATTAGTGAAGGTACTCAAGCAGTCAACTGTGAGAAATCTGTTATTATTCAGCTCTGTTTTTACGCTGAACACAACGTCGGAGTATGTGCCAGGGAATCGCGCCACTTGGGCGGTGGCTTCTATTTTCGTCTGTTTTCCACTATAACTCAGTCAAATTTGAACCAATTGACACAATTTTTGGAATGCAGTGAGATAGCTATAGTATCTACCCGTGTACAACATTCCAAGTCAATTGGTTCAAAATTGACTGAGTTATAGTGGAAAACAGACGAATATAGAAGCCACCGCCCAAATAGCGCGATACCCCACAATAAGTTTTAAGTCAATTCAATGATGGCTTTGATAAAATGCTTGCTTTTCTTAAAAAAATATCAGGATTCAGGAACACGTTGACTCACGTCGACGGAAAGATCGTGAGACCATATACGACGAGAAAGGCACCATCACCTCTAGGTGGATTAATTTGGGTTTTTTTATGTCCAACGCGGAGTGAGATAAACAGGCGTTACATTTGAAAAAGTCCTTATTGCACAAAATGTAATCATAACTTTTTGTAGGGTATGTGTGCCATCAGTAATCTCACGCTCCCATATTCATCCTATTCGAAAACAAACGATTACGGCACCGATTGATTCCGTTCTTTTTGATTCCATGGGTGCTCACTTCCAACAAAAAATACAAAAATAAGAAACAAAACAAACAGCGCTTCAGTCCTTTGTTCTTCGTAGGATGAAAATGGAGCCACATGCTTAACAAGGGAACCAATACCCTAATTTTTAGATTTCGAACATTTTTTTTGTTTTAGTTCACATAAAAGAGCATCCATCAAGTACGCCACGTTAAAAAAGATCATTTCATCCATTAAGTACGTCACGCCAAAATAGGGAATTTAAAACCCCCTCGCCCCTTCGTACGGTTTTTTTTATATTTAATACATTGCTTGTCACACTTCCACAACCCCCCCCTCCTCTCCCACCAAGCGGATGGATGACCCCTTCAGGTATCAGTAGGTCGGCTCCAGAGGCACGTTCTCCTCCATTTGGGAAATTTGTGCCATGCCCCTTACGGTCTTTTATTCATTAAGCGCGACGTAGTTTATTGGTGATCTTACAATGATATAACTAACTTCAATTCTGATTTCAACGTGTTTCATATAAATAATATAAATACGAAAACAAGTAATCGAATTTTAAGTTTAATATTAGCCAAGCAAATAAATTTAACTTATGCTCTGTTCTTCAGATAAGTCTGTATGAAATATTACTCGAGAAATAAGAAACACGTTGAAAGCTTGAAAAAAAGATGCATTTTCATGTTTCATAAAAATCGTTCACAGATACAAATATATTCAACTGTTTGCCATGCTGTTAAACATTAATAATGTTTGTGAAATGTGCTGGTGTAAGTGTGTTGTGTAAATATGCAAGCTTACCATTTGATGTGATGTGATCCCATAATTCTACCATGCCAACCGTGTGTGCATCCCCTTATCGGTTGACAATGTTAGCACATTATGTTGAACATAAAAGCCACAGTTTGTGATACATTAACCTTACCGGTTAGAGCAAATTTATTGTTAGAAATGTATGTCACACTGTTTTTTTTTCTATGCGGGATCTCTGTTCGTATTATAAGCACTGTTTGCAGTTCAGAAGGAATTTCTCAGCCTATCTTGATGCATGGGAAATTCCTTGGCTGAATCGCTCAAGAAACCGGATTTTCTTCGATCGCAGTACGCAGTAGCGAAGAAATGACAGTTCAAATGGCAGTCACCGAAGATAGTTTCTGCCAGGAATCACTAAAGAAGTTTCTTGAGCGATTCCTTTCGAACTCGAAACTGCGCTATACCGGAAAATTTTTTGGATCTGTGTATTGCCTTGAACCGAATCGACGCAGTTACGGCGCGTCGGATTTTGGAAACGTCGGCGGCTTTCTGCCACCTCAGTTCCTCAATCCTCTATGCGGCTCCACCACATCTGCCCATATTCGCATAGGTAACGTAAACGCCAAGGGCCCATATAGCCGAGGCGGTAAACGCACGGGTATTCAGCATGACCATGCTGAGGGTGACGGGTTCGATTCCCGGTCGGTCCAGGATCTTTTCGTAAAAGGAAATTTCCTTGACTTCCTTGGGCATAGAGTATCTTCGTGCCTGCCACACGATATACACATGCAAAATGGTCATTGGCAGAGGAAGCTCTCAGTTAAAAACTGTGGAAGTGCTCATTGAACACTAAGCTGAGAAGCAGGCTTTGTCCCAGTGAGGACGTTACGCCAAGAAGAAGAAGAAGAAGAAGAACGTAAACGCCACATAGGTAGAAATCCACTTTTTCAGCTTAACATATCCTACACCATGTATAGCATATGCTCCAATCATTAAAAAAATGTTTTTGTTCTAAAACATGTGAGTTACATTGAAAAGAACGTTTTGACGTAACCACCATATGGTCGCAAAACTGACGTCTGTATACAAGAAAACTAGAATCTCCCCATAAAACGTGATTAAACTTAATTTATTGACATAAACATAATTTATACTTGAGATATCTAATTATGTGATTTCAGATGCCTGAAAATCATTTTCAATATAAACAACTTGTATAGTGAATATTATCAATTATGTTTAATACTTATTATGGATGCAATGTAGATACTGATATGATGCTTTGACAACAACATGCGCTTAAGGACAAGGTATTTGGAGTACATAGCTCAAAATTTCTAGAGCACCGTTTTTTAGAACCGTTGAACGGATTTGGATGAAAATGCATCACGCTAATTGTTCAGTGGTTGTCAACAGCGTGATGCATTTTAATCCAAATCCGTTCAACGGTTCTAAAAAACGGTGCTCTAGAAATTTTGAGCAATGTACTCCAAATACCTTGTCCTTAAGAAAACAAATTGATAATTGATAGCCTACAACTCGTAGCGGTGAGTTTACTCCGATTGAAGCAATCGCCTCCACTAATCTTGGTCCTGGGTCAATCGCTTCCAGTCGCCCTGAGATTTTAAAGTCCTCTTAGGGCCGCAAAATGCAGTTGAGGAGGACCTAAAAGGCCAACGTGCGAGACCTACCACGAAGCCAACGACCCCTTCCTGGTTGTCTGCTAATATGGTATTAGCTATTCCGGCAAACGAGCTACATGCCCAGCCCACCGCAGCCTGCCTTGTTTTATCCGCTTCATCATACATTAGTTACCCGATTTTGTTAGCCTATTTCGGGGACACATTTTTTGTTCTCCTTAAAAATTTAGTAGTTTTTTTACGTTTTATCCCTCTATGAACAGCCTCTCAGTAGTAGTTTAGTGATGATCATGATTGAATTGGTTAAAGTTTGACCGTAAGTTAATGAGAGCAAAAAGTTTGTGGGGCAAAATTGGGTTCATACTGTATTGATTTATTTATATACTTGGTACAATTCGTAGTTCATGCAATCTATCGCTTCCTCTGAATTACGATGTCAACTCCTCAAACCCCCTTTCAGTTACTTACAAAGCGTCTCGAGCAAGCTCGGTGAAGCCTGAAGCGTGAGTTTTTGTGGCATCTGATTGATAAATTAAAAAGTAAACTTATAAATAAATTTTGAACTGTTGCAGGTTTTCAGTCTAACAAAAATGAAACAGCTAGTTTGGCATAGCCGTTTTAATTCTGTTAGACTGAGAAAGCCACAACAGTTCAACATTTCCTCCCAGTCGTAAACCTCCTTCAAAACTTATAAATAAATAAATAAGTTAAATCCATATCTATCTATCTGATTAAGCGCTGGGTGTATGTGCTTTTGATGTTTATTAATTTAATTGCAAGAAGATTTGTATTCAAACTGAAACTTAGTATAGAGGAATAGTACAAGGTTATTTAAATTAAATTAGTTTCGTAACATACCCTAATTTGTCGAATTTGAGAAAAAATAAATGAAACATACGGGTGACACTTAATGTTTCAGTATATCAAGTAAATCTCGAAAAAATTAAATATTACTGAGGTATTTCTTCATAAATATTTAGTTACGTTCAACATAGACTGCCTTAATTGCAAGATGCATTGGAAGAAGCCGGAAGGATCCATCGCAGAACCTGGGGATTAATGTTAATTCCGGTATTATACACACATTCAACGAAATAAGAAAACTGGTCGGCGTTAAGTCAAATAGGACTAGGCGATTTTTTGAACAGGTTACAGATGTGCCAAGGAATTCGACAAATCTAAACTTTTCGACATTATTTTGATGCAAATGTTTCATTACCATAAAAGAATTATAGTATTTCAAGAAATACTGAACATGATTTGATATCCCAATTTCTTGCTGGGCATTTTCCCAGAATCATTGAAAAACATTTGGTCCGGTCTGACTTAAAGCTGACCAACTGTGAATCTTAATACGATGCCCATGCTTTATGATAAGCTCGACCGCACTATCAGATAGTTCACATTTTCAGAATGTGGTTAGCTTTTTTTCTGAAACCTCGGTTAGCACATCTTCTTTCGAGTCGGTTAGTACACCGGACATTCCTGAAAAAAATCTAACACGTGTTCAGAAAACGGATACCGTGATAGCTAACATAACGGTCATAGCAATCTGGTTGTTACGTCAACTTATCCGTGGGATCATTCATCAAAACGACTGAATGGTCGCATAAACTGACGTAAACGTTTTTAATATTGAAAAATTACATGATACATCTTGAAATCATTGCGGCTCACTTTTTGTAGCTGTAATCCACGAAACTGACAGATTATTTCATTTAAATAAACGGTGCATATGTAAATCCAGAAAAAAATCTATAAAATCTTGTTTTCCCATCAGAGCAGATGTTGGTGGTTACATCGACTATGCGAATTTGGGCACTAGCTAGAATTGCATCCAAGTTAATTACTCGTTGTTTCGTATTTATTGCTAAATTATCAATTGCTTTTTTGGTGCTTTTCAATTGGGAACTTTCTTTTTTTATGGAAAAATTCGTTTTTTACATGGAAAAATTAAACTTTTTTGGTAGAAGAAATGTAATTGCAATTATTGAATTATTCGTGGAAATTCCAACATTGTTTATTGCTCGCAAATAAGTTGTATATGGAAATTCTGATTTATTTATGTACTTTTTGGTTTGTTCATGGAAATTTTATAGTTTATTATTGCACCCACCCCTATTTCTTTATTGGCAATTTCTGATTTTGTTATGGAAAATTGAGGGGCCTAGAATCAAGGGGTGTAAGTGACCATTTTGTCGATTTTGAGCTTAGCATATCATAAATTTCTTCAGATTTGAAGCTTTCAGGAACTTTTTTATTAGAATTATTGGAAAAATTATAATAAATCAGAGAAAATTGGGTTGATTTTGAAACTCCATACATTTTGTATGGGCTGAAAAATTGATCAAAAACTTTAAACCTCATTTACTCGAAAGAAGGTTTTTGTCACTTACACCCCTTTGCTTCTATCCCCCTCAATTATCACTTTCCTATGAGTCTTTTATATTTTAGCCATTTGTTGTGTTACAGAGCCATGGCTGCATCTTATCTTGTTGATTGACACCATTCTCACTTTTCAAACATGAATGTATTCCTAATGTGGTAAGATTTGTCCAAAATGTATGTTTTATAATGATTATTTTTAATATAACGGCCATTTACAAGGAAATCATTCCAAGTTGAGCTTACTTGCAATTTTCTTACCATATCATCACTAAAATTGTATTGTTTTAGCTTTAGTATATCCGTTTGGTATATTACATAGGATGAAATCTCAAAAATTTACCTTATGGACTATCTTTAACTACCGTAGAATGAAAAAAACTTTTCGAACATTTTTCTTGCGTGCCGAAGCAAACGGATTTCACAAAACCTGCTAGACCTATAAAAACAAGAAAATAATATTATTCTCAACCGTATGCTTCATTTAATCAGTATAAAGTGGCTCTTCCTTACATGCATTCATTTTGAAAATATGAATCAAAGATGCGAATTTAAATTACATTTTCTAAATTTGTATTTTGTTTGAGAACTTACTGGACACGGTGTAAATTAATGTTGATTATTCATAACTCGCAGCAGAGGGATACTTTAGCTCAATATTGTGTATTGAAATCAGTGCTGAAAATGTCAGCTTTTCACGGGCTTAAGCAATAATTTCGAAATCGGTTCTCGTACACATGTAGAGTATGGATCAAGGTATCTCCTGATTTTTTTCCCTGGTGGAAAATTGTGCGAAAACGCGGGCACACGAACAAAACGTGTTCCGTCGTTTCCTATAAACCAGCACAAACCGGACATTCGGGAGTAACCGCATGACCGAAACGATGTAGATTTTGTCGGAAGCAACCATGGCGTGAAAGGATCTAAGTATGATGGAATGCTACTTCCCCATGGCGCCTATCAACCCAGCTATCTACCCTCGGAACAAACCTTCCTTTGTTGGTCCTGCTTATGCCTGTTGTGCCGCGTATTTCGAAGCACTCTATGTCTTCCCCGATAAGGATACAAATAGGCACCATGCCAGTGATGACACCGAGTGCATCGTGTGACACTGTACGGTTCTCGCTCGCATCCCTCTGGGCCATAAGCCTATAAGTGCGTTCCAGCTTACCACGGTAGCTTTTGATACTTAGCGCCGTGCTCCAAGCTGGGCCGCCATAGCTTAGCAGGGACGTAGCGACACTAACCAGAAGCTTGTCCTTACTAGCATACACCGCAGAGCTATTGGACATTATCCGAGACACTGTCCCTATAGCTGTGGAGGCTTTTTTGCAAGCGTAATCATCGTGGCTACCGAAGGTATGCTTATCGTGGATCGGTATGCAATCGCCTTAACTAACTACCGCTTGTTGCTCCGACCTTCGGTTGTTCACAACCACCACCTCAGTTTTGTGGTGAACCAACTCCAGTTTCCTGGACCTCATCCACGCCTCCACAACCGAGTGGGCAGTAGTCAACTCCACTTCTTCGATCGATTCACCGTAGACTTCCAGCGTAATGTCGTCAGCGAAGCCGACGATTTCCACCCCCACCGGAAACTCTTACCTCAACACCTCACCGTACATGACATTCCATAACACCGGACCCAGGATGGAACCATGCGAGACCCCTGAGATTATGTGAAAGACGACTTCCGAGAATCTTGTAAAGGTACCCGGGTATCCATAGACGTAGGAGTGTATCGGCAATAGCCGGCCAACTGGAGCTATTGAACGCGTTCCTTACATTCAGAGTCACTACCGCACAGTAGCGAATCCCCCTTCTCTTACGCTGGTGCGCTATCTCGGCGGTTTTTGTAACCGACAGGCAGGGATGGGAACACTCACTTGCAAAGAGTTGCACTCATTTGCTATTTTCTCAGCTCAGAAGCGTGCAATCAAGAAACGATGTATGACGACTTTTGCCTTGTGGTATTGTCTAAAACTTTGCAGAATAGAGTAGAGGTCGCACACGAATCCCAAAGTCGTGACAGAGCTGCGAAAGCGGCTCTCCACGAGGTGAATGTAAATTACCTCGTGAAGAGTTGCCTTTGCAGCACCCTCACAACTTCGGTATGCGTGTGCGACCCCTACTCTATTCGGCAAAGTTTTAGACAAAACCACAAGGCTAAAGTCGTCCATACATCGTTTTCTGATTACACGCTTCTGAGCTGAGAAAATAGCAAGTGAGTGTAACTATTTGCAAGTGAGTGTTCCCATCCTTGCCGACAGGGTAGCGTCGACTTCCCCTTCCGAAAGCCAAACTGGTTGCTCGAGAGATCATTTACACCCTCGGTAAGCTTATATACGTATATCGATGCAGCAGCTGCTAATGAGATTTAAAAGATATACTAGAATTACTTGATGAGTAAGCAAAGGACGATCGGATGAGTGAATCTGAAACAGATCCAGTTATCTAAACGAGTGTTTAAGACAATGGTGGGCCGGTCTCAGTGAGAGTTACTCCTATTCGTAAATATGACTAGTAAAGAAAGGGCAGTTGACAGTTAAATTCTAGAGGAATCCAGCAACGTCCAGAATATTCAATCTAAAACTCCGTTGCTCGCTTCTCTTCCAATCTCACGCCCTCCACGCCCGCTTCCAATAAGTGCAACCTTTGTTTTACTGTACAAATCTTCAAAGACAAACTGAACTTGTTCTTCGTGTTTAACTTATGATTGATCAACTTGAGATACAAAGATGCACCAAAAACTTACACCCTGATTCACACTCTTCTTCTGTAGTGCGGAGGACACACAAACAGTACCGCCCTGTACCTCAGAACAACTATGTAGCCGGTCTCGATGTAACCCTACTGGAAGCTAGGACCGCAAAAGCGCGACAGCAAATCCATTCTGCATTCACCTTGTGACCATCGAGAAACAACAGCACATCCAACTGCATCGCAGTGAAGACGGGCGGCGCTGCCAACGACGACAACGGCATGTACAGCGTCACTGTACGTACATACACTTGGCAAACAGCAAGGAACTTCGAAGGCGAGGCCATAAAACTGACGTCTGATAATGGAAATTGCAGTTAGCTTTGTACATATTGTATGGGAAGGAGTACAGAACTGCAGCAGCAGCAGAGGCATCAAGAACAAAGCACCACCACATGAATCACGATTAAGGACTTTATTTATAAGGAAGCAAGCACTTGGTGATGGCATAAATCATTACTTTTGCGTGTTGCAGACACTTTTTGATGTGTCTTTTTTACAATGGAGTGAAAGTTGTGTGGTTGACTGATGAGGAAGCAGAAAAAAAACAGGAAGAAAAATCGATTCGTGCTTTCTTGTTTAGTGTACATGTGGTGCAAGTGTGTGGCATGACAGCGGACTGGTACAGAATGTAGAATACATTGCGATATACACAAATTAACTATTGGTTTATCTTTGGTCCACTTTATGTGTCTAAGGCGCGATTTCTTCACCCTGGCTTAAGCGTTAAACCAGGTTTAACTATATGGGTAAGCCTGGCTTACCAGTTAAGCCGAGGTGAAGAAATCGGCACTAATAGATTTGCCCCGCTGTATTCGAATCATAGATAAGATTTGATCCAGCACGACAGAGTTTTGAGAAATGGCTCAACTTGTATTGCAAAATATCCCCACTAGATGTATGATTATTACAAAACATGAGTTTTATAAATCTACGTGATACATAAAATCATGTTTAACATCTGTGCCATCAATTTGTGTACTTGTAGTGCTAACGTAAAAACAAACAGAGTTGCGATGGGGATCTCGATCGGGTTGCATTGCTCGGTGGAAAAAATGAAAAAGTGAGGCGAGTTTGGGGCAGGTGCACATTGTCCTTCCTCGTGAAGTGATGAAAATGGGTTCACCATAGCCAACGATATTGCAGAAAATTGAAAAAGTCAAGGAGTGGTTGTGATCACCCGACGGAATGGAACTGGGTAAGTTAATTCCGATTTTTTTACATAGTGAGAGTTGTGGTAATTTTGCCAATGCGTTTTTATGAGGACTCCTGGAATCTGGTAATTTTGGCAAATTAATCTTATAGCTCTGGTGCTGACCTAATATTGAAGCGATAAAAATGTTAGAAGAAAGTAATTGCAGCTGAAAATAATCATTGAGAATTGAAAATAGCTGGATAAATCACCTCAATGGCCGCTGATCACAGGTAGCACATGGGACTACTCTTGGTAAAATACATAATTCGCAAATAGCTATGTATCTATGCTTGAAAGTTTATTCTCCTTATACTCTAATTTCAATACTGTGAGAAGCACGCGACTATTTTTGTGGGTCGGTCGGATTTCTCAGTAGGGAGATAGGATTCACAGTTAAGTAAACGATCAATGCGCCGACGCAATTAATATTGAACGACCGTTGATGTTTGTGCATTACCCTTACTATTGTTTGGGGTGATCATCGCGACCAATAAAATCATAATCGTGTGATGAAGGCCGTGACGTGTATTTTTATATAACTAGTGGATCATATCACCTGGCGGCTCCTTAACCTACTCTACTTTTTTTTTTGTTAAAAGTGAAGTTTTATTTGTCAGTTCATGTTTTTACAGTTTTGAATTTAAAAATCTAAATCTAGGTAGAAATTCAGAGCATTAACATGAATTCTAGCGTAGCAATCATTAACGAAGCAGATGTAATTTACGAGCAGTTTTAAAATCTCCACTCGTTGTCTTCTTCCCATACCATTCAGGGCTGGCCTCACCAGGTCTTCAAAAGTCAAACGTCACCATCCATTTATGCATAGGCGAAACTACCGGGGGTGCCGGGGGTGCCAGGCACCCCCTGAAATTTTGAATCATTGCTGTGAGATATGGGGCGATGAATTATAAATGGATGAACTAATGAATATTTGTTTGTAGTGCAATTGCAAACAACTACAAATCCGTAGTTTCGCCAATGCATTTATGACATTCGCTATTTTCTGCTGTAGGACCGTCCAAGCCGGCCCGACACGAGTGCAGGTACTGAATTTGTGTTGGAGCGTCTCTACGGATTGATTGCCACAGTGTGTGCAGATTTCGTCACCCACTCTCTGCATCACGAACAGCAGCTTACGGTGTTCTATTTTACCATTTACTAGTACCTAGATAGAGTTTCGTTCGCTGCGCAGAAGACAGTCGTTTGTCTGCGATATTCCGCCAAGCGTGTGGCCAGTTCGTTGTCGGGTTATCACGTTCCACCTTTGGTTGCTCGGTTTGCTGCACAAAGTACCGGTGGATTCGATCGGCGGAGGGGTTTTGTTGGATTTGGAGTGGATGTGGGATTAGTTGGAAAGGATAAGCCGGATAAGCTAAATATCAGGATTATCTATTGAGATTGCTGGGCGAGGATGATCATGGAAGATGAGGGATTTATAATGAGGAAGGGAGTCGATCTCCTTGAGACACCTGTTGATCGCAAGCGATTTGCTTTTGAAAGCAGGAAGATGCAGATTTAGGCCACCTTGTTCTTTGCTGCGAGTCAGCTGGGTCATCGGTACACGGGCGGGTATTCCTCGCCAAAGGAACTTACCCAGCAAAGAGGTGATCTTGGCCGTGTGAACTGCGAAAGGTGGCAATATTGATGATAGATACCACAGTTTCGATGTTCCGAACATGTTGAGCATGGTTGGTTACTTTCTGCTGCGGAGTCAGCGCCCGTAGGGAATGCAATCACATTTGCTGCGCAAACTTTCTCACCATCGCATCTCAGTTGATAGTGGTCATCAAACGTATTGAGTTCGTAAAAATAACACCCAAAATCTTGATAGTGTGGTCTGTCTGTAACCATCGGGTGGTAATTACGTTGTCGTCGCAGAACCCAACGTTGATGGCGATTGTTTTGCGCTCATTCAATCGCGCGCCGGCTGCCAAACCGAAACGAACAAATATTTCCTTCATGGCATCAATCTGATCAGCTGATCTTACGATCACGCTGATGTCGTCCGCATACGCGACCAGCAGATCGTCCCCACATGCTTGTTCGAGTCTACGAACCAGGGGGTGGGGATACAGCACGAAGAGGTGCACGGACAACGGGTCCCCTTGCCTGACCGAGCGCTGGATTTCAAACGGCCGAGAGAGGTGCCCGTTAACTAACAGACGAGAGGTGGACCGACGGGAAAGAAGAGAGATGAGTTCTTGGTTGAACAAGTGCAAGTCGAGCAAGTGCATGGTCCGGAAAAGAAAAGAGTGCCGGACACGATCGAAAGCGTTCTCTAGATCGAAGCTAGCGGAGGCTAGCGATTCGGTCCTTTAGTGCGAGGGTTGCCGTAAAGATGTTGTGCTCTGAGTTGGACCATTTCTGCCCGTCGCTCAGCACATGGTGGACTCTCATCACATTTTCTAGGCGAGATTTTATAATGCGTGAGAGAAGCTTGTAGTCGCTATTAAGCAACGAGAGGGAGCGATACGACCGGGCCGTGTTGTCTCCTCCCTTCTTCTTCATCAGCACGATAATTCCCTCCACAAAAGCCGAAGGGAGATGGCCGGCAAGTGCTTCACAAGAGATTCAACTCTCGATGACGTCAAACATGCGGAGGTAGAACTCTCGTGGGATGCCGTCGCAGCCCGGGGATTTTCTAGACGCAATTGCTCTGATAGCAGATCGAATTTCTACCGTGGTGATCTCACTAGTGCAGGCTTCGTTGGCGGGGTCGTTTGGTGGAACTACACGCTCGCAGGGAAAGTCGTCATCATTGTTGTCTGCTTGTTCCTCCGAGTAGAGGTTCGAAAAAAAAACCAGCAGATTTGCCTCGATTGCTTGCGGATCGTCGATCATTTCGTTTTCTCCTGTTCGTAACTGCGTGATGTTTTTCTTCTTCCGCCGTCTTTCCCCCAACTAAAAGATTGACATCGGTTCTCCAGCCACATATGTTACGTTTATGCGCATGAACAAGTGATAAAAGTTTCTCTGCAGCGCCATCATATCGCCTTTCAGCCGATTGTTTATAGGCAACATTTCAGGGTGTTGATAGTACCCATCGTACGCTATCCGTAGTTCAGCATAAAGACGCTGATGCTGATCGTGGAATTCCTCGAAAACAGCTCGGGATTTCCACTTGAAAAAGCTTTTGATTTTTGGCTTAGCGTACGTGAGCCACCATCCCATCCACGAGGTATAGTTTCTGCGCTGACGAGTTCAATATTGCCACTTGTACTGGAACTTGTACAGGGACCAAAAACCGCGCCCAGGCTCTTGTCCGAGCTGGGGGAGGCACAGCCGCACAGCGCTTTGTGGTCTGTGAAGCAACAAACACGCGTGTGGGCTGTTCGGAGGTTTTGTCGCAAGCCACTGCTGACGTAGATGCGATCAAGACGGGACTGTTCGTTGCGGCAGACATACGTGAAGCCAGCGTCTCGCGGGCACAACTTCTCCCACACATCATGCATCTGTAGCTGTTGAACAGCTGTTTTGAGGGCTGGGCTTGTGTTTGGGCTGGACGAGTCGCATGTGCGCAGTACGCAGTTGAAATCGCCAGCGCGGATGACGTGTGCGATACGGTGAAGTAGGTACTACGCGAGAGTTCCATTAAAGAAATCCTCTCGTGCTGATCGCTGCGCTGAGCCGGAGGGAGCGTAGATGTTAACGATGGTCGTGTTTTGCGCTCTGACCGCAAGCAGTCGGCTATCCAGGTTTTCTCGATGTGAGAGACTTGGATGTAGTCTTTCATTGCAACTGCTGTTCCCCTTTTCGTGTGGTCTACATTGGTGTATACGACGAAGCCAGGCAAGGAAAGTTGGTCGTTTTCCACTTCTTGTAGACACACAATATCGAGACATGGCTGGTGATGAAGCTTCGTAAAGCGTTCAGTTTCGTTGGGTTCGTGATCGTGCCGATGTTGATGGATGCGATATTGTACGACGAGAGAGCTATTTATAACAGATTTTCCTCACCCTGTTCGTCGTCAGCACTGTCTCGGCGGGGCTTTTTGCCGGGAGGACGACCTCGTGTGCTTCGCCTGCTGCTCGTTGATGTGGAGGAATCATCGGTTTCGCTTCCGTTGCCATGCCATTGTCGTTCTTGCTCTGTGATAGCATCGCCTGAGTCGGCTTTTTGAAGCCGTCAACCAGCGACACAATGGCTTTTGGCTCTTCAGAACGCGTTGTTCGCAATGACGACGAAGAATGCGCGTGCTGCGGTAACGGGCGGAGAGATGTCGTTAGATCAACACTTGCTGGTTGACTTTCGGATTGTGTAGCCGAGGCAGACGGTTCGGTCAGACTCGATGGGCTCGATAACGCAGGAAACGTGTCCAAAGATGATGGTGGCGGAGCGGAGGGTTTTAAGCCGATCAGCTTCGTACCAGCTGATTTTTTAGGTGGTGGTCTTAGCCCAGCTTGCTTCGCTACGTTGGTGTAGCTCTTCTGCACCAGCAAGTTTTTGTTCTGCACACAAGATATGTCAGTGTGCGCCTGTTCTTTGCAGTGTTTGCAAGACTGCAACTGCCCCTTGTAGACGATGAAAGCCTGCTGCCCATCGATGTTGACCCACGAGTCAATGTTCCGTTGCACCAGCATACGGGCCGACCATATGGCGAGTAGTATACCGGCGAACTCGTAGCCCTCTCCCCACGTCAATTCGCGAATCGATATCACTTCGCCGAAACGACACAGAAACTCGATAATCTTCTCCTTGGACACGTTTTCGGGCAAGTCGTGAATCTTCACTTCCACACTACCATCTTCCATGGTTATACGAAGCCTGTGCTTCTTCCCGTTCAGTCCCACTTCGTGACGATTGTCATGTTCGTCCACAACATTTTGTGCGAGCATCAGATCATTGACCTTGACGAACGCACATTGTTCACCCTTGTGGCACTGTAGTCTTGCGACATCTTCTTTCTTCAGCCCAAGCACTGTACGGCAAAAACCGTGCACCTTTTCGAATGAAGGTTTCGCAGGGAAACTCGAATAGTCTATTCGAAAGGTGTTTTCTCGCCTCATCGCGAAACACTCCAGCACGCGACGCGACACGGCGAAAGAAAAAAAAAAAAAAGAAACACTGAAACTAGACGCTTGACTTGTGATGAGCGCTATCGATAGAAACACGTCCGCGCGTTTCAGAAGCTGAGCGATAACTCACTCTACTAACAAATACTCCTTCCCGAGACAACTGTGGGGATGCTGAAAATTTCACATTTTCTAGTGACAACGGTTGCCGAACCAACATTCCTTCCCTTCCCTTTCTAGATTCCTTCCCTTTGTGGACCGTGAGGACCTGGCCGGCGCCGTTGTTGACTTGAAAATATTGAACTCTCGAAATGTGTACATTGGGAGTGTGCATCTAGTAATAAGCACCATTCACTGGTTCTCTGTGCAACTTCGATTGTTCTGGTCAATCACGGAGTAGCAACAACGATGTGTACGGTTATCTTTGCTTTGCTTTAGTGCTAACGTAAGAACAAACACGACAAGCACGAAATTTATGGTTCTGAACTTCTTCTGAAGCTGGGTGGACTCAATTGAGGAATCTTGAAAGGAATTTCTTGACAAGTCCCAGATGGCATCCATGAAGGTGGTCCGGGTGAAATTCCTGAAGAATTTTCGGAAAATTATCGAGAATCCTTAAACGAACTTTGGAGTAATCCCAGAAAGAATCTCAAATGGAATCTATTTGAATGTACCGTAAAATGGGGTATCTTTGATAATACGGATAACTTTGATAGTGCGACAGGCATGGTATAGTTTACCTTATAACTATGATACCTTTAACCAGTTAAGAAAAAGGCAAACGTAGATCAAAACTAGTTTATATTTAACTTTTTGGACTAAAAATAAAAATTGATGATATTTCTGTCATTTGTCAAACCCTTCAAACAAACTGCTGTACAGCTCTGTTTCAACTATTTTTTTCAATGAATGGCCTTTTATTCTCGGTAGATCCATTATAGTAGATTCAAAATCTGGCCTTGAATCTCTGACCGAAGCGCGTTTTTGCAAACTGGACTCAATTTTGTAAATTGGGACATAAATCTCCATACACCAATAAACGCCTAAAAGTATGCAATGCCCTTGTAATTTCATGTAGATAAATCTGTGTTATTCAAAATTTGTTAATAGAACATTGCAAAAATACCCAAAAAAAGAAATAGCATGCAATCATATGTTGATGTACCGTTAAAAATATATTTTTACAAAGATAATGATTTTTGATAGCTAAATTTACTGTGTTTTTAACTCAGTACTCCACTAACTCATTTTTATATGTAAAATTTAGTCAAAAATCAATGTTTTTGTATAAAAAAATCTCTCTGGTATATTCTACAAGGCTTCTCTCATCATGTTCATACTCCTAAGATTTCAATATGTGATTATTTTTCAAGATTTGATGTGTTTTTCAGGGCACTATCAAAGTTACCCCAAAATGAAAATCTGAATCTCGCTCATATGGAAAACTCAAAGTCACCCAAAATGTTTAAAATCATCAAATCTTTCAATTGCAATTGATATCTGATACCCCAGTACTTGTTTTAAAAATAGAAAAGTAGAGGAAATACTGTTACTTCGAAAAATAATAAGAAAATGCGCTAAAAAACTATCAAAGTTACCCCATTTTACGGTACTTGAGAAAACCCGGGAATGAAAACTTTTGTTTTTAATTTTTTATTTATGTGTATTTCAACTTATGCTAATTCTACACTTGGGATGAAAACTGAAAAAAATCCTAAAGGAAACTCGGAAGGAATCGCTGGAGGAAACCCCTGAAGAATCCTCCGAAAGAATCCGAAAAGGATGAATGAAGTCTCTGCAGTAATCCATGAGGAACCCTTAAATAAATCCTGGGAAAAGTCCCGGAAACATTCCTTGAAGGAATCGTAAAAACAGGAATTCCGGAGGAAAATCGGAATGAAGGAAACTCTGTGATTATCAATGAAGAAATCACTAAAGAACATGAAAATGATCAAATGGAATTCTTAAATAAATTTCGGGAGGAGTACCTGAAAGAGTGCTGTAAAAAATCCCGGAAGAAACCTCCACAGGTATTCCGGGGAGAATTCTTAAATCCTTGAAATTCTTGAATGACTCTTCAAAATAAAAAAAAACAAAGAAAAATTAATGAAAAATCCTGGGTGGAATCAATGAGGGAATATCGGAAAGAATCCCTAAAGGAAGTCTCTAAAGGAATTCTGGGAGAAAACCCACAAAGAATCCTTAAGGAGTCCCTGATGCAATCCCGGAAATAATTTGTGAAAGCATCCCTGATAGAATGCTGGAAAATATTCCTGAAAAAAATCTGAAAGAGTTTCCAGAATTAACCTGAGGAGAAATTACAAACAAATAGGGAAGCATCAAAAAAGTAATCCCGGAAAGAGTCCTGAAAGGAAACCTGGAGTTAATCGCTGAACGTATCCCGGGAAAACATACTTGAAGAAATCCACGAAAGAATCTCCGGAGAAATCAATCAAAGAAATACCAAGAGGAATCCCTGGATCAGGGTGGAATCCCTGATAGAATCTCTGGATTAATCTTTGACGGAAATACAGGAGAAATTCATCCTGGGAGAAATCAATGAAATATTCCAAAAATAAAATCTGAATGAATTCCTGTAATAATCCAAATGAAATCTCCAAAAGAATATCCTAATTGAAACTCGGTAGCAATACTTGAAAGAAGAAATCTCTAAAGGACACTCGGAAAAATCGATGAAAAATCTCGGGAGGTATCAATGAAGGAATCCTAGAAGGAATAGGTTAAGATATCAGGAAAACAAATTTTACATCAAAATTTAAATTGATTAAGAATAAAAAATAATGTAGAACAGGGTTGAAAAAATCTCATTCAATTGAATGAGTTTCTGCTGAACTGAATGCTTTTGACATTCATTTTCAGCTCCGCTGTGAGATACTTGAAAGTGAACGCAGAAAAATTCAACTACTTTGTGGAGGTAATGACTGCACCATCATCAACACACGCTCTGCGCTGATGGATGCTTCATGTCAACAGCGGCCGCATGAATGCCCATAAGCAAGCGTGGTGAATTTTTGTCGTTTGAGTACCGGTCACAGGAAAAATGTTGCTTTTGAACCTCGCCGTCTCCCCAGCGTGAGCGACGAGAGAATTTTCATTCTCTTTTCAATTGCCTCCGTGAAGGACAAGGGCTTCAACGTCAGAAGCGGTGTGGTGAAAAGACAAAAACAAAAACTCACGCTCGTTGGGAGCTTCGGAATTTTTGCAACCGTGATGTAGAATCAAGATAGTTTCCGTAACGGTATATAACAATTTGGGAGAATTCAACATTTTGCAGAGAGTTTTGTAGTTTACTTAGCACGAGTGCCCCAACATTTCAAATAAAATTTTATTTGTTGAACAACTAATTGAACGGATTTTATCAGTACAGTGCATTTTTTATTCTAATTAACCAAGTCACCTATTTATAAAACACGTGTTTGCAAACTTCAGGCATTTCCACGCAATGCAAGTCAAGCTCACAATCTATAGATATCCGGAGAGCTTATGCGGGGGAACAACACACGTTTACCTTCTCAACCCAGAAGCTAGCATAGCCCGATGCAAAACCACCCACTTGTTAACATACTTATTTTTCTATTCGCTTTGTTGACCCCGGTCGAAGTTGATGAATGACTATGTTGGTAATATGGAACGATTCAGCCCATGCTGTGATGCGATAAATTCACCACACACGATGTGGGTTGTGTGACATAAAAAGAATGTAATCCTTACAAGCAAACTCGTGCGGAAAAGTCAAGTTCTATGAAAAGTACTTAGTGTTATTAGCGACTGCAGAAGTGCAAATGAAATTCGTAAAATGAATCGTACATTCATAGGTTTATGAGGCCAAATTGTTTGGGATAAGCAACTTTTTTTTCTCCCACACAAAAATCAACATGCTGTAACTTTTCATATTGTTAGTGTACGTTCAAAATTTCATTCAATTTGGTTCACTGGTTTTCGAGATATGACAGCTCAAAAATGTGTTGTCTAAAAAATAGTGTTTTACCCAAACGGTTCTAACTTTGCGAAAGAATAATCAATCGAGCCCAAATTTGTACCAATGCATTGGAAATGCACATACAATAGGTTGACAAACAGTCAGAATTTGAGATTTTTTGATGCGATCTATGAAAAGTTATAGCATGTTGAACTTTTTTGTGAGAAAAAAAAAAGTTGCCTATCCCAAACATTTTGGCCACCCCCCCCCTTTTTTCTAGAATGAGAAAATCTGCAACAGATACCCAAGAGGTGGTTCCTCGGGTGATGTGGGGATCGACCCACTAAAAACTCATTCTCTCTCTTCCTTACCTTCGCGGTACGCCCGTTAGGGATGACTTCGAGAAGGGGGGGACCGTACATGAGTACACTCTAATAGTAAGCTTTCCACCAGCTACCGCCTTAAGTTGTTCACTCTCCCCTGGAGGCTCGGGCCCTGGCTAGTACTTAGACTACCCGTTGAACTCAAGCTCCTGGATGGGGAAGGGGGGCCAACTCAACTAGCTGTTGTTCGGCTCGCCATTTACTCTGTAGTTCAAGTACGATTCGAGAAACCGTGGAAGTAACGGAGTCCCACTTGTCCGCCCCCATACACATCCTTTCAACAATGTTGTCAGGCGTGATATCTCTACCGCATACCTCCTGCATATTCGACCTTTGCTCCACGAAACGTGGACATTCAAAGAGCACATGCTCCGCGGTCTCGTCGCAGTCTGCACACTCCGGACATGCGGGGGAGCCTGCGTGTCCGAATCTGTGCAGATACCACCTAAAGCACCCATGGCCTGACAGAAATTGAGTCAAGTGAAAATTCACCTCGCCATGGGGCCTGCTTGTCCACTTGGACACGCTCGGTATGAGCCTGTGTGTCCATCTACCCTTGCTGGAGGAATCCCATTCGCTCTGCCACTTCAGCATAGACGAGGTTCTGGCGATACGCCTCGCGCCTCTTATGCCGCGTCGCTCGAAGCAATCTTCATCCTCTGCCACCACTAAAGCTATGGGCATCATGCCCGCTAGCACACATACCGCGTCCTTTGAGACCGTGCGGTATGCGCTCACCATCCTAAGGCACATCAGCCTGTAGGGACTCTCAAGTCGCTTCACGTTTCGGTTAACCACTAGCGCCTTCGACCATGCAGCGGCGCCATACCGTAGTATGGAGACCGCTACTGCCGCGAGCAGCTTACGCTTACTCGAGACTATTGCCGAGCTGTTTGACATTATCTTTGACAATGCCATTATCGCCATGCTTGCCCTTTTGCAGGCTTATTACGTGGCTTCCGAATTTCAGCTAATCGTCGATCATGACCCCCAATTGCTTCAGTGAGCGCTTAGAGTTGATCGTGCATCCACCTGTGGTGACCACTGCCTGCTGTTCAGACTTGCGGTTGTTTACCACCACCACCTCCGTTTTGTGGTGCGCGAGTGCCAAATGTCTCGACCTCATCCAATCCTCCACTATGCCAATTGCGTGAGTTGCTGTCAGTTACACTTCCTCTATCGACTCGCCGTATACCACGAGTGTAATATCATCGGCGAAGCCGACCAGCTTTACCCCCGGTGGAAGTTTGAGCCTCAATACGCCATCATACGCCGCGTTCCATAGTACCGGGCCCAAGATGGACCCCTGCGGTACCCCTGCGGTGATTTTGTAGCTCCTCTCGCCTTCCTCGGTGTCATAGATTAGCACTCTATTCTGGAAGTAGCTCTCCAATATCCGGCATAGGCTAACCGGGACTCCTAGGTGGTGTATTGCGCACTCAATGGCGGTCCAGCTGACGCTGTTGAACGCATTCTTAACGTCCAGCGTGACGACCGCGCAATAGCGGATTCCTGTTCGCTTCTTTTGGAGCGCTATCTTGGCCATTTTGGTTACAGTCCTAATAGCGTCCACCGTCGATCGACCCTTCCGGAAGCCGAACTGGTTATCCGAGAGACCAGAGTCATCGGGTTTCTCGGTATAGACCATCAGCCTCGACAAAATGATCCATTCCAACAGTTTTCCGGCGGTGTCCAGCAGGCACATAGGTCTGTATTCCGACGGGTCGCCAGGTGGCTTCCCGAGTTTGGGCAATAGAACCAATCTTTGCCTTTTCCACCTCTCCGGAAATTCGCCTCTGTCTAGGCACATCTGCATAGCCATTCTGAACATGTCAGGCTTAGCCTCGATGGCCGTCTTGATGGCTGTTGCGATACAATTGCGTAACTTTGAATTTGGCTCAGTGGGAACAAAGTTTTGGGCTAGACAGCGATACAAGGGGACGAATGAGAGTAAAAGAAACCGATAAGACAGATTTCAGCAAGTATCATAGTAAAGCGTGGAAGAAGTGAATTCTAGAAATTATATCCAAATTATCTTGTATGTAGAGCTTAATTGACTTTAAAGTGGCATTTAGGATAACTCTTAACTATCACAGCAGACACTATCAGATCCGGCAAAGCCGAAGCCCGTTGATGTCTGCCGAGTTGAGAGTAAGGGCAGCGATAAAGGTCCACTGAAAAATTGTATGTTATTCAATATGAAGTGCTTCATAATGAATTTAATAAAACCTATATTTTTAGCTTTAGCTTATCGACAAAAAAAATTTTACATCTGCTGAAAGAAATTCAGCTTTGGACTTCGCACCCTTCCCTTCGGCAACAATGGCTAATGTCGGGATACCGTCCGGACCCGGAGCCTTGTTCAACTTAAGCAACTTCGCTGTTGCAATGAGTTCGTCGTTCGTCACCGGGGCTACCTCGCTATGGCCGGTTTGGCTATAGGGAACGGGGGCCCATGGTCTTGTATCGTGGCGCGGGAACAGCGTTTCCATGATCTTCTGCAGCATCTCTGGGGAGCGTTCTGGGGGTGCTGACGCGCCCTTCGTTTTGGCCATGACTACTCTGTAGGCATCACCCCATGGGGTCGTGTTTGCTGCCTGGCAGAGATTTTCGAAGCACGCCCGCTTACGAGTCTTAATCTCTTTATTCAGTGCCAGTTTAGCCGCCCTGTAGGCCTCGCTTCGTACAATTCTATCCTCCTCGGTACGAGCCCTTTGCATCCTCCTTCTAGCTCTTAAACAGGATGCGCGGAGTTCTGCGATTCCTGGACACCACCAGTACACCGGTTTGCGTCCATTTCTGGGTAGGGATCGCCTTGGCATAGCGGCGTCACATGCACGGCTTAGGGTTCCGACTAGATCATCGCTGGATAGATCGTCGGTGTTACTCTCCATAAACAATCGCTCCACAAATGCCGGCTTATCGAATCGCGAGGTCAGCCATCCCCGATGACGGTCGATGACCTCCGGCTGTGGCCGTCTTCCTCCGTGTTCCACTCTGTATCGAATCGCCAGATGGTCACTATGCGTGTATCCATCATCGACCCTCCAGTCCGAGCTAGGGTTAAGACCCGGGCTCCAGAAGGTCACATCAATGATGAACTCTGCACCATTCCTACTGTAGGTTTTTTTGTCGCCTACGTTCGCGACATCCACGTTTAGTCTAGCCATAGCTTCGAGTAAGGCCCAACCTCTCGCGTTAGTCAAGCGGCTACCCCACTCAATCGCCCAGGCGTTGAAGTTTCCACCGATGACCGCGGGACTCAATCCCAACATTGCGCTTGTTAACGATTCCAGCATAGACGAGAACTGGTCTATCGTCCACCTGGGAGAGGCATAACAACTGCAGTAGTATACCCCGTTGATCTTCGCTATTGCGAAGCCCTCGTGCGACGTGGAAACTATTTCCTGGACCGGAAAACGACCGGTTGTACAGATCGCCGCTAGCTTGGCCTTATCCGCTACCCAGTTTCCGTTATCGGGAGGGATGCGGTATGGGTCCGAGAGTAGTGTGATGTCTGTACTTGACTCCGAGACTGACTGCCATAGCAACTGTTGTGCGGCTTCACAGTGGTTCAGGTTTAGTTGTGTAACCTGCATTATCGTTTGGAACTTCGACCTCCTCGCGTGCCTGGACATTTAGGCCCGCCCGTCGTGTGGCCCTTGTTCACCGTGCAAATCAGGCACTTTGGTGCAGAGTTGCACTCCCTGGCGATATGGCCTTCTACTCCACACTTCCTGCAGAGCTTACTCCGGTCTGGGCCTTTGCATGCCCAGGACTTATGCCCTTGCTCAAAGCACTTGAAGCACGCCACTGGCGGCTCGTATATGCTGAGCGGGCACACTGACCAAGCTACCTTGATCTTCCCGACTGAAATCGCCTTGTTCGCATCCGCTACGGGGAGTTTGAACGCGGCAATCTGCGTGCCAGCCGGACCCTTACGCAGGCGGATCGATGCACTTGGTACATCTATCTCACACTGCTGTTTGAGTGCGGCTGCGAGCTCCTCTGCGTCGGTAATCTCGTCCAGGTTTTTACACTGGAGAGTTGCCTCCGCCGTTAGGGCTCTTACCTGCACCTTTTCGCCAAGTACCTCTTGGGCTAGTGCTTTGTAGGAAGTACCTTTATTGGCTGCTTCCTTCTTCAGCACTAGCATCATCTCTCCCGTCCTGGTGCGCCGCACAGTGGTACCCCCATAGGCCCAAAATCGAAAATTTGATTTTCTAATTCATGAGTTTGTATATTTTTTTATAAATCAATGATGTTCCCAAGAATGCAGAAAACCCATTTTTATGTATGTTTCTGTTGCATATTTTTCTTGACAGCGTGGGTACTGTTATGCAATTTGACATTCTCAAAATTTGTCGAAAAATTACATGAATTTTGAGTTGTACACCACGTCTTCGTATAACAAAACCAAGTAGATTTTCAAATGTTTTTCAACGCAGAAAATCAGAATAAAGTTTATCCTTCAAATTCAAAGCACCAAAAAAGTGGAAATGGATGTTTTTGGACCAATGGAGCTGTGAGTAATAGGCACATAATTTTACCCATAGAATATATACATAAAAGAAATTCATGTAACATTTCAAACATGTTCTTAATCACATTTAATCAATCGTCAGCCATCAAATGATCAGATTTGAGTAGGAGAATCAATCTGTGAAAGTTGTTGCTGCAAATATCTGCATATAAGTTTGCAGCATGTATTGGAAGTTACCCGTTCTTTTTTATAAAAATATGTTTTTAAATAACGACAATATTACATATATATATATACTTGTCCTTCTGTAACTGCCTGAAATGCGTACCAAAATGACTGAAATTTTTACAGGAAATTCTTCAATGCTTCTTAAAATACTAGAGGGATATTTAATTTGAAAACAAACATTGTAAGTGTTTTTTTTTTAGTTATAAAAAAAATACAGTTCTGGAGGTATGGCTTGAGGTTTGAGTAATTGCATAACAACCATTTTCATTTTGGCATCGTCAAAACTTCCTTTTATTATTATATTTGATAAGCAATTTTGCATTTACTGCTAACATTGACAAAATTTCCTCAAAATTCTTAGTACCAGTAAACTGTAGTACTGGGAGAAAAAGGAGTAAATATGTTCTTTGTTTAATATTTACTGGACATAATTCTTTATAATCTCTTCCCAAATTTAACCATTTGATCAATTTATTTACGTTAAATCTCAGTATTCGATTTGATTTCTTTGATACTATAGCAGGCACTCTGTCGAATATTTAGCAATGTAGAGCGATATTTGTATATATTTCGTTTATTGAGTTAGAGCTATCTTTGATTGAAATTCCACGTACTTCATTACTGGATAGCATTTCCAAAACAATTGCTAGACACAATAACGACTGGAAAAACTTTAATCTTTTTTCAAAACGCAGGCCCACGAATCGTATGATATATAACGGTATAAATCATTTATGGTATTTATGGTTTTAAAATTTCCTTACGTACGTAAATGTGAAATAATCCCGAATATTTGTATAAAATTTTGCAATTGAAGAAGTAATTTACTCTGTAATTGCACTATTGTGTAAAAATTATTACTATTGGTAATTTGACACTGTAGTTATACATTCTAATTCGATTTGTGATGAGATGATTTTTCGGTATTTCAACTATGAAAATTTCCTTATTTCTGAGGATAAGTCTCCAGTTTCATATATTGTTTTATTACAGCGGAAATGAAACCTACTAATAAAATTACAATTTTAATGCTAATACTGATACTATTCACAAGAATCTATTATGGTACTGTCATGTGATACATGTTCTAACTTATCAGAAACTGATATAGCTCGACCAACTCTTCATAATAGTTGAAAATATTTGATTACTGATTTCTGTGCAAAATAAAGCTTTTTTAATGATAATTTCATTATCATAAATAAACATGTCCAAAGTTTATTTTTTTCAAGTGATGTTCATAAAAATGTAGTGGAATACCGTTTTTTGGTCATAACATGCTATTTCAGGTCATTAAAAATGATTCTTCCCTTCAAAAAACGAAGAAAATGATTTATGACCGCTTCCCTGAACAAATGGAACCACTGTGCGCCGGATGCTTTTTACATCCGCGCCCAACGGTGAGAGACGATTCTCGCCTCGCATGGCCTTCAGCACCTCGGCGTATGTGTCTGCCTCGGTTTTGAAGACCAACGCGTCGCTTCTCGCTCGTTTGCGGGCTGGTTTCGTAGTTCTCACCTTCTTCTTTTTTCCTACCGTAATCCAAGGGTTCTCCTTCCCTTGGTCCGGTTGGCCTCCGTTCTTCCTCTTGTTGGCTTGCTGGGGCTTGGTTTCCCTGCCCCTTGCGCGCTTCGCAACCGGCTTAGCAGCCTGGTTACCTACGCTAGTCTTCACCTTCTCTTTCTGCGGCTTTGCACCCGACTCTGCCGGACGCTTCTTGGGCCGCGTCTCCTCAGCAGGTTCAGAAGACTCAGTAAGGAGGAAGTTGTCCGTTTGGGTGGACCGCTCTTCCCTGCTCGCATCAGCAGCACTTCGCTCTTCCACCAGGAGGTCGTACTCCTTCTTGGCCAGAGCCAGCGATTTGCGGAGCTTCAGCAGGCCCTGTTTCAGGTCCTTGCTGATGGTTGTCCGCCCGCTCGTGTAGCCGATCAGCTCATCCAGCTGTTCGGCAACTACCAACATCTTTGGTAGCCCGCTCCTGTTGCGGTTCAGCGCCCGCGTGAGGTCCGCACCGGTCATCTGTGCTTCCTCCGTCGGCGCTGTACCGCATCGTGTACCACTTGCTCCACTTGAACTTCCTGCCGCTGGTTCGCTGGAGGGTGCACTAGTCCCTCGGAGTAGCGATCTAGCCAAGCCTCCACGCGCGAACGGGTGCAATGCCGCTCCCTCAGTTACTCCACACTCGACCACGTTGTTACAGTTGTTGAATTTCGAAGTCATGTCGGTTGGGCCCCCCTTAGAGCCGCTATCCCTCACTGTAAATGAAGTAGTCGCCAAGGATCATGGTGGTTATCTATGCAAGCAGGGAGGCCACCCGAGGGTTGGCCCAGGCCCTTATGGGGACTGAGCTCAGAGCCGGATCAGCGCTAATCAGGAGTGTTCATCTGAACCTACTTCCACCCAGATAGTAGTCTAAGCTGGGCACAGATCAGGAACGTACTTTAAGGCCATGCCACGGTTTTATGGGGCGGAAGACAGCGTCGACATTAGCCTATCCGCCGTTTCAAGTCAGTGTCACCCGACCTTACCAAGAGGATAGAATGCCGTCGCCATCAGCTCACTTGTGCATAGTTACCTTAGCGTGTTCCATCTCTTTTACCAATTACTAAGCATGACCAGTATACCATAATCAGGAACTAACTGGCATCGTACCTGATGTGCCCGAGGCACTTCTAACTGGGCTGTGACACTTTGGAAGCGGTGCCATATCGCTTGAACAGAGTTGCTTCCGGATGTGTGGAATTTCTGAAGAGGACCAGCAGAGCCCACTACTGGTCCCCCGCCACGCCTAGGCTTACTCCGCTTGAGCAGTTCGTATGTGCCGGTGCTCGGTCACCTCCCGGTGCCAAAGGTGGTAAGTCCACACTGATGTGTGGATATGGTTCGCTTAGGAAAGAATCCTAGGCTCCCACCTCACTGTAGGTTAGTATTGAAGTTTATATATGTTGAGGGAATTCACAAACAGCTTAAAAAATGAAATACAAAATTTATTACGAAACATTATAATGAAAAAGTAATATGTACATGTTTTGAGATCATGAACGTAATCCACAAAATATTTGCCCGATGACCCACACCATGATGATAAAACGGAAAACTTTTTAAAATTCTGCGAGGGTAATTATTGGTCTCTGTACCCGTGTAGGCGGACGAACAATATCATCATAAATAAAAAAAATGATGAAACTTCTTTCGACCACAGAAAACCACGGTAAAAGATAATCGCTCCTAAGCTGACCTTCATTCTTCTGTCATCATAGGGAGCAGGAGCAAACAGCAGACCACCACCGACGGCCGCCAATATCGCAGGACAACCAGAAGAAATCCTTTCGAAGCCGAAGTTTACGATCGATTCATTTTTTAACCTACTCATTGCGAGCAAGCCAAGTAGGGAAAGAAATCATTTTCCCATTTTTTTTATCAATATTTACACACGAAGAACAGCAAGCAAGTGCCATCTGGTGTGAGGGTGGTGGGAAAAGCGCAAAAGGAAGGCTTCGCCAAGATGGGAAAGTTTTAATCTGTGTAGTCTTTCGCTGTATTTTTCCTACAGCTACCAGAAAAGGAAAGAAAACAGATAAGGAAAAATAAGGAGCTGGAGAAATTTGAAAGTAAGGATAACTTAATTGGATTCCACTTTTGACATCTCGCATTCGGTGATACTGATCACTCGGAAAAGGGCCTCCGGGGGACTTCGTGGGGCTGACGTTCTCCTATCAAAAAGGATGTGTTTGCTGGCTGGCCAATCGTCGAGAGCGACGTGATGAAAATTCCGTGAAATTGCTGATAGAACGAAGGGCCGAGTTGAATGTTACATGACAGGTCAAAAACTTCTCGAGGAAATTGCTGAAGTTATATGCGTTGTTAGAGTGGGCGATGTGGATACTGGATGATAGCCACTTGGGAGATGAGCTGGCAGTAAGAGAGTTTTCCGTGTACAGTGCTTAATACCTACTTGTTGTTTGTTCTAGGAGCACCGCAGCTAATAGGGAAACTTTTTCTAGAGCAAACTAAAAGCAGATTTCGATGATTAGCTTTGGTAAAACCGGATCACATAAAGTTTATTGATATCTACAAATAATTGATAGCTCTCCTTTGTGTTTCGGAATTGTCAGTCTAATTTTGGTAATGTAATTTTGGTGATTGAGTTTATTCAAATGAAAGAGGTTAGGGAAGTTATTGAAGCGTATGCATATTTCACGTAAAAGTTTGCTGAAAGAGACTCAAAATTTTAGGTGTAATTGACAGTTTTTTTGTATTTCTTTAAATTACAGCAGAGCATTTTTCAGTTTTCAGAGCATTATCAAATTATCAAAAAAAGCTGCGTTTTGAAATGTCGCATGCGAGGGTTTGGTTCACTTTTATATTTAAAAAGTTCCGGCAGAACAGAATCGGTTCCGGAACACTGCCGGATAAGATATGGTCTGAGACTTTTTTTCTTGCTAACCTTTCATTAGGTTTTCAAAAAACCCGCGCTTTGATGTATCACATGCATGGAATTGGTTCATTTTTATATTTGGCCACTTCCGCTGGGACACCCGGAACCGGTTCCGGAACACTACTGGTTCAGATATGGTCTGATATTATTTTCTTGCTAACCATTTACTAGGTATATGTTATAAAAAAGCCGCGGTTTGATATGTCGTATGAATGGGTTTGGTTCACTTTTATATTTGGTTACTTCCGGCGGGACACTCAGAACCGGGTCCGGAACACTACCGGTTCAGATATGGTTTGAGACTATTTTCATGATAACTGTTAATCAAGTTATCGAAAATGCCGCAATTTGATGTGTCGCATGTATGGGTTTGTTGCATTTTCATGTCTGACCTCTTCCAGGGGTACCGGTCCGAAACACCTGTGTGACCAATGACCATAACGATCGTTAAAATCGGTTGATAGGGTGCGTGTACCAATTATGGCACTACCTAAGGAAAGCTATTTATACAAAAATAACGAGAAGACCAACGAAAGTCATCAAAAAATTAAAAGACAGCTTAGTTTCCATACTGTACAGGAAAAATAAAGAAACGAAGCCAAAACTACTTTTTGTATTGATTACAGTGTGTGCCAATAATAGGAACCCTGTATCAGTTTTGGTTACATTTTTTAACTTCGGTTCCTTTTCGCACTATTTGCATGCATTTCTTATGGGATTAGTCATAACTGCTGCACTGTGACGGAAAAGGGTGCAAGGAAGCCGAAATTTTAAGAAAAACCGATTTATTTCTACCATGATTTGAGGAAAACGTGGAGTTTAAATGAGTGCGACTATCTTTTGTGAACGTGATCTGTTGTTCACAAATTTTTTCTTGTTGATTTTCATCGTTAAAGGGTGAAAATTAACTATGGCGAATAATTGGTACTATAGCCATAATTGGTACAATTACCCTATTTACTATCTAAAAGTTAGGTGAACTTTTTTTGTACACACACAGACATCATCTCAACTCGTCGAGCTGAATCGATTGGTAGCCTTTCGGTACACCTTGGTGTACGAGAAAAGCAAAAACTATCAGCTGTGAGTTCATCAAAGTGTCTATCACTAGACTACGCTTCAATATAAAAATGGCTGCTCCAACTTGAGCAATTTCTGAATGGAATCGTGTGGGACATAATACTGCTAAATGCTCACTTTAACTGAAACTGTATTCTATGGTAAGTGATTTTTGCTTAACTTTCTTCCATACCGCTGTTTATGTATATTTTCTCTACAATGTACTCCTACACAGCAATGTCTTTCCGCGGAAGCACTTTCTACTCTCACAAGAGACGTGATTTGATTAAATGTTTGATTTTTATTAAAGATGAAATATTATTTCCTGCTCCCATGTGCCGCCTCTCTCACCATTGTACTGCGCCATCTAACCATGCTTCCTGATGTTTGCCACCATCCGATCCGATGTTTGCGGAAGGATCCCCTCGGATCGGTTAGCTCTTTTCGTGCTCCAGCCGAGTAAGTGCTAGGAAGCGTGGGCAATATGCTATGCTAGCTCGTTGGTTGGCTGGTTGATACACATTTTTTACAGCAAGCTAAGGAAGGCAGTGCCGAGTCGCGATGATTTTTCTCACTTCCGCTCATTTCCCACCCACCCTTCGCTCCGATCTTGTCGCAGCCGGTAGGAGTTTAGGGTATAAATTTTCGTTCCTTTTTATAATCGTCATATATTTGCGAACATGACTTAACTGGCAGTTCGCTGCAATAAAGTTTCTTTGTTTTGCTATTTATGGCGTTCGGCGATGATGAAGAATATACGACATGCAGAAAGCTCTCCGCAGTTCTGCACTGAAGGGCCGAACAGTGGTAAAAGATACGGTGACCAAAGGCAATAGGAACGAATGATTACAATTAACAATGTCTCAACTGACCAGCTGACAAGTTGAGCAACTGGCTTAAACATGATACTTTGAAGATTAGTAGGTACTTAATCCAAATGATAAAAACAGTTAAAATTCTAGAATAGAAAAACATTTTTCCCACTATCCAATACCATGGGAAACCTTTTCGAACCTTTTTTTTCGTGATTATTATGATTGGTAGGGCCCGCGGTGGGAGGTGCCGAGCAAAATGGAAAACAAACGGCAAAGCTTTTAGCTTAATTCCTTTCCTCCGTTGCTGGCTGGATGTAAGTGTGCTGTTTGGCTATAACATTACACTCTTGTTTTCCCATCGCTCGAATTGTTTTTAATTTATCAATTTTTTTCCCTCCTCGGAGCCACAAAGCATAAATAACAAATGAGAACAAATATTGATGAACATTTTCCGCCTTTTAGTTTCCGGCCAGCTGGGCTGCGCGTCGAGTTTTCCGCGCGCCGTCATAAAGAAATAAAAATTGCTTCCAATAAAAGTAAAAATGAGCCGAAAGAAAAGAAATAAGTTGAATGTCGTTTGACGTTTACGATTCGAAGTGCCTGCGATACGGCGAAAACGACGACGGATTCTGAGCTGACACCTTAGGCGACAGGGAAATTATCGCGAGAATTTATTAGCCATGCCATAAATACTTCCAAGCTGGAAGCATCATGTGTGCCAACATCAGACGGTGCCTTAGGTGTGCCTTCGTACGGATTACCCAGCATTACGTTCGCCGTGGTAGAACAATGATGCATCGCACATTCAAATGTAATCATCTCTGACGAATACCTTGATGTGGAATAATAAATCATTTCGAGAAGAAAATTTGTGTGGATTCTATTAATCTATTATTTGTTAGGTTTTGTCATTTTTGCATTTGTTTCGTGCATTTTTTTCTACTTTGTTTCTTATTTGAGATTTTTTACTTTGCACAGTATAAGCCAGGACCAGGAAAGAGGACATCTTAAGGAGAAACTTCAAAGAATACAAACATGGCTGCCACAATGGCCGAAATGCTTTCGATTTAGAAAAGCTGCCTATTTGTGCAAGTGAGTAAACCCAGGATAAACAAGTGTGGCTTGGTTCGATGCTTCGTTCGTCAGATTTGTGCCTCTAAAGTTTTTATGCAAAATTGCAATGGGATTTCTTGATGTTTCACCTAAAGCCGGTAGTTAATGGAACGCTTACCAACAGAGAGTATTAATGTACGCCCCCCCCCTAACGGACGTACCGCAAAAGTAAGGAAGATAGAGAATGAGTTTTAAGTGGGTCAATCCCCACATAACCCGTGGAACCACCTCTTGGCCCAGTCTTGGGTATCTGATCAGCAGATTGTGTCACTCACTGCAACTAACCACTTTCTTTACGTTGAATCGTTGAATGCTACTTTCAAGCAGTTTTCCATCCTGAAAAAATAATATAAACTGGTTACAACATGATCAATAAATTGGACGTAGCTGATTTTGGAAACACCACTTTCCTTCAAAATTGTGGATGGGAGAGATACACAATCTACAACCATTACTAGACAGAGAAGTTGCTCCTCTTCCCGATGGCGATGGTAGATTGCGTGAGAGGAATAAAATATAATCTAAAGCTTCGGAGGATGGGTCGAGGAAAACAGGAATGCCAAACCAAGAAGGCGTAAAAGATTAGATGTAACTATAGAGTCCCTGAAGAAGGTCCCAAACGGATCGAAACGTCGGACAAAATAAAATAAATAGTGTTTAATTTTTGTCAAGACTGACAAGCCACCACGAAATAGCACGAGAAATGCGACGCGCTGGTCATCAAGACCGAACTCGTACGGGTAAGATGATCCTGGAGCTGAAGCGCGATAAGGAGCGCGCGGGCGCCGCCTACTAAAGTTTGGCGGAAGAGGTCCTTGGCGAAGGGGTAGAGATGAGGGTTCTTACACAAGACGCGTCTCTGAAGGTGAAGAACCTAGACGTGGTCACCGAAGCGGAAGTGCTCGTCACGGCACTGCGACAACAGTGCGACGTGCAGGTGGCCACCTGCCGTAGACGTTAGGCTACGGAAGGGGCCGGCAGGGACACAGGTGCCTTGCTTCAGCTACCTGTGGCGGACGTGAAGAAGTCCATTGAGGTAGGGAGCATCAAGGTCGGCTGTTGCGTATGTCATCTGGCATTCCACGAGCCGCCGGAGGTTTGTTTCAGATGTCTGGAACCAGAACACAAGTCATGGGACTGCAAAGGGCCTGACAGTAGTAAACTGTGTAGGAGATGCGGCACCGAAGGCCATGAGGCAGAAGGCTGCATGAGTCCATTCATTTGCCTGATTTGTACCGAGAAATCCGTGAATAGGCATCCAACGGGTGGTACCAGGTGCTTAAACTTCAAGAAAGTCACAGTGAACAAATCACATTGCAGGTAACGCAGCTGAATCTGAACAACTATGACGCAGCTCCGCATCTGCTTTGTCAGACGGTTTCTGAGTGAGGGACGGATATCGCCATCATAACGGGCCCATACCGAGTACCCGCATCCAGAAAAATGGCGCCGATATGGACGACGGGTAAACAGAGCGTGCTAACAGGGCGAAGGCCGGTGGTAATAGCGGGTGACTTTTACGCCTGGGCCGTGGAAAGGGCAAGCCGTTTCACGAACCAGTGGGGTCAGATCCTGCTCGAGACACTGGCCATACTAGATATCGACCTGGATAATGTCGGTACCAAGAGTACCTAAAGTCGGAATGGTGCGGAATCGATTATTGAGTCCTGACCTAACAAGAAGTTAGAACCAGGCATGGAAATAATCGTTCACGATTCATTAATTTCGAGCTCTCTCACAAACATTCTCGCGGAACGAAACACAATCCCAGCAATCCTGTACATAGTGTGTTACACACTCAGGCGAATGAAGGGGAAAAAGCAAATACACGAAAATTATGGCAGCGTTCATCGTTGTTCACGTTCATCCGTTGACTCATTCGGTACGGGACTGCAATCGCAAGGCGAATGTCTTGAAAGGATCACACGTGAATGCATTCCTTCAATCGCGGCGATTCTTTCGTTTCGTTCGTCGTACTGCCGCTGATGCTGATGGTGCTAGTTTTATCTATCCCGTTTGTTGGGGGTATTATGTAATTGCGTGTTTTAACTAATTAGGAAATTAACTAGTATCGATGGTAAATATGAAAGGGTCTATGGATTTCCACGTAATTTGAAATCAGGCAATTTTACTACTGCATGTGGATAACATCGCCAAACGTACATTATTTATTTGGGCATATAGCAAAGATGGGCTAATTTCTGATTCAGGAAAACAATATTATAATATAACCGGAAAAGGGCAATAAATTATCAAGTTTACATACTTGACAAAGGAAAGAAAATACTACCGCTATATTGTACCGTGTTTTAATAGATCAGGAGAATTATTACTCTGGTTTGTTTATGTTTTTAATGTTAACCAAAGATTTCACTATTTCACTAATTTTGACAGTTACATTTTGGCCAAGGAGTACAGGGCAAACAAAAATATTTGTCACTCTCAAAAAACAAATCAAAGAAAAAGCCGCAATGTATTTGTCAAAAGTGGTCAAATATTTATCGTTCGGCAAATCAGGCACAAATCGGCGAGTTTGATCCTTATCAATGTCCCGGCGGTGACATGCATGCATTCAAGTACGGTAGAAGTATGTGGAAATATTTTCTGATAGAAAGCTAGCACATCTCATCATGATACATGGTACAATAGTAGATATATTTTACCGAATCAACCGTTTCCGCGCCGCACCATCTGCACAATGTCACCGCCAAGGTCAACGCATTTTCCCCCTTTGCCCTCGCACAACCAAGGAAATATAACACGAATAGACATGCTTTACACACTTAATTTTGATTACAGAGTTCGGTAATTTTTTGACGAGATTAAAACTGCTGAGCACCGAACTCGTTCAGCAAAAATGCATTGTTTACCTTTTCCATACAATTTTGACAGTTGTTTTACTGAACCTCAGTAAAATCGATTACCGAAACTACCGAGATCGTACTGCTGTTATAATCTCGTCAAAAAAGTACCGAACAGGTAATTCAGAAATAAGTGTGTACCTTCCCATCTAGCAATAAATTAAGAAAACGCACCAAACCCGCATAGTCATAACAATCACGCGAATGCAATCTTTCATTCACACTGAATCTAAAATTTGATTCGTGTGTGAACGTTCGCGGAAAGATTCATTGAATCACGGCCCAACCGAAGAACCACGATCGACATGATAGAATTGCTTCTTTGCCATTCTCTTTATGCAATCTTTCTTTCTGCAGTTCATTTGTATTGAGACTCGGTGGAGTTCATTGGAACGGTTTGATCCAACCGTGAGCGAACGGTACAAAGCAATCAAAACAAAGAACGCAGTTGGCAAGATGAATGTGAGTGAATGAATTTTCCCGTTCCTGGTTAGAACTGTAGAGTGGACGATAGCTACACTCACAGCAATCACCTGGCGGTTCGCTACAGTATCGACTACACCAACAGCAGGCAGCGGATAGAGGAAGAGGCGGATAGGCCATTGCCAAGCCCTCGCAGGTGGAAGACATCATACTTCGACGAAGGGGCATTTAGGAAGGCGCTCCGCCGTGAGCGAAGCGCTATTGTTTTAGACGGCGACAAGCTGATCGCGTGCGATGCGACCATGCATAGGCGAGTCCACCCTAGAAATGGAAGACCGTCGGCTTACTGGTGGACTCAAGCGATTGTGGACTTGCGCCGCGCCTGGCTACGGGCTAAGCAGCGAATGCGGTGGGCACGAACTAAGGAAGAGCTAACGAACAGCGGGTGGAGTTTGCCGCTGCAAAAGCTAGGTTGAAGACCGGAATAAAGGCAAGAAAAAAGGCCTGCTTTGAGGGTATCTGTCAGAGTGTCAATGCGAACCCGTGGGGTGATGCCTACAGGATCGTGATGGCCAAGACGAGAGGTGTAAAGGCTCCTACAGAGCGATTTCCTGAGGTGTTGGAGGGCATCATCGAGGGGCTTTTTCCGCGTGATGATCCTTGTATTTGGCCTCCTTTTGTAGGACATCCGGGGACTGGGACTGTCGTTGAGGAGAGGGTTACCGATGTGAAACTTGCGGGGATAGCAAAGCCCCTTAGCGTAAGGCCCCAGGTCTGGACGGAGTTTGCAACCTGGCCTTAAAAGTAGCTATTGCAGAGGCTTCCGAGATGTGCAGGTCTGCTATGCAGAAAGACCTGTACAAGATTCTCAGAAGTTACTTCCAGAATCGAGTACTAGTTTACGACGAGGAAGTGCTTTCACATAACCTCAGGAGTCCCGCAAGGTTTCATCCTGGGTCCGGAGTTATGCCCAAGCAACACACATGGTTACAAAACAGTGACGGCAGCGTATGTAAGGGTTGCACAGTAAGTCACAGTGATTTCTTGCTTTGCTTCACTGCTTTGTAACCCTGTGTGTTGCTTGGGTGGAATGTCATGTACGACGAGGTGTAGAGGTTAGAGTTCCCGGTGGGGTGGAGGTCATCCGCTACGCTGACGACATTACGCTGGAAGTCTATGGTGAATTGAACGAAGAAGTGGACTTGACCGGTCGATCAAGGTTGTAAAGGCGTGGATGAGATCCAGGAAACTGGAGTTGGCTCACCACAAAACTGAGGTGGCGATTGTGAACAACCGAAAGTCGAAGCAGCAAGCGGTGATCAGTGTAGGCGATTGCACTATCGCTTCGAAGCGCTCCGTCAAACACTTGGGTATGATGATCGACGATAAGCTTACCTTTGGTAGCCACGTTGATTGCGCCTGCAAAATAGCCTCCACACTGCTCCACAGCTCTAGCGGCACTGTCCTGGATGATGTCCAATAGCTCTGCGATGTACGCCAGTAAGCGCAAGCTACTGGCTAGTGTTGCTACGTCCATACTTAGGTATGGCGGCCCGTTGTGGGGCACTGCGCTAAGTACTGAATGCTACCGACGGAAGCTGGAAAGTACTTTCAAGCTTATGTGCCTGAGGGTTGCGAGCGCGTACCGTGTCACACGACGTCATTACTGGTGTGGTGCCTATCAGCATCCTTATCAGTGAGGGCATGGAGTGCTTCAAAATGCGCGGCATAAGAGGCACACGCAGGACTGCCAGGATGGCCTCTATGGTCAAATGGCAGCGCGCGTGGGACAGTTCCACCAAAGGAAGGTGGACTCACAGGTTGATCCCGGACAGGAGAGGTGGCACGTAGACTCGCAGAATGGCTAGTGAAGACGCTGTACAAGAGGTGGTTCAAGGGTTCGGAGTCGGCTACGTAGGTCATACCAGTGCCCTGCTGTCGAAATCGGCTCTTGCAGCGATTAAGAAGCCGCTGGGAGAACATCCTGGTAGCGTTGCTGTCGTGGTGTCAGTTTACTGGGTTGGATCCAAGCCCGCGCGGTTGGAAAGGAGTCTTCGGCACGCTGACTAAGTGCCAGTATGCTACCCGAAGCGAGTTATCGATGATCGTTGCTGCAGGCTACGCAGCTAACTTTGAGGGTGCGGTGTGCACTAGCCCCTCTCTGAAACAATGCCTTCTTGGTGATTTCTACATTAATTCAGTAACAAATTTTGAAAACGACGTATAATAAATGGTGTAGCATTGATTATACGTCGTTTTCATAATTTGTTACTGAATTGGTTCCCACTTGATAAGCGCCACCGATTCATGGGCACTATGTAGGAAATCAACATCTAGGACAGTGGTGCTCAGGCTGGAGGATACCGCGGGCCAAATTTGCAATTCGGGATCGACCTGCGGGCCGCATAAAACATCGATGCACAAAAACAACAAAAAGAACGATTCTAAAGCATATTTATTAAAAATCTGAACTGTTCAGAGCTTGTGTAAGTATCAAACTTTATAACTTATTGCCCTTCGTGGAGTTCAATTTAGATTCATAAGTTTGGTTGAGAAAAACGTTTGAGCTTCAAATTGAAATTCAAACAAACAATTTGGAAGTTGTCCCTAGAATTGCCTTGAAGCCACTTCAAGAACTTGTCAAGCAGCTTTTACAAGAATTTCTTTTGAATCGCTTCAAAACGGTTTGCTGGATTTTCTCCGGAAATTTCTTGTGGAGTTGCTCGAGAAGGTTTTCGAGAAATTTCTTAAAGTTTCTTTAAGTTTTTTATAGAATTCTCTTGGAACACCTCCAAGAACTCCTCGTAGATTTGCCTTTGGAACTGCCCTGAAGTTACTTCAGGAATTCCTCATTAATCGTTTCCAAGAATTACTCCTAGAATAGCTTCCGGATTTTCCCGAAAATTTTCCAGGAGTTTCTTGAAGATTTTAGTAGATTCTTTCCATAAGTCACTTCTAAAGTTGATGATATACTTCATCATTAAATTTCTTCAAATTTTCTCCAATGATGTTTCCTGGAGTTTCTCCACAAATGTATCCAAAAGTTTCTCCAGAAGGGCACAGGGGACGCTTAATGAATCTCGCCTGAGATTTTTTTTCATTAAGTTCGTTCAGGAATTTCGCTTGGACAATTCAAATTGGATTCGTAAGTTTTGTTTCGAAAAATGTGTGAGTCTTATAATAGAAATTTAAACAAACAGTGAAAATTAAACAATATTGGCAACTAAGTTGAGATTTGCTGAGAATTTTGTCAAAAACATCGTGCTTTGTGTTTTTATGTTCTTCGGAAAGGCAAAATGTGAAATATTTGTTCAGCGTTGCATTGACTGCGCTTAAAAACTGCAACTAATTTTTAAATAAATCAAGATTACATTTTTAACAAACTTTCATTTGATTCGTACCACTTATAAATAACTATAAACTGGCTAAAAATTAAAAAAAAAAGAAAAGAAAAAGAAAAAAATCGATTCGTCTTAAAGTACTCCACGGGCCGCATCTTAAGGCTTGGAAGGCCGCATGCGGCCCGCGGGCCGCAGGATGAGCACCTGATCTAGGTGTCGGGGAGCATTGTCGTTTCGAATACTGAAATATAACAATAGCAGTCCTGACGGTAGCTTGTGGTCTACAAAGTTAGGCCTACGGATTTCACTTTGTCCCAGCATTTCGAGCTTCATGTGCCGCGCCTCGCTATAGCGAGTGCCGAACTGCCTTGCTGAGCAAGCGTAAAAATATTCCATGTTCCTACTCTTAGCCTTTGTTCCATGCTAAAGTTCGATGCCATTAAATCAACTTCTTATATTTTTCTGTTGGTCTCATCAACGGTTTCTTGATATTCGAGACAGTAGATTGTTGGCCAAATGTCTTCTATCCTCCGTGATGGAGCTGCCTTCTTAGGTATAGCTTCCGGTGTAGGAGCATTTCATATGTAGCCACTGGATGCCAGTGCAGACGCTGTTTGAGCCGTATCTCCTTAATGAACTGACGCGTCGGGATGTACCCCCTCAATCTAGCTGAAGTCAGAAAAACAACAGTGCCCAGGCTGCACTATTAACTAAATATTCAACCCTTAACTGGCTTTGTCTTTGTCATCGATTGACCCTGTGAAGACCAAAGCTATGTTTGACCCTTATTGTCGACTTACCATTTTGCAGCCCTAAATCGAAGATCGGAGAAGGGATAATCATCAACGGTGTCCCAGCGTCCATTTGAAAAAAAAAAAAAATCCGATAAGTTAGGAGGTTCTCCAGCTCTCTGAACAGGTCCTTTGCCAATATACATGACTTGGTTTAATGTACATGAAATATATTTGCTGACGATGAGGTTGTGATAACGATGACAACGATGTTGATGATAAAGACAACAACCACGTCGACTTTGCGGTTGAAACAATTATTGATACAGTTTGTTTTTCCTCATCTCATTTTAATTGCAGGAGTGCTTGGCCTAGCTTTTATGAAAAATTGACGACACACCCACGCAAGGACGACCCATCCATCGCATCGGCTCACATCGGCACGGGCCCTCGAGGAAGCGAGCAATGTCCACGTTGAATCAGCATAACAATATGTGCCACTCCAATTTAATATTCATCATACTTTTCATTTTTAACGGTGAGTACGGTATTTTTATTTAAATGTTTTGCTTGTACCTACCAAACGGCGGGCGGGGAGGGGACATACCCCGAACGAAAAAAAAAAGATATATCAACCCATGTCGGTGTAGATTGGGTTGTTCTGCATCCAAGTTACAAGCTGCTACATGTTGGATATTTTGTGTATATTGCGCGCTTAACATGGTGTGTAATTATTTTCGTTTCAAGCCGGGAGCATCAAATTTTTGATTTGGCTTTCGAAACGGCAATTTCGCAGCAAACCCGGAATTGGGTAACCAGGGAGGAAGCTTGGTGGGGGGAAAGTTTAACCTTCATCCAGCCAACGTACATTTTCCACCTTCGGAAAAGCACAAAAATGATTATAACTTTTTTGTTTTTCGATGGATTTTGATGAAATTTTCACAACTTCCCGAAAAACTCTTCTAGTTTATGATGCCGGGGACATGGGTGCCTGGTCCACATGGTTCCGGAGTTATTCCGGATTGTCTTGGGGTACCAAAATTGGCCACATACTTTGCGCAACGTATATCTCAAGATCCCGATGAGGTAGAAGTATAGTGTCTTCGGCGAATTTGTTCAGCAGGTTAAGAACTAACTGGCAACGGCGACTTTGGTTCGTGATTCGGCCGCTAGGCGGCGCCAGTGTCAAAAATGTTCAAATCCTCATATCTCAGAAACCTGATAAGATAGAATGATGCTGTCTTCGGCAAAATTCTTCAGCAAGCTCAGAACTATCTGATAGTAAAGTCTTTGGTTTGGGACTTATCCGCTAGGTGGCGCATTGTGTCTGTAAAATTCAAACTCGTATATCTCGATACCCTAATGAGGTACAAGCATGCCGTTTTCAGCAAAGTTGTTCAGCAGGCTAAGAACTATCTGGTAATGGCGTCTTTGGTTCGAGAATCGTCCGCTAGGTGGCACCAGGGTCAAAAATCTTCAAAATTCTTTATTTCAGAATCCTGATAAGGTAGAATGATGCCGTTTTCAACAAAGTTCTTTAGCAAGCTAAAAACTGTCTGATAATTGAGTCTTTGATTCGTGATTTATTCGCTAGGTGGCACCTTGTGTATAATATTTAAACACGTGTATCTCGTTACTGTAAAAAGCTAAAAGCATGGCGTTTTCTATAAAATTGTTCGGCAAGTTGAGATCTTTCCGACAATGGCGACGCTAGGTGACACCAGCAATCAAAACATTCAAACAATTTTATCTCAAAAAACGGAAAACGTGCAGCAAATTGTTCCGAAAGTTAAGAGGAAGTAAGACGTATCTGGTTGTTCAGCAAACTAAGTGCCATTTGGCAGGATAGTAGACGGTCGAGTACGGTGGTACAAGAGACAATACTTAAACACCGTCTTTGACCCCCTGCAGACAAGTTTTGTCGCACTACAATATTGCTACTTTTGCTCCGTTTTTTTTTTCTTCCGGGAATGTCTCCGGGAATTTCTACAGGAACTCTCCCGGGATTTTTTCCAGGAATTTCTCGGGAATTCCACTGGGAGTTTATCCAAGAATTCCGATGGGAATTCCTCAAGAAAATCTTCCAGAAATTCTTCTAGGAGACATCCTCCAGAAGTTCCTCTAGGAAATCCTCTAGGAAATCCTCCAGGAATTCCTCCGGGAATTCCTCCGGAAATCTCCCCAGGATTTCATCTAGGACTCCTATCAGCAGCTTTCGGCAATTTCTGCAGGAATTCTTCTGGGATTTTTTCCAGGAAATCCTTCGGACCTTTTTCCAAGATTTCCTCCGGAAATTTCACTGAGAATTTCTCCAGGAATTCGTCCATGAGTGCCTCCAGGAATTTTTCCAGGAATTCCCCTGGGATGTTCTATAGGCATTCTTCCAAGAGTTTCGCTAGGAATTTCTTTGGGAATTTTTTTAGGAGTTTCTCCAGGAATATATCCGGGAGTTTTCTAAGGAAAACTGTTGTTTTTTGTTCAAGAAAAACCTCTAGAAATTTCTCCAGGAATCTCTTCAGGAAGTCTTCCGTGATTTCTTTTTTCACAAAACCCTCGAGAATTTTTCCCAGAATTCCTCTAGGACTTCCTTTACGAATACCTCCGGGAATTTATCCTGTAATTTCTCCGGGAATTGCTCCAGGAATTCCTCCAAGAATGTCTCCGGGAATTTCCCCAGGAAATCCTCCAGGAATGGTTTTGGGATTTTTTTTCTTGAAATCTTCCAGAAAATCCTCCGGGAATTCTTTCAGGAATTCCTCCGGAGACTCTTCTGAAACTCCACCGGAAATTTTTAAAGGAAATCTTCGGGATTTTCTCAGGAAATCTTCTGGGAATTTCACAAAGTATTCCTCTGAGAATCCCTCTAGGATTTGCTCCAGGAATTCCTCAGGAAATTTCTCTAGGTATTCCTACGGTAATTTCTCCAGCAATTCCTCTGGAAAATTCTTCAGGAAATCCTCCTTCCTGGGGGATTCCCCGAAGTAAACTTCTGGAAGAATCTTAGGAGGAATCCCCTGAGGGAATTCCTGGAGGAATCCCCGGGATGATTCCTGGAGAAATACCCGAAGAATTCCTGGAAATAATCTGGAGAAATTGCTGAAGAAATCAGTGGAGGAATTGCTTATGAGAGTCTTAGAAGAATCCCCGGAGAAATTTCCTTGAAGGAGTCGTAAAGAAATTCCTAGTGGAATTCCAGGAAAATTTTTGAAAGGATTTCCTGAAGAAATTCCTAGTGGAATTTCTGTAGAAATTCCAGGGAGAATTTCCAGAGACATTCCCGAAGGAATTCCCGGAGAAATTCCCGGCGAAATTCCTGGAGAAAACAAACGAGGAAGTCCTTGAGAAATTCCCAGAGGAAATTCTGGAGAAATTCTCAGAGGATTTTCTGAAAAAAAAAATCACGGAAGACTTCCTGAAAGAAGACTTCCTAGAAAAAATCAGAGTGCTTTTTTTTTTAAACCGGAAGTTTTCCTGAAGAAATTTTCGGTGGAATTTCTGGGGGAATTCCCGGAGGAATTTCTGGAGGACTTCCCGGACAATTTCTTGAAGAAATTTTCGAAGCAATTCCTGGCGGATTTTCTAAAGAAATTCCAGAAGGAATTCCCGGAGGAATTCCTGGAGACATTCCCGGAGATATTACTGGAGGAGCTCCTAGAAAAATCCATCCTGGAGAAATTCTTGAAAGAATTTCTGAGAAAAATCCCGGAGGAATTCAGGGAATAATTCCCGGAGGAACTCATGGAGGTATTCCTGGGAAAATTCTCTGAGGGAATGGGGAGGAATTCCAGGAGAACTCCTGGAGAAATTTCCAGAATAATCCCTGGGGATATTACTGAAGGAATTCCGGAAGGAATCGTCACAGGAGTTCCTGATGTTGGTCCTAGAGAAAATCCTGGAAAAAATTCCGGAAGAATTTCCGGAGACATTTCCAAAGGGATTCATAGAGAAATTCCCGGAGAAATTCCTGGAAAAATTCCCGGAAGAGTTCCAGTAGAAATTCCCGGAGACATTCCCGGAAGTAAAAACGGAGTAATATTGAGGTGTGACAAAATTTGTCTGGGGTCAAAGACGGTGTAGCGAATAACCTAGCGCATAAATCACGAATCAAAGACTCAGAAAGTTTTAAGCTTGCGGAAGAACTTTGTTGAAGACAGCATCATTCTATCTTATCAGGATTCTGAGAAATATATGTTTGAAGATTTTTTACCCTGGCGCCACCTAGCGGATGATTCTCAAACTAAAGACTTTACTTTTAGATAGTTCTGAGTTTGCTGAAGAATTTTGCCGAAAACAGCATCATTCTATTTTATCAGGTCTCTGAGATATGAGGATTTGAACATTTTTGACACTGGCGCCGCCTAGCGGCTGAATCGCAAACCAAAGCCGCCGTTGCTAGATAGTTCTTAGCCAGCTGAACAACTTTGCTGAAAACGGCGTGCTTGTACCTCATTAGGGTATCGAGATATACGAGTTTGAATTTTACAGACACAATGCGCCACCTAGCGGGTAAACCCCAAACCAAAGACTTTACTATCAGATAGTTCTGAGCTGGCTGAAGAATTTTGCCGAAGACAGCATCATTCTATCTTATCAGGTTTCTGAGATATGAGGATTTGATCATTTTTGACACTGGCGCCGCCTAGCGGCCGAATCGCGAACCAAAGTCGCCGTTGCCAGTTAGTTCTTAACCTGCTGAACAAATTCGCCGAAGACACTATACTTCTACCTCATCGGGATCTTGAGATATACGTTGCGCAAAGTATGTGGCCAATTTTGGTACCCCAAGACAATCCGGAATAACTCCGGAACCATGTGGACCAGGCACCCATGTCCCCGGCATCATAAACTAGAAGAGTTTTTCGGGAAGTTGTGAAAATTTCATCAAAATCCATCGAAAAACAAAAAAGTTATAATCATTTTTGTGCTTTTCCGAAGGTGGAAAATGTACGTTGGCTGGATGAAGGTTAATACACTTTCTGGATATTGATGGTATATGCTCTTCTAGCAAGTCGAATATTGCCAACATAATATTTTAGAAATCGAATGACAAAAAGCTTGAATTTCTCTTAAATTCATGGCGTATTTTAGTGGATAGATTTGCAAGGAGCTTTTCGAGACGTACAGAGATTCCGCTCGAGCTGGAATAGTTACTACTCTGTATCACAAGATCATTAGAAACCTTCAGTGAATACATGCGGAAGAGTTTCTAGTCTCAGAACGAGATGGGTTCCGGACACGTAAGAACGCTTTTCATTGTGGGGAAAGAGGTGGAAGTGATGATGCAACCACTGCGTCCTTATGAAAATGACTGGGACCGAAAACTGTACAGTGCTTGAAGGGTGTTGCTGTTGAAGCATAAAATAACGGGTTGCAGATTTAGATTAGCCGGTTGATCGATTATTCTGTGATGTGTTGTTTTAATGTAAGATAACGTTTTTTCGACCTTTTACTTGCGATGCATATTTCCAAACGAATGTACATAAGCTGTATGTATTGGCAAAAGGGAAAACTATACAAAATAAGAAAAAAGAACAGGCTCGGAATTGAACCCAATGCTTCTTGCATACTACTCGAGCCTTTAGAAAAAAAAAATCTGCTAATTAATTTACACAATTTAATGTCGCACGGTGTCAAAATTTCGATTATTATCGAACATTCATGTACCTCGGAGTTTTCTTCAAAAATGATTAGTATTTGGGCCCGATAGAATATTTTCAAATTTTGCATTTCTACATTATAGCCGAAATTCTAACATTCTATGAAGAAAAATCCGAGGTATATGAAAGTTCGATAATAATCAAAATTTTGACACCGTGTGGCATTTAGCTATGTCTTTCATACACATGTGTTATATTTGCTCTTTCCTGACATCTTATCTTCATAATTTTAAAACCATCACAGAATGGCCAACATTGACTTAGACTAAGAAACAAACCATCCACATAAGCATATTATTGTATAATAAAGACTGAATTACAGTCCACTCAAGCCTACTGCAATGTTTTCGTAGGAAAATGTAATAATCTCGGTAGGTTATTCAACTAACAGTAAAAGCTTCCCCTACTCCACATAGAGTTATGGTCATCTTAAGAAATTAATCCTCAATGTCGGGTGGCTTTCTCCGGCAAGGTGGCTGCCGCTGCTGGCTTACTCATTTTATGCCATCCGTCCATTAGTGCAGAACATTAGGCTGATTTGGATTTAATCTCCCCTTCCTGTGAGTTGGTACGGATCAGTCCGAATTCTCACTTGGTTGGGGCTGGGAAAAACTCCATTCGAACTGTCTGACGGTGATTTTTATGTGAAGGTGAATTGTCTTTCTTTCCCCTTCGACAACATCGAACCGATTTGTGTTCAATTGTTTCTCTTTGTAGATATTGCTTTCCAAGTTGATCTCGACGGTCGTACAATGAATGGAATGGTAGCAAAATTCATACATAGGTTAAATCAGGAAAAAGGTCAAGCAACGTGCCAACTAGCCAGTGAGCCTATAATCCAGAAGGATTGAGTTGTTTTGCTCCCGGCTATACATAGAACTTGGTCCAGCACAGAGGACCACTCCAGAAGAGACACTTGGTGTTCAATGAAGTGTTGTGTTAAAAATGTGATTTTATTCAAATGAGTTCGTGTTTCATTAGTGATAACGACTTTACTCGTGTTTTATGTAAATGCTCCGATTTCCACCGGCATTATTTTAATGAGTCAATTGAACGTTGCGGGTTATGGAAAGTGGTAGACGATTGGTATGTACGAGCGCCATCCTCATTGGAGTTTGGTGTGAGTGCAATTAGAGAGATGATGGTCGGCTGGAGTGAGTGTGTGCTGAACATGCGTTTACATTTGTTCCCTTGCTGGAGTGGTCCCACTGTGGACACTCCAAAGGGTACAAAATGCGTAATTTCCACTACATAGATTAGAAAAGACAAAATTCAGTTTTATAGTTGTAAGCTAGCATTATTATGAAAATTATAATCATTTATGAACGAGTGATCATTATGAGGCTGAGAAACACTGTCCCAGTTGGGACGTAACGCCAAAAAAGAGAGGAAGATGAACGAAATATGTCACATTTCATCTTCCTACGCAACATGACTCGTAGACAGGGATGGCATACTCCTAAATGTATGAGGAAGAATGAACGGTTTTAATATGAAAATGAGCAGCACTGTGCACATTTTATGTGGGTAATGCCATCCCTGCATATAGGTATTGATAGGATATAGCAATCCGTAACATAAAATATCATAGCACTACTGATGCCTCACTGTATTGTTACTCTTGGCGTAGAATGCCGTGAGTTCGCATCATTCGACACCACACACCGTTCTTCTGTACACCGCCAAAGATGGTCCTAAGTAGGTCCTAAGCACTCGACGCTCGAACACTTCGAGTGATTTCATGGCCTCCTCGAGCATAGTCTACGTCTCGTGCCCGTAGCGAACCATCGGTCTTTATCAGCGTCTTGTACATGGTACATTTGGTTCGTGGGTGATTTTTTTTTTCGATGCGCTTTTGTATTTCACGGCTTATGTTGTTGTCTGTCGTTTATAAGGAACTGGGTTAGACGAAGTCCTCAACCACCTCAAAAGTGTTCACGTCTATCATAACACTGCTACTTAGGCTTGCCCTGTCGTTTGGCTCCGGATGTGCAGCTCGGTCACCGTTCTGGTTATAATGTCCACGTCGTCCGCAAAGCAAATTTGCTGGATTCCGTGATAATTGCAACTCGGCTGTTAAGTCCGGCTCATCGCATACCTCCATTCAGATCGATGTTAATGAGTACGTATGAGAGTCCGCCATTTTGTCGTAGTCCCTGACGAGTTTCGGATGAATTGGATAGTTCATTCAAAACTCTTACGCAGTTTCGCATATCAGCCATCATTTCTTTGCTCAATCTGGCCAGCATTCCAGGAAAGCTTTTTTGGTCCAAGACATTTCAAAGCTCTGTGTGGTTGCTACTGTCTTATACTGCGTTGAAAACGGTGAACAAGTGATGCGTAGGGACCTGCTATTCAGAGCATTTCTGGTGAATTTACCGAATGGTGATGATCTGGTATACGTTGTCTCTTGGCCGTCGATGAAGCCGGATTGATAACTTCCCACAAACCCATTCGTTTTAGGGGACAGACGACGGAAGATAATCTGGGAGAGCATTTTATAGACGGAATTCAAAATGGTGATCGCTCTGAAGTTCTCACATTCCAAATGCTTGACTTTCTTGAAAATGGAACAGATTACCCATCCCCTCACTCCTCCGGCAGTTGTTCGGTTTTCCAAATCTCCTGACTGATAACCGGTGCAAACAGATGGCTTCGGTCAACTCACGTCCGATCACCTCACAGAAGCTCCATTGCTTGGCACTCCGCTTCACCGGGCGGAGCTTTCTCTCCCGAAAGAGGTGAGTCTGTTATTTCTACTTCCGCTTGTAACATTCCACGTTCTCCCGGGTTCCTTACCGCTCGCGCTTCATTCTTTTTCTCCAATATCGCTCTGAACTGTGTTACGCTATGAAAACATCAAGCTCTCGTTAGTTACAATATGCACACACATTAGAATAAAATGTCAAATCCGCAACACTGGAATGATATTATAAAACTACCCACACATCAAGTTAGCCCGTGCTGTAGCACAATCAGGCAACACAAATCGCTCTCAGCTCTCAATATCTCCGGCGATCGACTTCCGCCAGATCAGAACAAAGCCTCGTCAAGAGTCAGACGAGACGTTCGAGTAACCACCACAAGTGGTAGATAGTGGCAGTGCGTCGCAGAGACAGAAACAACTAAAATTGCATCTCCAAGTCCGTCTATTAAGGCAAAATCATCAGGACGGCCAAGGTACATTGATTGCCTATCGGAAAATAAGAAAAGTGTGTATATAACTTGATCATTTCCCCATACAGCATCAAGACGCCTGTCACACGCTTAACGAAGGGGATCGAAGAACACCATCCACGTGTGTCCAACCGGTGGAGTTCTTAGAGGTAAAACGCATTTACCCAGTGAGTCTAACAGCACCCGATAGTTAATCTCATTTAACCTCCATAGAAACATCTCCCCGCTTCAGAACTGAATCGTCGAACCGAAAATCGCCTGGTCTGGAATCACCGACTAAAACACCACGTAAGGTAAATCTTTATTCAAAGTGTGAAGGAAACCTTTTCTATAAAGCAACATTACTGTCACAGATCAGCCCTGCCACCACGAACATTGGCATACCAACCCTAGACGAAGGGCGAAACGAAGCCTGCATAGAAGAAGGAAAAGGCTCTCGCAAGAGGTAACGAACCAGCAAGAAAACAATCTTATTGGAATGCTAATCAGACTCAATTCCATACAGGGCCTTTTTTTTGCGTGCTTCGTATCGACCGGCCGCATCAGAGCGATCATCACCTCGGTGGGAGGTACTAGAACGCAATCATCGTCCTACGTCACTAGTAAACTCGGTGATCTCGGTCAACAGACGACAGTTTGTGAGTGCGTTTGTACCGTGCAGAAAGATAGAGCCGTTCCAGTGCATCGAGCTCGTTTAGAATTATCGAGAGTGCATCGCTGGCGGATTCGCCAGGAAGCGAGGCTCAGTCCATTCGTCGTTGCTTGCCTTTCGCCGGTGCATTTGTTCGACGACGAGAATGATTGCAGTGATACAGTGAAGTGAGCGGGTATTGATACAGCGTGGTAGGAGTAACCGGTCATGCACGAAGCATGAAGTGTCGAGACGGTGAATAAGTGATGGCTCAGCAGCCGTGAAGAAACCAAGGAGCAAATGAGAACCAACGTTAAGAAATAGTGTGTGTGTGCATATAACGCGAAGGAATTAGCGTTCTCGAAGAAAGCGCTGTCAGATAAGCGCACTCGAACAGTGGCGCGTTCAGAAATTATGTTTTCGTGATCGATCATCTCTTCTCTCCGGGGCCCCGTCGACATCAGCAGCGGTAGCAGTAGCAGCAGTGGTGGCGGCAGCAGCCGCAGCACTCCTGCGAAGCGGGTAGCAGCATACGCTAGCAATAGTGCCGAGGTAGGATAGAATTAAGACCTTCAATGTACATGTTTGTAAAATAGAAAATCATGGAACGTTTATTAAATTGTTTGTTCGTCAATCTAAGTCTTTGCTCATTGACTGAACGAGAACTTTAAAAACAATGAGAGGCGCCATAGCCGGGCACGGACCAAAAAGGATATAAGTCTCAATCACTCAATGGTGCGTTTTATCCCATTTTGATTTAAGGCATGCGAGTAGAGTAGCTAAATGACATTTTGATTATTATTCCGTCAGTAAAAGAAAAATAGTAACAACTGCTCGTAGAACCATTCGTTCTGTCGAATCCTTTCCACGTACCCGATGTTTCTCTCGGCTGCGTTGTTGATGGTTGCTTTAACTATACTCTAGCAATCCTCTAGAGGAACCACGTCGAGCTTGTCCTTGTACTTTCCTTTCTCGATGTCCTTGTACTACGCTGTCTCGACATTCTGCGCGTATGTTAAGGCGACATCCGGATGCTTCAGTCGTTCAAAGTTGTATCGTGGTGGTCGCCGGAACCGTACATTGTTGATAACAGAAAGTTTTGAGCGCAGTTTGACCATCATCAGTAAGTGCCACGATCGATAATGGCGATAATGTTCTACGTTTGACCTTTATTTTTTGTTGGTGGCTAAATCTATGAGTTGTAGGCCGTTTTCGTTCGTCAGCTGGTGTGTACTTAATAATCGTTGGTCTAAATTTCTCCTCTTGGCAAACTTGAGCGTTACCCTGAGATCTCGCCTAACTAATTATCATAGTACACAACACAAATAGTTATCAACTTGAACTCAATGATAACTTCACTTCTTATCATTTTGGTATTCTAGGAGTAAATTTGAGTTATTATTTTTGTTATGATGGCTCTTAGTTCAACCTAACTGATAACAAACTCAATTATCAAAGGAATGAAAACCAGGATACATAAATTGTTATCATTCTGTTATCTGCCTTTGCTCGGGTAACCATCCGTGAATTGTCCATATTATTATTAAATATAAATTATTTTTTTTCACCATTAGCCCAAATGCCTAAAGATATAATTTTTCAGGCAGCATTAATCGGGAAAGATTTTCCATAAAGCTTCATCATGGTCAAACACGTATTTCACAAAGAGAGATAAAACAGGCTGAAGCGTGAAACGATAATCCTTCGTAACGACGCTCTTTGTCGTGATGTTGTTGATGTTCAAAAAAATCTTTCAAAAATATCCCAAGCAGTATTGAGCCACCCAGCCAAGCAGCAGGCAGTACAATGGTTACTCCAAGAAACGAGACCGGTTCCTTCGATACATTCCGTTTATGTGGCCCACATTCGCTCGTCGCCTTCTTCGATAGCATCTATTCAATTATTTTTCGACGCTGCCATAAAAATCAAACATAAACGCATTTTCATCATAAAAACAGAAAACACTTCGGAAGCCAAATCCACTGCTGTCGCTGAGTTTCCCCAACTGCTCCGGCTGCCAGCAATGGGGCCACAAGGAACACAAATAAATGGTTACATTTTACAACGCCATAAATCGTTTCTTCCCTTATATCGGCAAGGGGGTTAGTACCTATACGCGCGGCGGGTCCATGAATAAGCTTTTTGGGCTCTCTGATGGGTATTTCCTCGGTCAGTGCTACACCATTTTGATGATTGGTGAAATGGGAACGGTTCCCCCGTACGCCCACCCGATTCGGGTGGATGCATGAGCCTGTTCTAAACTAAGCGTTGGGTTTCACCCTCTGTCTCACTCGCGAGCGATATCGCTCGCCACAGGGCTACTGATTGGAAAATTCAACCACACTAAGGGTTCATTACGAGTTAATGTTATGATCCCGAGGGTTCAGTCTGATTCCGGATAACTACATTACATGAAGTTATATCCGTATAGGTATGTTCGTCCAAGTGAAATCCTTATTATCTGTTTGCAGCTGAGAAAGATAAGTACGTGGGAAGGTACCATTTATGGTTTTTGATGGTTTGCAATTCAGAAGAATTTTCTTGCCTCATCCATCATAGGCGTAAAAAGGTTTCGATTTTAAAATGAGTAGTATTTCATAGTATTACATCAAATTCGAGATAAAACTGAATCATCAATATTTCTCCATAACACACGATTCGTGCCTGCTGTTCTCCATGCTCGGTCACGCCCTATGCTCGCCATGACACGCTCCATCGATCCGCCCATCGCCTCTCTGCGCTCCACGCCTTCTTGTGCCAACCGGAACTGTCGCGAACACCAACTTTGTAGGGTTGCATTCTTGCAGCATGCCCTGCCCATCATATCCTTCCGGCTTACGTCACCTTCCGGATGCTGGCTGGGTGCGGCGTAAAGTGCAGCGAGCTCGTGGTTCATCCATTGCCCCACACACCGTTCTCCTGCACACCGCCGAAGATCGCCCTTAGCACGCGTCGCTCGAAAACTCCGAGTGCTTGCAGGTCCTCCGCGAGCATGGTACATGTCTCGTATCCGTAGAGGACCACCGGTCTTATGAGCGTTTTGTACATGGTGCATTTGGTGCGTGGGTGAATTTTTTTAGACTGCAGCTTCTTCTGAAGCCCGTAGTAGGCCCGACTTCCGCTGATGATGCGCCTTCGAGTTTCACGACTCACGTTGTTGTCAGTCATCAGTGAGGATCCGAGGTAGACGAATTCCTCCACCACCTCGAAGGTATCCCCGTGTATCGTAACATTACTACCCAGACGGATCCGGTCGTGTTCGGTTCCGCCTACCAGTACCAACATGTACTTTGTTTCCGACCTTTGCTGTTTCGCGTTTAAGGCGGGTGTACAGCTCTGCCACCATTACACCCAAGTAACACAGAAAACATCTTTAGATATAAAAACTTCAAAAGATGCTCTATAAACGCATTATAAGAGCATTAGAAAACATCAAGTGTTATTTTTAAGTTCATTTTTTGTTGCGTGCTGACTAATAGCAAAAGAATATCTTTGGTTGTACAGTGATAGACATTCGTTTAGCCGAGGCCAAAAAAATTTCAAAAAAGTGTCAGGAAACTCATACAAAAGATTTTATGATAAAACTTTTTTATCGTAGTGATAGTATATCTAGTACTGTTTTATAAACATGTGATACATCACACTTACATATACACTGAAACAAAAACGAAGGTAAAAACCCTTCAAATGTCATTTTTTGCCTAGACATTCGTTTAGCCGAATTGTACAATTTTTAGAATTCCATAATAAAAAACTAACAAATTTCGAAAAATATCCATCAAAATCATTTTGTATGGTGACCAGCATTATAGATCGACTTGTAAATCATGAATTAGATCGTGTTGGAAGTGTTGCCATATTAATTTTGCATGCATCTCATATAAATATGTCATAATATTGTAAATGTTTCCAAATCGAGATTTTATGTAGTTATTTTTATCGGAAGTGTTTCAAAAGAATCTAATGAAAGTTTCATGACCAAAACAGGTTGAAAATTTACGAATAACAATGTTTCTAACAGAAAAAAATAACGCAAACCAGCAAAAAATCACGTATTAAAGTATTGTTTTTAAAGAAATATAATGGTTTCACTTGCATAAATCACAGCGTTAACTACTATTACGTCTTCTAATAGCTCCCAATATCTTCTAGACTGTATTCTGGCTGAAATAACATACATGAGACGGCTCATATTTCGAGAAATGGCAATGAAAGTATTCAAATTTCTAGCATGAACTACTTGTTTCATAATTTAGACATCCTTTTCAAATAAATCATGTTAAAAATGAATGTGGTTCACAACAAATACTCATTTATAATATATTTCTTCAGATTGAATGAAATAATCCAATTGTTTGACCATATCTTACATTTTTGTATGAGCATCTGCTTTTAAATAAACAGGGTACAAAAATTCTGACACTTCTTGCAGTTGTTTCACTTAGCAATCTTCTAACTCATTTAGTGATGCTAGTATCAAAGAGGTATACTCCACCGGCATTAGGGCACGTCTTTACTTCAATGCAGAACTATTTATTTTAGCTCTTATCAATCTCATTTTAAAGTTTAACCAACCAAAAACCAATATACTTATTTTTTTCACGACATTTTATGCAATAATTTGAACATTTCTAACAATAATTCTGTGTCATATTTTCAAAACTGCTGATCTAATTTACGTTTGAGTGGTTACAGAAATCATTTTTCTTAAATAAATTTGTTTATCGTCGCTTCCCCTTAACGGAACATTTTTTTAATAATATTTCTTTGAATTTCACAAATAAACAAACTTTTAAGGTAAATTATTTTGCTAACACGTCGTAAACTAAATGCCTTGGAGTAAATCCTCGAAATATACTCACGAAATTGCAACAAATCTATTGAAAACCAAATTTTCATTTACCTCGGCTAAACGAATGTCTAGGCAAAAAATGACATTTGAAGCATTTTTACCCTCGGTTTTGTTTCAGTGTATATGTAAGTGTGATGTATCACATTTTTAAAAAAACAGTACTAGATATACTATCACTACGATAAAAAAAGTTTTGTCGTAAAATCTTTTGTATGGGTTTCCTGACACTTTTTTTGGTCTCGGCTAAACGAATGTCTATCACTGTATAACATGAAAAAATACGTATAAAATTCTAATATTCAACACCTATCACCGTCCAATGTTGACAGCAATAATTGTTTACGTTTTAATTTGAAGTTTGTTTATGAACCATGCTGCGGTCATCCTGCGGCTACTCAGTTTCATCCGACAAAGCTATCCCAAGTGATGCGGAGGAAAACCTGCCTACGGCAAAAATCAACCTAATCGGCTAAATATTAAATAAAAAAGATCTTCAGCTGAACCGGGACCAGTTTAGTTTCAATAAGGTCGACAGCTCAATACAGCGCTGAGTTCCCATAAGGAAACTAACATTCCCCTCGCCAAGTTCTTCTGAGCAGCCGCAATTATCGTCCCTGTGCAAACAGGGTCAACACTTACTGAGAAGTATCCGGCCAGAGCGCTTGGCGTTACGGTCCATTAGTAAGCCACATCAGCAGCCGGAACACGGTCGACAAATTCGTCAACAATTCTGCAAGCAACCAGCAAGATTCTGTTTCGATTTCATATGCTGCATTTCATAGTTGGTGCCAAGTACTCCACACTCAGGAACCATCCAATTATTGGTTGTGTTCTCCGACATAAACTAGTCGGGTATCACCGTTTTCTGTAAACTGTGCACATTAAATTTTACCGATAATTCTATACAACTATGAGCCTCAATCAGCATAATAAATCACCATTACTATTGATTTTGTTTGGACACTGACAGATCAACCAACTAGCTATAATGTAGTTATTTTGGCGTTGTAGTGATTATCACAAAACAAACAAAGAAGTTAGCATGTTGAAAAGCTGTTATTTAAATGTATTTGTAGTATCCGCCGGTGACCACATTTCGATGGTTTCTGCCTTCTGGTCCAGGTAACCGCCAGAATCCGGATTCTCTGCTTCCTCGTAGCAGCCGCCACCAATCACGTCTCCTCGCGCACTCCCCAATCCCAAGTCCTCTCGCGTCAGGTGTGTTCGTGCGTCACTGATCCAGACCCTACATCCCACCTTTCTTCTAAATCAAGAAAAATATGAAAATTATAATACTTCATTTTACAAGAAGCTACGCCATATAACATGCCGAAGAATATTGATACCATCCCTGATGTCATAAAATGCCTCATAATTGAGTGCAGTCTTTATATCTTAATTCATCCTGCCGAGCCACTTATCATATGATGCATACCTATTTCCATAAGCAATGATTATGTGCTTGTTCGTATCTTATATCGTCCGTAAATTCTAAACAATTAGACTTGTGTATGACATACCTCAATAAGTATGATACTTCCCCTCCTTCCACTTGATTTTTTAATTTTTTTTGTTTTGTTACATGGCACGGCACTATAGCGCGTTAAAAATGTAAACTAATATTCTGCATTATAAGTTCAGAAAAAAAATATCGAAAAAAATGCTATTTCCGTGAGATTTCAAGTTTAGAAAAAACTATTAAAATCAAAGACGTTCGGTCTGTGCAAACAGTTCACTGCAATGCTTTTTAACTTCAAGTCTGTTAAGTTAAACAAATTTGCAGTTATTGCACCGCTATCCGTCATAATGATGCTCCAAGTTAGCCCAAATCAACAGCCTGGTAAACTGAACGTTAGTTTAACTTTAACGTATTGAAAGTTGACGTCTATCAGACGTTGCAGTTATTGAATCGTTCGCTAAGTAGAACTAAAACCTGTTGCAGTTATCGAACGTCAACTGTAGTTCGCTGAAAAGCAGATCGCATTTATTTCCCAGACACTCTCAACTGCCATGCTCGTTTAACTAATAACCTAAAAATATACCTAAGAAAACTTCACAAGTCTACAACTGTATACCTCATAATCTCAAACACTAACATATCCAAAAACATAAACCCGCACTAGGAGCAAGACTCTGTGAAATCCGTAGCAACTCCGAGCAATCCTTTTTCTACAACACCCGATAGAACCAGGTTAAAACAATAATTCTATGCTATATTTGTTAACTTAGTGTTCCATTGTCTCATTCCATAAAATATCGAACCAGATGATGTTTGAGTACCAACAAACTAATCGATGTTCGAATCCAAATACGGTATTATTCCGATTTTTTCACGCCCCTTTTCAAAAATGCTTTTGGATATTCTACAAAATCTATACGCATATTTTATATTTTTAACGTTGCAAAACGCGCCTTCAACATTCATCTTAAAGAAGAGGGGAAGCACTTGCTCTCAAATGTAACAGCAAATAAATGAAACATAATGGACTGACGCGCGGAGGCCGTGATAAAATCGGAACATTACTGTAACTCCATTAGTCTTATCAATTCACTGAATTACATCCGTTAGACAGAAATCGATTAACAAATCAAATTGTTCAATTTATTCTTAAATAAAAAAATTCTATCTTCACATCCAGTAATCCAAGGATTAATGGATTAACCGATACACCGATTAGTAGCCCATACAAGACTTTAACATTCATTTTTTTTAGTTGGCTGTTCTCTAAATCCATTGGTGGAATTGATCATCTTATACTTGAACTATGTACTACTACTACTAGGTAAAGTTATTCATCTTAGTTGTACTCCATATTTGCTTCTCGAACCTATAAAATATAAATACCAGTCAGTTCTTCTTAAATCGACTAACAGAAATAATTAAATCAGTGGATCCTAGCCTAATCCAATTTAATCGTATCATTAATTTATTGGTTCTCAAGTCCACTAACTGGTCCCCAAAGCAGTATAATATTTTAATAGACTTTTACGCACTTGATTTTTTTAACTCACGTATTCCAAATCATTTCAATCCTGTCTATGTCTCAAAGACTCCCAAATCAACACTACCTTACGGACTCTCAAATAGTTGAACTGAATCCCAAATCAGTTAACAACCTTCGATTCAATGGATAAGTTTCTCCCAACTCAGCAAACCAATGTTTATTCTTAAATCAACAAACTAAAATTGATTTTCAAACCAATCAACTAATTCCCATATTAGCAAACTCAAGTCGATTCCCAAATCGACACTTCAATTGATTTTCAAGCCGATGAATTGATTCCCATAACAGAAAACTCGGGTCGATTCCCAAATCGACATATTTCGATCGATTCTCAAATTAACCAACTGATTCCAAAATCAGCAACTAAGGTCAATTCACAAATCTACATATTTTGATTGATTGTCAAACCAATCAACCGATCAGCAGCTAAGGCCGATTCCCAAATCGACAAGCTGCAATTTATTCTCCTATATAGATTCCTAAATCAGCTAACTCAGGTCGATTCCCAAATCGACATTCTGTATTGAATGTGAAACAAATTAACTGGTTTCCAAATAAGCAAACTGAGGTCGATTCCCAAATCGACATACTTTGATTGATTGTCATACCAATCAACTGATTCCCAAATCAGTAACTACGAACATATGCACTTCATTTGATTCTTAAACCAATAAACTGTTTTCCAAATCAGCAAACTCAGCTCGATTCCCGAATCGACATATTTTGATTGATTGCCAAACTAATCAACTGATTCCCAAATCATCAAACTCGGATCGATTCCCAAATCGACATACTTTGATTGATTGTCAAACCAATCTACAATCAACTGATTCCCAAATCAGCAAACTCAAGTCGATTCCCAAATCGACATATTTTCAATGGTTGTTAAACCAATCTACTGATTCCCAAATCAGCAAACTCAGGTCGATTCCCAAATCGACATATTTCGATTGATTCCCAAACCAATCAACTGATTCCCAAATCAGCAACCACAGGTCGATTCCCAAATCGACATACTTCGGTTGATTCTCAAACCAATCAACTGATTCCGAGATCAGCAACCACAGGTCGATTCCCAAATCGACAAAGTTCGATTGATTCTCAAACCAATCAACTGATTCCCAAATCAGTAATTTTGCAGGTAGATTCCCAAATCGATATATTTCGATTGATTACCAAACCAATCAACTGATTCTCAAATTAGCAACCACAGGTCGATTCCCAAATCGACATAGTTCGATTGATTCTCGAACCAATCAACTGATTCCCAAATCAGTGAACACTAATAAATTCAAAAATCTCTAGTGATGATGATACTGAACCAAGTACTGATCGAAACTTTATTTGGTTGCACGTACATATCTTTTGAAGCTGTGATGCGACGATGTGATCGATGGGAGTTGTGAAAAATAAACTGGCACACTACGCCGGTATAGACCGTTTTACACTCCCTTGATAAAGTTAAATTTTGTTATTTAAATTAACAAGACCCAATCCATTGCGTCAAAGACCATTCTATATGACTCCCAAAACAGGTCAAAAGTGTTTATTCTACAGCCCCAACTTTTAATGCACGAATCAGTTGCTCTTTTTTCCTTCAAGGTACACAAAGCTTTAGTCCGAGGTTTGGTCAAAGCTTTCCGAAAGAAAATTTTCAAAATAAGAGGTAAACCTTACATTTTTTTTTACATACTGGATTAGTCTCAGACGCTATCCAACCAACCTAAAGCAACCTAAAAAAATCTAAAACGTTCGACATATAATCAGTGAATTATCATCCACTGAGTCATCCACATAAAACAACAACGAAATCTGCTAATTTTCCGTGTATACGTTACGTCCCGACTGCCCTCATCCGAACCTGTTTTCAATTGCAGTAGGGCATTCAGCAAGACGTCACTCAGCACCTCTCTCCCTCATCGTTTTTTTTCATTTGATTGTCTTTCAAATGATAAGAAATTTGGTTCGTTTTACTCACGGTTTTTCATCCTCGTCGCCATTTGTAGTATCCGCCGGTGACCACATTTCGATGGTTTCTGCCTTCTGGTCCAGGTAACCGCCAGAATCCGGATTCTCTGCTTCCTCGTAGCAGCCGCCACCAATCACGTCTCCTCGCGCACTCCCCAATCCCAAGTCCTCTCGCGTCAGGTGTGTTCGTGCGTCACTGATCCAGACCCTACAGTATTATAAATGTATTGGCAAGCTCTAGCTATATAGTTGCTCGCGAGATGTAATTTCAATGAAATTTAAACTTCTTCCAAATCCAAATAAAATATTTGTACTTTCTGTCCCTCTTTATTCTATAGGAAAAATGGTTCGAATTACAGTGCCAAATGAAAATATGAGTACGGTAATAAAAGTATGAAACAAAATGACATTATGAAATATTCCTTGATTTGCTCATCGTTGTTACAGAAGCGGCTTTAAAGTTTAATAATGTTGTATTATGAGCCATAGTTAGTCTATAACGGGTCAAGGGTCCATTTTAATGTATGAACCAAAATTACAATTGCATCCAAAATATTTTGAACAGCACTGTAAGCTCCATGGGCAATTTGCCATATTGCTTTTTCCGTGCTCATCAAAAACAACCAACAAAACAGTATCAAATGGCTGATTTATGCTATATTTTTTTAATTCAAATCAATGGCGCATAAATTATTAATGACTGAAACTATAAGTTTCACCATAAATTTTAAAGCGCAAGTTAAGCAATCCTCTAGCATCACGGAACATGTCCCATTTTATTATTCGATATTCACAAATTTAGTTATCATCAGCTCTACTGATTGAAAATCTGTCTTCATGTTAAAGAATCTAATTTCATGTGTTCAGAAAAAAATAAATGATTTGTTTATTTTTCATTTTCCATGTTTTTTCTGGAACTAGCCACGCTTTGAGTACAATCGGGTCTCTTAAGGGACTGGTCATATATATGCAATTTTCAAGTTATATAACTTTCGAATAGCATTATTACGAAAATTAAAATAAGAAGCACTATAAAAGTTTTCTACATATCTCTATCACCTAAAAACAGCTTAATTTCAATCTTTAATTGTGATTGTTTTATATGTGTTGTTTGCAAGTTTTCTAATTAATATATGACTCGATTCAATCTTATTAATACTGGAGAGTTGCTTCAAGCGTACCTTTTGAGTTATATAAGTGTATTTGAGTACATCTTAAATAACCTGTAAGATGTTTTATAAGCCGCCATTTTTTGCGCTGTTTTGCTTATATAAGTGTTTGATTTTAAGTCAATAATGCAGGAAATGAACAGCGGACTATGTATGAATCGTGAATTTTAAACTACTATAATACTAGTTGTGTTACTTGGGCAGATGTTCTGGCGATAATGTTCATGTCGTACGCAAAGCAAACAAACTGACCGGATTTAGTAAAAATCGTTCCTCGGCTCGTCGCATCACAGAGCGATGTTGAAGAGTAGGCATGAGAGTGAAGATCTGGTTCGTTGTCGATCGGCCGTCGATAAAGTCAGCTTGATAACTTCCCAGAACTCATTTGTCTTAGGTGACAGACGACAGATCTGGGATCTCGGATAGCACTTTCTAGGCAGCATTCAAAATAGTGATCGCTCTGAAGTTCTCACATTCCAAACGGTCGCCTTTCTTGTGAATGGGGCAGATTACCCCTTCCTTCCACTCCTTCGGTAGCTGTTCGGTTTCCCAGATCCTGACTATCAGCCGGTGCAGACAGGTGGCCAATTTTTCTGGGCCCATCTTGATGATTTCAGCTGCGATACCATCCTTACCAGCTGCTGTGTTGGTTTTGAGCTGATGAATGGCATCCTTAACTTCCCTCAGCGTGGGAGTTGGTTCATTTCCGTCCTCCGCTGCACTGGCGTCATCTTTTTCTCCGTTGCCGTGCTCTACGTTCTCCACGCCATTCAGGTGCTGATCGAAGTGCTGCTTCCACCTTTCGATCACCTCACGTCCGTCCGTTAAGTGGCTTCAGTCCTTATTCCTGAACATTTCGGCTCGCGGCACGAAGCCGTTGCGGGATGCGTTGAGCTTCTGATAAAACTTCCGTGTTTCTTGAGAACGGCACAGCAGTTCTTCGCACTCCGCTTCTTCCGGGCGGCACTTTTTCTTCTGAAAGAGGCGGGTTTGCTGTTACCGCTTCTGTTTGTAACGTTCCACGTTCTTGTTGCAGCATTACTGCCCACGCTGCGTTAATCTCCTTCAAAACCGTTCTGCATCTTCGAACTATTCGTTCCATCGATTCCGTTCCACGGAACAGCAGCTGACGAAAAATTTAAAGTGCCATGACTGGGATCGAACCCATAACTATCCACTCATGAAGTGAACGACTGCGCCAAGAGTCCTGGCTAAGTTAAGCGGTTATGAATAAAAAGAACTCCGTGGGTGGGTTGTTTTGGGGGTCGGATGGTTGCCCTCGGGTAAGTGTGACACGATAGCAAACGACAGCAGCGTGTGTTTGATCGTAATGTGTGGGTTTCCTACAGTAAGGGATTCTGGGGTAATACGCACCACTTAAGGAAGATGCGTCCAAATGCATATAAAAAGGCAATAATTTATTGGTTTAATGCATGCATTCATTGCATATACTTTCATTCTAAGAGAAACCAAACAAAATTTCAGCCTTAATACAGTTCAGCTCTTGAAAATAATGTTTTTTGTGAAGACTAACATTACGGGATGATAACATAAGGCTGAATTTCAAAAGGCTGAATGCACATAAGGCTGAATACAAAAGGCTGAAACTATGGATATGTAACAAAAGGCTGAAATTACAAAAGGCTGAAATAACAAAAGGCTGAAAACATGGCAAATTCCAAAACTTGAAATATGCATAATAATGAACTCTATAGAATCTGAGCTGAGGGTTTAATGATTCAAAAGATGGTATTACACAAGGTATTATATTTCCGGAATACTATTCCCCGGAGTGGAATTTGCCGAAATGTCGTTCCCGTTGGTGCTGTGTCATTCTGCCGAAGGATATCAGGCCTCCAATGCCACTAAGGCGAATGGGTTATGATGATTTTAATCCAAAGGAGGTTTACTAGGCAGCCTAGTTAAATGGTTAAATTATGATCTATGCAATTACCTCGAAAGAACAGCCTTTCTAAAAAAGCGGGAAAAATCTCTGATGGAAGAGTAAGTATTGTGGCCGCAAATAGTACAGTATAACGACCAAGCGGAAAGGTTTGATGATAATATCTGCATACTAATAACTCTCTCGTGAGTGATTTTTCCTTCTTTTAAAAATAGGTTGTTCTTTTGCGGTATTTGCATAAATTCAGTGTTGCAATTATTACCAATGTGTAAAATGCAGCGAGCTTCTGCGTGCGCATATTCCTTAAAAAAGATTCATCGGAGATTTCCCCTTCTTTTGAACATAGGCTATTCTTACTGTGTTTGAATGTTATAGCTGCATCTTTTTTTATCAGAGATTTTCCTTCTTTTAAAATGTTGGAAGAACCATAATTTAAGTTCAGGTGTTGAAGCTGCTTACTTTTTATCAGATGTTTCTCCTTCTTATAAAATAGGCAATTCTTTCAAGCAGTATTGTATTCGAACAGAACGTGAGCCAAAAATGAACTGAACACTTTAAATTTTTTGGTCGATAAAGCATTGAACTTGCCTGTCAGAGCTTTTGCTGCTTAAGAGCGCCCGCTCGGTTCCCATTCGACTCTGAATTCACATGCGCTTATCTTCATCATTAAATCCTATGTGTCTTCTTTCCTAGGACTAGAACCATGTGCCGCATCTACATGTTTGGACGTTATTATGTTTTGTCACAGGGAAATGCATCATAGATCCTTTGGTACGACATTGTGGTCTCGGATATTGAAATACAGCTCCAGGAATTTAGATTTTTCGAAACACATGATGGTCGGACTGGTTCACTCTTCAATAAAAGGAGATTGAATTAGCCCAAAAGATTGCCAAAATTGAAGAGTGAAATGGCACAAATATGACCATTTTAGTATCACAGATACCAGGGTAACATGTTAGTCAGCATGCTACGGGTTCAGTCCTTTCCAGTTCATGCCGCGTTCAATTTGCATGTTCAAATATAGTTGATCGCAGTGTGCCGAGTATGAACTTCAATGCAAATTGAACGCGTTCACACTGCAGTGCTGCAATTCGGTTCTGAATTCTTATGCGCACAACATTGGGGGAAATAGTTTCTGTCGATATGTGATGCTAATAAACCTGTTTAGTCACTCGGAGTTTCTTGAGAAACTTAATCGGGAATGGCCATCTGATGGACCGACGATCAGACTCTATTGGTTTAGGCAATTTTATGATTTTCGATAATTCATGCCAATAACTCCGTTACTGTATTGTATTAAATCATATGATTGGAAATCCGGATTTTCCAAAACCCATGTTGATCGGACTGGTACGCTCAGATATGGTTCCAATAGCAGAAGAATTTCTGAATCTAATGAGCTCAAAATGTTTGAAATCTGTGTAAACATGGTGGAGGTATGGCCATTTCAGTTTCGCGGATTTGGCTAGTGTTCAATTTAGAGCTCGCACTTTATAACGCGTGCTGAACTGAACTAAACTGAACAAAGTTCAAACATTTTTGAGCAACAGTTGGGTACAATAGTTTTTGCCTCAACTACCGTTTATTACCCGAATTACCCGAACAATTGTTTACATCTAAGACTCATTCAACCTAGTTTCCGAGTTGACACACATAATACTTCAAATGAGTGGAAATAAATTATTGGCGAAATGCTTTGTCAATTTGAGCTAAAATAGTTTAGTATTAGCGGGGTATTGGCCGATATGATACTGAAGAAAGTACAATAACATAGACATTATGATACCGAAATCCATAAGATTATGTTCCACTTGAATGTCTTTTCATCAGTTAGAGTTAGCTCACGTGACCAGATGTCCATTCGATGAATAGTCAAATCGATTGAATGTCATATACTTCCTCTTCCGTAAAATGGGTTTTGACCAAATGACCGTTTGACCACATGTACTTTCGAGCAAAGATTCTTTTGTTTCCTATGATCATTTTCAAGTCGAGTCAAATGTTTATCAAAGACCAATAGATTAGTCATAAATGTCCAAAATGTCATTTCATTCGATTCTCTACAACTTTCAAAACTTTTCAACATGTTGATATCTTTCAGCCTTTTGATATATTTCAGCCTTTTGATGCTTTCAGCCTTTTGATCATTCAGCCTTATGTGTTTCAGCCTTTTGATCATTCAGCCTTATGTGATTCAGCCTTTTGTACGTAACCCAACATTACGGCTTCGTATGTTTACGCGGGGCAGTATGCACCCTTGCTCGGGGTAAAATGCACTACAACAATGGGGCAGGATGCACTCAAACAAAGGGGCAAGACGCACCACAACATTGAGGCAAGATGCACCGTCGAGTTTAGAAATCTTTTTACTTCTTTGACAAAATGCATGTTTTATAAGGTTTTAAGACAAACAATAGCTCAATTTTGTTTGCGATTACTTACAGAGCACTCATAGATATTATTACAGCTTGTTTTCTATAGGTGCGTTTTGCCCCAACCAATGGAGTGCATATTGCCCCAATCAATAGCAAAAAATAAAATAGTTTAAAACATATAATTTACGTAGATTACTGTTTAAGTTATTTTTTCCTCTGCTTAGCATTGCCCTCAATGAACTGAATAAACACAACAGCATTGGATGTTTGGTCGGTTTTCACCATCAAATCATTCGACAAACGATCGGGAAAATTACATCAGAATCGTGCTTTTCAATTTTATTCATTTTTCTCACTAATTACGTAACGCAGATATGTAAAATTTTCCAGATGCTCATTTATTAAGACATTCTATTAGACTGATAAGGTTTCAAAGCTCTAAAACCAATAATCCCTGAAAAACAAAGGGGGTGCGTTTTGCCTCGACAGTGCGTATTACCCCAAATGCCCCTATGTCTCAGTGGCTGCGTTCTTTGGAAATGAATCACTCGTTTATACCTTGTTATGTACGGGACAAATATGATTGTTTTTTCAGAAAGCTTGTTCCTACACCTTTACAGCGACCCGCTCCTGTTGATAATGGTAGTTGTAATTAATAAAGTTAGATATTGTTGTTGCTACCTTCGCTCCGATTCCCTCAACATGGAAAGTTTCCCCAGTTCGATACGTTGTAGTTCGTCCTATATGGTTATCTATAAAAGCTATCGAACAAATACAACAACTTGTAAATGTACATATTTACATTCAAGGCGATCATTATATTCTGGAACAACAGATGCCACTCTTTCCTCATGCCCTTTTGCTTGTGCTATTGTCTTAGCTGCACAATTCACGTTGAAATCACATCTGCAACTCATTTGGACAAACAAAAACCAATTCCAATCTGTGCTGCCCTATACCCGTTTTATGTTAAGTACCTGACTGGACTCGGAAGCAGATTGAATATTTCTGATTTGAATCAAATTCCACATTCCAGTATTAGAACAACGGAACTCGAGCCCATTGTTGTTTGATACATCAATCAGCAGAACTATTGAATATGCAGTGCCCTAATCGTTGTCATTTCATTTTTGGCACTTGGCATGTTTCGGAACACATTACCGAACCTGGCAGTTTTGCTACACACAGCCCAGCGACATGTGCACCGGTTGGCCGTAATTTGAATAAATAATATCTAATATTTCCTATTCTGTGTCCGGCCAGCCCCAATTTAGAGCCAATGATGATAAAAGCAGTAAAATACCGGAGTTAAATCATTCTGAAATGGCCACCGGGGGACAGTTTTTGTGCGGTCGGCCATCAGATTGAATACAAATCAGGCGTCTGAGTGCATCCGGAGGCTCGCTCGACTTGTCTCCTCAATGCTTCGAGCCATGTGCGTGCATGTTTGTCCCGGTCGATCCCAGCAACGGTGAATATCAATTTTGGGATAATTTGATCGCATCATAAGAGCTGACTGGACTGGCACACGGACAGAAGCCCCCCACATTCTGCGTGTGTATTGTTCCGATTAATGCCCTGTGCCCCCGTAATATGCCCTGCAACGAGCCGGAATAATTATGGGCGGGCACTGACTAGTCGGTACAACACAAAGCGCCATTTGTCACCCACTGGGAAAGGCTTTTTGTGTAAGCGGAATCAACGCAACAGCAGCTGGGAGAATGCACTCGATTGAGCCATTAAAAACATTGCACTCAGTGACAAGGCAACGTCACTGTCAAGTGTGTTGTGTCGTGCTCTCCCATAGTCGAGCCTGGAGCCGCGTTTGAAAAGGAATGATTATTAAACGAGAAAACCGGTGCCTGTGGAAGCCTTAGTGGTTGGTACCAACGTGGAATGCACTCGTTACCAGCATCGCTATATTCTACGAATGAAGTAAATACCGATTGTGTGTGGACCCCATTTCCGGATAACACTTGGAGCTTTTTGCTTTTTGCAGTGGGCTGAAAGTTCGTTTTCCAAATGAAACCTAATTCATGTAGCAAGCGTGAATTTGAAATTTAACGTTTTATGCAGTTAGCAACGACTCAACAAAAGCATTCCCCGAGGAGTATATTAACCCTTATGTGGCCGGCAGGGTACCCGGGTACCCAGCACCCATTTTAACTCTCCAACGCCCAGTGTCACCTCTAGGTGACACCTGTTTTGTTTTGATTATTAAAAATCGAATCCTTCATCAAATCTTTTGCAACTGGTTTTAAATGAAAGCTATACTAGTCTATTTTGATTTTTGGCGGAAGTGGTCCAGGTCAATCCGGAGTGGCCACCGGGAATCAACTACAAGCAAAATAAGGCAATTTTCTATAACCTGTCATAACACAAAGACGAAATAACATTATGATTCAAACTAAACGTCATTTATATTGGCTTCAGATGTGCTTCAATTTTATCTGGTGTAGTGGAAAGTTTTTTACAGTATGTTCTCAATAATCCGATTTTATCAGTTTTGGAAAATTTTCGGTAATTAAATTGACTGAGCAAAATATTTAAACTGATTCAAAATACTAACTGCAGGAAGCGATGCATATTGAATGTAGGATGTATAGAAAAATCATAAATGGCCACTGCCGCTATGGTTCTGGTACCTGGAATCGATTCCAGGAGCCCCCAAATAGTACCTAACGTGTTTTCAGTCAAACAGCAGTGATTACATTCAATTGTTAAGTGCAAAAAAGCCAAAACAATTTTATTTCGTTTCTAATTAGCTAGCACAGTGTAAGAATACACCATGGACCCGCATGGCCAGTAACATGGCCAATATGATACCCGCCGGAAGATCCGGAACATCCGTAAAAGTGGTCAATTCATAAAAAATGTACTAGAGCGTCGCGATTTTTTTTAAACTGATTTGTTTCAATAACCAAAGGATGAAATCATGTTTGCGACTGATTTGTAAGCCTGTGTGGTCACTGAATTGGCCTTCGGGATACCCGGAACATCCGTAAAAATGACCAAACCATTAAAATTGTGTCGCAGTTTTTTCCAAGCTCGTTTGTTTTAGCAACCAAAAGTTGAAATCTATGTTATGACTGATTCAAAATACGGAGTGGCAACTGGATGGACCTTCGGGTTATCTGGAACATCCGTAAAATGGTCAACTCATAAAAATTGTGCTAGGTCGTTGCAGTTTTTTTTTAAAACTCATTTGTTTCAGCAATCTAAGAATGAAACCACTATTGCGATTAGTTTGTAACATAGAGTGACCACTGGATGGGCCTTTTGGGTATCCGAAACATCCGCAAAAGTGGACGATTCATGAAAATTGTGCTAGATTACCGCGATTTTTTTACCGAACGGTTTATCTAGAAAATTCGTGAAAGTGGTCAATTCATAAAAAATACGCTAGAGTGGCACGGGTTTTGCTGGTTTTGAAGACCCCCTACCCCCTCCGTAACGCTTTTTATGTATGAAAGTCCTAAGGTTGAAATCATTACTGTGATTGCTTTGTAAGTCAGAGGACCCATTTGATGGACCCTTGGGGTATCTGAAACATCCGTAGAAGTGGTCAATTCATGAAAATTGTGCAAGAGCGTCGCGACTTTTTCCAAACATATTTGTTTCAATAATCTAAGAATAAAATCACTTTTGTGAGAAATTTGTAAATCAAAGTGGCCAAGTGGGTTATCCGGAACATCCGTAAAAATAGTCCATATATGAAAATTGTGCTAGAGCGCCACGATATTTTCCAAATTCATTTGTTTTAGTAATCTAAGGAAGGAAACAATGTTCCGTCTGATTTATTAGTGACCCCTGTGGCTTATAATATTATATCAGTAGGTGGAACATTTGTAAACATTTAAAAAACGATCAAAAGCACATTTGAATTCGTACTTGGTGGGTGTTTCGACTCATAAACTTGTGACCACTGTACTTGTTTGGTCCTCAGAGAATTTGGAATATGCGTAAACATGGGTAATTCAATAATAAATAACTAGAATATAATGATTCTTTTCAAATTGATTTGTTCCAACAATTCACACTATGACGAGTGCATAATTGTTCAGATAGTCGCATATTTGAATTACTGTCAAACCAATGGACATTATCAGTTACTTTTTGTGTATTTCATAAAAGATGGAACATCTTTCACGTGACAAAGGCTTTGACAGTTTTCATCATTATTTTTATTTCAACGATCAATCACCCACCAATTCGAAACTAAGTTCGGGGCCTCGTGGTCGTGAGGCTAGTGTCACCAAGCCTTTATTCGTATCGTGCTGATGCTGATGATTCCCGCCACAGCCGTTGGAAAAAATTTCGGCTGTGCCACTGGGCATTGCAAGTTAGTTCGTTGTCTGGTATCGTGCTTCGTTCAAAGAATGAATAACTCACTGGAAGCATTAAACGTGTCAGTTTTTTTTTCACGTTACTGTTATAACGAGGTAACTAATCGGATAAATATTTAACTAGCTGAAGTCTAAAAATTTAAACAATTAAATTTTAAAATACAGTCATAGCACACTCATGGGTCACCCACAATTATGGCTCGGTTCCATTTGAATAGCATGGCGAACTGACTGACTAATAATTGTTACAGAGAGACCCATAATTTTGCAATGACTGTTGTATCCGTTATAACGAACCGCATAAGCATAATTTCTTATTCATGGTATTTGTTTAGCTTTTTTTTTTTATCAAATTTATTCGTCATCACACAAGCAACAAGTTTGCCGAGAACACCATAATGATAAGTGGTAATTTTTTTTTGCTTTTGTTTTTTTTGTATTGATTCATTTTAATTGTTAAAATTCAACCTATCTGTGTTTTTTGTATCAATAGTTAACATCGATTTTTTTCAATAATTTTTGAAGATTAAAATGTGGAAAAATATCTGAGATTTGGGAATTTGAAATTGACTACATAGTTTGTAAGGGAAAACGGCTTTTATGGATTTCTATTGTCCGAAACTGTAGTTATAAGTGCTAATGTAATCTACGTTATGCTTGATAAAATAAATAAATAAAATTACTTAAGTCGGTTCAAAAGTGTATCGGTCAAACGAACCGGTTCTTCTAATCATTTAGTTTTGTCGTATGAACAATTACAAAAAAATACATCAGAGAACTTCAACGTTTCTCATACTAGACAATAGTATATTTTAACCGGTTCATAACTAGATTGGTTGATTGATTGATTACACTAGTTTACAGCATTTTTGAACTCGGTAAGCTGATGATCGTTTTTGGTATAGAATCATTCCCTGAGTTCGAAAACACGAAGGAAAAAAATTACAGTAGAGCGGAAATTTTTTCGACTTTCCATACAAGGTTGATGATTTGAAATCGATTTTTGTTCAATTTTTAAGCAAAGTCGCTCACTTCACACACCTCATTCTCCGTAATCAATGCTCCGATTGAGCAGAATTTTTTACTGTATCTCGCCTACATATGATGTGTCAAAAAACCGTCGAGAAAAAATTTTTAAATTGTTTGTTTCTTATTGAAAAAAATACATTTCTTCATATATTTTTGGAAATTTTGCTAAAATTTAAGGAGATCGTTCCCAAAACTCGCCAATATCTTGAATTTTATCAATCTGACGCAAAACCTGCATTCAGATGATCGAATGGTATTATATTCAGCTTTTAATTTATGGAAAAAGATTAAAAATTGGTTGAACAAAACGCAAGACATTTGAATTTTATTAATTTCAATATTTTAAAAAGTTGTAAAACTCGATATTGAGCTAAAACTCAAAAACTGTTCTACTTTAAATTTTTTGAAGCACGGTTTCGAAATCAGCGCTAGATTATGCGTCAAAAATTTTGGTTGTTGACAGAAGTTCACGACTTTCGTTTTATTTTGTAAACCAGTGTTAGTCTTTATGAAAGAGACTTTCAGCCCTTGGCTGGTTGGTCTCTACCAACTAGATTGGTATTACCAGCCAGTTTGCAAAATCATTTAGTCTCGTTGATCTATCATTCTTCAAAAATATTTTTTTTTTAAATTACACAGCATAAGTGGACCATTTTTTTTCTTTTCAAAAGTTTATCGGATTAGCGAACCGGTTTTCCTTATCACTGTTTTGGTACTATGTTCAATCGTTCATTAAAATATATCATGAAACTTCAACGGTTATCTAGCGGGAAAGCAAAATTATTTTACCGGTTCATCATTTATTATTTTGATGAACCGGTTCCCAAAATCATGTTTTCTTGTCGAATGGTCATCCATTTATTATCGTAATACCCAAATATTAAAATAATACTAGTGGGATAAATTTCTTGATTTTACCGGTTCAAAAATGAACCATTTTAGTGAACCGGTTTTTCAAATCACTTATTTTATTACTTTTCTGGAAGGTCAGCCATGAAAAGTAATAAAACTTCAACTATCGTCAAGCTAGATAATTTAATTATTTTCACCGGTTAAAAATTGAATCGGTTAAACGAACCGGTTCAACAAATAATGTAATCTCCACTCTTTCATCATCATAATACAGGGTGTTAGGTTCATGAGTGCAAACTTTTTAAAGGGTGATAGAGGACCATAAATGGTGAAAAAAATTGTTCTACGCATATGGTCAAATCTCAACCGTTACGTAGTTATTGAATTCCCCATGTTTTTGACTCTTATTGCCTTAGCTGGCTATAACTTTAAAATGGTCAAGCTTATTGCTGTTTTTTACCCTTATTCGAAAGATTATTGAATTTTCTATCAAATGACATCTTTTAACCGGTTGGTTAAGTTAAATAACTAAGTTTTCTAGAGCAAAATAGCTAAAAATAGCGTGTTTTAATTTGTTTTTGTCAATTATCTTTGAAAATTGCGTAATAAATTAAAATTCTTTCTTTGGCAAAGTTGTGGCCCCTGTTCCATTCTACAATTCGTTCTTTTATGCCAAACTTCTTACTCTTATCATTTTCTTGCAATTTTGATTTAAATGTGCGGCACAGTGCGCAAAAAGGTGCTTACCATGACGATTGCAAATTTATGATCTGAAATGCGACGTTTAAATCGAAATTGCAAGAAAACGATAAGAGATAGAAGTTTGATGTCAAAGAACGAATTGTAGAGTGGAACAGGGGCCACAACTTTGCCAAAGAAAGAATTTTAATTTATTACGCATTTTTCAAAGATAATTGACAAAAACAAATTAAAACACACAACTTTAAGGCTATTTGCTCTAGAAAACTTAGTAATTTTACTTAACCAATCGGTTGAAAGATGCCATTTGATAGAAAATTCAATAATCTTTCGAATAAGGGTAAAAAAACAGCGATAAGTTTGACCATTTTAAAGTTATAGCCAGTTAAGGCAATAAGAGTCAAAGACATGGGGAGTTCAATAACTACGTAACGGTTGAGATTTGACCATATGCGTTGAACATTTTTTTCACCATTTATGGTCCTCTATCGCCCTTTAAAAAGTTTGCACTCAGGAACCTAACACCCTGTATGTAGAACATCAGCATAATACCAGTTTCACGAAATTATTGATTTTACCGGTTCAAAAGTGAACCGGTTGAGAAAACCGGTTCACACAAACACATATTTTATACAAGTGCTCGATCTCCCATGAGAATAAATTATAAAAACTGAACGATTCCTAATCGGGACAATACAATATTTTTTACCGGTTCAAAAGTGAACCGGTAAAATGAACCGGTTCGGTGAAATGAACATTTCTATTGTATAATTCATCTCCCAATCAAAAAAATCTGTTATCTCCATTGGTTCCTTTTTGGGCGTTGGAGGGTTAAATACACGGTGTAGAAAAAAGCAAAAAGTTTGCCGGCCACATAACGGTTAACGATAAAACCAAGTAGATTACGTAACCATTTTGGGGAAGTAAATTTATTACAAGAAAACTCACTTTTGCTCGTAACCGATTCTCGGTGACTACTCCGGTTCAATCGTGAAAGGAGGCAGGCATATCCTACATTTGCGACTAAGTTTGGTAAATCGATTTTTTAACATCCACATCAAATGTCACCTACAGGTGACTAAAGAGTACCACTGCGAAACTCCACCGCTCGGGTATTACTTCAGGACGATGATTATTCTCCCGATGATTCCTCTGCGATCCCTCTAAGCGAATTTTTGTGAGGTTTCTGCAAGGATTTCTTGGGAATCAATCTAGAAATTCCTCCTACGAAGTTGGATGAAGAATTACTGCAAGAGTTCCCCTTTGGAGATTACTTCTGGAATTCCTCCCGCACATTCGAAACTCCTGGGCTGCAAAACGGTCAGTTGAAAAGGAGAGCATCCAACATAGCTCTGGTCCTCACAAGTTCCTACCTCATGCTTCCACGGGTTACACGATGACAAAGACCGCCAGTTAAGAGTTGTGTGCATAGATGGTAGTGCAGCCTGGGAACTGGTGTCCTTCTGGCAGCGGTTGAGTATGAAATGCTCCTGCTATACCTAAGGTGGCAGCCCCATCACGGTGAATAGGGGACCTTGGGCCAACAACCTTCTGTTCTCGAAACTCAAAAACCGTTACAGATACCGTGAATTAAAGATTATGAACTGATTCAATGGCAACGACCTTTAATGTGAAATAACGGGCAAGAATTGGATCTTAAAATGTATTAACCCTATCGCAGCAGGATAATCTGGCACAACTAGCCAATGAGGCATGCCGTATGGAGCTTGAGATCCTAGCTACTATACTCTGGCCTACAAGGTGAACACGCTCTTCGCCACCGTCGAGTTGATTTCCTGCTTAGCGCGCACTCATGAAGTGGGAGTCTATTAATGAGAATATAATGGTAGCCAGATTCAGAACACGGGTTCGAAACCTTTACCATGATCCAATGTTACGCGCCAACCGATGCTGCGGAATTGCAAGACAAAGAGAACTTTTACAGTCAGCTGAATGCTGTCGTGGAAAAGATTCCAAAAGGTGATATGTACCAAGATCCAAGGCGAGAGTAAGGCGAGGTATCGTTTATTATAACGGTAACGCCCAGAGATTCCTTTAATAAAACATTCAGCGATGCCTTCAGAAACTATTTTTCAGAAAATGTTTCAAAAGTTCCTTCAAAAATTTGAACTGGGATACTTTGGAAATTTTTCCAAGGATTTCACCAAATATTCCCACAGTAACTTCCAATTTCTAAGAATTTCTTCAGAATTTTCAGAAAGAGATGTGAATGATTTGTTGTAGAAATTCCTCCTTTACCTTTTTTGAGACTGTTTCATTTTTTATCCGAAAAATCTTTCGGAAATTCCTTCAAGCATTCTCTCAAACGATCCCCCAATGATTTATTCCAAAACTTTCTCTGGGGTTTGCTTTAGAAATTGCTTCAAAGATTTTTTTAATCTAAATTTTTGGAAAAAAATCTTCCTAGGATTTCTCTAGGAATTTCTCCAGGGTTTCTTAAAAAAATGTGAGAACCATTCGGGAATTTTCTCCAGGCATTCCTATAGAAACTACCCTGGGAATTCTTTCACATTTTTTTCAGGGGTTCTTTCAAATAATCTGCCATGGTTTTTCTTATACATTTTTATTATAAATTCGACCAATAATTTCTTCAAAAATATCTCCAGATTTTCCTCCATGGATTTCTTCACAAATTTCTCCATGGATGTTTTTGAACGAACTTCTACAGATTTTTCGATAAATATTCCATGGACCCTTGCTGAAATCAATCCTAGGATTCGTTTAAAAAATCCTTCACGAGCTCTTGATAAAATCTTCCATAGATTTTTAAAGAAATTCTGTCAAGGACTTCTTTGAAAACTGCTCGTAGATTTACTTCAAAAAATCATCCAGGGAATCCTTACGAAATTCAGTCAGATTTTTTTCACAAAATCTTCTAGAGATTCCTCTAAACTTTAGAATGTCATTTAGAAATTTCACCAAGAACACCTTAAGAAAGTCTTGCATGGGTAGCTTCCAAAAATGGGTTCAAAAAATTTTGCATAGATTGTTCCAGAAATTTATCTGCGAATTTCTTCGGATTTTTTTAATAGAGATTCTTCCCGATTTTTTTTTTTCAAAGCATTCATCTAGAAAACCTTTCATGAAGTTTCATAAAAATATTCCATAATTTTTTGCCTTTCTCGTACACCAAAGTGTACTGAAAGGCTATATATTCACTCAAAAAACGAATTTTCGATAGAAGGCTCGGAGGGTCAAGTCACATATACCAATCAACTCAATTCGACGAATTGAGATGATGTCTGTATGTGTGTATGTGTGTATGTGTGTATGTGTGTATGTATGTCTGTGTACAAAAAGGTCACTCACTTTTAAGGCACTTCCCATTGGCCGATTTCGGATTATAGCTCGAATCGAACCGGAATTTCACCGCATTGTTTGCTATTGAAAATGGTCCGGATTGGTCAAGGCGTTCCGGGGTTATGGCCATTTGAGTGATCCGGACCAGCACCGGTAGAACTGGTCACATATAAAACTGAACCAAGTCCCCGACCAAGCCCCATCATGCGACACATCAAACTGCTGCGATTTTTGTAACCTTCAGCATGGTTGACAAATTTTGTGCGGATATTAACACAGGAGACCGAAAATTCTACGATGTTGGTCCAAAATTCAAGATGGCGGTCTAAAATTCAAAATGGCGACTCCAAAATCAAGACGGCGGCTGTCTAATGAAGTTTTAAGCCCTAAACCATGCAATATGGGTATATTTTGTGTGGGGAAGATGTTTGGAGTCCAATAATGGCGACCATAATATACAAGATGGCGGTCTAAAATCCAAAATGGCGCCTCCAATTGAAGATGGCGGCTGTTTTATGGAGTTTTAGGCACTAAAACCATGTAACATGGGTATATTTTGTATGGGGAAAATGTCTGGAGTTCATAAATGACGATCTGAGTATCCAAGATGGTGGTCTAAAATTCAAGATGGCGGCTCCAAATTTAAGATGGCGGCTGTTTAATGGAGTTTTATGACCTAAAACCATGCAATATGGGTATATTTTGTATGGGGTAGATGTCCGGTGTCCAAAAATGGCGACCTGAACATTCAAGATGGCGTTCTAAAATTCAAGATGGCGGCTTCAAACTCAAGATGGAGGCTGATTAAATGAGTTTTAGACCCTTAAACCATGCAATATGGGTACATTTGGTATGGCGGTCTAAAATCCAAGATGGCAGCTCCAAATTCAAGATGGCGTGGAAATTTTGGCTCTAAAACCATGCAATAAGAATATATTTTGTAAGAGCAAGCTCTCCGGAGTCCAAAAATGGCAACCTGAATATCCAAGATAGCGGTCTAAAATTCAAAATGGCGGCTTCAAATCAAGATGGATGCTGTTTAGTGGAGTTTTAGGCCCTAAAACTATGAAAAATTGGTATATTTGGTATAAGAAAGATATCCGGAGTCCAAAAATGGTGACCACAATTTCCAAGAGGGCGATCTAAAATCCAAAATGGATGCTCCATATTCAAGACGGTGGCTGTTTAAAGCAGTTTTAGACCGCAAGTAATATGGGTATATTTGGTATGGGGAAGATGTCTGGAGTCAAAAATGGCGACCGCAATATGCAAAAGGGTGGCCCAAACACCAAGATGACGGCTCCAAATTCATTATGGTGGCTGTTTAATGGCGTTTTAAGCTCTAAGTCCGTGTCAAATGGGTTTATTTGATATAGGGACGAATTGTGGGCTCCAAAAAATGGTGACCAGATGGTGGCTGTTCAATGGAGTTCTGGGCTCTAAAACCATGCAATATGGATATATCTGGTATGGGGAAGAAATTTGGAGTCTAAAAACAAAGATCAGAATAGTCAAGATGGCGGACTTAAATCCAAAATGGCGGCTCAAAGTTCAAGATAGCGGTTTTTTGTTATGGTGAAATGGGAGAGCGTCCAGGTGCATTTTTGACTCGCATTTTTGAGAGTACCGATCTCGTCATCCACAAAACGCCCGAAAACGAAAATGCTACTCAATGTTTATCACGAGTGAGCAAGGCTACTCATTGCTTTTTCAGCTCTGTTTTTTAGATGACGAGATCCGTGCTTTCAGTATTTGCAAGGCAGCCATTGTGACGGCCATCTTTGGATTCGCTCGTATATGTCCTTAAGACATATAGGCGCAAACATCAAAGCTACATAAACGATATGATTTCTGGTGCCATGTATTGGATTTTTGTTTAACGTATGAAAGTGCGATATTCATCTACATGTCACTTAAGTTTTGTTGAAATGTGTTTTCGAAGGCACGAGGAAGGCGCCATCACCGCTAGGTGGATTAATTAGGGTTTTTTTAGAATATGATTCACGAAAACATTGAGAATCAGAAGCTTTCAAATTTTTCCTTAGAAACATTCTAAAGAACTGTCTCCAAAAATTGCTTTGGGAATTCTCTACAACAGATTATTAAGGAAATTCCCAAAATTTATTCACATTCCTTTTGGTATTCCTTCAAACTATTTCTCTTTGAGAAATTGCTTCAAGAATTTCTTAAGAGAGTCTTTGGAAATCCTCAAAGAAAATTTCCTACAGATTTTGCAGACTTCTACAGAGGATTGCTATGGAAAGGTTGAAAGACATTATTGCAAAGATTCCTGCTAAAATTGACACAGAGATTTCATCAGAAATTCCGCTGAGTACTCCTCTATGTATTTTCGCCGAAACTCTTCCAGGATTTCCTCCAAGCATACCTCTATGAATTTCTCTATGGATTTAACAAGGAGTTCATTAAAAAATGTTTGGGATTTTTGTTTGGGGATTTCTCCAGGATTTGTTTTTCAACAATATCTCAAGAGGTTTTGTTAGGTATTCCACCGGGAGTTTCCAGTTATTTTTACCGTAACATCCTCAAAAAATCCATCTATAGATTCTAAAAATATTCCTTTTTTTCCGAAATTCCTTCAGAAATTTATTTGGAATTTTCTTCAGATTTTTTTTAAATTGCTTCTGTAATTTCTTAAGCGATACTTTAGAGACTTCTTGAATATTACTAGAATTACTTCAGAAATTTTGGCAGGGATTTCTTTAAAAGTTGTTCCAGCAGTTCCTTCAGGAATTGCTCAAGCGGTTCCTCCAGAGATTCCTCCAGGAATTCATCCTTGGAAATGTACACGTGTAGGGACGCTGGAATCGGAGAATATTGACTAACTAGCTCTGATTCTACCATGACAGCACTAGAAATAGTTTATCACAAATTTTGTCATGTGGGTCTAATATGGGTGCTCCACAAAATAATGTATTGATATAAAGTGCTCCACGAGTCAAAAGGGCTGAAAACCCCTGCATTATAATTCATCATGATGCAAACTGCAAGTATTAAACTCATTGAAAGTTACAAATTTTATCATTAAAACCCAGGTTAATCCACCTAGTGGTGATAGTGCCTTTCTCGTCGAATATGTACTCAACATTTTTTTCCGGCCATAAGCCGAAGTGTTCCTGAATCCTGAGAATACTCTAGAATGGAATAAATCTCATTTTCTTCTTTTGTCACAGTGCTCGTTGACTCGTCAATGAGGGGTGGAGTTGATAAATAATAAATGTATTTGATGAAAAAATTCTTAAAAAAATTAAGCAAAACCGCTTAAGGCGAAACTGGAAGCATTTCCTATTTTTTTGGTTTTTGATTTTTTTTTTTTAAAAACGAAGCAATATTTTGAAAATCGGTTTTCGTGCACATGTTGAGTATGGATCAGGGTATATTCTGATTTTGATACGCGGCATAAAATGTTTTTCGTTTTTGCAGAAACCATGTTTTGTGAAATTTTGTTCAAACATGGTTTTTGCAAAAACGAAAAACATTTTATACTGCGTAAAAAATCAGAAGATACCCTGATCCACACTCTACATGTGCACGAAAACCGATTTTGAAAATATTGCTTCGTTATTTAATAGTACATCAAAAACCAAAAAAATAGGAAAGGCTTCCAGTTTCACCTTAACTTATCGGTTTTGATAAAAAAAAACTTCTGGAAGACCCTAATTTCACTTTAAAATTGATAAATCTATTGGTTTATTTATTTGTGCACTTCTTCAAGATGTTGAATTCTGACCAAAATTTCCAAGGGGGACCCCTCTGGACTTTAGAGAAAATCAAAATTTGTGTCAGCCTTATTCAGAAAAGCAAGAATTTTATCAAAGCCATAATTGAATTTGGAAACTTATTGATGGCTCATATTCCGACGCTATGTTAAACGTATAGGCCGAGCTGAAAAATATCAAATCTCTCAGTTGACTGCTTGACCACCTTCACTAGCACTGGATGCCGATCATTATCAATACATTTCGGCAATTTTTTTTCTGCGCACTTTAGCCTATATTTTATTATCATTAGTTATAAGATTCATGTAAAATTTGACAAAAAAAAAGTGCAAGCAATCGAAATTTCCCCTATTAAAGCCCATTCAAATTTCTACCGTGTTACAGAGCGCGAGGACTCAACCAGTTGCATCAAAATTTTTCGCAGTAATTTTAGATGCAGAAGGGGATTGGTGCTATAAAATTTAAATTTTTCCATACAACGTTGATCCATCCTACTGTAAAATGACGCCTCAGGAATCTAAAATGATGTACCGTAAACCGGGGTGAAATTGATCACTCGGGTACTACATTGTAATTTCATACTAGGAACTCTTAAGCGTCGTAATGATCTTAAACTTTTTACGTCATCTGATTCGTAGATGTCTAGAGATGAGTGTAGACTTTTAATTTTTAAGAAAAAAAGTTAGTTTTGCCTAATTTTTTCAAGGAATTTGCAATGTATTTTTCATTTAGCTGAAATCATTGCTACAAAACAATCAATTGCTTATAAGACTTCCCGTAAATTCTCTGTTTTAACATTTTTGTGGAGCCTTGGTTGGGATGTTATGCAGCTAATCAGAGCATGAAATAGTTATAAAAAGTTATTTTATGAGGAAATAGTAAGTGATTGTGATACAAATCATTTATTTCATGTCAAATTGCCTACCTTTAGGCGTTTGAAGGGAAATTTCAAAATTTAATTTTGAATTTAAAGTATTAAATTTACTAGTTGTAAGATTTTAGACGCGTTATTCGGTTTTAGAAGAGCAAAATTAAGCGGAGAAGGAAATTTTCATTTTCAACCGATGCTTAATTGTACACTGATCAATTTCGCCCCAAAGCGGCTTTTCCAATATTTTGATATTTGGAGTTATTTAACTTAAAGTTTTAATTTGTTGAACAAAATTCTGTCACATGGTTCCATGGAGATCCACAGGGTACTGGTTTTACAGATATTCTTATGGCAACATTTGAACAGGCACTCATGTTATCTGCAAAAGTTGTTTCAAAGTGATCAAGTTGACCCCGGATTACGATAATTTGACAAGATCGCTTAAATTTTTATCAAGATTTTGTTGTTTTGCACATATTAATCGCTTGCATCGATTTTGTTCACCTGCGTCATTTCAGCAATGGATCCAACCCTGATTCTGAGACACTGCCGGTAATCTAAAGTGTGGTCAGTGACTATTTTCTTGCTGCCCGTGTAACTGGTTAACGAACATTTTTGATGATTTGATGTTTCGCATGCATGGGTTTGGAACCGGTTCCGGAACACAGCCGGTTTAGATACGGTATGAGACTGTTTTCTTGCTTACCGTTCATCTGGTTATCGAAAAACCCTGCTCTTCCATGTGTCACATGCATGGGCTTGATTCACTTTTTTAATTGACCACTTCCAGCGGGACAGCTGGAATTGGTTCCGGAACACAACCGGTTCAGATATAGTCTGAAACTATTTTCCTGCTTACCATTCATCTGGTTATCGAAAAAGCCGCTCATTGATGTGTCGCATGCCTGGGTTTGGTTCACTTTTTAAATTGGCCACTTCCGGCAGGACATCCGGAACCGGATCCGGAATACTACTGGTTCAAACATGATCTGAAACTATTTTGCTGCTTACCGTTCATCTGGTTATCGAAATACCTGCTATTTGATGCGTCGCATGCCTGGGTTTGGTTCACTTTTTTAATTGGCCAATTCCGGCAGGACATCCAGAACCGGTCCCGGAACACTACCGGTTCAAACTAGGTTTGAAACTATGTTTCTGCTTACCGTTCATCTGGTTATCAAAAAAGCCGCTCTTTGATGTGTCGCATGCTTGGGTTTGGATCACTTTTTTAATTGGCCACTTCCGGCAGGACATCCGGAACCGGTTCCGGAATACTACCGGTTCAAACATGGTCTGAAACTATTTTCCTGCTTACCGTTCATTTGGTTATCGAAAAAGCCGCTATTTGATGCGTCGCATGCCTGGGTTTGGTTCACTTTTTTAATTGGCCAATTCCGGCAGGACATCCAGAACCGGTTCCGGAACACTACCGGTTCAAACTAGGTTTGATACTATGTTTCTGCTTACCGTTCATCTGGTTATCGAAAAAGCCGCTCTTTGATGTGTCGCATGCTTGGGTTTGGATCACTTTTTTAATTGGCCACTTCCGGCAGGACATCCGGAACCGGTTCCGGAATACTACCGGTTCAAACATGGTCTGAAACTATTTTCCTGCTTACCGTTCATTTGGTTATCGAAAAAGCCGCTGTTTGATGCGTCACATGCCTGGGTTTGGTTCACTTTTTTAATTGCTCAATTCCGGCAGGACATCCGGAACCGGTTCCGGAACACTACCGGTTCAAACAAGGTTTGAAACTGTTTTCCTGCTTACCGTTCATCTGGTTATCGAAAATGCCGTGGTTTGATGGGTCGCATGCCTGGGTTTGGTTCACTTTTTTAATTGGACACTTCCGACAGGAAATCCGGAACCGGTTTCGGAACACAATCGGATCAAGCATGGTATGACACTATTTTCCTGCTTACCGTTCATCTGGTTATCGAAAAAGCCGCTCTTTGATGTGTCGCATGCATGGGTTATGTTCACTTTCTTATTTGGCCACTTCCGGCGGGACACCCGGAACCGGTTCCGGAACACTACCGGTTCAGATATAGTCAGAGACTATTTTCCTTCTTCCCGTTCATCAGATAATCGAAAATGCCGTGGTTTGATGGGTCGCATGCATGGGTTTGTTGCATTTTCATATCTGGCCTCTTCCTGGGGTACCGGTCCGGAACATCTAAATGGCCATAACTCCGGAACGGCTGAACCGATCTGAACCATTTTCAATAGGAAACAATGGGACAATGTACCCCGTCGAATGAACCATCGGTCGTTGAAATCGGGTCATATTTACTATCTAAAAATGAGGTGACCTTTTTGTACACATACACACATACACACGCACACACATACATACACACACACATACATACACACAGACATCATCTCAACTCGTCGAGCTGACTCGATTGGTATATAACACTTGACCCCTCCGGGGGCTCTATCAAATTTTCGTTTTTGGAGTGAACATATAGCCTTTCGGTACACCTTGGTGTACGAGAAAGGCAAAAAAATGTAAATAAAATCGAGGTAAAATGTACATAAAATCGAAGTACATAAAATCGAGGGTCTAATCGAGGGTCCATTAAATCGAGGTATACCTGTAACAGGCACTCCAGAAAGAACCCCGAAGAGGAAGCCCAGGAAGAATTTCTTGAAGGTACTATCGGAAGAACACCGTTAGTGAAAGTTTCGAAGAAATTTTTCTGAAATTTCTGAAATTTCACTACTTTAGCAAAACGATAAAGTACTTCACCATCTGTGAAAATTAATACCAATCCCACATATGGGACATTTAGATGGCGTGCTGTGTTGCCCGCAGCCCGTTGTCACGTCGAAATATAATGAACTATTCCCTCCAGAACCGTGGGGCTTCAGGCATAAAGCACACGAGTGCTTTCAAATGTGCCCGAAGTGAAACGCGAATGCTTGAGCTGATGTCGGATCGCGGAGACGCACCTAACAAGTAAAGCACTCGAGACTGAAGCGCGTGTATGTGCAATAAATGCACTAGCACTTCTTGTTTACGCTCATTTGCTATGTGCGACCGCTTGTTCACATCACATGTATAACGATGAATGATAATTTCCATGTTCGTATGCATCAGGGCGCGATGTTTGAGCTCTCTCTCTCCCCTCACTAGTTCATTCGCGATGTCCCTCATTTTTCATCCTGCTACATGAAACCGCACACACCAAACGGGCCCAATTTACGCTCCCCACGACGAGGAGGAGTTTCCCGAGAAATGCAAGCTGCGATCCGTAATGGACTTCAACTTGGTCGGGGGTTGGTTTTTCACGCGAATAGCAATGGATTGGGGTCGGTCGGTGTCGGTCGGGTCACAGCAGCAGCGCGTTCCGTCCGCGCTTGATGGAGTCCTTCAGCGAATATAAATCCAATGGGCTTAATGGGAATTCTACCACTAAAATAACGGCTTATGGCGCAGATAATTACTCCACTCTGTAGCCGTCCGCCCTTTCTTTCGGGATGCAGCCCTGCCACTGCATTAATGCCACGCAATTCGGGTCATCCAACCACCCTGAATGCGGAAGGTCCTTGCAGGAGAGGAGCGCCAGCTTATTCAAATTTCAAATGAATTTAAAATATTTACTCATCCTTAGCGCGTTGTTGGCTGCATATTCAATGAAAGCAGGGCGACGATGAATATCTTTCTGGTCTACGGCATTCGATTTGATTCGGGGACTCGGTAGTGCTAACCTGAATGCCATTATCTCCAACGGATAACTAGCACGAATCTTTTGGGGTTTATTGCTTAGGTAGATAGCTGCACTATCATTGCAGCGTGGCCAGATCTAAGGAAATTTCTGTGCCTTTTCCTACGGATCCGTAGATTAAATCTACGGAAAACCTGATTTTTCTACGGTAACTTACGGAAAGCTATGGAAAATCTGCGGAATTAAAATTCTGATATTCTCACCACCCGCCAAACTCAAATTGAACAACAAATTACCATTGGGTAATTCTCGCTGAGACCGGCCCACTATTTACACCTTGTCTTCAAAAATGTTTAAGGTGGCGATTTTTGAAAGTCCTCGCTAAAAAGTAAAGAAAATGCATTTGGTTACTCAAATTGATTTTAACCGTTTTAACTCAAAAGTTTCTCCAAAACCCCCTCAAAACTAATTGTTGTTGAAAAGAGAAAAGATAGAGTTACTATTTACAACTAGTTTGTTTGTAGGCGCCACGGCGCCCGTCAGCAGTTTGTTTCTTTTCTTTTCATCCATTTTTTTGTTTCAAGAATAATACTTTGAATTCTGTTCATTCTTCACATACTGCTCCCTTTGGAATTGAGCCTGCTTTTCGAATTGATGTTTTATATGCTTTTTTGGATAAGACTATCTACGACTGATCCTATCCGTAGAACTGCGAGGTAATTTGTTGGATTTACAGAACGGATGATGGCAATATATGAAACAATATAAAGATCAATATACAAATTTTAAAAATAAATAAATCTCAATTAACACTGATTGCAAAACAATGAGAAAATTGTTCCAAACATTTCTGCAATTATCCTAAAAACGATTATCTGTGATAAAAAAGATTGAAGAGTCGGTATAAACTATGTTTGCAATAGACCAAGAAATCGCTTGCTGTCCGAACTCGCTAACGCTCGTCGGACTAAAAATAAGGATAACATCTATGTTTGCATTATACCGAGCAAAATCTTGGATTTGAGGTTTGCCTAGAACCGAATCGACGCAAATACGGCGCGTCGGATATCAGAAACTTCGGCGGCCTGCTGCCGCCTTGTTTCCTCAATCCTCTAAATGCGGCTTCGCCGCATGCGTCCCGCGAGCTGTGAACAGCGAATAATTTTCATTCAAAGTTTTTTCCTGGCTAGAGCGAAATATAACTTCATAGCACTCGCAATACGTTTGAACGATTGTCATCGAATATCACACGGAAACAAAGCCCACCAACAATCAAATATGCCGTTTCCTTGCAATATAAACAACGCTTTAATAGAACTTCTGAAAATTAGGTGGCCCTTACCAAGGTTCTTACGATCATACATCTCAAAAATAAAGTATTGATAATCTTTTTATCCGAAAACCAAATGAATTTCTCACAACTATGGAAGTGAGTGAATATATATTTTAACATATTTTTGTACGGAATATTTCCTAAACCAGATCTTATCTCTGATCTCATCTCATCACTCATTTCATCTTGCATCTCTCATCTCGCATCTCGTCTCTCGACTCATCTCTTATGTCATCTGTCATCGCATTTTTCACCTCATCTCTCATCTTATCTGTCATCTCACCTCTCATCTCATCTCTCGTCTCATCTCTCATTTCATTTCATCTCATAACTCATCATATCTCATCTCATCTCTAATCTCATCTCTCGATCTCTCATCTAATCTCTCGTCTCATCTCTCGTCTCATCTCTCATATCATCTCTCATCTCATCTCTCATCTCATCTCTCATCTCATCTCTCATCTCATCTCATCTCTCATCTCATCTCTCATTTCATATCTCATCTTACCTCTCATCTCATCTTGCATCTCTCATCTCGCATCTCTCGTCTCTCATCTCGTCTCTTCGCTCATCTCTCATGTCATCTCTCATCTCATCTCTTATCTTATCTCTCATCTCATCTCTCATCTCCTTCTTATCCCTTCTCTCTACCCTAATCCTCTAGCCTACCATCTACCCCATCCTCTACACTACCTTCTGCCCTAACCATCTATCCTACCCTCTACCGTACCTACTACCCTACCCTCTACCCTAACCGTCTATTACACACTGAACCCAAACCATCTACCTCAACTCTATCTCAACCCTCTACCCTAGCCTCTATTCTACCCTAATTCTCTATCCTACCCTCCATCCTACCCTCTACCTTACCCCCCTACTCTACTCTTCACCCTAGCCTCTACCTAAACCCTCTACTCTACCGTCCACCCTACTCACTACCATACCCTCCACCCTACCCTCTACCACAATCTTCTACCCTAACCTCCACCCTACCCTCCACCCTAACTTCTACCCTCACATTCTACTCTACCCTCTACTCTAACACTTTTGTCCATTCGACCTTTTGTCCATTCGACCTTTTGTCCATTCGACCTTTTGTCCATTCGACCTTTTGCCCATTCGACCTTTTGTCCCATTCGACCTTTTGCCCAATCGACCTTTTGTCCCATTCGACCTTTTGTCCCATTCGACCTTTTGTCCATTCGACCTTTCGTCTCATTCGACCTTTTGTACCATTCGACCTTTTTTCCCATTCGGCCGTTTAGTCCCATTCGACCTTTTGTCCATTCAACCTTTTGTCCCATTCGACATTTTGTCCCATTCGGCCTTTTGTCCCATTCGACCTTTTGTCCCATTCGACCTTTTGTCCCATTCGACCTTTTGTCCCATTAGATCTTTTGTCCCATTAGATCTTTTGTCCATTCGACCTTTTGTCCCATTCGACCATTGTCCCATTCGACCTTTTGTCCCATTCGACCTGTTGTCCCATTCGACCTTTTGTCCCATTCGACCTTTTGTCCATTCGACCTTGTGTCCTATTCGACCTTTTGTCCCATTCGACCTTTTGTCCCATTCGACCTTTGTCCCATTCAACCTTTTGTCCCATTCGACCTATTGTCCCATTCGGCCTTTTGTCCCATTCGACCTTTGTCCCATTCGACCTTTTGTCCATTCGACCTTTTGTCCATTCGACCTTTTGTCCATTCGACCTTTTGTCCATTCGACCTTTTGTCCATTCGACCTTTTGTCCATTCGACCTTTTGTCCATTCGACCTTTTGTCCATTCGACCTTTTGTCCATTCGACCTTTTGTCCATTCGACCTTTTGTCCATTCGACCTTTTGTCCATTCGACCTTTTGTCCATTCGACCTTTTGTCCATTCGACCTTTTGTCCATTCGACCTTTTGTCCATTCGACCTTTTGTCCATTCGACCTTTTGTCCATTCGACCTTTTGTCCATTCGACCTTTTGTCCATTCGACCTTTTGTCCATTCGACCTTTTGTCCATTCGACCTTTTGTCCATTCGACCTTTTGTCCATTCGACCTTTTGTCCATTCGACCTTTTGTCCATTCGACCTTTTGTTCATTCGACCTTTTGTCCATTCGACCTTTTGTCCATTCGACCTTTTGTCCATTCGACCTTTTGTCCATTCGACCTTTTGTCCATTCGACCTTTTGTCCATTCGACCTTTTGTCCATTCGACCTTTTGTCCATTCGACCTTTTGTCCATTCGACCTTTTGTCCATTCGACCTTTTGTCCATTCGACCTTTTGTCCATTCGACCTTTTGTCCATTCGACCTTTTGTCCATTCGACCTTTTGTCCATTCGACCTTTTGTCCATTCGACCTTTTGTCCATTCGACCTTTTGTCCATTCGACCTTTTGTCCATTCGACCTTTTGTCCATTCGACCTTTTGTCCATTCGACCTTTTGTGCATTCGACCTTTTGTTCATTCGACCTTTTGTCCATTCGATTTTGTGTCCATTCGACCTTCTGTTCCAAACACCCTGCACCATACCATAACCCCTTTCCTTACCATCTACCCTACCATTTACCCTACCCTCTACCCTACGCTCTACCCTAACCCTTTACTCTAACCCTCTACCCTACCCTCTACCCTAACCCTCTACCCTACCCTCTACCCTACCCTCTACCCTAGCCCTTTACCCTACGCTCTACCCTAACCCATTACTCGAACCCTCTACCCTAACCCTCTACCCTATCCTCTACCCTACCCTCTACCCTAACCCTCTACCCTACCCTCTACCCTAACCCTCTACCCTACCCTCTACCCTAACCCTCTACCCTACCCTCTTCCCTAACCCTCTACCCTATCCTCTACCCTAACCCTCTACCCTACCCTCTACCCTAACCCTCTACCCTACCCTCTACCCTAACCCTCTACCCTACCCTCTACCCTAAACCTCTACCCTACCCTCTACCCTAGCCCTCTACCCTACCCTCTACCCTAGCCCTCTACCCTAACCTCTACCCTAACCCTCTACCCTACCCTCTACCCTAACCCTCTACCCTACCCTCTACCCTAGCCCTTTACCCTACGCTCTACCCTACCCTTTACTCTAACCCTCTACCCTACCCTCTACCCTAACCCTCTACCCTACCCTCTACCCTACCCTCTACTCTACCCTCTACCCTACCCTCTACCCTAACCCTCTACCTTAGCCCTCTACCCTACCCTCAACCCTAACCCTCTACCCTACCCTCTACCCTAGCCCTCTACCCTAACCCTCTACCCTACCCTCTACCCTAGCCCTCTACCCTAGCCCTCTACCCTAGCCCTCTACCCTACCCTCTACCCTAACCCTTTACCCTACCCTCTACCCTACCCTCTACCCTATCCTCTACCCTAACCCTCTACCCTACCCTCTACCCTAACCCTCTACCCTAGCCCTCTACCCTACCCTCTACCCTAACCCTCTACCCTAGCCCTCTACCCTAGCCCTCTACCCTACCCTCTACCCTAACCCTCTACCCTAGCCCTCTACCCTAGCCCTCTACCCTAGCCCTCTACCCTAGCCCTCTACCCTACCCTCTACCCTAGCCCTCTACCCTACCCTCTACCCTAACCCTCTACCCTACCCTCTACCCTACCCTCTACTCTACCCTCTACCCTACCCTCTACCCTAACCCTCTACCCTAACCCTCTACCCTACCCTCTACCCTAACCCTCTACCCTAGCCCTCTACCCTACCCTCTACCCTAACCCTCTACCCTAGCCCTCTACCCTAGCCCTCTACCCTAGCCCTCTACCCTAGCCCTCTACCCTACCCTCTACCCTAGCCCTCTACCCTACCCTCTACCCTAACCCTCTACCCTACCCTCTACCCTACCCTCTACTCTACCCTCTACCCTACCCTCTACCCTAACCCTCTACCTTAGCCCTCTACCCTACCCTCAACCCTAACCCTCTACCCTACCCTCTACCCTACCCTCTACCCTAACCCTCTACCCTACCCTCTACCCTATCCTCTACCCTAACCCTCTACCCTACCCTCTACCCTAACCCTACCCTCTACCCTAACCCTCTACCCTACCCTCTACCCTAACCCTCTACCCTACCCTCTACCCTACCCTCTACCCTAACCCTCTACCCTACCCTCTACCCTAGCCCTCTACCCTAACCCTCTACCCTACCCTCTACCCTAGCCCTCTACCCTAGCCCTCTACCCTAGCCCTCTACCCTACCCTCTACCCTAACCCTTTACCCTACCCTCTACCCTACCCTCTACCCTATCCTCTACCCTAACCCTCTACCCTACCCTCTACCCTAACCCTCTACCCTAGCCCTCTACCCTACCCTCTACCCTAACCCTCTACCCTAGCCCTCTACCCTAGCCCTCTACCCTAGCCCTCTACCCTAGCCCTCTACCCTACCCTCTACCCTAGCCCTCTACCCTACCCTCTACCCTAACCCTCTACCCTACCCTCTACCCTACCCTCTACTCTACCCTCTACCCTACCCTCTACCCTAACCCTCTACCTTAGCCCTCTACCCTACCCTCTACCCTACCCTCTACCCTACCCTCTACCCTAACCATCTATCTTGGTCATCTTCTCAATACCAAGCACTTGTTTGCAAATTTTACCAACTTGCATGCAAGCATTACAGACAGAAGGACAGATAGACAGAAGGACAGATAGACAGATCAAGGCTATTCTATTAAGTAATAATAAAAAGTTGGGTCGGCCATATTTATTTTGGCCGCCATCTTGGATTTTTTTACCACAACATGTTTTCACCATGAAGGCAACCACCGATTTTCAAAATTTTTGCATCAATTAAAAGCTGAGATATTTATACATAACTTATCAAAAAATTAGAGATGTCTTTTTCTTGTTTCAAAAGTTATCTGCCGTTTTGTAAACCATGCCACTTTTGCGCACTGGGCCCGGTGCCAGCCGATTACACAAGTGCAGCGTTATTTCGCAGTGTTTACGAATTCGAATTTAAAATCTGAACCCACTAATGGAAATCTGCAGGTTTAAGCTTTTCAAAACACCAAAAAAGTTGTAAAAGCAATGCCCGCATCATTGAGAAACAGTCAAAAACTGAAACGAACCTCCGATTTGCCCAAGTTTTGCGGCAGGTGCCTTTCTGTATACATGCAGGCGTAAGCTCTATGGACGTAAACTGTATGGGGAAAACGTGGCTTAATTTACAAAACTGCAGATAACTTTTGATAGAAAAAAAAAGACATCTCTAATTTTTTATATGTTATGTATAAATGTCTCAGCTTTCAATTGATGCAAAAAATTTGAAAATTGGTGGTTGCCATCATGCTGAAAAAAATATTTTGGTGTAAAAATCCAAGATGGCGGCCAAAATCAATATGACCGACCCAACTTTTTATTATTGTAAATAGTAGCTCTAACTTTCCTCTTACCAACAACAATTAGTTTTGAGGGGGGTTTTGGAGAAACTTTCGAGTTATAACGGTTTAAATGAGCCACCATTTGACCAAAATCGAGGGGTCTGCAAAAATTGTTGTGGCTCTAACTAACGGGGGGTCCATCAATTTGAGTAACCAAATGCATTTTCCTTACTTTTTTAGCGAGGACATTAAAAAATCGCCACCTTAGACATTTTTGAAGACAAGGTGTAAATAGTGGGCCGGTCTCAGCGAGAATTATCCATTACCTGTACACTGGAATTTCTTTTTATGCCATGAACTGGGAGTGCATAAATAAAAAAATGTGCATAAATTAAGTCAGGGCCTTAATAAAGAAACTAAGTTCACGAGAATAGGTCTTGCCCCTCTGCATTTTTGATGGAATTTCCAGAAAATTCCCAGAGATGCAAAAAAAAAAGATTCCTAGGTGCTTCAGGGATGTTTCATGGGATGGAAGCCTTTTAAATGTTTCCGACAGGTTCTTGTACTTATTCTTCTTTGCGGATGTACGTCCCCATTGGGACTGGGTCTGCCTCACCTCAACTTAGTGTTTTTTGAGAATTTTCACAGTTAGCAATTGAAGGGCTTTCTTTGCCTGGGGGAGTCTGCGGGAGCTGGGGGGAGTCAAAAAAATTTTCCCGACCGGAACGGGAATTGAACCCGCTGTCTCCAGATGGGCGATCCATAGCCTTATAATAACTAAGCTTATCCGAGCAGGAACGAATAACTGACACATAACTGGAGCATACCAAAGTCAGGTATCATACCAAGACAAGGTATTGGTCGGTTATCCAGGTATTGAAAATTACTCATTTTGGTTTTTGTAGGTATTGACAAAATACCTCAACGGTTTGGTGTTAAGGTCTGCTTGAGTTATTATTCAATTATGGAAAAATCGCTATTTGTATGGGAAAATCGCCGATTATTATTAAGCCACGTTCCTAATAGAAGTAGTTTTTTATCCAATCAAGAAAATCCTAGAGTCTCCTGGAATGAAATTTTCTAGAAGCCGCCCTGAAAGCTAATGTATCAATGTATATGTGAAATATTTCACTCAGCATGGTGCCTCTCTTTGGAAAGCGCCAGACGGTATACTCATAAGTATCCAACCTTGGTTAGTATTGTGCGTTTAGCACTAAATTGATTTCCGAAAAAACTTCGTTGACTTCCGCTGCCTTTCCTATGCGTTAAACATTACGTCGGAAGTAGTGCGCTGTATAGCAAACCAGATTTACTGTACAGCGCGCTACTTCCGACGTTATGTTTAACGCATAGGAAAGGCAGCGGAAGTCAATGAAGTTTTTTCGGAAATCAATTTAGTGCTAAACGCACAATATATGACTGTTGTAGGGTTGGAATTTTATGGAATGAAAGAACTTCTAGATCTTCCTACAGGATTGATGCAGCTTTGCTCCTAACTCTGGGATTTCATAACTATGATTTTTATTCACAGAATATTCTAGAAGGATACCTTTTAAAAGATTCCACGAAAACTATTATATCCATGCATATGTGAAATATTTCACAGCATTGGGCATCTCATTGAGAAACGCCAGAAGGTATACTTCCAAGCATCCACCTTTTGACTGTCAATGACTGTTGTAATGTTCTGAGTATGGAAAGAAAATTCTAGAAAACTGCTGAATTGATTTAACAAAACAATGCTTTACAATTCCTACGATGCATTTCTGTACGACCAATGCAACGATGTATCAATGGAAAAATGGTATCACGCAACAATGCAACGATGCATCAGTGCAGCGATGCACCAATGCAATAATGCACCAGTGTAATGATGCACCAATTCAACAATGCACCAATGCAACGACGCAACAATGCATCAATGCAGCGATGCACCAATGCAACGATGTAAATGTGCAACGATGCACCTATGCAATGATGCACCAATAATGCAATGATGCACCAATTAAACACAAGTACAATGCTACAGTGCAGTGATTATTGTAGCTTACATTCTGTGAAACATTTCAATGAAACATTTCAAAGCGTGACGGAAGAACCGACAACTCTGGGATTTTATATATATGATGATTGCCATACCTGATGTCATTATTCACGCGTTATGCACAGAATACACATCAGTTATTATTTTAGGTATTTTACCTCTTATGCAGGGCTACTTAATACCTCATTAAGGTTGTAGGTATTCGGTTTTAAATACCTGAGTTAGTTATTCTTCAGCTATTTTCTCCTGTTCGGGTACTGGAGACCCCAAGGTTTCCGACAGGTTTCTTTTGCGGTTTAATAAGATAACGGGGTTTCATGTCCATTTCAAGGAGATTTAAGGACGATTGCTTCAAATGGAGGTCTTAGAAACCTTAAAAGGGCATTTCAAAAAGTTTCAAAAAGGGGGTTCAAGTACGTTCCGAGAGGCTTTAGGGTCATTTCAAATTGATTCTGTGGATTTCAAGTGTTTCAGGGGCATTTCAAATGAAGATTATGGGAATTTCAAAGGCACTTTAATTAGATTATGCAACGAGGGTTTCAGGGGCGTTTCAAGGAGTTTTAAGGGTTTTTGTGACGAGGTCTTAGGAGTTCGAGGGCGTTCAGAGGTATTTTAAAGGGATTGAGGTAATTTCAAAAGGGATCTAAAAAAATAAAACGCCTTAGAGATACCATTGAACACTCCTAAAACCTCGTAAGACCACCTTGACCCCCTGAGACCCACTGTGAAATGCCCATGAGACCCCCGAAATCCCCTGGAACGCCCTTTAGACCTCCTGAAGTGCCGCTGAGATCCACTGGAACCTCTCTGAGACCCACTGGAACCCCCTTGAACGCTCCTAAGACTCCTTAAAATGCCCCTGAGGCCACTGAAACCCATCTGCTCGATTGATTAGAACATAATTTTTAACTGATATTCGGTTAAGGTTAACACATAGTTGGGGTTATTGACAACACTGGACATAACTGAGCCAAGATTAAACATCTACAGTCGGCATGCTAACACGGTGCCACCCACTTTACATCCACTTTATTCTCATCAACAATTTGGTTAACCTGTTTCAATTCAATCATGCAATGTGGGCTGAATATTCATTGTACAACTCACACTAATAATCGTTTTTCAATCAACTCCCATAGGACAAAACATTCACAAGTCTATCATTCGCAACTCACTTCTTTTAACATGATTCTCACTGCCAGCACCCCCATCGGCCACATCCAATTTGTGGGACTTTCTGGTCTGGTGCGAATTCTGGTTAGCCTCCGTTTGGAACACAAACACACAGCCGAGTGCTCAGAACTCATTTTGCTAAGCCACCAACGAACCGAGCGACTCCTGGATGGTCCAGCTGCCAACAACAATCGTCCTCGCCGTCGTCACCGTTCATCGTTGTCGTCGTCGTCGCCCATTGATTGTTCCAAGCCCGGGCTCTGAAATGAATGACTTTTCTTGTTCAATTTTCATTTCCATTTCGACTTTTGCCCAACACCTCGCATCCCGGCCAGCTACGGTCTTCTTCCGAGTTTGTTTGAGCCTTGTTTTTGTTTCGGTTCCATTTTAATCAGGCACCTTGGAACAGCAACGAAAACCACACCAACCGGCGGCGACGACGATGCTGGCTGGCAACCGACAGCCGACGAAATTGGATTTCGCTTCAGTGGAAACTGCTGGCAGGGCCAGAGGTTCAAAAGGTTGCCGGTCTAAGGGACTTTATTTTACTTATATGAATGTCGATCCAAATATCTTAAATCTAAACGTGAACCCAAATCTGAATAAAACAAAATCATAGTCATTCCAAAGCCAATCCAAAGGTAATCCAAAGCTAACCCAAAGCCAATCAAAAGCCAGTCTATACCCAATCCACAGCTAATCTAAATCCAAAGCTTCTTCAAAGCCAATTCAAATCCAATCCCAAGGCATTCCAAAGCCAATCCAGAACCAATCCGAAGCAAATCCAAATAAATCCAAAGCCAATCCAAAGTCAATTTGAAGTCTATTCAACGTCAATCTAAAGCCAATCTAAAGCCAATCCAAAGTCAATTCAAAGACAACCTTAAGCCAATCTAATGCCAATCTAATGCTAATCCAATGCCAATTCAAAACCAATCTTAAATCAATATAAAAGCATTGCAAAACCTATTCAAAGCAAATCCAAAGAAATCCAATGCTAATCCAAAGCAAATCCAAAGTCTATCTAAAGCCAATCTGAAGCCATTCAAGCCAATCTGAAGACGTTCAAGCCAATCCAAAGCCAATCTAAAGCCTACTCAAATCTAATCCAAAGCCTATCTAAGGTGAATTCTAACTTAAACCAAAGCCAATCCAAAACCAATCCAAAGCTAATCCAAAGGTTATCCAAAGCCAATCCAAAGGCAATTTAAAGCCAATCGAAAGCCAATCTAAAGACAATCCAAAGCCAATTCAAAGACAACCTAAAACCAATCCAATGTCAATCAACCTAAAACCAATCTTAAACTAATCTAGAACCAATGCGAAACCTATTCAAAGCCAATTCAAAGCCAATCCAAAGCTTATCCAAAGTCAATCCAAAGCCAATCTGAAGCCTATCCATTTCCAATCTAAAGCCTACTCAATGCCAATTCAAAACCAATCTAAAACCTACTCAAAGCCAATCCAAAACCAATCCAAAGCCAACGCAAAATAAATTCAAGGCCGATACAAAGCCCATCCAAAGCAAATCAAATCCAATTAAAAGTCATTCCAAAGCCAGTCCAAAGACAATCCAAAGTTAAATAATAGCCATTTTAAGGCCAAATTAGTGCCATTCCAGAGCTAATCAAAATCCAGTCCAAAATCAATATAAACTTAAACAATTCTTAGTCTTGTTAGTTTCGTGATGCATGTCACATTAGTATGGGACACGCTTGTATGAAAAAAATAAATCCTCGCTCCAGTCGACTTTTTAGATCCCATTTAGGTCCCATATGAACTGTACAAAATTTCAGCTCAATCGGTGAAACTATAATTTAGCGCAAGCGGTTCAAAGTTTTCATATGATTTACTATGGGAAAAGTTACACTTTCAAACAAAAAATCCTAGAGGTCACCCTTTGTCTCCTTAATTCAAATCAATCAACGTTTCTTGTAGAACAATCATTTGTGAAACTTTCCTTCGAAGACCGCAAAACAATTGGATGCTTGTGGAAAAAGTTATTGGTTCATTACCGATTAGCGATCCAACGAACAGCTTTTTATTTTGTTTTATTAGCAGCACTGCTGCTGCCGTTGTTGCATGGGGTGACGGGAGGCATCACCACCCCCAGAAACAGCAGCAGTCAAGGCAGCAGCTACAGTGCTGCTAATAAAACAAAACAAAAAGCCGTTCGTTAGATCACTAATCACTAATGTATCAATAACTTTTTCCACAAGCTTCCAATCGTTTTGCGGTCTTCGAAAGAAAGTTTCATAAATGATTGTTCTATAAGAAACGTTGATCGATTTGAATGAAGGAGACAAAGGGCGACCTCTAGGATTTTTTGTTTGAAAGTGTTACTTTTCCCATTGTAAATCCTATGAAAACTTTGAACCGCTTGCGCTAAATTATAGTTTCACCGATTGAGCTGAAATTTTGTACAGTTCATATGGGACCTAAATGGGATCTAAAAAGTCGACTGGAGCGGGAATTTGATGTTTTTTCCCATACTAATGTCACATCCCTTTTTAAAATATATTATTTAAGAAATTGTACATACACATTTACGCAAAGCTTCGAGAGCCACTGGTTCAACTCTTGGTGTTTTCCCCATAAATCCACTATCCTACCATCCTGCTCCTCCACAGCGAGCAGTTGATCGGGGTTCCTTTTCTTTACAGCCAGAGCGGTCGTAAATTTTTCTTCCCGTTTTCCGTTCCTTCTGCCAGCAAGCAACCTTGGTTATAGAGCTTTGCCGCCACTTCTCGCCCACGGGAGTGCAAGCTCCCATCCATTGAGACATCCGTATAATGAGCAAAACACGGCACTGCGACTGTTGGAGAACGATAAAGTTGTGTGAAGATTTTCTTCCCCATTCAGCACTCGACGAAGAACGATTTAAAGCATAAAAGCTGAACTGCATAGGGTAAAAGGGTATAATGCGCCCCACCGGGGCAAAACGCCCCCCTTCATTTTCTAGCGATTCAAGCGCTTTTCGCATGCGTGATGGATCAGAAATCTTGAATATTGAAGAATAATTCCCATCAAGCTGATCCATTAGTTAATTGGTACAGAAAAGCAAGAAAAATATCAAAAAGTCTGAAATCGATGCTTTTGGTGTAATATTTTACCTCTTGTAAACTGACTTCATTGTGAACGAAGCTAGCTCTGTTCGCTTGTGTTATTTTGCAACTTTTATGCAGTTAAACACTTGTTAAAAGACCCTCCTAGGATAAGCATGTAGTGGAATTATTCCCTGGGACAGTTTTATCACGTGGCTGGACGTTTTTCTTTTGGTGGGGCGTATTGCCCCGTTTGTTTTGATAAGGCAAATTTTGGAACGTTTTCGAAAAACGTTTCAAAGCTTCCATAGCCGCCCCTCCAAAGGCATAGTTTGCATGCAACACTTCACTGACTTTAGGAACAACGATTTGCAGTGGACAATAGATGGAATAAGGCGCCAGTTTGAGATATATTGCCATTTCTGCTTAGGGGGGGCATATTATACCTGTTTACCCTAATGCCCTTCGTCGTTGTCGTTGTCGTCGTCGTCTGTTCTCCAGCGGAAGTTCGGTAAAAGGTTTCACCCTCTCTGCAGCTCGGAACCGCTCACCCATAAGGGCTGGATTCGTAATTGAAGGTCAGCTCTCTAATTGTTGTACAAATATCCGTTATGAATGGATGTCGCACACTAACAGCTAACAGCCGCCCGCACGAATGGAAGAACAAACGGGTGGGATGTAGAGTTGCACCTCATTGAGTCGAACTGTCGTCGCTTGCATTGCTGGTAGTAATTAATTCTGAAGCGCACAGGCGATTCTCTGTAATTATCAAACACGTGTAGATATTTATGCGCTTTCGCTGTGTGCGTTCCTGTCCTGTTTTGCCCCTGGTGAAGGAGGATGATTGACCGAGAGCCGGAGCGTTCGACGTTTTAAAGGAGGTGAAGGCGCGCAATTAGGGTACAAAGTTATGTGACTCGTTGATCAGCTATCGATTGATTCTGATGAGGATGATTCAACGTTAGTGGTTGAGTGGGTTTATTGATTAAACATGATAGTCGAGGGGTCCAATTAGAGTTGATTATATATTTTGACTAATGAAGAAGAAAATCGTGATAAAAAGCTGCTTCAAAATTAACAAGTACATGAGAGAGGCCAAAAGTAGGTTACAACTGACACACAGAACCTTCATTTAAAAATTGATATATTTATAGCAAATACCTTCCAGAAAACTTTGGACTCCTGTAGATGCTAGTGTGTAGATTCTCTAGACATTAGAACACTATTGTGGCACTACGGACTACGGTCATGTAGTATACTTTCGTTTTTTCTATACGCCCGAATCCTAAATTAATAAAATCTATCACACGCGCCTCAAGATAAATCGTGTGGAGTGCACGATTTTCTTTTTGCGTTCGATAACTCACAAGCGAGCTCACAAGAACTTCACACACGTCCGTTACCCAGAAATATAGCCAACAGAATGAGGAAAGTTTCAACCACATTCTCTCGAACGCTTTCCAAAACTCCCCGCCGTCCTGCTCTCACATACACATATCATAGCCTTAGCCGTACATCCATTCATTTAGCATTACCCACTCTCACTCACTCTCTCGCTGTCCATTCGCACGCACACTTTGCCCATCATTCTGTTCGAGCATCGCAGTCAGCCAACCATTAGCTCTTTCTCTTTTTGACCTCTATAATGTTTCTCCCCTTTCATTCATGTGCAAGAATGAAGAGCCCAACTTCCAGGGCAAACAAGCGCGCGTTCTCGACTCATGCATCATCATCATCAATGGCTTTCGCAGTCAGTCTAGTACTGCAAGAAGGCACGCTCAACTAATTTCAATCAATTATTTGGCACATTCACTACAGGTCATAGACAATGCCATCGGTACAATTTTTATTCAATACTAAAAGCGTCCTATAAAGCACGAATATTTTTTGACGTAGGACTACGTCTCTCTTTTCTATACCGGGTGTCATTCTAAATTTTCAGAAATCGGCCGCGTTACGTTTGAAGTGGAGATTTTGAGCGTTAATAACTCAGCCATTTCTCGTTGAATTTTCAAAATTTTCGCTCCAATTGATTGGAAATCTTTACACCAATTATGTCCAATATTAACATTTGCTGATTTTCAATAACAAACTATTGAAAAATTGGGAAAAGTGAACCCATGTTTATTCCAGCCAATCACGATCGAGCACATTTTGGATGCTCCCGTCGAATATAAAAGCTACTGCTTCTTCGCATCTTCCCTCATTTGTCTTTGTCGTCTCGAGGTGAACGCATCGAACGAGAGCTGCTCACTTTCTTTGTTTGCGTTTTCGCTCATTCTTCTTTGACGGCCGTGTCGGCTCGGTGTCGGTGCGGTGGTTGTCGGCAAGGGTGCTGTTGTACATTCGCCTTCTAACCGTCTAACGCAACAGACCAAGGAAGAAATACTTTTCATCGATTGTTCGGCGGTGGTGGCAGAGGCAGCAGCAAAATCCGGAATCGCACTCACGGCAGCAAGCGGCGGGCCAATTTTCGACGGCTTCCAGCAAACAGCACGGAGAAATCAACACGCATTGCGTGGCATGATAAATTCATGTCAATTTTCTGTCTGAAATCGTCCAATGTTCAAACGGTTCTTTTCAGAACCATAGAAAATTATTCCTCAAGAGTTGTGAATCAGATAATTATTTAATTCCATCGCTCGGTAGAAGTGTGGTGCAACCGAAAAGTGAAAAATTGTATGTTTGGTTGCCCCGCAACAATAATGATGATTCCACCAGGAATTTAGCAACGTTTTATCATACCCAGACCATTTTTCGTGAAACATTGTTTGATTTAACCATTTTTCGAATTTAAATTATCCAAATCTTCCAATATTTTGGTTACTTTATTCGTTAAATGAAAATTTTCCCATTTCTCGGTTGATTAACCGTTTCAAGCGTCTGGTGCATGCGGGGCGGGGCATGTAATCGAAATAAACTGGAATCCAGTCAAATGGGAGGAGCTTCATCTGCTAATCTAGGGACATAAAAGCTGTTCCCCCTGATTTCTTTCAGCAAAGTGTGACAACCCATACAAAAATTTCAGAAGTTCCATACAAAAAGTGTGACATAGGGATGAGGAGGGGTTGAAAATGACTAATTTTTGTGTGCCTTAATTTAAGGACGATCCCTTGTTTAATTCTAGCATTTTTCGAATTAAAATGATCTAAATCTTTTTATATTTTGGTTACTTTATTTTGTTAAATGAAATTTCTCTCATTAAATAAAATTTTCTTGGTTGAAAAAAATGGAATTTTCTTGGTTGAAAATCATTTGAAGCGTCCGAAGCATGCGGGGCGGGTCATGCAATCGAAACCAACTGGAAAGCCAGCCGAATGGGAGGAGCTTCATCTGCTAATCTAGGGGCATAAAAGCTGTTTCCTCTGATTTCTTTTGTCATTTTCATTGGATCAGTCAGGGCGGGTGGAGGTGGATATCGTCGGTTTCCTGCAATAGGGGCACAACTCAAAATTTGTCATTTTTGAGATTTTGATGGCAAATGATGAAAAACTATGTAAAATTTCATCTCACAAAGACCCGTTCCAAAATTCATTGTGAAACGCGAGATTTGGGCATTTTCACCAATTTTCCGCAGTAAGGGCTCAACTCAAAATCAGTCAACTTTTTCAATAGTCGTTGAAAAATAGTTGTCAAAAATTCATGAAACAGATAGTCCTTCAGCCCCTTTCAATGATCCAACAATCAAAATTTGTTTACTTTTGTCAAATGATGAGAGAAATAAGTGAATTTGCAGGAGGTGCTTCATGATTGCCAATTTTCAAACGCTTATTCTGAAAATTCACATTTTTTGAGTTGTGCCCCTATTGCAGGAAACCGACGATATCACGTCCACGGTTGCGCAGCAGCACGTCAACTGCGACGAGTGATAGCACCAGGAATCTCATCCACTGATCACGGCTGCGGTAGGCCCGGCAATGGAAGTTACCTCCGCAGCTGGGTAGCTGCGCACCAACCCAGCGACGGCTCTCGGCTATCTATCTGATAGAACCAGGAATCTCATTCACGGCAGCAGGCGACGGCAGTTTTCGCTGGCTTCCCGCATTCAGTGCGGATAATTTTCAATTGTCTTTCTAAAATCAACCGTTATTTGAACGGACCTTTTCAGGACCAGAGAAAATTATTCCTTAAGAGTTATGAATCGGATAATTTTCGGATATATTTCAACGATCGGTAAAAGTGTAGTGCATTCGAAAAGTGAATGGTTGAATGCTTGGTGGCTCAGAAACAGCAAAATCGATCACTAATCTTTCTACCCGAAATTTAGCAACGCGTTATCTTATTCGGAGAATTGTACCTGAAACATTGTTTCATTCTAATATTTATCGAATTAAAATGATCTTAATTTTTCAATACTTCGATTAGTTTATCCGTTCGATTCGAAATTGTCTCAAAGAACGGTTGCAGTAGTTTGAAGCGTCTGACACAATGTGGGCGGTTCATGCAAACGGAATAAACTGGGAAGCCCGCCGAATGGGAGGAGCTTCATCTGCTAATCTAGGGGCATAAAAGCTGTTTCCTCAGACAACTTTCGTCATTTTCCATGGATCAGTCAAGGAGAGTGGAGATGCCACCTCCCAGCTAGGCAGCAACACACAAACTCAGCGATGACTCTCGGCTATCGTGGTGGCAGCATTAGGAATCTCATCCACGACAGCAAACGGCCGCATTCAGTATGGGTAAAATCGCATTGCGTGATGAATTCATGCAATTGTCTTGCCAATATCTTCCGTTTTATAAACGGTCTTTTCCAGGATCAGCGAAAATGATTCCTCAAGAGTTATGATTCGGATAATTAAAAGCGACAGATTGAAAGCTTGGTAGTTCAGCAATAGTGAAGTGGCTACTAATGTTCTTCCTGGATGAAAACAACGTATTGTCGAAAGAGTTTCACGTTAAACTTTCGTTGAAAAGATCTATTTAACGCCGTTCAATTATCTAATAATTTTATCCGCTCGATGAAAATTCTCTCGTAGAACAGTAATTTAACCATTTCTCTTCAAAACGAAATAAATCTTGAACTAGTCAACATCTTCCCAAATAACAGAACCAGCTGGATAACAGCTTCTTGAGCTAAAGTTAGCTTAAGAGTGATTTATTTTACTCTTATACAGCAAAAATGTGTGTTGGGTTGTGAATGCGTTCAGCGAAAGCGATCACACAACAACTTTACTCAACACATCAGTCCACCATTTGTATTATCATAACAACAAACATTGTATTATGGAAATATAAAAGTCGGAATCTCGTTCCAGCCTTTGTCCTACGTCAACATTGCGGTTATGTCTCAGACATTACCCACTCCTAGTTTTTTATAAATCTTATTACCGCAGCAACCCAATCAGCAACCTGTTTAATTGATAAACGGTTTGATGGTAGTCGTAGAACAACCAGACGAGTTGATGGGCAGAATAATATCAGCAAAGACCTTAAGGAAGGTCTGCTGAAACTTCGGAAGTTGGTGGCTCTGGCCAATTAGGAACCTTAGACCTTCGACCGAAGAACTAAGTGAGGTCGACGCACGAAGAAAAGGGGCGATCAACCCAAACACACAGCTTTTTCTTCGTCAGTAAACTCTCTATGGTAGAATGTGTAGCTTTTCAGAGCTGGCCGAAGCAAGTGAAATGCCCCGATAATGAAGGATGAGGCGCTCCAAAGACGAAAGCGGACTATCTAACGAGAAAAAGAAGGCAATCACAAGTAGCCAGACACCTGAGCCGGGTGCTAGGGAAACCGAGGCAGAGGTAAGCCCTAAAAGTGCCTCAAAGGTTGACCTTTGAAGTCGAGGTTCGAGCCTAAACGTACAAAGCCACGTAATGCCGTTCTACTCCCAATTCTCCCATGTTATATGTGATTCCCTTATAACATGGGAAAATTGTGCGTAGAACGTGTGGAAGACAAAACAGCTGAACATATACATACCACTATAGGCGTAGGTACAGTATCTACATCGTTTCGGGCATGCGGATTCTTCCGAATGCCCAGTGTGCAATGGTTTAGAGGAAACGGCGGAGCACGTTTTGTTCGTGTGCCCGCTTTTCGCACAATGCAAGATCGCATGCTTGCCACATGCGGGGAGGACACAACTCCGGACAATTTGGTCCAGAGGATGTGTAGGGATGGGATTAGCTGGAACGCCGTTTCAACGGCTAACACCCGTATCGTCTGGGAGCTACAGAGGAGGTGGCGCGTGGACACGGAAAATGGCTAGTTCAGATGCAGTACAAGAGGTGGTCCAGGGGTTCGGAGTCGGCTTCGTAGATCATACCGGTGCGCTGCGGTCGAGATCGACCCTTACAGCGATTACAGTGGCCGCGGAGAGGAAGTCCAGGTAGCGGTGCTGTCGTGGCGTCGATCTACTAGGTTGGATCCGAGCCCGCGGTTGGAAAGGGGTCCCGGCAAGGGTCGGGGTAGGTGAGACCCTGCTGTCTGCAACCTTCGCGTGCATCTGATAGGGCCTGATGGATGGTGATACCCTTCCTTACCGGCAGGTCAGATCGGGTTGCACGTGGGCATCAGTTCTTGATGTCTGCAAAGCAGTTGGGCGCGGGCGGGGTTGATCCTGCCCGCTTTCCGAGGACAAAGGGAGTGGCGAGGACCACACGGGAAACTGGCTAAGCGCCAGCATGTTACCGTGATGGACTCTCCAGAGCGAGTCATCGATGTTCGTTGCTGCTAGGCTACGCAGCTAACCTTGAGGGTGCGATGTCCACTAGCTCTTCTCTGAAGCAATACCTTCTTGGTGGTTCCGGAGAGACGAAGGGTTTGGCGACCATAGGAATGTGTTTTAGTGGGTCGAGAAGAGAGTAGTCCTGGCTTTCACTAGTGTTGTAGAAGACGGCCTTAACCCCACACTACCCTAACCTTCCTGTTAGGGTGTGTGTTGAGCAGATTTTTCCCCCTGTGGTTTAGAAGAAAAAAAAAATAGGCGTAGGTTACACAGCTGAACATATACATACCACTTGGCGCTGTCGCTAGGCCAAGGCCATGCCCTCGCAGGTGGAAGGCAGTTTACTTCGGCCAAGGGGTATTTAGGGAAGCGCTCCACTGTGAGCGATACCTTCTTGGTTTAGATGGCGACGAGCTAGTAGCGGCGCTCTCGCGTACGTGTGATGCCTAGGCGAGTTCAACATAGAAATGGGAGGCCACCGGCTTACTGCTGGACGCAAGCGATTGCGGAACTGCGTTACGCCTGCCTACGGGCTAGGCGGTGGATGCGGCGAGCACGATCGCCGCTGCAAAAGCCGCGCCGAAGACCGAGATAAGGGCAAGCATAAAGGCCAGCTTCAAAGGTCTCTGTCAGAGTGCCAAGGCAAATCCGTGGGGTGATGCCTACCGGATCGTGATGGCCAAGACGAAAAATGAATGGCTCCTACAGAGCAATCTCCAGAGATGTTGGAGGGGATCATTGGAGGATTTTTTCCGCGTCATGATCCTAGTCCTTGGCCTCCTTTCGTAGGACAGCCGGCGATTGGGGTCACCGATGTGGAACTTGCGGGGATAGCAAAATCCCTTAGCGTAGATAAGGCTCTAGGTCTGGACGGATATCCGAACCTGGCCTTAAAAGTAGCTATTACAGAGGCTCCCGAGATGTTCAGGCCTGCTATGCAGAAACGCCTGGACGAGGGAGTTTCCCCAGAAGTATGGAAGAGGCAGAACCTATTGCTAAAGGCGGATAAACCACCCGGAGACCCGTAGGCATATACATTAGACCGGCCCACAGTTGTATGAAGCGAAAAAAAGTTTTCAAAATTCACGGGGCACCCTTTAGAATCGTGCCTGTGGATGAGAAGAACAATCTGTGAAAGATTCAGCTCAATCGGTTGAAAACTGAGCTGGCGCAAATGAGTTGAAGGTTTGTATGGGATGTTCAGTCCAATTATATGGGAAATTGGATGACCTCCAGTCTGTCATACATCACGCCGGTTCGGCGAGTTCGATTTGACTCAGAATTGAAAGAATAGCAGTTGATACCCTAATGAACAGCTTTGTAGAGGACCATATCATGATAAAACTTAATTTAGCTGCGGCTTTAGCCAACGAAACCAGGATTAGGACATCTTCCCCCGTTTACTCTCGGTTGTTACATGCAGCACGTGTTTGCCGTTCGAAACTTGCTCACTGCATCATAGGCGGCTATGTTGTCCTTCATTTTCATTGCTCACGCATGTGGGTGAGTATCGAGACAATGTAGAATTACATAGCTGCCTATGATGTAGCGCGCAAGCTACGGCCGACCAACACGTGCTGCATATAACAACCGAGAGTAAACGGGGGAAGATGTCCTCATCCTGGTTTCTTTGGCTAAAACCGCAACTAAATTAAGTTTTATCATGATATGGTCTTATACAAAGTTGTTCATTTGGGTATCAACTGTTATTTTTTCAATTCTGAGCCAAATCGAACTCGCCAAACCGGCGTGCTGTATGAGAGACTAGGTTCATCCAATTTCCCATATATTTGGACTGAACATCCCTTACAAACCTTCAACTCATTTGCGCCAGCTCAGTTTTCAACCGATTGAGCTGAATCTTTCACAGATTGTTCTTCTCATCCAAAGGCACGATTCTAGAGGGTGCCCCCTGGATTTTTTCGACATTTTTGTTTTTGGGCCGGTCTAATATACATAGACCAATATACTGGCTCGACACGGCGGGGAAGGTGCTGGAAAAGATCATCCTCAATAGAATGATGAGGGACACCTAGAGTGTAAATGGTCTTTGGAGTAGCAAGTACGGCTTCCTATGGGGAGGTCGATCGTAGACGCTATCCTGTCGGTTACAAAAACCGCCGGAATAGCACTCCTGTGTAAGAGAAGGGGGATTCGCTACTGTGCAGTAGTGACTCTGGATGTAGTGATGCGTTCCTGCATCTGGGGGTATCCGGTTGCCTGTACAAAATTCTCGGAAGTTACATCCAGAATCGAGTACTAGTTTACGACTCCGAGGTGAGTCGGAAGTGCTTTCACATAACGTCAGGAGCCCCGCAAGGCTCGATCCTGGGTCTGGTGTTATGAAATTTCTTGTACGACGAGGTGTTGAGGTTAGAGTTCTCAATGAGGTGGAGATCGTCGGCCTTGCTTACGATATTACCCTGGAAGTCTACGGCGAATCGATCGAAGAAGTGGAGTTGACTACTACCCACAAGATCAAGGTTGTGGAGGCGTGGATGAGGTCCAGATAACTGGAGTTGGATCACCACAAAACTGAGGTGATGGTTGTGAACAACCGAAAGTCGGAGCAGCAGGCAGTGATCAGTGTAGGTGATTGCAGTATTACTTCGAAGCGCTCCGTCATGCACTTGGGTGTGATGATCGATGATAAGCTTACCTTCGGTAGCCATGTTGATTATGCCTGTAAAAGAGCCTCCACAGCTATAGCGGCACTGCCCCGGATGATGTCCAATAGCTCTGCGATGTATGCCAGTAAGCACAAGCTTCTAGCTAGTGTCGCTACATCCATACTATGGTATGGTGGCCCGGCGTGGGGCACGGGACTAAGTACCGACCCAAGCAACACACATGTTATAAAAAAGTTACGACAGCGCAAGTTTTGGTTGTATAGAAGTTCATTTTACGTAATTCTAACATTGTGTTGAAATAACGTCAAATAAACTTCTATACAACCAAAACTTGCGCTTTCGTAACTTTTATATAACATGTGTGTTACTTGGGGAAAGCTACCGTGTTAAGCTAGAAAGTACTTACAGGCTGATGTGCCTGAGGGTTGCGAGCGCGTACCGTACCGTGTCACACGATGCACTCTGCGTCATCACTAATATGGTGCCTATCGGCATCCTTATCGAGGAAGAGTGCTTCGAAATGCGCGACACAAGAGGCATACGTAGGACAGCCAGGATGGCAGATGGCATCCATGGCCAAATGGCAGCGCGTGTGGGACAGTTTCACCAAAGGAACCTTCCTTTGACGAGAAGTGGACCCACAGGTTGATCCCGAGGGTAGATAGTTGGGTTAATAGGCGTCATGGAGAAGTTACCACCTGACTCAGATCCTGTCAGGCCATGATTGGTACAGACAGTATCTACATCGTTTCGGTCATGCGGGTTCTCTCGGTTTGTGCTGGTTTAGAGGAAACGACGGAGCACGTTTTGTTCATGTGCCCGCGTTTTCGATTAATGCGTGACCGCGTGTAGTCCGGACAATCTTTCACAGATAATGTGTAGGGCTGAGTTTGGCTGGAATGTCACCCACATCGTCTTGGAGCACGAGGATTGGATAATTTAAACGCGATACAAGAGTTGGTTCGAAGTCAACTTCGTTGGCCATGCTGGTGCCCTGCGGTCGAAATCGAGCCTTACAGCGATTAAGTGGCCGTGGAGAGAACAACTTGGTAGCATTGCTGTCGTGGCGTCTATTGGGTTGGATCCGAGCCCGCGGTTGGAAAGGGGTCCCCAATAAGGGCCAAACCCTTTTGTCAGTAACCTCCTGGTGCTGCTGATAGGGCCTGAAGGGTAGTTGTACCCTTGCCTTCAGTAGGTCAGATCATGCTGCACGTGAGCATCCGTTCTTGATGCTTTCCAAACAGTTGGGCGCGGGCGTGGTGGTTGACCCTGCTCGCCTTCCGATGATAAAGGGAGTGGTGAGGATCACTCGGGAACTGGCTAAGTGCCAGTATGCTAACTTGGTGGACTCCCCAAAGTGAGTCATCGATGTTCGTTGCTACGCAGCTAACCTTGAGGGTGCGATGTGTACTAGCCCCTCTCTGAAGCAATGTCTTCTTGGTGGTTCCGGAGAGGCGTATGGTTATGAGATTATGGGAATGTTTTTAATGGGTTGAGGAGAGAAGAGTACTGGTTTTCACTTTTGTTGTAGAAGACGGCCTTAACCCCACACTACCCGGACTTTCCTGTTCGGGTGTCTATTGAGCAGATTTTCCTCCATAGTTTAAAGGAAAAAAGCTCCTGGTAGGGAAGGTTAACCAGAATTGTGCATTCGGGAAGTTCAGAGTTGGCTGGTCACTGTGCCAGAGGTGTGCTTCAAGTACTTCGTGCAAGGTCACAAGTCATGGGCGTATAAAAACCCCGACAAGAGAGTACACTGAAGAAGGCACGTAGAAGAGTGTTACATCGCCAGAAATTTCAAATTGGCATCTTAATGCCTGATTTTCACGTCGAACTAGGGCCTGCCTATGAACACGTGGAAGACAAAACAGTTGATATTAGTACAGAATACAGAATTCAATAGGTTCAGACCTATTCCACTATAATAGGCCGCACAACAGTTGCTGTGACAGTCAGAGTCTCGGAGTCTACGCCCTACTAGTGGACCCATACCGCCTACACCGCACTACCATGGAAACTGGGTATCGGATAAGGCTAAGCTAGTGACGATCTTTGTGCCTGTTCGCTTTCCAGTTCCGGAGATAATTTCCACGTCAAGCGAGGGCTTAAGCGAAGATCAACGCAGTTAGCAGTTGTTAAGCCTTCCAGGTGGCCGATAGACCGGTTCTCGTCTGTGCTGGATTAGTTATCTAACGCACTCGTGGGATTGGGCCCCGAGGACAACGGGTGTGACTTCAACGCATGGACGGTCATGCTACTCCATTCGTTTGACTAACAAAAGAGACTGGGTTCTGCTCAAATCGATGGCTAGGCTGACTGTGGATGCCATGAACGTAGGTGACAAAAAAAACTGCTACAGTAAGAATGGCGCGGAGTCCATCATCGATCTTGAAGTCCGGGTTCAAACCCCAACCAAAACATGAGGGTTAAAAAAACGACGTATGATTTTATCATATTCTGTTCAAGTTAGAACAAACCTATGTTGCATTGGGTGGCTTGTCGCAACAAATTAGGATTGTGACATTGTCATTATTGTAGCGCGATGTGAATGAAATTTTTTATTTAGTGGTAGATACGAATTTGAGGGGATCGTAGAATATGTGATATATTATACAAAATGTATATATAGATGGACGCTGAACAAATCCATAGAGTAAAGTGGGGCAAAAGTTCGAGTGGGGCAAGAGTTTCTTTTGAAGTTTTTGAGCACTACTTAAATTATTTCTTTCGGGTGTCAAAGTTGTTCGAAGCCTTTTTGAATAAGAGACTTTCACTCCAAAAATTATCAAAATTGGTCAATATTTCGAAAAGTTATGACAAAATATTGGTTTTTGATTAAAAAATTGTAATATGCATTGGTCCATCCAACGCATGGATTGGAATTGTAATGAAATCGAATTCGGTTTTTTATTTTGTGGCGTAACTAGGTACATTTTGAAGATGCTTTAGCATATATAACTTTTTGCAAAAAAGATTTAGAAATCATGTTTTACACATACTGGGGCAAAAGTTCGAATTGTGGGGCAAGAGTTCGAGTCATGTGGCAACTTTAGGTAAAAACCTAAAATTCTGCAAAATGTGCATATTATGTCTAAAAATGATGGAATTAGTGAGGAAATTCGATCAAAGTTTGAAAAAATAAGTTGTTATATCTGAATTTGGCGGAAAACTACTAATTTTTGGTGTGGTAAATTTAACCCTGATTTGGGTAAAAGCCAGATCGAACTTTAAAGTGTATTCCATTTCCAACATCAAATATTAATGGGTTTCGAGTATTCCTATTACCAAAGTGTCAAAATAGTGTGCTACGGTTAGCGAAATTCCACAAACACCAGATTCGAACTTTTGCCCCAATGGTGGGGCAAGAGTTCGAATAAAACGCACACATACAAAAAGTGTTGTAGCTCAAAATTGAAAAGACATTTGGCGTAGCTTTGTTCAGCAAAATTTTAGCTCATGGATGGTAGAATCACCACATGGTATTCATTTATTTTCATATGCTTCGATTTTTTGGAAAAACATGAATTTTCAACTAAGGTCGAACTTTTGCCCCACCTTACTCTACCACCGGTGAATGCAACGGGGATGAAAAGTAACCGTTTCCATGAGGATAAAGCTAAATTTGTACATCACATAACCGTAAACTACGCATATCGATACAGTGGTCAACCTCAATGCCCAGCAGCAGTAATTCCATCCTTTCGGTGAGCGTAAGCAACAGTGAAATCAAACCCCGAACCACCGATACCTACATACCTATATCCATGGACCATCACATGAATCGCGTTTCATGCAGTGGTGTCATCGTGGTTACTCCAAGTTACTCACTGAGTAACCAGCTCTTCAGTTCAAAAAAAAAAATTTTTTTTCAGGATGCAAAATATAATAAAATACCAATTTTGGTTATTTTGGGTGCACACTGTGAACGCCCTGACCACATCAGTTTTAGTGAATATGGATTTTTAAACAATTCGACATTCTGGACCGCCCCCTCAGGAAGCGAAATATTATAAAATGCCAATTTTGGTTATTTTGGGTGCACACTGTTAACGCCCTGACCACATCAGTTTTAGTGAATATGGATTTTTAAACAATTCGACATTCTGGACCGCCCCCTCAGGAAGCGAAATATTATAAAATGCCAATTTTGGTTATTTTGGGTGCACACTGTTAACGCCCTGACCACATCAGTTTTAGTGAATATGGATTTTTAAACAATTCGACATTCTGGACCGCCCCCTCAGGAAGCGAAATATTATAAAATGCCAATTTTGGTTATTTTGGGTGCACACTGTGAACGCCTTGACCACATCAGTTTTAGTGAATATGGATTTTTAAACAATTCGACATTCTGGACCGCCCCCTCAGGAAGCGAAATATTATAAAATGCCAATTTTGGTTATTTTGGGTGCACACTGTGAACGCCTTGACCACATCAGTTTTAGTGAATATGGATTTTTAAACAATTCGACATTCTGGACCGCCCCCTCAGGAAGCGAAATATTATAAAATGCCAATTTTGGTTATTTTGGGTGCACACTGTGAACGCCTTGACCACATCAGTTTTAGTGAATATGGATTTTTAAACAATTTAACATTCTGGACCGCCCCCTCAGGAAGCGAAATATTATAAAATGCCAATTTTGGTTATTTTGGGTGCACACTGTTAACGCCCTGACCACATCAGTTTTAGTGAATATGGATTTTTAAACAATTCGACATTCTGGACCGCCCCCTCAGGAAGCGAAATATTATAAAATGCCAATTTTGGTTATTTTGGGTGCACACTGTTAACGCCCTGACCACATCAGTTTTAGTGAATATGGATTTTTAAACAATTTGACATTCTGGACCACCCCCTCGGGCAGTGGTGTCATCGTGGTTACTCCAAGTTACTCACTGAGTAACCAGCTCTTCAGTTCAAAAAAAAAAAAATTTTTTTCAGGATGCAAAATATAATAAAATACCAATTTTGGTTATTTTGGGTGCACACTGTGAACGCCCTGACCACATCAGTTTTAGTGAATATGGATTTTTAAACAATTCGACATTCTGGACCGCCCCCTCAGGAAGCGAAATATTATAAAATGCCAATTTTGGTTATTTTGGGTGCACACTGTGAACGCCTTGACCACATCAGTTTTAGTGAATATGGATTTTTAAACAATTCGACATTCTGGACCGCCCCCTCAGGAAGCGAAATATTATAAAATGCCAATTTTGGTTATTTTGGGTGCACACTGTTAACGCCCTGACCACATCAGTTTTAGTGAATATGGATTTTTAAACAATTCGACATTCTGGACCGCCCCCTCAGGAAGCGAAATATTATAAAATGCCAATTTTGGTTATTTTGGGTGCACACTGTTAACGCCCTGACCACATCAGTTTTAGTGAATATGGATTTTTAAACAATTCGACATTCTGGACCGCCCCCTCAGGAAGCGAAATATTATAAAATGCCAATTTTGGTTATTTTGGGTGCACACTGTTAACGCCCTGACCACATCAGTTTTAGTGAATATGGATTTTTAAACAATTCGACATTCTGGACCGCCCCCTCAGGAAGCGAAATATTATAAAATGCCAATTTTGGTTATTTTGGGTGCACACTGTGAACGCCTTGACCACATCAGTTTTAGTGAATATGGATTTTTAAACAATTCGACATTCTGGACCGCCCCCTCAGGAAGCGAAATATTATAAAATGCCAATTTTGGTTATTTTGGGTGCACACTGTTAACGCCCTGACCACATCAGTTTTAGTGAATATGGATTTTTAAACAATTCGACATTCTGGACCGCCCCCTCAGGAAGCGAAATATTATAAAATGCCAATTTTGGTTATTTTGGGTGCACACTGTGAACGCCTTGACCACATCAGTTTTAGTGAATATGGATTTTTAAACAATTCGACATTCTGGACCGCCCCCTCAGGAAGCGAAATATTATAAAATGCCAATTTTGGTTATTTTGGGTGCACACTGTTAACGCCCTGACCACATCAGTTTTAGTGAATATGGATTTTTAAACAATTCGACATTCTGGACCGCCCCCTCAGGAAGCGAAATATTATAAAATGCCAATTTTGGTTATTTTGGGTGCACACTGTTAACGCCCTGACCACATCAGTTTTAGTGAATATGGATTTTTAAACAATTCGACATTCTGGACCGCCCCCTCAGGAAGCGAAATATTATAAAATGCCAATTTTGGTTATTTTGGGTGCACACTGTGAACGCCTTGACCACATCAGTTTTAGTGAATATGGATTTTTAAACAATTCGACATTCTGGACCGCCCCCTCAGGAAGCGAAATATTATAAAATGCCAATTTTGGTTATTTTGGGTGCACACTGTTAACGCCCTGACCACATCAGTTTTAGTGAATATGGATTTTTAAACAATTCGACATTCTGGACCGCCCCCTCAGGAAGCGAAATATTATAAAATGCCAATTTTGGTTATTTTGGGTGCACACTGTTAACGCCCTGACCACATCAGTTTTAGTGAATATGGATTTTTAAACAATTCGACATTCTGGACCGCCCCCTCAGGAAGCGAAATATTATAAAATGCCAATTTTGGTTATTTTGGGTGCACACTGTTAACGCCCTGACCACATCAGTTTTAGTGAATATGGATTTTTAAACAATTCGACATTCTGGACCGCCCCCTCAGGAAGCGAAATATTATAAAATGCCAATTTTGGTTATTTTGGGTGCACACTGTTAACGCCCTGACCACATCAGTTTTAGTGAATATGGATTTTTAAACAATTTGACATTCTGGACCACCCCCTCGGCGCAGTGGTGTCATCGTGGTTACTCCAAGTTACTCACTGAGTAACCAGCTCTTCAGTTCAAAAAAAAAAATTTTTTTTCAGGATGCAAAATATAATAAAATACCAATTTTGGTTATTTTGGGTGCACACTGTGAACGCCCTGACCACATCAGTTTTAGTGAATATGGATTTTTAAACAATTCGACATTCTGGACCGCCCCCTCAGGAAGCGAAATATTATAAAATGCCAATTTTGATTATTTTGGGTGCACACTGTTAACGCCCTGACCACATCAGTTTTAGTGAATATGGATTTTTAAACAATTCGACATTCTGGACCGCCCCCTCAGGAAGCGAAATATTATAAAATGCCAATTTTGGTTATTTTGGGTGCACACTGTTAACGCCCTGACCACATCAGTTTTAGTGAATATGGATTTTTAAACAATTCGACATTCTGGACCGCCCCCTCAGGAAGCGAAATATTATAAAATGCCAATTTTGGTTATTTTGGGTGCACACTGTGAACGCCTTGACCACATCAGTTTTAGTGAATATGGATTTTTAAACAATTCGACATTCTGGACCGCCCCCTCAGGAAGCGAAATATTATAAAATGCCAATTTTGGTTATTTTGGGTGCACACTGTTAACGCCCTGACCACATCAGTTTTAGTGAATATGGATTTTTAAACAATTCGACATTCTGGACCGCCCCCTCAGGAAGCGAAATATTATAAAATGCCAATTTTGGTTATTTTGGGTGCACACTGTGAACGCCTTGACCACATCAGTTTTAGTGAATATGGATTTTTAAACAATTCGACATTCTGGACCGCCCCCTCAGGAAGCGAAATATTATAAAATGCCAATTTTGGTTATTTTGGGTGCACACTGTTAACGCCCTGACCACATCAGTTTTAGTGAATATGGATTTTTAAACAATTCGACATTCTGGACCGCCCCCTCAGGAAGCGAAATATTATAAAATGCCAATTTTGGTTATTTTGGGTGCACACTGTTAACGCCCTGACCACATCAGTTTTAGTGAATATGGATTTTTAAACAATTCGACATTCTGGACCGCCCCCTCAGGAAGCGAAATATTATAAAATGCCAATTTTGGTTATTTTGGGTGCACACTGTGAACGCCTTGACCACATCAGTTTTAGTGAATATGGATTTTTAAACAATTCGACATTCTGGACCGCCCCCTCAGGAAGCGAAATATTATAAAATGCCAATTTTGGTTATTTTGGGTGCACACTGTTAACGCCCTGACCACATCAGTTTTAGTGAATATGGATTTTTAAACAATTCGACATTCTGGACCGCCCCCTCAGGAAGCGAAATATTATAAAATGCCAATTTTGGTTATTTTGGGTGCACACTGTGAACGCCTTGACCACATCAGTTTTAGTGAATATGGATTTTTAAACAATTCGACATTCTGGACCGCCCCCTCAGGAAGCGAAATATTATAAAATGCCAATTTTGGTTATTTTGGGTGCACACTGTTAACGCCCTGACCACATCAGTTTTAGTGAATATGGATTTTTAAACAATTCGACATTCTGGACCGCCCCCTCAGGAAGCGAAATATTATAAAATGCCAATATTGGTTATTTTGGGTGCACACTGTGAACGCCTTGACCACATCAGTTTTAGTGAATATGGATTTTTAAACAATTTAACATTCTGGACCGCCCCCTCAGGAAGCGAAATATTATAAAATGCCAATTTTGGTTATTTTGGGTGCACACTGTTAACGCCCTGACCACATCAGTTTTAGTGAATATGGATTTTTAAACAATTCGACATTCTGGACCGCCCCCTCAGGAAGCGAAATATTATAAAATGCCAATTTTGGTTATTTTGGGTGCACACTGTTAACGCCCTGACCACATCAGTTTTAGTGAATATGGATTTTTAAACAATTTGACATTCTGGACCACCCCCTCGGGCAGTGGTGTCATCGTGGTTACTCCAAGTTACTCACTGAGTAACCAGCTCTTCAGTTCAAAAAAAAAATTTTTTTTCAGGATGCAAAATATAATAAAATACCAATTTTGGTTATTTTGGGTGCACACTGTGAACGCCCTGACCACATCAGTTTTAGTGAATATGGATTTTTAAACAATTCGACATTCTGGACCGCCCCCTCAGGAAGCGAAATATTATAAAATGCCAATTTTGGTTATTTTGGGTGCACACTGTTAACGCCCTGACCACATCAGTTTTAGTGAATATGGATTTTTAAACAATTCGACATTCTGGACCGCCCCCTCAGGAAGCGAAATATTATAAAATGCCAATTTTGGTTATTTTGGGTGCACACTGTTAACGCCCTGACCACATCAGTTTTAGTGAATATGGATTTTTAAACAATTCGACATTCTGGACCGCCCCCTCAGGAAGCGAAATATTATAAAATGCCAATTTTGGTTATTTTGGGTGCACACTGTGAACGCCTTGACCACATCAGTTTTAGTGAATATGGATTTTTAAACAATTCGACATTCTGGACCGCCCCCTCAGGAAGCGAAATATTATAAAATGCCAATTTTGGTTATTTTGGGTGCACACTGTGAACGCCTTGACCACATCAGTTTTAGTGAATATGGATTTTTAAACAATTCGACATTCTGGACCGCCCCCTCAGGAAGCGAAATATTATAAAATGCCAATTTTGGTTATTTTGGGTGCACACTGTTAACGCCCTGACCACATCAGTTTTAGTGAATATGGATTTTTAAACAATTTGACATTCTGGACCACCCCCTCGGGCAGTGGTGTCATCGTGGTTACTCCAAGTTACTCACTGAGTAACCAGCTCTTCAGTTCAAAAAAAAAAATTTTTTTTCAGGATGCAAAATATAATAAAATACCAATTTTGGTTATTTTGGGTGCACACTGTGAACGCCCTGACCACATCAGTTTTAGTGAATATGGATTTTTAAACAATTCGACATTCTGGACCGCCCCCTCAGGAAGCGAAATATTATAAAATGCCAATTTTGGTTATTTTGGGTGCACACTGTTAACGCCCTGACCACATCAGTTTTAGTGAATATGGATTTTTAAACAATTCGACATTCTGGACCGCCCCCTCAGGAAGCGAAATATTATAAAATGCCAATTTTGGTTATTTTGGGTGCACACTGTTAACGCCCTGACCACATCAGTTTTAGTGAATATGGATTTTTAAACAATTCGACATTCTGGACCGCCCCCTCAGGAAGCGAAATATTATAAAATGCCAATTTTGGTTATTTTGGGTGCACACTGTGAACGCCTTGACCACATCAGTTTTAGTGAATATGGATTTTTAAACAATTCGACATTCTGGACCGCCCCCTCAGGAAGCGAAATATTATAAAATGCCAATTTTGGTTATTTTGGGTGCACACTGTGAACGCCTTGACCACATCAGTTTTAGTGAATATGGATTTTTAAACAATTCGACATTCTGGACCGCCCCCTCAGGAAGCGAAATATTATAAAATGCCAATTTTGGTTATTTTGGGTGCACACTGTGAACGCCTTGACCACATCAGTTTTAGTGAATATGGATTTTTAAACAATTTAACATTCTGAACCGCCCCCTCAGGAAGCGAAATATTATAAAATGCCAATTTTGGTTATTTTGGGTGCACACTGTTAACGCCCTGACCACATCAGTTTTAGTGAATATGGATTTTTAAACAATTCGACATTCTGGACCGCCCCCTCAGGAAGCGAAATATTATAAAATGCCAATTTTGGTTATTTTGGGTGCACACTGTTAACGCCCTGACCACATCAGTTTTAGTGAATATGGATTTTTAAACAATTTGACATTCTGGACCACCCCCTCGGGCAGTGGTGTCATCGTGGTTACTCCAAGTTACTCACTGAGTAACCAGCTCTTCAGTTCAAAAAAAAAAATTTTTTTCAGGATGCAAAATATAATAAAATACCAATTTTGGTTATTTTGGGTGCACACTGTGAACGCCCTGACCACATCAGTTTTAGTGAATATGGATTTTTAAACAATTCGACATTCTGGACCGCCCCCTCAGGAAGCGAAATATTATAAAATGCCAATTTTGGTTATTTTGGGTGCACACTGTGAACGCCTTGACCACATCAGTTTTAGTGAATATGGATTTTTAAACAATTCGACATTCTGGACCGCCCCCTCAGGAAGCGAAATATTATAAAATGCCAATTTTGGTTATTTTGGGTGCACACTGTTAACGCCCTGACCACATCAGTTTTAGTGAATATGGATTTTTAAACAATTCGACATTCTGGACCGCCCCCTCAGGAAGCGAAATATTATAAAATGCCAATTTTGGTTATTTTGGGTGCACACTGTTAACGCCCTGACCACATCAGTTTTAGTGAATATGGATTTTTAAACAATTCGACATTCTGGACCGCCCCCTCAGGAAGCGAAATATTATAAAATGCCAATTTTGGTTATTTTGGGTGCACACTGTTAACGCCCTGACCACATCAGTTTTAGTGAATATGGATTTTTAAACAATTCGACATTCTGGACCGCCCCCTCAGGAAGCGAAATATTATAAAATGCCAATTTTGGTTATTTTGGGTGCACACTGTTAACGCCCTGACCACATCAGTTTTAGTGAATATGGATTTTTAAACAATTCGACATTCTGGACCGCCCCCTCAGGAAGCGAAATATTATAAAATGCCAATTTTGGTTATTTTGGGTGCACACTGTGAACGCCTTGACCACATCAGTTTTAGTGAATATGGATTTTTAAACAATTCGACATTCTGGACCGCCCCCTCAGGAAGCGAAATATTATAAAATGCCAATTTTGGTTATTTTGGGTGCACACTGTTAACGCCCTGACCACATCAGTTTTAGTGAATATGGATTTTTAAACAATTCGACATTCTGGACCGCCCCTCAGGAAGCGAAATATTATAAAATGCCAATTTTGGTTATTTTGGGTGCACACTGTGAACGCCTTGACCACATCAGTTTTAGTGAATATGGATTTTTAAACAATTCGACATTCTGGACCGCCCCCTCAGGAAGCGAAATATTATAAAATGCCAATTTTGGTTATTTTGGGTGCACACTGTTAACGCCCTGACCACATCAGTTTTAGTGAATATGGATTTTTAAACAATTCGACATTCTGGACCGCCCCCTCAGGAAGCGAAATATTATAAAATGCCAATTTTGGTTATTTTGGGTGCACACTGTTAACGCCCTGACCACATCAGTTTTAGTGAATATGGATTTTTAAACAATTCGACATTCTGGACCGCCCCCTCAGGAAGCGAAATATTATAAAATGCCAATTTTGGTTATTTTGGGTGCACACTGTGAACGCCTTGACCACATCAGTTTTAGTGAATATGGATTTTTAAACAATTCGACATTCTGGACCGCCCCCTCAGGAAGCGAAATATTATAAAATGCCAATTTTGGTTATTTTGGGTGCACACTGTTAACGCCCTGACCACATCAGTTTTAGTGAATATGGATTTTTAAACAATTCGACATTCTGGACCGCCCCCTCAGGAAGCGAAATATTATAAAATGCCAATTTTGGTTATTTTGGGTGCACACTGTTAACGCCCTGACCACATCAGTTTTAGTGAATATGGATTTTTAAACAATTCGACATTCTGGACCGCCCCCTCAGGAAGCGAAATATTATAAAATGCCAATTTTGGTTATTTTGGGTGCACACTGTTAACGCCCTGACCACATCAGTTTTAGTGAATATGGATTTTTAAACAATTCGACATTCTGGACCGCCCCCTCAGGAAGCGAAATATTATAAAATGCCAATTTTGGTTATTTTGGGTGCACACTGTTAACGCCCTGACCACATCAGTTTTAGTGAATATGGATTTTTAAACAATTTGACATTCTGGACCACCCCCTCGGGCAGTGGTGTCATCGTGGTTACTCCAAGTTACTCACTGAGTAACCAGCTCTTCAGTTCAAAAAAAAAAAAATTTTTTTTCAGGATGCAAAATATAATAAAATACCAATTTTGGTTATTTTGGGTGCACACTGTGAACGCCCTGACCACATCAGTTTTAGTGAATATGGATTTTTAAACAATTCGACATTCTGGACCGCCCCCTCAGGAAGCGAAATATTATAAAATGCCAATTTTGGTTATTTTGGGTGCACACTGTTAACGCCCTGACCACATCAGTTTTAGTGAATATGGATTTTTAAACAATTCGACATTCTGGACCGCCCCCTCAGGAAGCGAAATATTATAAAATGCCAATTTTGGTTATTTTGGGTGCACACTGTTAACGCCCTGACCACATCAGTTTTAGTGAATATGGATTTTTAAACAATTCGACATTCTGGACCGCCCCCTCAGGAAGCGAAATATTATAAAATGCCAATTTTGGTTATTTTGGGTGCACACTGTGAACGCCTTGACCACATCAGTTTTAGTGAATATGGATTTTTAAACAATTCGACATTCTGGACCGCCCCCTCAGGAAGCGAAATATTATAAAATGCCAATTTTGGTTATTTTGGGTGCACACTGTTAACGCCCTGACCACATCAGTTTTAGTGAATATGGATTTTTAAACAATTCGACATTCTGGACCGCCCCCTCAGGAAGCGAAATATTATAAAATGCCAATTTTGGTTATTTTGGGTGCACACTGTGAACGCCTTGACCACATCAGTTTTAGTGAATATGGATTTTTAAACAATTCGACATTCTGGACCGCCCCCTCAGGAAGCGAAATATTATAAAATGCCAATTTTGGTTATTTTGGGTGCACACTGTTAACGCCCTGACCACATCAGTTTTAGTGAATATGGATTTTTAAACAATTCGACATTCTGGACCGCCCCCTCAGGAAGCGAAATATTATAAAATGCCAATTTTGGTTATTTTGGGTGCACACTGTTAACGCCCTGACCACATCAGTTTTAGTGAATATGGATTTTTAAACAATTCGACATTCTGGACCGCCCCCTCAGGAAGCGAAATATTATAAAATGCCAATTTTGGTTATTTTGGGTGCACACTGTGAACGCCTTGACCACATCAGTTTTAGTGAATATGGATTTTTAAACAATTCGACATTCTGGACCGCCCCCTCAGGAAGCGAAATATTATAAAATGCCAATTTTGGTTATTTTGGGTGCACACTGTTAACGCCCTGACCACATCAGTTTTAGTGAATATGGATTTTTAAACAATTCGACATTCTGGACCGCCCCCTCAGGAAGCGAAATATTATAAAATGCCAATTTTGGTTATTTTGGGTGCACACTGTGAACGCCTTGACCACATCAGTTTTAGTGAATATGGATTTTTAAACAATTCGACATTCTGGACCGCCCCCTCAGGAAGCGAAATATTATAAAATGCCAATTTTGGTTATTTTGGGTGCACACTGTTAACGCCCTGACCACATCAGTTTTAGTGAATATGGATTTTTAAACAATTCGACATTCTGGACCGCCCCCTCAGGAAGCGAAATATTATAAAATGCCAATTTTGGTTATTTTGGGTGCACACTGTGAACGCCTTGACCACATCAGTTTTAGTGAATATGGATTTTTAAACAATTTAACATTCTGGACCGCCCCCTCAGGAAGCGAAATATTATAAAATGCCAATTTTGGTTATTTTGGGTGCACACTGTTAACGCCCTGACCACATCAGTTTTAGTGAATATGGATTTTTAAACAATTCGACATTCTGGACCGCCCCCTCAGGAAGCGAAATATTATAAAATGCCAATTTTGGTTATTTTGGGTGCACACTGTTAACGCCCTGACCACATCAGTTTTAGTGAATATGGATTTTTAAACAATTTGACATTCTGGACCACCCCCTCGGGCAGTGGTGTCATCGTGGTTACTCCAAGTTACTCACTGAGTAACCAGCTCTTCAGTTCAAAAAAAAAAATTTTTTTTCAGGATGCAAAATATAATAAAATACCAATTTTGGTTATTTTGGGTGCACACTGTGAACGCCCTGACCACATCAGTTTTAGTGAATATGGATTTTTAAACAATTCGACATTCTGGACCGCCCCCTCAGGAAGCGAAATATTATAAAATGCCAATTTTGGTTATTTTGGGTGCACACTGTTAACGCCCTGACCACATCAGTTTTAGTGAATATGGATTTTTAAACAATTCGACATTCTGGACCGCCCCCTCAGGAAGCGAAATATTATAAAATGCCAATTTTGGTTATTTTGGGTGCACACTGTTAACGCCCTGACCACATCAGTTTTAGTGAATATGGATTTTTAAACAATTCGACATTCTGGACCGCCCCCTCAGGAAGCGAAATATTATAAAATGCCAATTTTGGTTATTTTGGGTGCACACTGTGAACGCCTTGACCACATCAGTTTTAGTGAATATGGATTTTTAAACAATTCGACATTCTGGACCGCCCCCTCAGGAAGCGAAATATTATAAAATGCCAATTTTGGTTATTTTGGGTGCACACTGTGAACGCCTTGACCACATCAGTTTTAGTGAATATGGATTTTTAAACAATTCGACATTCTGGACCGCCCCCTCAGGAAGCGAAATATTATAAAATGCCAATTTTGGTTATTTTGGGTGCACACTGTTAACGCCCTGACCACATCAGTTTTAGTGAATATGGATTTTTAAACAATTTGACATTCTGGACCACCCCCTCGGGCAGTGGTGTCATCGTGGTTACTCCAAGTTACTCACTGAGTAACCAGCTCTTCAGTTCAAAAAAAAAATTTTTTTTTCAGGATGCAAAATATAATAAAATACCAATTTTGGTTATTTTGGGTGCACACTGTGAACGCCCTGACCACATCAGTTTTAGTGAATATGGATTTTTAAACAATTCGACATTCTGGACCGCCCCCTCAGGAAGCGAAATATTATAAAATGCCAATTTTGGTTATTTTGGGTGCACACTGTTAACGCCCTGACCACATCAGTTTTAGTGAATATGGATTTTTAAACAATTCGACATTCTGGACCGCCCCCTCAGGAAGCGAAATATTATAAAATGCCAATTTTGGTTATTTTGGGTGCACACTGTTAACGCCCTGACCACATCAGTTTTAGTGAATATGGATTTTTAAACAATTCGACATTCTGGACCGCCCCCTCAGGAAGCGAAATATTATAAAATGCCAATTTTGGTTATTTTGGGTGCACACTGTGAACGCCTTGACCACATCAGTTTTAGTGAATATGGATTTTTAAACAATTCGACATTCTGGACCGCCCCCTCAGGAAGCGAAATATTATAAAATGCCAATTTTGGTTATTTTGGGTGCACACTGTGAACGCCTTGACCACATCAGTTTTAGTGAATATGGATTTTTAAACAATTCGACATTCTGGACCGCCCCCTCAGGAAGCGAAATATTATAAAATGCCAATTTTGGTTATTTTGGGTGCACACTGTGAACGCCTTGACCACATCAGTTTTAGTGAATATGGATTTTTAAACAATTTAACATTCTGGACCGCCCCCTCAGGAAGCGAAATATTATAAAATGCCAATTTTGGTTATTTTGGGTGCACACTGTTAACGCCCTGACCACATCAGTTTTAGTGAATATGGATTTTTAAACAATTCGACATTCTGGACCGCCCCCTCAGGAAGCGAAATATTATAAAATGCCAATTTTGGTTATTTTGGGTGCACACTGTTAACGCCCTGACCACATCAGTTTTAGTGAATATGGATTTTTAAACAATTCGACATTCTGGACCGCCCCCTCAGGAAGCGAAATATTATAAAATGCCAATTTTGGTTATTTTGGGTGCACACTGTGAACGCCTTGACCACATCAGTTTTAGTGAATATGGATTTTTAAACAATTCGACATTCTGGACCGCCCCCTCAGGAAGCGAAATATTATAAAATGCCAATTTTGGTTATTTTGGGTGCACACTGTGAACGCCTTGACCACATCAGTTTTAGTGAATATGGATTTTTAAACAATTCGACATTCTGGACCGCCCCCTCAGGAAGCGAAATATTATAAAATGCCAATTTTGGTTATTTTGGGTGCACACTGTGAACGCCTTGACCACATCAGTTTTAGTGAATATGGATTTTTAAACAATTTAACATTCTGGACCGCCCCCTCAGGAAGCGAAATATTATAAAATGCCAATTTTGGTTATTTTGGGTGCACACTGTTAACGCCCTGACCACATCAGTTTTAGTGAATATGGATTTTTAAACAATTCGACATTCTGGACCGCCCCCTCAGGAAGCGAAATATTATAAAATGCCAATTTTGGTTATTTTGGGTGCACACTGTTAACGCCCTGACCACATCAGTTTTAGTGAATATGGATTTTTAAACAATTTGACATTCTGGACCACCCCCTCGGGCAGTGGTGTCATCGTGGTTACTCCAAGTTACTCACTGAGTAACCAGCTCTTCAGTTCAAAAAAAAAAAATTTTTTTCAGGATGCAAAATATAATAAAATACCAATTTTGGTTATTTTGGGTGCACACTGTGAACGCCCTGACCACATCAGTTTTAGTGAATATGGATTTTTAAACAATTCGACATTCTGGACCGCCCCCAAGCCAAAAACGCTTTATTTCAAAATTCCCAAAGAAATGGGTTATGTTATTATTACCATCAGCTGGGTGCACATCTTCAAAAATTTTCAGATCACTTCACTTCACTGAACTGAACTGAAACATTAGTATATTATATATAGTAAATTCACACCATGTGTACTCCTCATGCATGTTCATGTTACGTTTGCGATACTGTCGTTGGATTGAAAATGTTTAACTTTTTCTTATAACTTGTATACGGTTGATTTCTTGTGCATACATTTGGGCGTTTAAAATTTGTTTCCCTTGGCAATAATTTCCAATCAGAAAAATGTGTGAACATTTGCATTGTTCCAATTTATACATGCACAGGGAAAAATTTCTACTCAATGGCTGAGTTGGTCTTACTCAGAAATCGAAAAATCCTTTGTTTTCTTACTCAGTTTCCGTTAAAAGTGGGACAACCCATTGCCAATGGGTTGTCCCACTTTTAGCCGAAACTGAGTAAGAAAACAAAGGATTTCTCGATTTCTGAGTAAGACCAACTCAGTCATTGAGTAGAAATTTTTCTCGGTGTGTCCTTGACAAATAAAAAACCAGTTGGAAACTTTAGCACACAGTTTTTGTTCCCTGATTCTTTATTTTTATGTATTCACTAGCTGACCCGGCAAACCTTGTATTGCCCATTTCAATTGTGGCTCTTGCACTACACAGGGAAAAATTTCTACTCAATGGCTGAGTTGGTCTTACTCAGAAATCGAAAAATCCTTTGTTTTCTTACTCAGTTTCCGTTAAAAGTGGGACAACCCATTGCCAATGGGTTGTCCCACTTTTAGCCGAAACTGAGTAAGAAAACAAAGGATTTCTCGATTTCTGAGTAAGACCAACTCAGTCATTGAGTAGAAATTTTTCTCGGTGTACGACTCTTGGTTTAATCGAGATGGTTTTAAATTTCTCTCTTCTTATAAAGCTTATAAGAATTTCACAGTTTTTCTAATGTTTTTTGTTTATTTTCATAACACAGTCACCCTGCGAACAAATTGATCATTAGTTTTGATAATTTTTTCTTTCGTTTATTAGTTATATGTCTACTCATATACATTGGAAGGCCGGCTAAAGAGGCACGTTATCTTCCATTTGGGGCATTTGTTCCCATGTGTTTCATGATTCCACATGCTTGACTACGAAAGGAAGGTCCACTATTTCGTAACAGTGTAATTCAAAAGCACATCCTATTTTTAAAAGAAGGAAAAATCTGATATGAACTATGCAGTTTGGTTGCTAGTAAAACATTTATCAGTGTAATTACGGAAACAATCTACCATAGAGTTAACAGTTCAACTGCCATAAGCTACACACTCAGAAATAAAAGTATACACGGAATTACTATTATTTATGCATTTTGTATCCGCATCTCTCTCACTCTCTTTCTGTTTTCATGCTATCCGCTGCTTCGTCTGGGTTGACAAATCACTTCGCTTCAACCCAGGCTAAACGGCAGATAGCATGAAAACAGAAAGAGAATGAGAGGGATGCGGATACAAAATGCATAAATAATAGTAATTCCGTGTATAATTTTATTTCTGAGTGCACAACAATGCCACTCGAAAGAAAAACCTTTGATTAACCCGTTTTGGTCATAGTTAGAAATTTAATTTCAGAAAATCGCCGTGACTTCATTTTTCAACCGATATTTACAAAATTTGGAATGGAGACCGCGCTACATCCCTAGTTCCATGGAAAAATATCAAAATGGTTTTTTGGTTCTTGGGGTTTGAGTTATTGAAGGGGGGTCAAATAGGGTCAAAAATGGACCAACTTCCTTTTAATCACTGATTATTTGTGAGAAACACATGGAAAAAGATTGCAAATGTGTTCAATTATCGTTTTATTATTGCAAATGCATTGTTTGAGTAAATTGGGATTACCTGGTTCTGGTTTCGGATGTTCTGGGTCACGTTTGGGGTGCCTTCAGGAGACACATTTCGCAAGCTCATGACACCTGACATTTTGCATAGCATAATTCTAAAAAACACATTTGTCATGTCCCATTCTACATAGTGTCGCACATCAAGTATTTGGGAGGAATATTCAGAAATTTTTGGACATATTGACCACCATCCCGGATGTTTCGGGAACCTGGGGCTACCCGGAAATAGTGGCCTTTTCCCGAACAATTACGAAACCTGGCTTGCGACACATCCGACATCATGATTTTGCAAATCAAGAGTGTTGGAGGTGAATTCGGAGGTTTTTGGACAATGTGACCATCAGAGGGAACACCGTCAAGCTCGGTATGGAGGGTTTCCGCGATGGTCAATCGGAGACAGCTGCCGGAATTCCAGGGGTTTTGTACCTTTCGTCGCATAAAAAGTCCAAGGACAATTATTTTCTCTTCGACATTATTTTATTTAAATTTGATCGGAAAACTTATTTGTGAATTCTTTTAGAAGTTTATTCAAAATTCTCGAAATCATTTTTGGTTTTTATTTTATGTTATTTCAACTTAAAGCTAATTCTACGCTTAAATATTTTTTTGGGAAATTTATTTGGCAATTTTTATAGAAATTCCAGCGGTAGTATTTGGAGGAATTATTCGTAGTTCCTTTATAAGTTTCCTCGGGAAATAATATAATTATTTCAACAGCAATTTCTGAAATTCCTGCGGCAATATTTAACAAATATTGTCGTAAATCGTTTTAAAGTTATTTTGCCAAATTCATCAATAATTCTTTTGGCAATTTATTTGGGAATTCATTAAGCAATTCTTCCGCGAATTTATTCAATATTTTCAGAATTTTCCAGACATTATTTTCAACTTTCCTGCGACAACGTTTGCGGCAATAATTATAAAATCCTTTTAGAAGTACCTACTTTTGAAAATTTCTTTAAGAACTCTTCCGAAAAATAATTTGAAATTTATTTTAGGCAATTTTTAGAAATTCCTTCATAATTTTTTTTGAGGGATTTCTCCAGCAATTACTTTGCAAATTCATCTTACATTATGATGAGGGATTCTTTCGGCATAATTCGGGAAAATATTCGTATATTATTTTGAACGTTTCTTCGGCAACTAATGAGAAAAAAATCGGAATTTATGAGAAAAAAAATCGTTGATTCTTGTGAAGATTCGCATTCTTTTCTGCAAGGATTCCCCCAGGAATTCCTCCAGAGATTCCTCCAGGAATTCCTCAATAAAAAACTTCAGGGATTCTTCCAAGAAATCATCCAAGCATTCCTCCAGGAATTCCTCCAGCGATTCCTCGAGGGATTCCTCCAGGAATTCCTCCGAAGATCCCTCCAAAAATTTCTCCAGAGATTCCTCTAGGAATTTCTCCAGGGACTCCTCCAGGAATTTCTCCACAGATTCCTCTAAGAATACCCCCAAGGATTCCTCCTGGGAAACTGCCAGAAAATCGTCCGAGCATTCCTCCAGCGATACCTCAAGAGATTCCTCCAGGAATTTCTCCGGCGATTCCCCCAGAAATTTCTACAGGAATTCCTCCACAAATACTTCCAAGTATTCCTCCAGAGATTCCTTTAGGAATTCGTCCAGGGATTCCTCCAGGAATTTCCGCAGGGATTCCTCAAGAAACTTCTCCAGGAATTTATCCAGGGATTCTTTAAGGAATTAAAATTCCTCCAGGGATTCCTTCAGGGATTCCTCCAGAAAATCGTCCAGGCAATCCTCCAGGGATTTCTCCTGGAATTCCTTCAAGGATTCCTTCTGGAATTTCTCCAGGAATAACTCCCGGAATGTATCCAGGAATTCCTCCTATTCTTGGGGCTTTTCATATTTTGAAAACTTTATTGATTTTTTAATTGTGTACGAAAGAGCATCTTTTTCTGAGCTCGAAAACAGTTTTTGACAGCAGGGACACTGCTTGACATCTACGCTTAGTACAAAATCCGATGAGGGGTGTTTCATCATATCGCTTCCATACACACATCAAATTGGTTTTTAAATAGGTTCCATGCCACCAAATTTTATGAAAATTTGGATTTTGGTCCAGTTTGGCATGCAGATTCAGAATATGGATTTTTATCAACACCGCTTAAGCCAATTCCTTCAGGGATTTCTCCTGTAATTCCTCCTGGTAATCCTCCTAGAATCCTTCAGGAATCCCTTTGGGGATTCCTCCATGATTTCCACAGGGATTTCTCCAGCAATTTCTTTAGGGATTCCTTTAGGGATTCTCATTCATTTAATTTATTAAATATTACATCAAATACATAATAAAACTGAGTCAACAATATTCCACGGTTCGTGGCTGCCGCTCTCCATCCTTGGTCACGCCCAATGCTTGCCGGATCACGCTCCACCTGGTCCACCCAGCGTGCTCTCTGCGCTCCACGCCTTCTTCCGCCAACCGGATTGGTAGCAAACACCAACTTTGCAGGGTTGCTGTCCGGCATTCTCGCAACATGCCCTTCCCACCGTATCCTTCCGGCTTTGGCCACCTTCTGGATGCTGGGTTCGCCGTAAAGTGCAGCGAGCTCGTGGTTCATCCTTCTTCGCCACACACCGTTCTCCTGCACACCGCCGAAGATCGTCCTTAGCACGCGTCGCTCGAAAACTCCGAGTGCTTGTAGGTCCTCCTCGAGCATGGTCCATGTCTCGTGCCCGTAGAGGATCACCGGTCTTATTAGCGTTTTGTACATGGTGCATTTGGTGCGTGGGTGAATCTTTCCTGATAGCTGGCTAATCCGTACAGGCTACGATAGCTCGTGGTTCATCTTTCGCCGCCACACACCATTCTCCTGTACACCGCCGAAGATCATCCTTAGCATGCGTCGCTCGAAAACTCCAAGTGCCTGCAGGTCCTCCGGTCTTATAAGCATTTTGTACATGGTAAATTTGGTACGGGGGTGAATCTGGAGCCCGTAGTAGATCCGACTTCCACTGATAATGCGCCTTCGAATTTCACGACTAACGTTGTTGTCAGCTGGACGTAAGGATCCGATGTAGACTAATTCCTCCACCACCTCGAAGGTATCCCCGTCTATCGTAACCTTGCTACCCAGGCGGATCCGGTCGTGTTCGGTTCCATCTACAAGCATGTACTTTGTATTTGAGGCATTCACCACCAGTCCGACCTGCTTTGGTGCTTCGCGTTTCAGGCGGGTGTACAGCTCTGCCACCGTTCCAAATGTTCTGACGATAATATCCATGTCGTCCGCGAAGCACACAAATTGCCCGGATTTTGTGAAAATCGTACCCCAGCTGTAGAGCCCGGCTCGTCGCATTACACCTTCTAGAGAGATGTTGAAGAGTAGGCATGAGAGTCCGTCACCTTGTCGCAGTCCCCGGCGAGATTCGAATGAGCTGGATAGTTCACCCGAAATTTTTACGCAGTTTTACACACCGTCCATCGTTGCTTTAAACAGTCTAGTCAGATTCCCAGGAAAGCCGTTTTCGTCCTGGGTCCGTTTGGTTTTTAGGGATTCTCAATACAAGTCAAATTAAAAAGACATTTTAGTAAAATTAATCAGAATAACTCCAAGGTGTTCCATAAGAACTGTGATTTTACGACAACACTTTTCAATGCAAGTCAAATTTTAAAAATAATTTCAATAAATTTATCAGAATTACTCCAAGGAGTTCCATAAGAACTGTGATCTTTCGACAACAAATCTCAATAAAAGTTAAATTTAAAACATTATTTCAATAAATTTATTAGAATTACTCCAAGGAGTTCCATAAGAACTGTGATTTTACGACAACACTTCTCAATACAAGTCAAATTTTAAAAATAATTTCATGAAATTTATCAGAAATACTCCAAGGAGTTCCATAAGAACTGTAATGTTTCGACAACAATTCTCAATACAAGTCAAATTTTAAAAGTTATGTCAATAAATTTATCAGAATTACTCCAAGGAAATCCCTTAGAACTGTGATTTTACGACAGAAATTCGCAATACAAGTCAAAGTTTACCTTGGGATGGATTTCTAAAGCAATCCCAGGAGGATTTGTAAAGAACTATTCAAATAATCTCTTGCTGAAATTGCTGCAGAAATCCCTGAAATTCAAAATAAAAGCCAGCACAAATTTCTGAAAGAAACCCTGAGCAGTTCCGTGATCAGGAAGGTGGAATCTTCTCTGAAGTATCAACTTGAACCTCTCATTCTATGAACGTCAAGTACATTTCAGCGAGCACAACTCCACATTCGTGTGCAAGAGTTTTTGATAGTGAAGAAATTTTTAGTAAAATCCCTGCAGAAATCTTAGGAAGTGTTTTTGAATGAAGCTCCGGAGGAGTAAGGAATATTCGAAAAAATCCCAGGGATTTCCCGTACAGGAATCCGAGGAGAAATACCTCAAGAACTTTTTGGTAAGTTCTTGGTGGAATTCCAAAAATACAAAAATAAATACTTATTTATAGCCAAAATTCCTTGAAAACCCCTTTATTGAAATTGTTGGAGAATTTCCTGCAAGTATTCTTGTAGAAATCTGTGAGCGATTTTTTTTATTCAAAAAAAATTTGAATACCTACCTGGAGAAACTGCATTGTGCCGCATTGTCTGCAAATATCACTAGAATTTTTTGAAGGAATCAATGGAAGAGTTTCTGAAGGACTTCTCGGAGGAACCTCTATGGCATTTTTGGCCGATTTGTTTCTTAAATTTTCTGACAGATTTATAAAGCAATACCTGGAGGATTTTGTAATGAATTTCTGGAAATATGAGAAGCATCTATTTTACAGAATTAATTCCGCTCTTCAGCCTCGCAGAAAAATTGAAAAATCCAACTCGAAAAAAACCTGTAAAATTATGACGGATCGAATGTAACAAAAGGACCCCGTCACATATGATGGAAATTTTTGTGCGATCTCAAAATTACATTGCAGATATCTGTTAGAAAATATGAAAGAAATCAAGCTCCGAGCGAGAATTGAACTCAGATCCTTGGGGTGTGAGTAGCACGCCCGAGTTCTCTCGGCTATCTCAGCTTGTTGAATAACAGACAGTCAGAGTTAAACTGCTTCTACCATAATGCACGCATTCCCGACATGCTCCGACTGCTGCAAAGACTACCGAGAGAGACAACGGGGAAACCGCCACAGCTGCGAGCAGTCGTTCTTTAGCTGACGACGGAGAGTGCCTGGCATGGTTTATAGCAGATGCATGTAAATTTAAAGCGAATATGCTTTAAAATCTGTAAACAAGCCGTCTGACCAGCAGCTGGCTGCTCGGGTGACGTTAAATGTAGGTGATTTACATTTTTCTGTCGCAAATTTCAGTTGATCTTCAATTTACGTGCTGTTTAATTTTCATATTTTTTTGCTGTGCATATCCATCCAGCTTTAGCCACTGACAGCATGTTGGGTTCACCGTAGAGTGCAATGAGCCGTAAAGTGTATCCTTCGCCGCCACTCACCGTTCTCCTGCATGCCTCCAGAAATTGTCCTTAGCACTTGTTCCGAAAAGTACCCAAGTGGTTGCAGAACCTCCTTGAGCAAGGAACAAGTCTCATGTCCGTAAAGCTCCATCAATATTATTAGCACCATGCATGGTACATTTGGTGCAGGGGGTGCATATTTTTTGAACGCAGTTTCTTCTAAGGCCACTTTCCTCTGATGACGCGCCTTCGTATTTTATGACTTACATTGTTGTCAGCCGTTAGCGAGGAACCGAGGTAAACCACTTCCGCCCTACCCAATATTATTATCAAAAAATACCTTAATAATTGTTATAGTACATATAGATAAGATATTGTATTGCTTACTCACGCTTTTCTGTTATAGGCTTCTGTCAACAGTATTCAGAAATAGTTCTAAACTTCTAATTAACGAATAATAGTAATAGTAATGATTGTGTTTGGCATTATTTCTATCGAATTTGCACTCACTGGCGCCCTTATCAATTGTTTTGTGTAGCAGCGCCCACCCCACCATCACACGAATAAGAAGCTCGAATTTTACGACGACAGGGCTGACCATCATGGAACCATTCTGCAGTTCCACTAAACGTGCGTCCCGGCTAATGGTGATCCTGTTGGTCTCCGGGTCGAGGAATCTGTAAGCCTTCCGATCTTCGCAGTAGCCCACGAACAGTAGCTTTCGAGCCTTCGCTTCCAACTTGCTGCGCTTGAGGCCCGGGATGTGGATGTACGCAACGCTCCCGAACACCCGGAAATGCTTCAGCGATGGCTTCCATCCAAACCATCTTTCGAACGTCGTTTGGTCCACAGAACGCGACGGCATCCGGTTCTGGATGTAGCCCGCAGTCATGACCGCCTCCCCCCAGTACTGCTTATCGAGACCTGCACGCAAAAAAACCGTTCCGATATACGTGCACTCTCAGTCACGGCAACGGGAACAACGCATAGCAACCATAACAACAGTAAGAAATGTACACCGTGAACTGGGTTTCACGTTCTCTAGAACGCCCATATGTCGGAACTAGTTCCAGTTCACGGTGTATTTGTTCACGTTTATCAGAACAGATTTTTTTCGCGTGTGCATCCAACAACATACAGGTTGCCATTTCCTGGAGGCTGCGGTTCTTCCGCTCCGCAACACCATTCTGCTGTACTCCCCACACGGCGGCCGTGTACTGAGCTTGAATTCCCTCCGAAGCATAGAAATCTTTCAGCTCTTCATTCACATATTCCCCGCCACCGTCGGATCTGCTGTCAGGCCTTCTTGCCGTTACGTCCCCACTGAGACAAAGCCTGCTTCTCAGCTTAGTGTTCTATGAACACTTCCACAGTTATTAACTGAGAGCTTCCTCGGCAAATGACCATTTTGCATGTGTATATCGTGTGACAGGCACGAAGATACTTTATTGATGCTGAATCTACTGATATTTTCCCCATGAATTTTTCCTTCTTTTAAACATAGGCTGTTCTTTCTAGTATCATTGCTAAAATAGTTTTTGGCGCAGAAACTGCTGATATTCAATTCATAAGTTTTTCCTTCTTTAAAACATAGGCTATTCTTTCTATTTTCATTGTTAAAGTAGTTTTAGGCAAAAAATTTTTGGAAAAAGTAAAAACAACAGATCTCTTTACAGGCTCATAACGGCTGATTTTCAATTCGTCCTGATGACCATTCGGCCTAGTGACCATTCAGCCTAATGACCATTCGGCCTAATGACCTTCGGCCTAATGGCCTTCGGCCTAATGACCTTCGGCCTAATGACCCAGCATCGTCGGATCTGATCACGCACGGCGCTCTCCCAAATTTATTCTTTACGTGTGCCACGAACCTTTTGATGCACCCGGCCGCTTCGGATTTTTGTCTCAAAAGACAGACCACAGTGTAGCGACTGTAGTCGTCAATAAGGGTCATCAAATAGCGACAACCTCCAGGCGTGACACACTTCATGGGACCGCACACGTCTGTGTGCACCAAGTCCAGAATCCGACTTGAACTATTAGTTGACATTTTAGGGAAGGGAATACGAGAAAGTTTACCTTGCAGGCAGTGCTCGCAGACTTGCCTGATTCCGCAGTCCTTCACCTGGAAGCCATCGCTGAGATCCTCCGCTTTGATGCGCTGCAACACCACCGGGTCGCGGTGTCCGAACCGCCGATGCCAGGTATGCTGGCAGCTATCCGAATGCCGAGCCTCCTTCCTCAGCCGTGCATCTTGCGCCACACTCAGCTCGTACAGGTTTCCACTAAGTGGCGCCACTGCAACTTCTTTCCCATCCGTATTCACAATTGTGCACTTTGACCTGCCGAATTCCACCTTTAGTCCTTTTTGCGTCAGCTTCCGTACTGACAACAAGCAACTGTCTAGTTCCGGGAAGTACAGCACCTCATTGAAGGTAACGTCTCTCACGCGGCCATCACTGTCAACGCACTTCACCACTCCTTCACCGATAACGGCCGATCGCGTCACGGATCCATCGGCCAACACCCGAAGTTCCCGAAAAAATGCTTTCTCGTTCGACATGTGGCTCGAGCAGCCACTATCAACGTACCACGAACCACTGCACCGATTACTTCCGATAGTGAAGCAGATCGGGCTCTCTGATTCGACAGCCTGCTTGGCTTTACGCGCACTTTTCTTCTTCTCACTTCGGGAATCTTCTTCTTTCTTCTCCTGCTGCGACGGACAATCAAGACGAAAGTGGCCGGGCTTGCCACACCTATAGCACATTGTTTTTTTCTGCCCTCTTCCTTGCAGCTTCATCACTTTTTCACCGGACTCACCAGAACGTTCCACACGGAGCAAATATTCGTCAACCAGCTTTTGTTTGACGAATTCGATGGTCTGGTCCGGACGGCTTTCCATCGCCGTCACCAATCCGCCGTATGATTCTGGAAGGCTGCGATGAATCATCGCCACTTTCAGTGGAGTTTCCAGCTTCTGACCGGCGCACTCAAGACGATCAAAGAGCTCCTCTAGCTCGAAGAGGTGTTTCTCCACGTTTCCTCCTTCCGGCATATTCAGGCTGCAGATCCTCCGAAGCAGCGACACACGGGATGTCATTGTCGCTTTGCTGTGGAACTTTTTCAATTCCGCCCACGCATCACTCGCCGGCGCAACGTTTTTAATCAAATTGAGCTGACTATCCTCACATCGCAACACGATTGTCGCCAACGCCTTTTGGTCTGCTGTCGACCAAGCGGGGGTGGCTGGCTCTGGCTTCGCATCGTGCACCGCGAACCACAACTCGTCCCGCTTCAATAGCATCTCCATCCGCAGCTGCCACGTAGAATAGTTCTGGTTGTTGAGGCGTGGAAATAGCACTTGTTTCTCAGCCATTTTCGATTCTGATCGAAACCACTGCAGAAAACTGTTTTTCACGCCCGTGACACGTACGAACATGATTGTGTCTAACCTCAACCGACGAACTCTAATTCACTCCGGCTTGTTTGCCCGTCTGACCGACCGAACAACACACGCACACAGGCAGACTGCCGTACCGCTGCCGACGCTATCGACGTTAACGCCACCGACTCAATTAGCGCTCCGCTTTCCCACGCCGAAACGAGCCGAATTGTCTTCTCGCACAAATCGTCTAAATTTTCACTGGCACTTTTCTTCGACCTCTCCTGGGCCCATAGCCTGTGAGAAAACCGACGACCACCAGGTTATCACAGCGGAAAACTCCCGACAAAAGTTCACTACGGCAAACGCGCAACGAGGGAAGAAAAGAAAACGCAACACACGGAGCTCGGTTTGAATACAACTTTATTCGATCGCGGTACAGTTCTAACTGAAGGGGGAAATCTGTTTCCGTTTGTAACTTATGCTTTCTCTCTCTCGTTCGTGGCGTGGGCGATACTAAATATCGCTACCATTAACAAAGACAGCCATCTCAGTTTTCTCCGGAGAGAATTCGATACCCAGCTTGAGAGCCCAAGTAGACAAATTGTCCAAAGTATTCTGTAGTGGTCCTTGTAGATCGACTGCTATTGATCCCGTTACAGAAACAACACAGTCATCCGCAAGCTGTCTTAACGTGCAATTTTCCATGAGACAATCATCTATGTCTCTAACATAAAAGTTGTAAAGAAGGGGTCTTAGACATGAACCCTGGGGGAGACCCATGTAACTAATTCGTGAAACTGTCAAGCCACATAAGCAAAACTCATCCGCTTCTCAAACAGCAAATTATACAAAACGTTGTTCAAAATTGGTAAAAGGCCACTTGCGAGAAGTTTGTCGGAAAGAACATCGACACAAACTGAATCAAAGGCCCCCTTAATGCCCAAAAATACTGAGCCTATTTGCTGCTTTTGAGCAAATTCGATCCATTCCTGGAGCGGAATTGTTGCATGAAAGAAGAGCAATTGGGAATTCAACCATCGAAAACGGCCTATCCATATCGGCACTTTGAAGAAAATACAATTAAATCATGTTTCTCTCTAGGTATCCAATTTTTCTTTAAAAACGTGACAATTTATGGAATCAATGGTACCAAAAGGTCACGAAACGTACCCTAGTTTATTTGGAAATATCTGGGGGTTGATGATATTCTGTTTTGATTTGAATCCACAATGACGATTAGCATGATATAACTATCAGTCGAAATTTGTTTTTTTCGCTTCCGGTACCACGGGATCCTTGTTTCTCACAAATTGCTTAATTATTTTGAAGTGTGATTTTAAAAGAAAATGTGAAAATATGATTGTACGCTATTGAATACGTAATAGTTTTCATGGAAAAATGTTCAAAACGGTGAAAATTATCGAAAAATATGTGAACAAATTTGTTTTCGACAATTGTGACTAAAATGATCACTGCTGATCAACTGCTTTCCAAGGCCTGTACAATTCTTCTAGCATAAACAATAAATGCTGTTTGTAAACAAAACAAGTTCATGTTTTTATTTTGCTCAGACATTTTTCTACAGCTTTTTGAAAAAGTATCTTATTTTTAATGCATACGCTTTTTTTTTTTAAGTGAAAAATTGTTTCATTAAAGTGATTCACTCAATAGCGCAAATATGAATCAAATAATCAAAGATTGCTAGGTGATCGCGACGTTTCATCAGGAAAATATTTATCTTTCCTAAGCTTCACGATCGCGTAGTGCACGTTCAGCAAGCCTGTTTGGAACATATTGACTCCATAGCAGTTTACACTGTTTAGTGAATTTCCTTATTGTTATGGGCAAATAATGAGAGCCTTCCTTTATCTTTTGTTGCAACTCCTTTATTATGAAAGCGCATAATTTTTACAATGTTATCATTTTGCAGTAAACATGGTTATTTAGTTTTTAATAGTTATTTATGCAACAGGTTGTAAAATGATGATTTTTACAGCGCGAGTCGTTCATTTATCCGAGGTGCATGGAAGTTCGATAATAATCGAGATTTTGACACCGACATTTCGATATTTTGAGGCTTTTTATATAATTTTGCGAGTGAAAAATGTGCTCCACTTTTTTGTGCAGAATGAGGGTTTTTACATCTAAGACTGTTATATTTTGTTTAGTCTAAAATCATTAGAATACATATTCATGAAATATGATGAATGCATATTTATAAATCACCTCTGCATATTTTTTAAGTAGAAAATGATACACTACGGGCTTAGGCACGAATTTATGCTGGCTCTCGCAGAAACGTTTGACGTTTGAGTGGTGCCGCTCCACTAAGACATCAAATTTTCTGTAAGAGTAAGCAGGCTAGCATAAATTCATTCAGAAGTCCAAAATTGAAATAAGATAAGCCTATTGTTTATCAAAAATTACGTGATAAGTAAGAACAATTTCTGTGAGATATGTTGAGTACCGTGATTTCGGGTGAAATTGATCAGTGGGGTGAAAGTGATCGACGTGAGGGCAATTTTTATTTGTTAAAAATAAAGCTTTGAACTCAAAACAATTTGTAGAAAATGACCATCATCTGGCTCAAGGGTTACACAGCGCAACATTTTTTTGTCTCAAGAGCAAACTTATGTGTCTCCGAAGGATTTCGGGCCGCTGAATCCGAATCCGGGCTCAGATTTGCTCTAACACGTCACAATTTTGGGCTATACCTCAATTTATAGGGCAAAATATGCGATTTTGGGCTTTTTTGACTGCAAGCCATTAAGCCAGGAAATATTTTTTTTTAAGCAATCAAAAGGTTAATTGGTCAATTAACATCTAAATTAATGGCTCATGCAAAATATTTCGTTTTACCTGATCAAATTTGATAGATTTTAGCATTTTATGTTAGTATGAAAACTTGCATGCAACTTTTGGAGGGTGACTTGTATGGGAGATATCGTACCTAACATAAATCGCTTAAAACTATCAAATTCGATTTGGTAAAACGAAATATTTTGCATGAGTCGTTAATTTAGATGTTAATTGACCAATTAACCTTTTGATTGCTTAAAAAAATATTTCCTTGCTTAATGGCTTGCAGTCAAAAATGCCCAAAATCGCATATTTTGCCCTATAAATTGAGGTATAGCTCAAAATTGTGACGTGTTAGAGCAAATCTGAGCCCGGATTCGGATTCAGCGGCCCAAAATCCTTCGGAGACACATAAGTTTGCTCTTGAGACAGACAAAAAGTTATTTTTTGTTACGCTGTGTTATTGAATGATGAGTTTACATGTTTTACAGATAATTAGTCACATATTTCTGTATAAAATTTAATATTTTCCAAAACTGCGTGTTTGGCTATTTTCAAAGACACTTTCTAACTTTTGTTATTGTAGCTGTATCGCACATGTAATGAATATTCGAATGAATGTTTATAGCTGCCAAGTGTTCGCTTAACCCGATTTCGTCATTAAAAGTTTTATAAATATTACTATTTATGCATAAAATTGTACTTTTTCTAAAGTAATGACTTCTCTACTATTGAAATTGCATACTTTTAGGCGTTTTCGTTAGATTTATTAAACTTTAAACTTTAAAGTTTTACAAAGCTTTTTGCATTCTGGGGTAGATAATTCAGATGGAAAATTTATTTCCAGTACTTACAAAGACATTTCATTGACTGATCAATTTCACCCCGAAACAAAAATTTCTGATTTTTTACTTTAAATGATATTTATTGCAATAAAATGATTTGCAGTAAAAGTTTCAACCTGGTTGACTGATGAAAACCGTAGTCGTACTTGTTTTATAGCATTTGTTGTGACCATATCAATAACTATTCAAAAATTAGAAGCCAAAAACTGTGAAAAGTGATCAATTTCACCCGAAATCACGGTACATTATGTCGGCTGAGATCACATTTATATTTTAGTGAGAATTCAGAAATTTTTACATTCTTCTATGTTTTTGATAAGCGAAATTTTCAAGTTCTATTTTGTGCATTTTTCTCAAGTAAAATCGAATCTGCTTATTATGAAGAGCAAATACATTTTCTTACCTTACCTTGATACCTTGTTGGCTACAAAGTAACTTTACTCCAACGCCGAGCGTATAGTAGAGCACCATCTTCGTCGATCTTGGGCGATGTTCCTCCAGTTTCCCCGAACGTGTAGGGATCGTAGATCTTCTTCAACCGCGTGCAGCCAGCGAGTTCGCGGCCGCCCACGAAGTCGCCTACCACTACCGGGTTCTCTGCTGAATATTGTTTTCGCTATTCTTTCTTCCGACATTCGCACTACGTGTCCAGCCCACTGAAGTCTGCCGTATTTTATACGTTTCACAATATTCGCATCTTCGTACACTTGGTACAACTGCGCCACACTCCATTTTCTTGTTTCCCACCGAGAAGTGTCCGCAGCACTTTGCGCTCAAAAACTGCAGAAGCTTTTCGGTCCACCTCCTTTAACGTCCACGCTTCGTGACCGCAGAGGGCAACCGGAAGGATCAGCGTCTTATACAGAGCGAATTTCGTTTGCGTTTGCAAGTTACGGGACCTAAGCTGGCTACGCAATCCGTAAAAGGCTCTATTCGCAGCTGCAATACGCCTTTTCACTTCACGGGAAACGTTATTGTCATATGTCACAAGTGTTCTAAGATACACAAATTCTTCAACAACTTCAAACACATCCCCATCAATCACTACCTCAGCACTAACACCACTAGACCTGCTTCTGTCTCTACCCGCTATCATGTACTTCGTCTTGGTAAAGTTAATCGTCAAGCCTATCCTCGCTGTCTCTCTCTTCAGAGGAGCTTCCTCCACTGCCCAACGATCGATGCCGATGACATCAATATCGTCCGCAAAACCGAGGAGCATGTGCGACCGTGTGATGATAGAGCCATTCCCCTGCACGCCTGACCTCCTAATCGCTGCTTCGAGTGCAATGATGAACAATAAATTTGAAAGTGCATCCCCCTGCTTCAATCCATCCAAGGTCACAAACGAGGTTGACACTTCGTCTGCGATCTGAATACTTGATTTTGATCCATCCAGCGTTGCGCGTATCAGCCTAATTAATTTCGCCGGAAAACCATGTTCTGACATTATCTGCCAAAGCTCATTTCTTTTCACTGAATCGTACGCTGCTTTAAAATCAATGAATAGATGGTGAGTCTGCAAGTTATATTCCCGAAATTTATCTAGGATCATCAACAGGATAAACATTTGATCCGTCGTTGATCGGCCCTCACGAAAACCAGCCTGGTATTCGCCGACGAAGGACTCCTCAAGAGGCCTCAGTCTGTTGAACAGGACACGCGACAGTATCTTATACGCCGAATTTAACAGGGTAATCCCTCTGTAATTGGCACACTCCAGTCTGTGCCCTTTCTTGTAGATTGGGCATATGAGACCATCCAACCAGCTGGTGGATTGATTGATGTAGCTGCTCGCTTCCGTGCTTAAGAAGTTCGATCGGGATCTCGTCCTTCCCAGCAGCCTTGCTGTTTTTCAGCTCCTTGAGAGCCTTTTTAACCTCATCCAGTGTTGGTGGTTCCACTGCTTGACCGTCATCCATTATGTTAATCCTGTTCCTGGGTGCTCCTTCGCTGCTACTATTCAACAAATCTTTGAAGTGCTCCTTCCACCTGGCTGCCACCATTGTTTTGTCTGTCAGAAAATTTCCTTCCCGGTCATTGCACATGGCGGGCACTGGCGCAGTCTTGTGCCGCGCGCCATTGACAGTTGCATAAAACCTCCGCATATCGATCCTGTCCATACTTTCCTGCGCTTCAGCAATCACACTCTCTTCGTGCTGCCGTTTTTTCATGCGGTGGATTCGTTTCTCTGTTGCTCTTGCCACCCTGTTCTGCCGGGTACCGGCCACTAGCATTCGGCTTCTGGTGACATTCTTTTCGTTCGTCACTCGTTGACACTCCTCGTCGAACCAACCATTACGCTGGCGTCGCTGAGCCGTACCTAACACCTCTTGCGCTGTTGTTGTCACTGCTTCGTGGATATCCCCCCATAAGCTGTTGGCATCTCCAGATCCGATGGTCTCTCCTATCCTCTCGTCTAGCTTCTGATGGTACTGTGCAGCTACCCCTTCGGCTGACAAGCGTGGGATGTTGAAACGCATCATCCGGTTGTTTCTTGAACTCGTGACGCTGGATAGTCGCGCCCGAATTTTTGCGGCTAAAAGATAATGATCCGAGTCAATGTTTGGGCCTCTGTAGGACCTCACATCTATGACGTCCGAAAAATGTCGCCCGTCGACCAGCACGTGGTCTATCTGGGAGCAAGTGTCACCACTCGGGTGTCTCCAGGTGTGTTTTCGGATATTCTTACGTGCGAAGTAGGTACTGCTGATTGCCATCCCTATAGCAGCCGCGAATGTCACAAGGCGCAGACCATTACACAAGTTTACAAAATAAAACGAAAGTCGTGAACTTCTGTCAATGACCAAAATTTTTGAAGCACAATTTAGTGCTGATTTCGAAACCGACCTTCAAAAAATTTTAAGTAGAACAGTTTTTGAGTTTTAGCTCAATATCGAGTTTTGCAACTTTTCAAAATATGTAATTTACTAAAATTCAAATATATTGCGTTTTGTTCAACCAGTTTAAAAACTTTTTCCATAAATTAAAAGCTGAATACAATACCATTCGATCATCTGAATACAGGTTTTGGGTCAGATTGATGAAATTCAAGATATTGGCGAGTTTTAAGGACAATCTTCTTAAATTTTAGCAAAATTCCCAAAAATTTTTGAAGAAATGTATTTTTTTCAATAAGAAAAAAACAACTTAAAAATTCTTTCTCGACGTTTATTTGACATATCATATGTAGGCGAGTTACAATAAAAATTTCAGCTCAATCGAAGCATTGATTACGGAGAATGAGATGTTTGAAGTGAGCGACTTTGCTTAAAAATAGAACAAAAATCGATTTCAAATCATCAACCTTGTATGGAAAGTCGAAAAAATTTCCGCTCTACTGTAATTTTTTTCTTTCGCGTTTTCGAACTCAGGGCATGATTCTACACCAAAAATGATCATCAGCTTACCGAGTTCAAAAATGCTGTAAACTAGTGTTATCGTTGGTAACGGAATGAAGGCTTTCCGTTCCAATGACAGGTCGAAAGAAACTTTCCCTGCCTATCTGCGCATTTGCATCTCCGATGACTATTTTGACATCTTGCTTTGGGCACTCTCCGTAGGCCTTATCAAGGCTTTCATAGAACTCATCCTTCATGTCATCGGGTTTGTCGTTCGTTGGCGCATAGATGCTGATCAGGCTGTAGTTGAAGAATTTGCCCTTCATCCTCAACACACAGATTCGGTCACTTATCGGCTTCCACCGAATAACTCGCTTCATCTGCTTCCCGATCACTATAAAGCCAACTCCGCGTTCTGCCTTATCGCCGCCGCTGTAGTAGATGTGGTACTTGAATGAAGTGTTGGCGATGGGATCCACCGCTCGGAATTCGCGTTCTCCAGTTTTGGGCCAGCGTATCTCCTGGATAGCAGCCACCTTAACGCCAACATTCTGCAGTTCACGAGCCAGGAGCCCAACACGTGCGGGCTCATTCAAAGTTCTCACGTTCCAAGATCCGACTTTCCAATCGTTGTCCTTTATTCGTTGCCGGGTCTGTTGCCGTTGAATCAATCCGTTAACTCTACTATTGCTTTTCTGGGTGTTTGAAGGGTTTCAGCAGGCTACCTTACCGGGGCCGCGCTGCCTACATTGCGTTGAAGGGGCTGCCTTCTTAGGTATAGCTGACGCGATACAGCATTTCATACTCAGCCGCTGGATGCCAGAACAGACGCTGTTTGAGCCGCACTTCCTTGGTGAACAGACGCTCGAATCGTACCTCCTCAATCTAGCTGAAGTCAGAAGGACAACAGTGCCCAGGCTGCACTACCAGCTAAGCACACAACTCTTAGTTGGCGGTCTTTGTCATCGTTTGACCCGTGGAAGCATGAGGTAGGAACTTGTGAGGAACAGAGCTATGTTGGACGCTCTCCTTATCGACTCACCGTTTTGCAGCTACATTTTCTTACTGTTATTAATTGACGATTAGTGTAATTTTTGTATCTGAGAACATCACTCTCTATTTGGTGAACGCAAAAAATATAACACTGTTTCTGATATATAGCGCTTTGATACTAAGAAAAACACTCTTTTATTTTGAAGTGAAACATTATAATAAATTTTCACATTGTTATCAATATACTAACATGACGTGGAACATTATTACATAATTTATGAAATATGTTGAACACATTTTGTAGTCTGAGATCTGAATTCCTTTATAGAATAATATATTACATATTATGAGGGTAGCGCAGAAATTTTCACAATTGGATCAGTTCTACATGAGCGCATTTTTTTTATTTGTTTTTTTTTTTAATATGGAAAGAACATTCTTGCAGCCGAGAAAACATTGTCCCGAAAAAGATGATAAACGCCTCTCCGTAATAGAACCTGGTAGCACTGACTTTAAAAGCATTGAAAAAAGCGTTTTCTTAATTGAAAATAAACAATTGAAAAATTACTGTGATTTTACCCATTTTCCCCTAGAGGAAGCACATTTTCGGTACACTCGTACAGCTCATGCATTGTATCGTACGCAATAAGTGAATACGTTAAATGAAAGTCTGTCTATCGTAGAATAGACCAACCGAATAATATTCCGCATTATTTGTCAAAAAATTATCGAATTTACGTATTTTGTGCTCGGAGAATGTTATCTTGAATTGAATAATTTGTAGCCTAGATTTGAACTAGAAAACGGGGGTGAGCTTCCAGTGTAGGCCGGCAGACTGCGCTAGTAGTTGCTTTGTTTACTCTTTGGCGATGGAAAATTCCAAATTTAGTTTCCAAATTCCTCAAGAATTCTAAGCATTCTGAGTTGAGATACCACTGCCTAATTAAAAATAGTTATGAGAATTTGCAGATCCATATAATTTTTGATTGTTTACCATAAAATTGGCTGTTTTTTTTCTCGAGGTGCTGCCGCCAGTAGCTCAAAGCTAGATTAAAATTGGTTCAAATCAAGATTAAAATCATTATTGAGAAATTATTGAATTTTTCAATGACACTTAGTGCAAATACAATTTATTTAATACATATTTTTCTGGAAGCTAATACCCATGGCTTTCACGTACATGAGATTCTATCCTAGTAAATTATTTTCTTGCAGAAGAAAAAATTGGTCAAATTTTCAGCTGCTTCAGAAAGATGCAATTCAGTTCAACTCATGATTACCTACCCTACCTCTTTGCTATACCGTAATCGCAATTTTTGTTTTTGTTTTAAGTAGTGAGCGGAAGATTTTCACACTTATTTGAATATGATGACCAAAATTGTTTCGTTTGATATCACAAGTTTTTTTAATTGTCTAAACGTCTAAAATTGCTACACCATATATATTTGATGTATGATAAGAGCCTAGAAAAAAACTTTTTTAAATTTTAATTCAACAATATCTATTTTGTTAAATGTGAAATTGTAAAATCCAGATTTTTTCCGGTCCCGGTCACAGTTCACAACCGACCAAATCTCGGGAACCGGCCTTCGAGGGTTTCGCAGCGGACTTCGAATATGGCGGACTTCCAACTCGCGGGGAATTATTCGGACGGGGAGAAATAACGAAAGAACGCGCCCGAACAGCTTTACTGTTTGCAATAGACTCATTTTATTTCTGTTCTGACTGGGTTACACAGGTTGTCTATAGTTGTGGTAGTGTAAGTTTACTTGGAAGGGAAAAAAGTTACATCTAGTTCATTAGGGTAATTCAAAGTAGTTAACGTATTAGGGTAGGTCAAATTTTTCTAAGTTAGCGAAAGTTTTTGCTCTTTTGGCCAGTTAACAGAAATCGTTTCAGTTTTCAGTTTTTTTTTAATATTATGAGGAGAGCGAACATTTTTACATGTTTGATGAGCGCAATTTTCAAATTATCTATTTAATATGACAGCAACATTTTTCCAACTAAGTACGCGACTCTTTTATTATAAAGAGCGACGAAGTTTCATATGGCTATCCGATGAGTGAAGTTTTATGAATATAAGATCGCCGCCTCGATCGCCGCTTCTATTTTGGGGAGCCGACAAATTAATGTTCTGTTTTTAATGTATGAAGAGCGCAATGGTCTCATCTAACATTCAAACTCGTTTATTTTGTTTAAGTACTTCAAAATTGTCTCAATGTTTTCAATTAGATAAGATATTTTATCATCTTAGATTGCAAATCCTTTATTTTAAATGGGTAGACAGACTTTCTCACATTTTTATCAATTTGCGATGAGAGCAATTTTCTAGTATAAATAGATTATAGTTAAATTGAATTAAAATTTGTCACATTTTACTTGATATTATGAGTGCAAGTTTTTCATCTGATATCACCACTAGTTTTTTTTTTTTTATTTTATGAAGTTTCCAGCTATTACACCACTTATCTTTGAATTATGATATGTATTTTTTTCCGACCAACAAATTTGATAAATTGAAAACTATTACACTATTATTTTTCAAATATGATTAAACTTGTCCAAACAAAATCATATAAATCCGTAATTTCATATATTACATTGTTAATTATATATTTTGAGGGAATTTCTACGACTGAGATCGCAGCTCATTGAAAAGCGAAGGAATTTTCACATTGTTATTGATTTACGATGACAGCTGTTTTCGAATCTGAGATAGCCACTTTATATTTTGGGAACTGAAAAATCTATTATCCTTTTTTGGTATAAGATGAGCGCAATTTTAACATCCAAGACTAACACTTTTTTGTGAGCGGGAAAATTGTCTTGTTTGCTTTATTTTGGGAACAGTAAAACAGTTAAATTGAGCGCAATGCTTGAATTATTTATATGGGGGCGTAGCATCATAAGGGGCGCAGCTATTTTGAAAACATGGGTAACCAGCTCTGATTTTAGCATGACAGCACTGTTCATGTCCTCTCTCATCTGCATGGGAGGGCCGTTGGTAGTGTGCATCGTACAGCTCGGACGGAATGGAATTCTGATTTATTGAAAACCGTTTAAGCAGACATCGAAATGCGCGGGTTCATTTTAATCATGATAGATTGTCTACATGAGAAACTTCATGTATCGCCATTGAAGCGATAAACTAGGCGCCATAATTCACCGCACTTGGCGCACGCACTGGAAGTGGACACTGGACAGTGTGTGTGTGTGTGTGTGGCCCAGGGCCAGGAGTTACTTGTTCGTTTGCCGCATGAGTGACCTAAATTTTTATTAACTTGGTGTTTGCTTCGGGCATTTGGGTGAACTTATTTGTCTATCGAAATTGTCATAGCCGCCGAATCTATAGCACTTTGACGATAAACCTTCAGAGAGAAACTTGAATGGTGGAATAGGAAACTCTTAGTGATATTACTGAAGAATCATCAGCACTCGCTGCCGTGTTGACCCAGCCGCTCAGGATTTTGAAACAGCTTAATATTAATTTTAAAATCACTGGCGTAGCTCATCAACTTTTAATTTGTCAACATAAGTTTCTGTCGAATGTTAAATTAAATCTTTTCTTCGAATTAATCATTTTCATTTAAAATACTGTGAAACGTTGGATTGCATCTTCGGGCAAGAATATTTTTGAAGTCAATAACAATGTTTAATTGACAATTATTCATTCCCTATGTTCAAATATGCATTGGTGGTTTCGTCACATTTACAAATATTAATTGCAGCTTCCCGTACGAATCGTGCCCCGTGGCTGCGAGAGTATCATTCCATTGGATGAAATGGCACGTGAAGAATCGCCGTGCTCCGAACTAAGTGCAACCTTCCTGCATTCTCCCCTGTGCCTGGAATGTGCCAGTGAGTGTGTTTGCCTGTGCGGTGGTCCAAATATGTGCGCACAGCTGCGATAGGTCCTGACCTCATGAGTTTTATCTCGTTTATCAAGCCCGCTCTTGCCCGCGTCTTTTTCAGGACAACCTGTCCTAGAGTTCCCAGTCGGCCGAGTAATGCTGAAACACGAGCGCTCAGGATCCGGATCTCACCCCGTTGCGACATGAAAACAAACCTATAAAATATTATTAATGTCAAAGTTTGATATGAAACGTAAACAGAAACACATAACATGATGAGATAGCGACCGTATCCAAACAAGGGTCACCTCTCGAGTGGCGGCGAAACTTCCCATTCTGTTCGTTATCGTGTGACATACTTCTGCTTGATGGGGTGGCTAGGCGGGGGAGTCAGTATAAAATGCGCCGATGTACAATTAGGTAGTTTTGCTTTTTTGAAAGCATTACCAAAGTCGTGATAGCGGCCTGATATTTTATCAAGCCTTTTGTCAACGTAGTAAGCAACACCTCTTCGTCATCCTTAACGACAACACTGAGCCGCTGCCTGTGAGCTGCTGGGCCTCACTAGCGTCTACCAGCACAGATAGCTGTAGCGTGTCATAATCTACGGATATCTAACCCTGGAGGTACACAACAGGGGTTTCTTGGGCTTTAGAAGGGATCCACGGGAATATCAAGTGGCTTCAGAGGACGTTTCTGTGAGCTTCAGAGAAATTTCAAGGAATGAGGGATGGAGATTCAATCCAGGGGGCTTTTAGAGTGTTTCAGAAGAGGTTTCACGGGGTTTCAGGAACGTTAAAGAGAGATTCAGGGTGTTTGAAGTGTGTTTCACACTTGGAGCATCGAACCCCTGCTGGTCCTGGGACAGTAGAAAAAGCGAGCATTCAGCGGCTTGAAGATGTGCAATAGAAACGGCTTTACAGTCAAATACAAGTGAGTATCGTGAGTCGACTGTACCCACTGCTTCAGAACCAAAACCAACACTTGACCATGGCGTAAAAGATACACGTGAACGTCATCAGGTTGATGCAGCATGCGATGGGGATATGGAAAATGTCCCTACAAATTACCAACGGAACAGCTGTGCTGCGGTCTAGAACTCTCAACAGCAGGATATTTCAAAGCGATACTGTTACTCCGACATGCCACTGAACCAATGCAACCATGGCTACCAAAGTGTGAAAACACTTTCAGTCCTGAGCACCCATCCCAAGTAACATTTTCAGAGCGCATTGGTTTTATTTCAGTTTTATGAATGATTTATAACGGCTATTGACAATGCCATCGGTATAAGTTTTAATGAATACTACAAGCGTGCTATAATGTACCATTAAAAATCTAACCAACCAACGCAGCAGCTTATTTGATTTATTGAAGGTTTTATTGCAGTTGCCAAAAGTACTTTAAAACAAACCTTAAAAGACCAATCACTGCGTTGATGTCATGCTAGCAGATGCTCTGTGCCATATTAAGTGGCCAAAACTAACACTAGTCATAATCATGGCTCAAATCCATTTGTCATTTAAATTTTAATTACTTCTTAATACACCGTTCTCTGAATTATTTGTTGGAAAAATATTTTTTCAATACTATATGATAAATTGTGAAACGCTCAAACATTTCATAAGTATTTTTGGCCATACATTGCCGACCATTGTGAAGTGTCATTCATGATCGATTTGAGCGCCATCTCATAAAAAGTAGCGAAAACCAGAGATGGAGTTCAGGTATCAGAAGGCGGCTCCAGAGGCACGTTATCCTCCATTTGGGACATTTGTGGAGTTATTGAGTGCTTAATATGGTAATTGCACGACTAATTGCTCTTTTTGCGGTAATATTGAAGGGATGTTAGATTTATTGTCGAAAGCACTTTTTTCTTTGCTATTTGCTGCTGCCATATTGGATTTCGGAACTTTTCCCAGGCCTATGAAATAGGAAATCGAAAATTTCAACTAAATAATACATACCTTGATAATTGAACACTCAAGAGGGCATGCTTGCATGAATCCACATTCGCAAATGTACTTTTTTGCGCAGTTGTATGAAAAATCTGCAATTTCACTTTTTTCGGAAACTTCACTTTTCCTCGAAAACTGCACTATTTTGGGGGCGCAATAGTTATTTGCACCTATAATTACCTTATTCACAGTAACAGTTTTATCGCACATGATTTAACGTTAAAGAAATCACCACAAAGTCACATAAAATTACGAATTTTTACTTGTGTTGATCGATGAAAATACAATCCATGATGATCACAACGTCAACATTGGTTTGTTTTCCTTTTCTCGCAGTGGAGAATAAATACTTGGTGTCAAAATTGTTCGAGAAAAAAAGGAACAACATGCTGGTTTATTGTGGACTTATTGTTGCTCCCCAAATTGTTTTAAAAACATCAATAAGTGTGGTCCACTTGGTCGAAAGGCGTTCTTATAGCGGTTGTCAGAAGGTTGTTATGGAATTCTTGGGTTTATTGGCAGTTTTATAAAATTTGTCATGAAAACTGCTAATAGAGCAGTATAAAACTAAAAATGTTTCTTGGGATGGCTAGGTTAAATTTCTGTCGGCTTCCTTTATATCCTTGTTGAGGCTGCGCCGACATGACCTTCTAGGCCTGCTCCTGCTGCGATATCCTGCTGGGTCCCAATCTAACGCTTGTTCGCAGATTTAATTCCGCCCCTGCATAGACTGTGGCCGACCTACTTCCACTTTCGCTCCCGAATATCAGTCGCTATCGGATTTGGATTATATCGATGATGAAGCTCTACGTTTGGTGAAAGTCTCTAAATTAAAGACCAATCAATCAATCAGCTCCACGTTGGAGATCCAATTGTGAGGCAATCATGCGCGAGTTATATATGTATACAGTTATTGATGAAGACCTGCTGCCATTCAGTGTTCTCCGCTGATGCACACCAAGTTTCACTGGCGTACAGCAGCACAGATTTCACGTTCGAGTTGAAATTTCGGATTTTGGTGCGTTGACTAGTCAGATTGTTTTCCCATACATTTCTTAAACTCGCAAAGGCAGCCCTCGTTTTCTTGATCCGTGAACCTACGTCGAACTTGGTGCCACCATCGGCTCCATTTGGCTGCCAAGATGTTGGAAGCTTTCAAACCCACTGCTTGCCAAGCTACCGTGAAGCTGGAAGGGTTGACCTGCCGCTGAGGAGCGATTGGCAAGATCACCGAGTTTATCAGAGCACCATTGAGCTAGGAGAGCAACGTCATCAGCCAGTTCGAAGTCATTTAGGTGCTCCATGGTAATGGGCTGCCACTGAAACCTACGATTTGGTACACGATCAATCGTACCTACCAGGATTTCGTCGATTACCATGAGGAACAGTAGTGGTGATAGGACACATCTTTGCCTCACTCCAGCAACAACCCGGATGGGATCGGACAAGGCACCGTTGTGCAGTACTCTGCACGAAAATGCCCTGCACTTTGCTCCAATGAGGCCGATGTTTTCTCATGGACACCATTGCGCCTTTTTCTTAATCAATGAACATCAGGCAGAGAGATTCGTATTGAAATCCTGCTTGCTTCCTGTTTCCGGTTAAGGATCACTTTGAGAACGATGCACAGCAGCTTCTTTCTCGTGCGACTCGTGGGAATCAAATATGAGTAAACAAATTTCGAAATCAAGTGCAACAGGTAGTAGTGGTGCGATCAACCCCTTCGCAAGAAGCGGGTTGATGCGGTCTCCAACAAGGAGAAGCGAGGAGTCAGGTGCTGGAAGCTGCTTACGCAGCTCAAGCGTGGGAGCTCCTGTCCACTCCACGGCAAGCCAGCCGGCGGAGGTTATGGACGGAGCATGGTTGCTGAGGGCCATCAGCCAAGTAGCAGGAAAAGGACGGCCCGCATTGGAGGTAGCTGAGCAGCAGCTTGGTAAAATTATTGACTTCGCGACAACTAAGTCGAATATAAGTAAGGACCTGAAAACGGCCTTGCTTCGGCTTAGAGCGTCAGTTGATGAGGCCAAGCAGGAGCACGCGGTCGCGTTGCTGGCTGCGGCAGCGGCGAAACCCGCAAAGGAGAAAGCGTCTAAGCTTACGCAAACGGAGGCCTTCTCCTTCGCGGGTAGTCCGAAGAGTGTGGAAGCGAATGCTCGTGACAAACGTGACAAGCATTCGCAGAAGCGGGCGAGGCAGCCGTCAGGTGAGGAGCTGTCTGGCGGTGCCCGCAAGGCCAGGCGTATAATAACCCCGAAAGCCGGTGGTTATGCCGGAAAGTCGGACCCCAGCCAGGGTTCCCGGAAAGCTGGGAAGGGTGGGCCTGAAAAGGCCGGCCCGTCCCGGAATGATGGGAACAAGGGGTTGCGACCAATGGTGGGCCCTCAGCAGCCACAGAGCAGGGCGATCCAAGGAGAGGACCCTCCTTGGACAAAGGTAGAGCGGAAGAGGAAGAAGAAGGGGAATCCGCAGGCAGAAGTGCAGGTCGCCAAGCCAAGGCGTAGGAAGGCAGGTGCCAGGCGCGAAAAAGGTGACGCTATCGTCATCAAGACCGAACAGTCGAAATACTCGGACGTCTTGAAGGCGATGAGGTGCGACGCCAAGCTTGAGGGTCTTGGAGCCGACGTACGCAGTATCAGACGTACTCGTACGGGCGAAATGATCCTGGAGCTTAAGCGCGAGAAGGATCACAAGGGCGCCGCCTACAAGAGGCTGGCAGAAGAGGTCCTTGGTGATGGAGTGGAGGTGAGGGCTCTTACGCATGAGGCGACTCTGAAGGTCAAAGACCTAGACGAGATCACCGAAACGGAAGAGCTCGTCACGGCACTGCGGCAACAGTGCGATGTTCAGGTGGCCGCCACAGCCGTCAGGCTGCGGAAGGGGCCAGCAGGGACACAGATAGCTCTGGTTCAGCTACCTGTGGCGGACGTTAAAAAGTCCGTTAAAGTAGGGCGGATAAAGGTGGGCTGGTGTGTATGTCACCTGACATTCCACGAGCCACCAGAGGTTTGCTTCAGGTGTCTGGAACCAGGACACAAGTCGTGGGACTGCAAAGGCCCCGACAGGCGCAAACTGTGCAGGCGATGCGGCGCTGAAGGTCATAAGGCCCAAAGCTGCACGAGTCCGCCCATCTGCATGATCTGTACCGGGAAAACCTCGAAAAACAGACATGCGATGGGTGGTCCAGGGTGCCCGGCCTTTAAGAAAGCCGCAGTGAACAACAAATCACAGTGCAGGTAACGCAGCTGAACCTGAACCACTGTGATGCGGCTCAGCAACTGCTTTGTCAGGCAGTTTCTGAGTGGGAGACGGATATCGCCATCATATCGGACCCATACCGAGTACCCGCCGGCAACGGCAACTGGGTCGCGGATGGGACCAGAAAAATGGCGGCGATATGGACGACGGGTAAATACCCCGTTCAGGAGTTGGTGTCTACTACCTATGAGGGCTTCGTGGTCGCCAAAGTAAACGGGGTCTTCTTCTGTAGCTGTTATGCGCCTCCGCGGTGGCCGATCGAGCAGTTCACGCAAATGCTGGACCGCTTAACGACCGTGCTAACAGGGCGAAGGCCGGTGGTAATAGCGGGCGACTTTAATGCCTGGGCCGTGGAATGGGGAAGCCGTTTCACGAACCAGCGGGGTCAGATCCTGCTAGAAACACTGGCCATCTTAGATGTCGACTTGGCTAATGTCGGTACCAAGAGTACCTTTAGTCGAAACGGAGCGGAGTCAATTATTGACGTGACCTTTTGTAGTCCTGGCCTAACAAGTAGTTCGAACTGGAGAGTAGATGATGGCTACACTCACAGTGACCACCTGGCGGTTCGCTACAGTATCGACTACAATAACAGCAGACAGCGGATAGAAGAAGAGGCGGCTAGGCCATGGCCAAGCCCTCGCAGGTGGAAGACATCATACTTCGACGAAGGGGTATTTAGGGAGGCGCTCCGCCGTGAGCGAAACTTAATCGGTTTAGACGGCGACGAGCTGGTAGCGGTGCTCTCACGTGCGTGTGATGCGACCATGCCTAGGCGAGTCCACCCTAGAAATGGGAGGCCACCGGCTTACTGGTGGACCGACGCGATTGCGGACCTGCGCCGCGCCTGCCTACGGGCTAGGCGGCGGATGCAGCGAGCACGATCAGAGGAAGAGCGAAACGAACGGCGGGTGGTGTTCGCCGCTGCAAAAGCCGCGCTTAAGACCGAGATAAGAGCAAGCAAAAAGGCCTGCTTTGAGGGTCTCTGTCAGAGTGCCAATACGAACCCGTGGGGTGACGCCTACAGGATCGTTATGGCCAAGACGAGAGGTGTGATGGCTCCTACAGAGCAATCTCCAGAGATGTTGGAGGGGATCATTGGAGGACTTTTTCCGCGTCATGATCCTAGTCCTTGGCCTCCTTTCGTAGGACAGCCGGGGACTGGGGCTGGCGATGAGGAGAGGGTCACCGATGTGGAACTTGCGGGGATAGCTAAGTCCCTTAGCGTAGGTAAGGCCCCAGGTCCGGACGGAGTTCCGAACTTGGCCTTAAAAGTAGCTATTGCAGAGGCTCCCGAGATGTTCAGGTCTGCTATGCAGAAATGCCTGGACGAGGGAGTTTTCCCAGAAGCTTGGAAGAGGCAGAGCCTGGTACTATTGCCAAAGGCGGGGAAACCACCCGGAGACCCGTCGGCATATAGACCAATATGCTTGATTGACACGGCGGGGAAGGTGCTCGAAAAGATCATCCTCAATAGAATGTTGCGGTTCACCGAGGGCGAAAATGGTCTTTCGAGTAACCAGTACGGCTTCCGGAAGGGGAGGTCCACCGTAGACGCTATCTTGTCGGTTACAAAAACCGCCGAGAAAGCACTCGAGCCTAAGAGGAGGGGAATTCGCTTTTGCGCGGTAGTGACTCTGGATGTAAGGAATGCGTTTAATAGCGCCAGCTGGTCTGCTATTGCCGATGCGCTCTTGCGTCTGGGGATACCGGAGTACCTGTACAAGATTCTCGGAAGTTACTTTCAGAATCGTGTACTAGTCTACGACACGGAGGTGGGTCGGAAGTGCTTTCACATAACCTCAGGAGTCCCGCAAGGTTCCATCCTGGGTCCGGTGTTATGGAATGTCATGTACGACGAGGTGTTGAGGTTAGAGTATCCAGTGGGAGTGGTGATTGTCGGATTTGCCGACGACATTACGCTCGAAGTCTACGGTGAAACGATCGAGGAGGTAAAGTTGACTACCAACCACTCGATTAAGGTTGTGGAGGCGTGGATGCGGTCCAGGAAACTGGAGCTGGCTCACCACAAGACAGAGGTGACGGTTGTTAACAACCTGAAGTCGGAGCAGCAGACGGAGATCAGTGTAGGAGACTGTACTATCCTGTCAAAGCGCTCCGTCAAACACTTGGGCGTGATGATCGACGATAAGCTTACCTTCGGTAGCCACGTCGATTATGCCTGTAAAAGAGCCTCCACAGCTATTGCGGCACTGTCCCGGATGATGTCCAATAGCTCTGCGGTGTACGCCAGTAAGCGCAAGCTTCTGGCTAGTGTTGCTACATCCATACTTAGGTATGGCGGCCCGGCGTGGGGCACCGCGCTAAGTACTAAATGCTACCGACGGAAGCTGGAAAGTACTTACAGGCTTATGTGCCTGAGGGTTGCGAGCGCGTACCGTACCGTGTCACACGACGCTCTCTGCGTCATTACTGGTATGGTGCCTATCAGCATTCTTATCAGTGAGGACATGGAGTGCTTCGAAATGCGCGGCACAAGAGGCATACGCAGGACTGTCAGGATGGCCTCTATGGTCAAATGGCAGCGCGCGTGGGACAGTTCCACCAAAGGAAGGTGGACCTATAGGTTGATACCGAGGGTAGATAGTTGGATTAATAGGCGCCATGGGGAAGTCACATTCCACCTGACACAGGTCCTTACAGGTCATGGTTGCTTCCGACAGTATCTACACCGTTTCGGGCATGCGGATTCTCCCGAATGCCCAGTGTGCAATGGTTCAGAGGAAACGGCGGAACACGTTTTGTTCGTGTGCCCGCGTTTTCGCACAATGCGTGACCGCATGCTTGCCACATGCGGGGAGGACACAACTCCGGACAACTTGGTCCAGAGGATGTGTAGGGATGAGTTTGGCTGGAACGCCGTTTCAACGGCTATTACCCACATCGTCTGGGAGCTACAGAGGAGGTGGCGCGTGGACTCGGAGAATGGCTAGTCCAGATGCAGTACAAGAGGTGGTCCAGGGGTTCGGAGTCGGCTTCGTAGGTCATACCGGTGCCCTGCGGTCGAGATCGACCCTTACAACGATTAAGTGGCCGCGGAGAGGAAGTCCCGGTAGTGGTGCTGTCGTGGCGTCGGTCTACTGGGTTGGATCCAAGCCCGCGGTTGGAAAGGGGTCCCCGGCAAGGGTCGGGGCAGGTGGAGACCCTGCCGTCAGCAACCTACGGATGCATCTGATAGGGCCTGAAGGGTAGTGATACCCTTCCTTTGCGGGCAGGTCAGATCGGGTTGCATGTGGGCATCAGTTCTTGATGTCCGCTCAGCAGTAGGGCGCGGGCGGGGTTGACTCTGCCCGCCTTCCGAGGACAAAGGGAGTGGCGAGGACCACTCGGGAAACTGGCTAAGCGCCAGCATGCTACCGTGATGGACTCTCCAAAGCGAGTCATCGATGTTCGTTGCTGCAGGCTACGCAGCTAACCTTGTGGGTGCGATGTGCACTAGCCCCTCTCTGAAGCAATACCTTCTTGGTGGTTCCGGAGAGACGTAGGGTTTGGCGACCATAGGAATGGTTTAGTGGGTACGAGGAGAGAGTAGTCCTGGATTTTACTTTTGTTGTAGAAGACGGCCTGTCAGACCTACACTACCCTAACCTTCTGTTAGGGTGTCTGTTGAGCAGATTATCCCCCTATGGTTTAGAAGGAAAAAAAAAAAAAAAAAAAAACAGCAACATGATACCCCGCCAATTATCGCATACAGTCTTGTCACCCTTTTTGGGCACCTCTGCTAAGACGCCTTACATCCAGTCCACCGGAAATGTCGTGCATCCCCATATGTTGCAGAATCATTGATGCAGCCGTTGTGCAGATACTACGAGGTCAGCTTTGAACATCTCAGCTGATATGCGATCGACCCCCGGGGCCCTGTTCCATTTCATGCTACGGATGGCTATTTCTATTTCCTGCAATGATGGAACTTCGGTGTTGACACGGGTAATGCGTCGAACCCTTGGCGGATCATACTGAGGTGTTGGTGGCGTGGCCGATTCTTGAAAAAGGTTTCCACAGTGCTCGAACTAGCGTTTCAGCTGGTCAACCGGGTCGATCAATGACTACCCAGATGTGTTTTCCACGGGCATCGTAGCATTCATCTTAGTCCCACTAATGTGATGTGAGACATCGCTAATGTCGCCGGTATTAGCGGATTTCTCATCTTCGTTGGCCAGCTCACGCTCTTTTGTCCCCCCTACATGAGCGCTTCACTTCCTTCAGCGCTATCCGGCTCTGACGGGCTACGGCTTTGGCTCCTAGTATTTTCGTTCGCTCTACTGAGGCTTTGGCGTTCCCTCGCTCCTCTATCTTCTTCCAGGTGTCATCTGTGATCCACTGCTTTCCGCGGGTTCGTAAATCACCCAAATTATTCTCGCCGGTGGCGATGAAGGCGTTCTTGATGGCACTCCATTGATCTTCTACGCTTCCACCTTCTGGAATATCCGCAGCACGGTTCTCTAGCTCCTTGCCGAAGAACCTTTTCACCGCAGCGTCTTCCAGTCAGTGTGTGTAGAATCGGTGCCCGATTTTCTCCTCCTGTCGAAGGATCCTCTAAATACGCAGCTGGATTTTGCCGATTAGGAATGATGGTCGGATGCAATGTCGGCGCTACCTTTGTTCCGCACATCAAGAAGTCTCCCTCTCCATTTTCGGCTGATGCAGTGTGGTCGATTTGATTTTCCGTGACGTCATCACGGGAAACCCATGTCACTTTGTGCACTGGTCGATGGGGAAAGAGCGATCACCCAATCATCATGTCATTTTTGCCACAAAACTCTGCGAACAGATCACCATTCGGAATCTTATCCACGACATCATACGGTTGGCTGTAAAAGTTCTCTTTGTTTTGCAATTCCGCCGCATCGGTTGGCGCGTAACATTGGATCATGGTAGGGTTTCGAACCCGTGTTCTGAATCTGGCTACAATTATTCTTTCATTAATAGGTTCCCCTTCATGAGCGCAGCGTGGGCGTGAACGCTGAGCAGCAAACCAACTCCACGGTGGCGAGGAGCGTGTTCACCTCGTAGGCCAGAGTATAGCAGAATTTGACCCGACGCCAATCTGTGTTCTTCAAAGTTCAACCAACGAACTTCGCTCCGTCCTAGAATCTTAAGCTTCATACGGCATGCCTCATTGGCTAGTTGTGCCAGTTACCCTGCTGGGCTAGGGTTAATACATTCCAAGTTCCAATTCTTGTCCCCTGTTTTGCGCTAAAAGTCGTTGCCGTTGAATCAGTTCGTAATCTTTCATTTTCGGTATCTGTAACGGTTTTTTGTGTTTTGAGAACAGTAGGTTGTTGGCCTAAGGTCCCCTATGCAATGTGGTGGGGCTGCCACCTTGGATCAAGCTGGGCGTGATGCAGCATTACTTACTCAGCCGCTGGATGCCAGAACAGACGCTGTTTGAGCCACCTCCTTGGTGAACAAACGCTCGGAACGTATCTTCTCAATCTAGCTGAAGGCAGATGGACAACAGTACCCAGGCTGCACTACCTGCTAAGCACACAACTCTTATCTGGTGGTCTTTTTCATCGCTTAACCCATGAAAACATGAGGTAGGAAATACAGTTACCCCACACCGATGAATCACCTTAATTTTTGTACACTATTTATGAATCACCATGTTGATCAAATGGAGTGATCCATAAACTGTGGTCATTTTTGCCGATTCATAAATTGTGGGGTCACTGTATGTTGAACTTTCTCCTTTTCGAATCATCGTTTTGCAGCTCAAATACGTCAAAAGGAGTACAGTAATTAACCACGCTTTCTTCGTGGCGCTGGCAGTGGATTCGCAGCATGATAGCAACTACATAGTTCGTTATAGCAATAGGAGAATACATACCTTTAGACGCTGTTCAAAATACCAGTGTAGCTGTCAATTGTAATCGATCTCGCAGTGCTCAATAGAGCAGTAAATTAGATTAAAAATTATCAAAAAGCAAGTTTAACCTCACGGTTACAGGGAACATGTTAATTCACATTATAGCAATCTGAAACAAGCGAAACTACAAAAAAAAAATCCCCAACGGGAGCATTCTACCCCAATATCCCCCTTCGCCATTGGCGGATGATACTGCAGCACATGTCCAATCCGCTGCTCCCCAATCCAACCAGATCCTATGAATCCCCTAACTTTAATGTCACACTGTGCGTTATCCGGGGGCAGTTTTATCGAATGCCATGAAAATTCTCATTTAACTTTTTGAAAAATGGCACCCATTGACATTTAAAAGTTTGCTCTATCTGTGCCCTCGATACCGGCTGTCTTCCGGCGGGTGTATTACTGTTCCCATCCAACAATTGCGCGGCCCATATGCAAGCTGATAAGTTTGAAACAATTGAGCGCCGGAAGCGATCAGGGATGATGATAATCCCGCAACACGTTGGGTCCTTTAAAAATGGTGTGATATTTCTCCTGCGGATATTGGGAACAAAAAAGCCTAACGGAATTTAAAAGTAGATGAAATGCGATTGTTGTAAAAAGCGTTAATCGCAATGCATTGTAATCAACTAATCACGAGTTTTTTCGGGCAGAGAATGAGTGCAAGGTAAGCTATCTCACAATCAATCCATCATTAGCTTTCAAAGCAGTGTATCGGCCGCACAAAAAATGTCATTCATAGAAAACTTGCATTTGAATGCCTTGATATGAAGCATAATTCGTGGCTACTCACAAAGCTGTGGTATCCCTACCACAAATTCTAGATTTCCATACTTCTGCTTGTGATGCCTCTCAGTCATTTTTTCCCACGAAAGTTCAAAGCAACATTGGTTCCCACCCTGACACCTCCCACGCCCCCACAAGCATCCATCGTTCACTCTTTCGCCAGCACATTTTCCCTTTTCTCATCGATCGTACCCAAAGCCGCGCGGCTTGAAATTCATAATCTCGTAATATAATCAGGGGTAGGGAAATGCAATTTGTTTAGAAAATAAGCATACCCCCGCCCACACAAAGGCCGCACTGAACTTCACCATCACCATCACCAGCGACAGCAGCAGCAGCCCGATTATGGTGGTGACGACGGTCGTGATTGGTGTTGTTGGTTGGGCTCCTGACAAGGAAACTTGGCTGGAAACGGAGACTCGGCCGACGAACGACGCGGTGAAAATGGGTTTCGTTGGGCTTTCTATTTCTGGTCCGCTGGTTTTGCACCGCCCTTAGTACATCGTTTCGTGTGTAGGCTATAAATTAAATATTAATTTCATGTCAAACGGTGTAAATGTAAACATGCAAAACAGATATCCGAAAGCAGAGCGAGAGAGTATGTTGCACGGTTACCACCGGCTACCGCGGATCGAAAGGAAACGGTGAATTGATGTGTCGCATAGTGGGTCGAAGTGCGAGAAACAGGGCCAAAAGATGTTTCAGTGATATAAATACAAACTTTGGTAGGACCATCAGTTAAACTACAAATACTGATATAAATGTGATTTTCATTGATTGCCATCGTCCGCCAAGCTGACGAGGTAATCTCTTCCTCTATCTTACTTCTTCATTTCCTGCGTGATACACTCTGTTCCATAACTATAGATCCATCTAATATTTATTTGCTATTTATTCAAAGTGCAACTGATTATTTTATGCACTACGCCATTATGATTACCCATGTGCCTTACTACCATGTAATTTTATTCATGCACATGCGCGTATACAGATAAATTAAAGAAAAAACTGAAATCCCTTTGTTTCATGACTATAGATCCAATACATGTAAGTCATTCGTTGTGCCCAATCAACGCGTTGTTTTAGGTTCTGTGCTCAGGTTTATTTCGGCGTTTGACGTATTGTTACGTGTAAATTTCAATTTATAATATTATTATTATTATTATTATTTATTAGAGACACTTTACACCGAAAAGGTGCATTCGTGTCAGATTATTTAAAATACAAATACAGCTATGGCATAATTTTTTCTTCGATCTCGTGATCACCATCCAAGTAGAATCGGAATTCTCAACAATCTTGTTGCACGATCGCTTGGCTAAATTTTCGTCTCGCGTTCCATTCGTTGATTCGGTTGACAACCGCCGCTTCGCAGAATCGGTCTCCAGGTTTACATCGTTTTCGTTTTCAACATCGGTATTTCCATCATCGTTATCGTCGTCATCATCATCACCACCGTCTCTATCAGATCGAGCCGCTTCTGGTTCAATTGTATCGCACTGGTTATCGTCGTTCTTCTGTCCCTTGACCGAGCTGGATGGTGTTTTTTGTTGCTTTTGTTTAGTGCTACGGATCGCTGGTTGATCGCTATTGTTAGGGTAGCTAACGTACGTGCCGTGGCTGTTCACAACAATGTGCGACGGTATCGGTTTATCCAACCGCATCCGAACGACGCGCACACCATTGGGTATCCCCGAGAAGAAGTTCTTCCACACTTCGTTGTGAATGGAGATCACTCTCCCGTACTGCTGCAAGTGGCCGGCGATGGAGTTGTTGCACATTTGCGGCGGAAGATCGTGAATCCTCACGGTCGTTGTTGGACCATCCACGTATACCGGGATGTAATATTTTACTCCCTCGAGAACGAAGCAGTGTTGTAGGTGATGCAGTTTTTGTAGCCGCGGGGCTACACCAGGGTCGGGGGCGCCTTGGCAAGACACTAAAATCCACTACCAACGTGTTTTTTCTGTATTGTGACATCTTGTATCGATACAAGAGCAACCAAAGGAAAGGTAAAAAAAAGACGTCTGTCGCGCACGAAGAGCGGTTGTCAACTCCAATTTATAATATGCCGTGTGCAAATTTATATCTGAAGTTGAAATAAGAAAGATTTTTACACATCAAGACAGGTATTTGTGAAATTTCTCGTCGTGTGAGCAGATTTCATCGTGCCGTTATAATTTTCATTTAAGATCCAATTCAATACGGTAGAAAGAAAATTCGAGGAAGCTGTCTAATCGCTCAAAGCGGAATAAGGATCGCAATCAACTAGATAAAAAGTTTGAACCAGTTAAAGAAAGAACTGGGTAGCACTAGACGTCGCGCGTTTGACAATTCATAGTGTCCTGAAAGAATGTCCACACGATCAACGTAAAAAAAATGGAATGAGCTTAACAACTTTTGAGCCATCATAAGAATTCATGCTCAAATTTTGATTACGATAACATGCGTTGAGATTGGAGTAAAGTAGGTACTACACACTTTAGCGGAAACATTCGTCAAAACTAGAAAATTGCTGAACACTCGGTATTTTTCTCGTCCCTCTGCTGAATACTACAACAAATACTGCTGATGACTGCAGTTTCGAAAAATTATGTTCAAAATTAAGATCCGAAACACACGTCACTTTAAAATTATAATATCAATAGCTTGTTGATAATTTTTGCTCTCACATAAAAGATAAGTGCAATCAACGTATTTGTAGTCAGAAGACTGCATGAAGTCAATGGTGTAAATATTCAACCCATATTTCAGAAAGATATTAAAGAAAAATCATTCCAGATTTCCTTCACGAAACCTTTAAGAAATTCTTCCAACGGCTTCATCGAGTGTTTCTTTCAAAGTATTTCTTGAAGGACTTCTAAAATAAACTCTATAATTTCCTTTAGAACTTTATCCAGGGATTGCTTTAAGAATTTCTTAAAAATTTCTCCTGAAATCCTTGAGGAATTCCTTTAAGGATTTATTTTGAGAATTTCTTCAAGCATTCCTTCAGGAATCCTGTGATATCCTGCATAAAGTCCTTCAAGGATTATGTCATGAAGTCCTTCGAAAAAATCTTTTAGATGAACCATAACGAAGTTCTCCAAGGTTTTCTTTACAGATTTCTCCAAGGAGGAAACTTTTAGGAGTTCCTCGTGGAAAAACTTCTTTCATCAACTTCTGAAATCATGATTGAACCTGAATTTCTAAAGGAATCTTGGAGGAATTCCTAAAGGAATCCTTGTAGAAATGTTTGCAAGATTTTTTGGAGGAATTTCTCAAGGAATCTTTAAGGAATCTCTCAGGTAAATTGTAAGATCTATTTCGGGAAGAGTCAGAGGAATGCTTTGAAATCATTCTGGAGGTATTTTTTTAATAATATTCCCAAAAAGAATTATTACCAAAAAGATCTTTATGAAATGTAGCATAGCATGTGGACAGGACACAAGAGCGTTTCGGTAAACAAACATGCTTCAATTGCGGTAGGTCTCATCTCGATCCACCCAAGCACATCTATATCTTCCACTAACAGATACCGTAACGAGTGTTCTTCCTGATAGCGGTGCACAATAGAAACAATTTTGTTTTGAAAGAAATGCCCAGGCTTATTCACACGTTAGGCTGGACGTATTTGCAGGAGTTACGTAAAAGATTCTTGAAGAAATTTTTAAAAAGCAAAGGGGTTTTTGGAAGATTTTATTATGAAATGCTTCGATTCACAACAGAATCGATGGCGGAAACCCCAGAGAATTTCTCTAAAATTATTTTGTGCAAATCAAAAAATTAGCATTTAAAAAAATCCTTGGATGCTTTATGTAACAAGTTGCAAAAAGTTGTTTTTTTTTTCAGCACGAGTCGTACATTTATCCAACGAGGCTTGCCGAGTTGGATAAATACGAAGAGTGCTGAAAAAATCGAGTTTTGCAACGAGTTCCATACAAAATTTTATGCAATGATTTTTTCATAATGCAACCCATTTGAGTTGCATAATGTTCATAATGCAACTGAAATGAGTTGCATTATGAACATTATACAACTATTTTAAATTATGCAGCTCATTTCAGTTGCATAATGAACAAGTTCGGATAAATTGGCCATTATGATACCAAAATGAATATTATATAAAATATAAATTATGATACTGAATTGCATAACAGACATTATGTATTTTTTTTTCCCGCCACTATCCCCCATACCAAAGGACTCGTCAGAGCCCCCTGGTAGTGGACGCTACTATCTCAGCTCTTTTCTGGCAACACAAAAACTGAACTAAAGTATAACAAACAAACGAGCTGAGATTATTTATTTATTTATTTATTTATTCCGTTAATTGTTGCAGAGTAAGGCAAATTCCTTTTAAATTACTACAACTAGTTTAGATCAGTATGAATTTCAATTATCTTATAAACTATAATCTTATCAACTATAAACTATTTCCCTAATTTTGCTGTGTTTCTCCATTATAGTATGTAATGCAATCTCGCCTAAATCCATATAGTTTACGATTATTTTTGATTTGAGTTGGTAGCATGTTCCATATAGAAATACCCCTCACAAACAAAGTGTTTCCGTAATGCGTAGAATTGTGGCGCGGAATAATCAGGCTTCTGCCTCTAGAGCTACGGAAAGGCTGCAGTTTCTGATATAAATAATTAGGAGAATCAAAATTCATTATTTTAAATATACACAGAACTGTACGCAATTTCAAAAAATCCTCGAAAGAGCAACCCAGCAACTGATTCTGGAGATGTGAGACACTAGAAAAACGAGTAGGATTATAAACGTATCTTATGCAATTATTTAGTGCAACGCGTAATCGGTTGATGGACCTTGCTGAAGCATTTAACAGGAATTCTGCGCCATAAATAAAATGAGGCAGCACTAGCGATTTGAACAGCTTTAATTTAACATCCCTACTCAACATGCTTGAAGATAGCTTTAATTGGCGTAAACTTCCATAAATTTTGCCGCAAGTGTGACTTATTTGACTGTCCCATTCAAGATCACTTGTTATAACAAACCCAAGATTAACTGCTCTCTCGACATACTCAATTGGATTTCCACCAAGAATAATGGGTGGTTTATGCTCAACCAGACGCGTTCGTGCAATACAGATTGCCTTAGTTTTTTCAACATTTATTGGAAGTAGATTTCTGGTGGACCAGACAAGTATTTTTTCGAGGTCAGCGTTCATTAATCGTACTATGTCATTTATGCCTAGACTAGAAGAGCAGATGTAAAGTTGCACATCATCAGCAAACATGTGTATCTCACAATGCTGAAGTACGAAAGGTAAGTCATTGATGTACATCGAAAACAGCAACGGTCCTAGAACGGATCCTTAGGGTACTCCACTTACTATATTTATTGACTGAGATAAATGCTCATCAATTGATACACATTGCATGCGATTTGTCAGGTAAGATTGTATTAGCTTAATTGCAGACCGGGAAAAGCTAAAATTATGGGAAAGCTTAAGCAGCAGTTTATTGTGGGATATTCGATCAAAGGCTTTCGAAAAATCTATCAATAATAGCAGAGCGATTAAACAAAAAAAAACTAAAAGAAATAAAGAACTAAATTATTTTAATTACAAAAAGTGAGGGGCGTGACATCCCAGTGGAACATATTGTTCCTTTTAAGGGAGCCACTGTGTACTTAAACTAAAACAAATAATAACAAAATTTTGCTTCTGGTAGGAGTTGCAAATAAATCAACCAAGAATGTCGGTGCTTGATGACGGAAACGTATGGTTTAATTTGATCTTAAGCTGTACGTGGAATCATAAAATTGAGTAATATTTTTTCAGTATTTACATAAATTATCCCGGCTATGCGACATATTTTTCTGATAAACTCTGTGTTCCTGATGATTCCTCCAATAGGGCTAACCCTTCTGAGGTAGTCATTACTGAGCTCATGATAGAACTAGCGGTTTTATCACAGCATTTTTTTGGTTTATATTACGGCCATGAAATCTTTTGTTGGTTTTATGCATTGCCTCACAGTTTACAAAAAAATCTCTCCGACAACAACCGCAAATGCAAGTTTTATTGAAATTGTATATAATAAGTGATAAAACCAATTCATGTCTACTTGCAAGTCTTTAACTGAAGATGTTTATAGCAGAAGTTATATGATAGTTTTATGGAACGCAAAAGGTTCAAAGTAAAAAACTACCACATAAAACTAGTTAAGAACAACAAGCTTTTTGACATGCTCGTATAAAACCAGGATAAAATATGAATAAACCTTCAAGGCATGCTGATTGTTACTTGGGTTGTTTGCTGTGTACGGTAAAATTTGTTGCTGATGTGTTCAGCACATCTAAGTTTTCTCCTGTAGTGAGAAGGTTCGGTTGAAGTTGCTACTGACCGGTCAATAATCTTGACTTTTTATTTCCTAATGCCTCATAGGAGAGCTGTCAGTTTGAATCTACGCCAACTGCTCAAAAGCAACAAGTATCACGCACTGGAGGACGGTGCATCCGGCACCCCGCCGGCTCAGAAGGAAATTCAGCGGAAGGAGAAGTGCCCGCCGATCTACGTCCCAGGCAAGGACCCGGCGTTCCTGCGGCCCCAGCTACTCGAGCGGGATGAACCTGCCACGTGCACATTCCGGCTGTGCTCCGGAGGAGTCAAACTCAACTTCGAGTCAAAAGCCTGTTATTACCGGGCTTTGAGATACCTCGTCGACCCAGAATGGGTCGAGCACTACACCCATGACGACCCCGCATCAAGGCCACTGAAAGTGGTGCTTCGTGGCCTTGAGGATCTGGACCCTCAGAAGCTGAAAGAGGACCTGGAGGAGAACGGCTTGCAGCCGCTCGTCGTCCATTAAATCACCCGGCGTGATACTACGCGGAAGTATCGAGATCAGCCGTATCTCATACATCTCGAGCGTGGATCCGCGACGCTCAAAGAACTTCAAAAGGTTAAGACCTATGACGATTGCCAAATCAGCTGGGAGCGGTATCGGCCGGTACACCGCGACGTAACCCAGAGTATGCGATGCCAGCGGTTCGGCCATGGCATCAAAAACTGCGCTGCGTAGACTGCGGCGGTTACCACCAAGCCGAAAGGTGCAACGCGGAGCTGCCAAAATGCGCCAATTGCGATGGCGAGCACCAAGCCAAATCGAAGGATTGCCCAAAGCGTTCGGAATTCATCACTGTTCGCAAGCGAGCATCGACAAATCACCAGCCGAATAGGGGTCCTCCTCCGGCTCTCAACATGCGGAGCTTCCCACCACTACACCCCCAACGACCGATGGCAACCATGAATGCGGCACCTGGACCAGAAACTCAACTGTCGACATCCACCCAATGGCCGACAATTGCACCTGGACTCCGGCGACAGGCTGCGAATGAAACAACCCCCGTGGATGACGGAAGCGCCCTCTTCACGGCAACTCAGCTGGTTCCCATGTTCCAGCAACTAATGGCCCGACTGCAAACCTGCAAGTCGAAAATCGAGCAGATCTACGCCCTGGGGCTTTTCGTCATAGAAAATGTCTTCAAGAGCCAGTAGATCTGCTCGATTCGATCACCTGTCCCCCATAACTGGTTAAAATTGGTAGGATAATTAATTAACAAATAAAAAAAAAACCCAGATTTATCCACCTAGTGGTGATAGTGCCTTTCTCGTCGAATATGTACTCAAGAGCTATAAGCCGAAGTGTTCCTGAATTTTGAGAATACTGTAGAACGGAACAAATCTCATTTTCTTCTTTTCAGAGATGAACCAGCCGCCAGCTGAAAATCTCTTTAATAAAGATAAATAATAATAATTTTCTTCTTTTGTCACAGTGCTCGTTGACTTATCAATGGGGGAGTAGAGTTGATAAATAATTCTCGCGTTTAGTATCATACAGGCGTATCTACAATGATCGATTTCTCTCCATCGATTTTCTCTTTGGATTATTTCTGGAAATGCGAACAATATTCGGATGATCTCTCGATTTGTTTCAGTAAAGGACGACTGGGACTAGCATCCAAAACAAAAAAAGCAACGGAAAATGATGTGCTGGCCAAGTTATTAACCAAAGAGAAAATCGACGAAGAGAAATCGATCATTGTAGATACGCCCGTATGATACTGAGCGCGAGAATTAATGTGTTTGATAAAAAATACCCAAACAATTAAGCAAATCCGCTTAACTCATCGGATTTGGTAAGAAATTTTCTGGACTCTAATTTCCCTTCACTTTCAAAATTTAAAAATTTATTGGTTTAGGGGGATTAGGGGCAGAGTTTCCCATTGCTCATGTGTACATAAATGTGACAGCGAGCCTCCTACCAAATTGTCTCCCAGCTCTTCAAAATCGCAGTGTGCTGCGCTGCTAGGAGGCTCACGAAAATCTGGTGGGTGCGAGCTAAGCCATGCAAGATATTTCGGCAATTTTTGGTCTGCACACTTTAGCCTTTATTTTATTATCATTGGTTATAAGATTTATGTAAAATTTGACAAAAAGATGCAAGCTAGTAAAATTTCTCATAATAAAACCCATTCAAATTTCAACTGTGTTACAAAGCGCGAAGGCTCAACCAGTTGCATCAAAATTGTGTGTAGTAATTTCAACCGCAAAAGGGGATTGATGCTTTTAAATTAAAATTTCCCCATACAACGTTGATTCATCCTGCTATATAATTACGTCTCAGGAATCTAAAATGGTGTGATTTGACAAGATCGCTTTAATTTTTATCAAGATTTTTTTCTTTTACGCATATTTATCGCTTGCATTGATTTTGTTCACCTTCGTAATTTCAGCGATGAATCCAATTCTGATTCTGCAACACTGCTAATAATCTTAGGTGTGGTCAGAGACTATTTTCTTGCTGCCCGTTTATCTAGTTATCCAACATTTTTGATGATTTGATGCATGGCTTTGGTTCACTTTTTTAACTGGCCACTTCCGGCGGGACACCTGGAACCGGTTCCGGAACACAACCGGTTCAGGTATGTTATTTGTGGATTGATTGGTAATTATCGGTGACAAATACCGGAAATAGCTTGTTAAGCGTTACGCGTTACGAACTACTATTCTTCGGTCATCGTCAGATGCATTCAGTTGGATTCACCCCTTCAATTTCGTCAGTGTAATATATAAGCGGTTCAGATATGGTCTGAAACTATTTTTCTGCTTAACGCTTATCTGGTTATCGATAAATCCGCTATTTGGTGCGTCACATGCATTGGTTTGGCTCAGTTTTTTAATTGGTCACTTCCGACGGGATACCTGGAACCGGTTCCGGAACACAACCGGTTCAAATACGGTATGAAACTATTTTCCTGCTATCCATACATAAGGATATCGAAAAAGCCGCTCTTTGATGTGTCGCATGCATGGGTTTGGTTCACTTTTTTAATTGGCCACTTCCAGCGGACACCTGGAACCGGTTTCGGAACACAACCGGTTCAGATAAGGTATTTTCCTGCTTACCGTTCATCTGGTTATCGAAAAAGCCGCTCTTTGATGCGTCGCATGCATGGGTTTGGTTCACTTTTTTAATTGGCCACTTCCGGCGGGACGCCTGGAACCGGTTTCGGAACACAACCGGTTCAAATACGGTATGAAACTATTTTCCTGCTAACCATTCATCTAGTTATCGAAAAAGCCGCTCTTTGATATGTCGCATGCATGAGTTTGGTTCAATTTTTTAAATGGCCACTTCCGGCAGGACAGTGGAACCGGTTCCGGAACACTACCGGTTCAAATTTGGTCTGAAACTACTTTCCTGCTTACCATTCAACTGGTTTTCGAAAAAGCCGCTCTTTGATGTGTCACGTGCATGGGTTATGTTCACTTTTATATTTGGCCACTTCCGACAGGACACCCGGAACCGGTTCCGGAACACTACCGGTTCAGATATAGTCTGAGACTATTTTCCTACTTCCCGTTCATCAGATAATCGAAAATGCCGTGGTTTGATGGGTCACATGCATGGGTTTGTTGCATTTTCATATCCAGCCCCTTCCTCGGGTACCGATCCGGAACACCTAAATGGCCATAACTCCGAAACGGCTGGACCGATCCGAACCATTTTCAATAGGAAACAATGGGACCAGATTCCGCGTCGAATGAACCGTCGGTCATTGAAATCGGTTGATGTTTACTATCTAAAAGTTAGGTGACCTTTTTTGTACACACACACACACATACGCACACACATACATACACACACACACACACACACACATACACACACACACAGACATCATCTCAACTCGTCGAGCTGAGTCGATTGGTATATAACACTTGACCTCTCCGGAGGCTCTATCAAATTTTCGTTTTTGGAGTGAACATATAGCCTTTCGGTACACCTTGGTGTACGAGAAAGGCAAAAATAGCTGTACTAACAACAACAATACATAGGTTAATTCCAACACACTCACAACTTTGTAACCACACTTCACATTTAATCAGAGATGAAGAGCCTTAAGGCTGACCCCTCGTGTAAAATCTGTTGTAATCCCACAAAATTGAAATGGAAAAAAGAATGATTTTACTACTACTACTCTAACAAGATCAAGTAAAAATGTACGATACTTTCGGGCGCGTACAACAGTGCGATGTAGGTGTAAAAGATAAACTGTGAGTATTTTAATTCTCGTATTTTATTTCGTTGTAGAAAAGCCAGCCATTAGTCGGCAGTATGAATTTTCTGACCGCGAAAAATTCCCGGATTCGCAGAAGGCTTAGGAGTGGTCCACTGATATCGGGAGTGTTTACTAATAAATTATGAGTGCCTCCCTAAATACTTCATCGTTAAAATATGATGCCTTCCGATTACGAGGACTTACTTTGGTCAAGGGGTGACTTCCTACGCCCTCTGCTTGCTGTTAGTATGGTCGACTTTAGTGAATCGGCAGGTGATCGCAATGAGTGTGGGCTTCTCTGCTCTTCAGTTCTAACTTATTGATGGGCTAGGACTACAAAAAGTAACGTTGATGATCGACACGGCTGCGTTCCAGCTAAGAATACTTTAAGTACCAACATCGAGCAAGCACGAGGATCTGACCACGCTGGTTCGTGAAACGGTTTCCCCATTTCACAGCCCAGACATTGACTCCACAATTGCCACTGGCTATTGTCCTGTCAACTCAACCGTCACACAGAACAGCATCTGCGTGAGCTGCTCGATTGACCACCGTGGAGGCGCATACCAGGTATGGAAGAACAATCCATTGACCTTGGCAACTACGGCTTCCGCCAGTATTTACATAGTTTCGGTCACGCGGTTTCTCTTGAATGTACGGTTTGTGCTGGTTTGGAGAAAACGGTGGAACCCGCGTATTCGCACAATGCGTGACTGCATACTTGTCAAATTCGGGTACGACACAACACAGGACAATCTTGTCCACAGGATGGGTTGGGACGAGTTTGGCTGGGATGCCGTTTCAACGGCTAACACCTAAATCGTCTTGGGGCTATAGCAGGTGGCGCGTGGACTCGGAGAACAACTAGTGCGAAAGCTGTACAAGAGGTGATCCAAGGGTTCGGAGTCGGCTACGTAGGTCATACCGGTGCCGTGCGGTCGAAATCGACCCTTACAGAGATTAAGTGGCCGCAGGGAGAATATCCTGGTAGCGCGTTGCTGTCGTGGCGTCGTCGGTCTACTGGGTTTGATCCGAGCCCACGATTGGAAAGGATGGTGAGTACTTGTCGATGGGTTCATGGTGGATACTCCATGACAGTATTTCCAGAGGGCATCTGCGATCGCCAATGGCTCTCTGGTGATTACTTTATCGATTTTATAACAATGAAGTTAAACGATGAGCAAGGCTACGCTGGAAGAAGGTAACAAATTTGTATGTAAACTTAATTCAAAGTTGCCAAATTTTCTAAAAAATCGAATATAAACTTACGGCAGTGTCGCTGGAAATTGGGTCGACCAAATTTTAAGATGAGAACGGTAATATAACCCATTTTCTATTAGCTTTCAACTGCTTTTTACAGAACTTAGCTAAAGAATCTAAAATAAAAGTTATTAAGTAAACTAATCCTTGATGTCATCGACCAAAAGTTTGGGGTCACCCCTCAAAATGATGTGTCGGCCAAAAGTTTGGGGTCACTATCGTAAAACATGGAAAAGTGATTTGTTGATATCTTTGTCATCTTTCATTCAATTTTAATTCTTCTTGACTTATTTAAAACATAATGAATGATACTTACTGCATAGACATTGAATCACACATATTTGTTGAAATTTACATACTAAAACTTAACGTTAAATTGCCTCATTTTTTGAAATGTGGTGAAATGTGTTAACTTTACGTAACATTTTTATAACCAAAAATCGTTAAATACGTTAAGTTAAAGACATCAAACGTAAATTTAGTTAATTATCTTTGATGTGAGCCAAAAAGAATTAAAATTGAACTATAGATGACGAAGATATCATCAAATCACTTTTCCATGCTTGACGAAAGTGACCCCAAACTTTTGGCTGATACATCATATTGAGGGGTGACCCCAAACTTTTGATCGATGTCATGAAGAGTTAATTTACTTAATAACTTTTTTTTCTAGATTTTTTAGCTCAGTTCTGTAAGAAGCAGTTGAAAGGTCGACCCAATTTCCAGCGACACTGCCGTAAACTTATATGACACATTCTACCGTGACGTTACAACGTTTTGACGCGTTCGTAGTCAGATTTTCCTCCATAACTCATGAAAACGAGCGTAAACCTCAAAATATTTTTGCATATTCGGACTCCTTGTAAAATTTCTGATATATTTGACCTATTGAACATTTAGTTTTCATTAGAAAAACGTGTTCAAAATGCGTATTTGTAGCGTGACGTTACAACGCGCTAGAATCCGACCCTCTCTAACGCGCTACCAACATCTTAAAAAATCTGCTAGGTTTTTTATGATATTCTGAATTTTTTTCCACCATTGAAATTTATTGGTTTGTTCTTCAATTCAATGGAATAAAACATTTAAATTTCGGATTTGTTTTTGAATAATCGACTTTTACATTTCGTGACGTTACAACGCCCGTTCGGTTTCAAACAGGGTTCTGCTCGCGTTGTAACGTCACGAAAATGCACATCATGTTAGAATCAGAATAATCAGCCAAATTTACCCGAATTTGTGAATATATCATTGCATTATCTTCACTGCTTAAAGGGGAACTTTATTCTACTGAAAATCCGTTTTGTGATAAATGGCTCGGAGGGCCAAGTTATTGCTATCAATAGTATGAATACTCCTTCATGAAGGTTAATGACACCGGCACCCATCTTTGGTTTAGTACCACCCATATTCTTCTAGTTTTGTTCCAAAGACTAGCGCGCTGAGGTCCATTATTTTGCACCGCCAGATATTTAAATTTTTCATGCATATAACTCATCACGCCGTCGAGAAAGGCACCTTCTACCGTGACGTTACAATGTTTCTACGCATTCGGAGTCAGATTTTTCCCTATAACTCATAAAAACGACTGTAAACCTCAAAATATTTTACATATCATATTCAGATTCCTTGTAAAATTTCCGATGTGTTGTACCTGTTTAACATTTAGTTTTCATTATAAAAACTTGTTTAGAATGCTTATTTGTAGCGTGACGTTACAACGCGCTAGAATTCGACCCCCTCTACCGCGAACCAACATCTTGGAAAAATTGCTCGGATTTTTATTTTAAACTGAAAATTTCTCCCACCATTGAAATTTATTGGTTTGTTCTTCAAGCAGTGAAATAAAACATATACATTTCGGATTCGTTTTTGGATAATCGACTTTTACATTTCGTGACGTTACAACGCCCGTTCAGTTTCAAACAGAGTTCTGCTCGCGTTGTAACGTCACGAAAATGCACATCATTTTTGAATCAGAATAATCAGGAAAAATTACCCGAATTTGTGAATATATTATTGCATTATTTTTACTGCTTCAAGAGCAACTTTACTCTTTTAAAAATCCGTTTTGTGATAAATGGCTCGGAGGGCCAAGTTATTGCTATTAGTAGTATGAAAACTCCTTCATGAAGGTTAATGGTACCCATCTTCAGTTTAGTACCACTCATATTCATATAATATTGTCCCAAAGTCTAAACCGTTGATATTCATTACTTCGCACCGCCAGATATTTAGATTATGCAGCATAAAACTAATCACGCCGTCGAATTAAACATTTTTTCAATAATTTATGCAATGTCATTGATTCAATTAAAAACGCTTTAAGATGTGCGAGCAGTTATTGAACCAAAGATATACCTGAGGATCTGCATACCACTTAGGGGCATCAATTTCTGTGATTCCAGAGACAAATAAACCTAATTTTGACAAAAAAAAATCCATCCTATATATGTCAGAGTCATAATTACTTAGAGAGTTAGTGTCGTTGGCAAAGTTGTTTGATAAGTCAAAAACTTCCAGCTGATTTACTATTGGATGTGAGATTCAGACACACTGGGCGACGCTTATTAAAAGTTTACAATAGTTTAGAATTCCTCAAAAAGTTTTCAACAAATTTTGATTAGTTGAGAAACTTTTTTTTTGGCAAAATCTTTGGGCACTTCATAAGAAGTTACAACATGTTGAATATTTTTTGAATAAATATGAAGTGCATTATTTTTCAAAATTTCAACTATCACTAGTCAGTTAGAAACTTGAACCAAACGGCTATTAAACTGAAAATTCTTGACAAGATAAACAACTTTTCCAAAGACATCAACATTCTAAAAGTCTAAAGTCTAAGTAATTAGAGTCCCGAGATATATGAGTTTCAATTTCGTAGGTGTTACGTGTGTTTGTCGGTGATTCTTGTGATATCAAAAATAGATGTAACACTGACGATATATCCATCCCATGTATTCAAGATCCTAACTATTTAGACAGTTGGTGTCCTCGACAAAATTGTTCGGCTGGTCAAGAACTTTCAATTGATGGGCCGTATGATTTCAAATCCTTCAAATAGGAGGCGCTAGAGGGCATACACATTTTTAATTTTACTTATCTCAGGATCGTGATTAATTGGAAAGATGGTAGCTTCATTAAAGTTGTTTTACCCAAAACACATTCAACAAGCCGTAACTTTTTATAAAATATATCAAAAATTCTCAAATTTTGACTGATAGTTCCTCATCTTGTTATCTGTAATTTCTACAATTTTGGACTTAATTGGTTAGCTCTACACAAAGATGGAGCGCTTTAATCAGAAACATATTTTTGACTGTGTTCTATTGACTCTTATATCTAAGGAATAAGTAAATAAAATCAAATTAAATTTTGAAAGCTAAGAATTATATATTGATCTTTGATTACAATTGGATTCGACTACAATATGTCAACCGCTGCTCCATGTTTTTCGCCTTTCCGTTTCTTCCGGCACTTTTCCATCCTGCTGGAAACTCGGACATATGTTCCCAGTTCACAAAAAAGGAAATAGACGCGAGGTTAGTAACTATCGTGGTGTTACCTCGCTTTGTGCCATTGCTAAATTGTTTGAAATCGTAATTATGGAACACTTACTCGCTCACTGCAAACCGTACATCAGCACCGATCAACATGGATTCATGCCGGGCCGCTCAACGACCACTAATTTGCTGTGTTTCACCTCCTATATCTTCGAGACTTTGTCCGAACACGCTCAAACAGATGCTATTTACACCGATTTGACTGCCGCTTTCGATAAACTGAACCACCGCATCGCTGTTGCAAAACTCGATAGGCTCGGAATACATGGCAGCCTTTTGCAATGGTTTCAATCGTATCTCACCGGTCGCTGTTTGTCTGTCGTCGTAGGCGACTGTCAATCTTGTTCGTTTGCTGCTACGTCCGGCATCCCACAAGGCAGCCACCTGGGACCGTTGATTTTTCTAATTTATTTCAATGATGTTAACTCGGTGATCGAAGGGCCTCGACTGTCATATGCGGACGATCTAAAAATGTTCCTTCGAATTCGCTCGCTTGAAGACTGCGATTCTCTTCAACGTCAGGTGATTGCATTTGCTGATTGGTGTACTCTAAATCGGATGGATGTTAATCCGTCTAAGTGCTCTGTAATTTCATACTCACATAAAAAACGTCCGATTCTGCATAAGTATGTTTTGCACGGTACTGAAATTGGTCGTGTTAGCCAAATAAAGGACCTGGGAGTTATTCTGGATTCTGAGCTCTACTTCAAACAGCACGTCAACTACGTCATCGGAAAAGCCTCCGGAATACTTGGATTTATCTTCAGGATTACCAAAGAGTTCACGGATATCTACTGCCTAAAATCTCTCTACTGTGCTCTCTCTCGCTCTATATTAGAGTACTGCTCGGTTGTTTGGGCACCCCAGTACAACAATGCTGTCCAAAGGATCGAGTCTGTGCAACGACGGTTTTTAAGGTATGCACTACGGCGGTTACCATGGTCGGATCCGTACCGACTACCAAGCTACGAAAGCCGATGCCAGCTTATAAACCTGGAGCCACTAACGGTTCGCAGAGATACTGCTAGAGCACTACTTATCTCGGATGCCCTGCAGGGGAATATAGATTGCCCGGCCATTTTGGAACGCATAAACCTCAACGTTCAGCCACGAGCTCTTAGGAACAACTATATGTTACGGTTACCAACTTTAGCATGTTTGGAGGTGTCAACGGACTGCAGAGAATTTTCAATAGGGTCGCGTCACTTTTCGATTTTAACCTAACCCGTACCATTCTTCGCAGAATGTTCAGTTTGTTTTTCTCTAGACCAGATTGACCGTGTTTTTTTTTTGTTTTGTGTTTGATGTTTTATGATTTGACCATGTATTTTAGAACTAGGACATTTAGGATTAAGTATCATCATTTGGGCTCATACGTAGCCTGTTGATGTTTAACCATTTAAATAAAGAGTTTAAAGAGTTTAAAGGTGAAAAAAGTTCCAGCTTGTAGAATACTTATCAAGAAATTATAATCCCTTGCCTGCTTTTGCAAAATGGAAACTAACGTCTTCTAGTGGCAAAATATCGCATCTATTGGTAAATCAACTGCAAGTCCTTTACTTACCAAACAACTTTGCCGAAGAAATCGTATTTCTATGTAAAAGGGATCCTGAGATATATGAAAATCAAAATTTGTAAGTTCTCTAGCGCCGCCTGTTGGTGGAACTTCAAATCAAACTATTCATCAACTGTAAGTCTTTGACCAACTTAATAACTTTGTAATTTCGTCAGTGTTTCGTCTGTTGGCCACTCATATCACAGAAATTTTCGGATTGAGTGGTATTAGATTACGATTAAAAAATTTTACAATATCGCAGTACAATTACATCGTAGGTTTTGGCCAAACACCATCTCCCCCGTCCTTCAAAAGTCTACGTAGTTTATTAACCGGAAATGGTACGCAATTTATAAACGATATTTCGAAAAAGAGATCATACACAACGAGAACTAAACTGTTTCGAATATGGAACTAAGTTTGTCCAATTCAGAAGCCATCCAAGCCAGAAAGATTTGGTCTTTTCCACAGAACTTTTTTTCGTGACGTTACAACGCAAACTTCAACCAGGTGAAACTCAGGCTTCCGTGAACCGATTTTAATTTTTTTAATCTCATTTGAAAGATCTTTTCGAGTACAAAGAGCATACAAAATTTCATATTTGTAACGTTTTCCGTATTTGAATAAAATTTAAAAATGTTGTTTTTTCGTGACGTTACAACGCAATAAAAACCCATACTATGATCAGCCATATTTCAGAGCTGTGAAGTCTTCCGATTAAAAATCTTTTTATGCTAAAAAACCTACATACATTTATCTACAAATGATGGAAGACTTTTGAAAAATCAGTGTGTTGGTGTTTAAAATACGATAGTTTGGATGAAAAGTGTGCTTAAAAGACTTAAAATCACTATTTTAATGCTAATCTTAAACGTCGTTCAATTTATATTTATTGTCACACTAATATCATGTCGAATACATTTTTAGATGACAAAAGTAATGTAGAATGTGATAAAAATGTCAAATATGCCATAACTCAACTTTGAAAAATTGGTATTGATGATACGGGGCCCGTAGAATGTGTCATATTCATTTTTTAGAAAATTTGGCAACTTTGAGTTTAGTTTACATACAATTTTTTTTGAAAAAGTTTCTTTCAAATCATGTTCAAAGTTTCTTTAACTTATTATCTTTTGAATGAAACCTAGGCTTTTGAAATCGGGCGCAAATCGGCGGAGACATGGGCCTAAAGAAATGACTGAGGGGGTGACCCCAAACTTTTGATCGGGAGTGTAGGTAACTATTTCACAGTGATGTAGAATAAAGTTCGAAAATGCTTTTTGACTCTCTAAATTCCTCAACAGCCCCACAGTACATTTGGTGGACAGAAATATCAGTTTACCCCATCCGGCATGGCGCATGGAGAGCGAGCTGATTCGGAGAAACAGACCGCCATAATTGGATATAAATTACATCGTATCGATAGCCCCCAGTCACGCACGGACCAGGGGTATGGTTTCGACCCATCGTCGTCGTCGTCGTCGTCATTGTGAAACTGGATTATCGGATACGGGAGGCCCCCGGGAGGACTTGTTTCCCACCCGCTTCCGATTAGTTGTGTCGATAGTGGTTTGTCGCCTAGGTGTGCAACTTTGCTTGTCCTTTTGTGTTTCCTGTCTCTGGCTCGATACGGGATGGGATGGCGCAATAGACCCGATAGTTTTGTAACTACCACGGAAAATCAAATGAAGTGTGTTGATGATTGGTTGGCAGATAAGGGGTGGCCCATTCCTAGTCGCCGGTGAAGAGATGATGATTTTAGTCGAACAGAGTGTGAAACGAGCGAGTTGAAAGATAGTTAAACTTAACTTGGTTCCGCAAAAGTATACAATACGTAAACATTGAAAGGATTTCTATTACTAGGTCTCAAGAATTTTATTTTTTTTAATAATAACTTTTTAAAATAGTCAGTTTAGTTGTTGCCCCAAACTCACCTTGTGTGCTACTATACTCCTCTCCCTTGGGGGTGCTGATGCGGATGCGTTTAACTGAGCTATTTCAGTTTTTGGATAGCTATTATTAGAATGACACACATTCAAATGTGTGATGGCATAGAAGGAATGTTAGTTTGGCAACCGACAATAACGGAATCCCTAGCATCTTTAGGTATAGTTGTAGAGAGAATTTGTTGTGGACTGCGAAATTGCAAGTCAATAAATAGTGTCGAACATTGCTCTGGTCCTCATAAATTCGTACCTCATGCGATGACAAAGACCGCTAGCTAAGAGTTCTGTGCTTAGCTGGTAGTGCAGCCTGGGCACTGTTGTCCTTCTGACGTCAGCAAGATTGAGGAGGTACGTCCCGAGCGTCTGTTCACCAAGGAGGTGCGGCTCAAATAGCGTCTGTTCTGGCATCCAGCGGGTGAGTATGAAATGCTCCTAGGGGCTGTCCATAAACTATGTGGTCATTTTTTTGGGACTTTTCAACAACCCCCCTCCCGCGTGGTCATTAGTCCATACCAAAATTGGCCGAACACCACCCCCCCCCCCCCTTTATGGACAGCCCCCTACACCTGAAGCTATACCTAAGGTGGTAGCCCCACCACGGTGGATAGGAGACCTTAGGCCAACAACCTATGTTCTCAAAACCCAACAATCGTTACAGAAACCGAAAATGAAAGATTACGAGCTGATTCAACGACAACGACTTTTAGCGCGGAACAACGGACAAGAATTGGAACATGGAATGTATTAACCCTATCCCAGCAGGGTAAACTGGCACAACTAGTCAATGAGGCATGCCGTGAGAAGCTTGAGATCCTAGGAATGAGCAAACTCCGTTGGCCGAACTTTGGAGAACACAGTTTGGCATCGGGTCAAATCCTGTTAAACTCTGGCCTACGCGGTGAACATGCTCCTCGCCACCGTGGAGTTGGTTTTCTGAACAGCGCTCACGCCCACGCTGCTCTCATGATGTGGGAGCCTATTGATGAGAGGATAATTGTAGCCAGATTCAGAACACGGGTTCGAAACCTTACCATGATCCAATGTTGCTGCCAAATTGCAAGACAAAGACCGAGATAAACTAGCCTAAAGCCAAAAATCTCGTTACTCAGATAAAATTAAAAAAAAAAAAACAATAATAAAAAGACAAAGAGAACTGTTACAGTCAACTGAATGCTGTCGTGGACAAGATTCCGAAAGGTGTTATCAAGATCCTCATGGGCGACTTCAACGCGAAGGTTGGTTCCGATAACTCGAACTATGAGCACTTCATGGGACGCCATGGTTTCGGAGAAATGAGCGAAAACGGGAAGCTGTTTGCAGAGTTTTGTAGCCTCAATGACATGGTGATTGGGGGATCGATTTTTCCTAATCGACCAGTGCACAGAGTGGCATGGGTTGCCCGTAATGGCGTCACGGTGAATTAAATCAACCACATCTGCATTAGCCAAAAATGGAAACGGAGCCTTCTGGATGTGCGGAACAAACGCAGCGCCGACATTGCGTCCGACCATCATCTCCAAAACGGCGAGATCCGACTGCACAGTGTTAGGATCCATCGATCGAAAGAGAAAATCGGGCGCCGGTTCAACACACGCCGACTGGAAGCCGCTGCATTGGAAAGGTCCTTCGTGGAGGAGCTAGAGAACCGTGCTGCGGATATTCCAGAAGGTGGAAGCGTAGAAGATCTATGGAGCACCATCAAGAACGCCTTCATCGCCACCGGCGAGAATAATTTGGGTGAGCTATGCACCCGAAGCAAGCAGTGGATCACAGATGATACCTGGAGGCAGATAGAGAAGCGAAGGAACGCCAAAGCCGCGATAGAGTGAGCGAAACCACGAGGAGCCGTAGTCCGTCAGCGCTATTTGGCTCTCGAGAAGGATGTGAAACGTCCATGTAAACGGGACAAAAAGCATGGGCGACATCCGTTTCCTTTACGATGTTTCACTTCGCCTTAATGGGACCAAGATGAATGCTACAATGCCCGTGAAGAGTACGTTCGTTGACGAACTTGGAACTCGAGCAGCGTATGCTCCGGAAGGTGGCAGCGGTGAAGAGCAGTGAACGGTTACCAAGAATGCCTTTATTGAAACCTGCGAGAATAACCTGGGTACACTAAATCCTGTTTTTACGCGATGGATGCGTGTGCGCAAAAAAGGTCGTATAAAAAAGTTCGCGTAACTTCGTGAAATCGCGTAAAAAAATCCAAAAGAATTTTTTTTACGCGATTTGCCCTCCGCAAGTGATCAAAATCGCGTAAAAAAAAGTCGCGTAACTTCGAGAAAATCGCGTAAAAAAATCGTGTAAAATAAAATCGCGTAAAAAATCGTGTAAAATAAAATCGCGTAAAAAAAAGTCGTTTAAAAAAGGATTTAGTGTATGCTGCGCACTCAGCGAAAAGAGTGGATCGCTGATGCAACCCGGAGGACGATTGAGGACTGCAGAGAAGCAAAGGCGAACAAGAACTAGAGCAACCTAATATGAGTCCCGTAAACGGTATGCGGCTCTAGAAAATATAGTCAAACAAGCGTTATTGGACTCCCTGGCAGAAGCAGCGCAGATGCAGGGTGGAAAGCCGCCACAACCAGCGATACCCTCCTCCTCTACGATGAACTCTGAGGCACTATCACTGCAGGAGATCGACACAGCTATCCGAAGCATGAAGCTCAACAAGGTTTCAAGGATCAAACGCATATCAGCAAAGTTGCTCAAAGCTGACCCCATGCTATTCGCACTAATGCTGCATCAACTATTCTATAGCAGTATTCTATAGTCTATCCGGCCGATAGACGCCCTGCACAAAGTGAAGGTTCTCAAGAAGGGAATCACATACAGGAGAAAATAGACGTGACTCTACGGGGGCAGCAGACCGGATTACATACTGCAAGAGCATCTGTGGACCATATTGTCATGCTCCGTATCATCCAAGATTCCTTCACTAAGTACGAAAAAGCTTTCGAAGCGGAGCGGATCTGGTGTGATGGTCAAGACACGTGACTATCACGCCGATGACCTGGGATCGAATCCCACTCCCGACAAACTCACAAAATGTGAGTTCTTCCTTCGGAAAGGAAGTAAAGCGTGGGTCCCAATATGAACTAGCCTAGGGCTAAAAAACTCGTTAATACAGATAAAAAAAGCTTTCGACCGTCTGAACCACGAAAATCTCTGGGCACCCAAAGATGCAAAAGGAGTTCCGATGATTTTGCCGTAACAGCTTGGCAGCGGCGCTCTGACATGCTCAGTAAGGGAACGTCCATACATTACGTCACGCTTTTAGGGGGAGGGGGGTTCAGTGAAGTGTGACAACCTATTCAAAATGTTCTGTAGTTTCATTCAAAAAGTGTGACATAGGGGGGAAGCCATCCTTAGAATGTCCCCCAATACCTACTCATAGAAATGAACTCATATTAAAGAACATGTTTTCTTTTATTTCCAGGTAAGTGTCCAACGAAGCCCTTTATGCATGAGAGAATGCAGGTAACTAAGACTTGAATAAACTTTTCAAAACAATAAATCGTAAAACTAGATTAACTTTGATATGCGAATATTTGTCAATACTTCAACATGCAAAAGCTTAACTAGACTGGACGGCTTTCTGATTCCGTCCATTTTTATGTTTTTGATGAACTCTATAAACTTGATAGCAAATGAAACAGAACTTCTATATTGGCTGTACCGACTAAAAAAAACCTAATGATGGAGACTATATTTTATTTTTGGTGAAAAAATCTAACACGTATGCGATGTAACTATGGAAAAGAGCACAAATTTATTATTTTCATTTGTGGATAGGTACGTACGACCGTTCGTCGAACATCAACCAAATTATTCCGGAGGTATGTTGTGATTTCATTACGTCGCACCACGTCATAAATACGGAGCAAATTACTTGATTTATAATTTAGATCCTGCATCCGCGCTGACATTGTGGTTCTCTTATCTGTCTGTGGTTCGCTCTGGTCTGGTGTGACTTCTGGGTCTCTGGTGGTCCCACGGATGGAACGATTGCGACACTGAAAATGGTAATGGGAATGGCTCACCCGAGTACGTGCCGGTATGAGCTTTTCGACGCGTGCGGTAATGCCAGTTGGTTAACAAAACTTCTCCTATCTTAATGTGGTGCCTCGAATGAAATGTAATGGTGAGCAAAATTCTATTCACCGGTAGATGTGGAAATGTGAGAGAAAATATTATTTGCTTCTTATTCGTGGCGTTCCGTTCCACCTTGGACAAAGCTTGCTTCTCAGCTAAGCTCCAGTTATTTACTGAGAGCGTCCTGTTTCAGTGATCATTTTACATTCGTATATCGTGTGGCAGGCATGAAGATCGACCGGGAAAACAACAAATCACCCTCAATGAAAATTGACCCATTCTGACCCCTTCGAGTTGGTGAGAATGGGTCAACGGCACTGAATTTGTTCCGCATTGACCACAAAGAAAGTTAATAAAGTTCTAGTCAAGGTTGAAGCTGCTTACCAAAAATATATTAACCCTTTCAGGACGATTGGGTCATTTGCGCCTCGCGGACGTGTTCTACAGCGGCGAGGTTGGTGGAAAAAGTCGTCCCGAAGGGGTTAAATGATGGATATGAGTTTGAGATTCTAAAGAGTATTAATTAAAAGTGTGATGCTTCATCGAGTCTTAAAAGTGGCATTTAAAAAAATGCCTTATTATCAGGCTTTTTCGACGATTTATCAAAAAATAACTAATTGCTGTAGAATCCTATATTTTTCGGCAGGATCTGCTGGCAGCTACGAGCAGTGTTGGTAAAAACTCAAATACTCAAATCTCATGCTTGAGTTGTTTCACGCGCGATTCTTGACTCGCCAAACTCAATGCCGAAAAAATCATGCATGAGTTGACTCATGATTTCACTCATTGCTTTATTTCTTGGTATTCTTATTACTTCGATGTTTTTAGGAGTACATGATAGAACAAAAGCAAACCTATCGTAAAACAACATTGGATGCCGTTCAAATTGATTTAGGCTCGTTTTACAAGCGAACGAGATTTCGGTGCTTGACTCGTGAGAACGAGATTTTGCATGAAAATCTCGCGCGTGAGAAAATGATTCAGAATCGCGCGCGAGTTTGCTCACGCAGGAGCGGTTCATGAGTGTGCTTTGAGTGTGATTTTACCAACACTGGCTACGAGGTGAGTTATTTTAGATAATGTTTTGACCCAATCTCGCCGCCCTGGCCTTTAAGCTAGTTGCAAAACTCTGTCAAATTAGAGAATGTGTTGTGTAATTAGAATTCATGTGAGCCCTTGAGCCACCAGAAATTAACAGTCCTTAATAGGATAGCACGTAATTAGATACGTAAAGCATGTTTGTTTTCCTAACACCAAGTGTAGTCTCGCGTAGATAGTTTGAGTCTTTAACTATCAGCGAGGCAGAATAAATACAATTTTAGAAACTGTCCCCAGTAACAAGGACGTTGTTCCATGGATCCATTACCCCAGCTTAATAAACCGGTTGTCACTAGGCTTCGGTTTGGTAGATCTTTTGCCGTAGCGCAACATGAAAATGTGATCTACTCACGTTACAGTCCCCGTTGCAGATCGAGCTTCTTTCGAACCCGCTCAACCATTCATCTATCAGCACGGGTCACCAGACACCTTGGTTTGGAATTCCCTGTTTGGTGGACCCGAAACAGATGGTCCGTAGTGTGAGACAACCACTATCGACACTACACAGCTATCTTGGCTGCTCAGGAAAAGAAGTTAACACTGATGGTTAACTTATAAACGAGCTCGAACAGCATGGCCTTACGCGTTCACGGCTTCTGCTGCATTGGCCCTAGGTATAAGGTTGAGAATGTATGACTACTAATAGTCACATCGTTGAGCTCACTTGAACTTTTGTTCCTATTTGCTTTATTATCGTTATCAAAGAGGCATCGTGTGAAATTACTACCTTGCTGTTCCTACAAAAGCAACACAGTGTCAATGGACACGATGATTGTACAAGCCCTACAGATACCCGTTAGACACTAATTACAAATGGTTCCGACCCAGCCCTCAGTCAACTACAAACACGACAGTTTTCCCATCGACTGGCATTGATTCTCTTCATACCGTTTGGATGGCTAACAGCATAATGTATAATTTGATTTAAGTAGACCCGGTTTTACATGGCTACATGTGGTTGTACCAACCAGGATGTTCTGATTAAATTTACAAAGCATCTGCGAGCTCTGTGCATGCACTGGACGACGACCATGTTGCTCGGAGCTCTTTGTCATGCCAAGCCTAACCTAGCGAGCGATTATCAAGGCGGCGACACAAATAGCCGCCTACAAAACTCACCATTTGCGTTGCACCACGACTGGGACTTGGGAACAACGAGCAGTAAAGGGAGAAGGAACACACCCTGAAAGCAGCAAATCAAAAAAGTGCCACTTGCCCTGTCGCTGTGTAACTTTCAAGAAGCTTGCACAAGTGCTTGGAGAGGTTTACGTAAGGATCGGGCCAGTCAGCACAGCGTAAGGAAGTAGCTGGAGAGAATGGGGAGAGATGCGTTTCAGAAAAATAAAACTGAAACAATTATTGGGTTTGGTCGTTTATTCAGAGAAATATGTCCTATGATGTCTTTTACCATCGAAATATCGACATGTTCGCTCCTTCTTCCACTCGCTGCCTGCTGTTATTGTAGTCAATACTGTTGAGCAGCCAGGTGATTGTGTATGGTCAGTTCAGCTGGCATACCGACCAGCCGACTTCATGTTTCGGCATTTTACACAAATTACATAACGCAAAAATATATATATGGCCCACAAGAAGTATTGTAAAGTCCTTATCATCTCCGATTCATCGATTTGACAGTGATCAGGTTCAATGTATTCTGCTTTGACTGAAAATCCATCGTTCCAGACATCTGCCAATGTTTCTCCAGCGTGTGAAAATTTTCGCTTCCAGTTCGGAATCCGTAGTTCGAAGCTGCTGATCAAGGTGAGATCGATAATGATCATGAAGGAGTATCAAACCTGCCAATTCTCGGGAGAGAGGAGCCATTCGTCACTCAACGCGGTTGAATGCACTGCGTCCTGGTGCATTTTTAGCAATATATATTGTATCCAAGTTTAAATGTTTGAAGTGATGAATCGCCACGGCTATCACTTTCTTATACACAGCTAATCGCTAATCGCTAATCGGAATTCTGTTAAAAACTACAAAATTTCGGTAAAATGTTATCGTTTATCTGTCAAACTTTAACGAAGTTCGGTAAATGTTGCCAGCTTACCGAATTTTTCCGGTAAACAAAACTTAACGGTTGAGATTTCGGTAAAATATTACCGAAGTCGGTGATTTTATCTAAGTGTGTAACGTACATTTTCATCAGGTTCCCCATTCACGGTGATTACGAATATTGGCTTTATTGCTTCTTGATATCGTATTATTTCATCGAACTCTGGTAGCTCGTTCTCCCTGTTCAAATGAAATCCTGCAGTCGAAGAGCAATGTTTTCCTGATCGTACTGCCACGTACGTTGGACCACTATACCCAACAGCTTCACCACATCCTATCTGTCCTGACTTTATAACACATCCTGCTATCATTGACGAAATCAGCTTGTGCTTCGCAGCCACAACGAAATCATGATCCGAAAGGGATACACGATATTCAAGATGCAATAAAATGGGCGCTGGCTTGTTGCCTGCCGTTAAGCCCATAACAACGTCTTGACTCAAAAAGCAGACCTCATTCGGGCCGAATATGCTCGCTAACTGTTCAAGCTTATTAATGGTCGAAGTACAAAACTTACCGTCTTGGTGTACCTTGTGGCTTTTATTTCTTGCTTTCAAAAGCTTCACCGATACCATATGGACATGACGTTTTCCTTCTGTGCTGGTTGTCCGACTAATGGCGAACCCTTTGTGCTTCGGCGCCTCCGTCAGTTCAGAGAGAGTTTTCACACTACGGTATCGCTAGTCCTAACGTTTCTCCTCAGCAGCTGATCCATGCTGGCGATGTCCACGATTGCTTTTAGTAAATCAGGCTGCCGTTCTTCCAGTGGGGCACATCCTACAGAAGTGTGTGATCTCAAATGCTCCTTGGCCTCTGGAATCTGTTCGAGCAAGTTGCTCATTGACTTTCTCCTCCGGGAATCGTTGTTGGCATTCCTGAGGCAAAACTCTGATTTTCAATTCGGCTTCCTTTCGCTTCCGTTCCTTCAGGAAGGTACTTGTTCAAACAAGTTTTTCTGTCATCTAGGGTAAGAAATCAAACTTTGAACTAGTCAAATTGTAATCCTAATTTGAACCATTTCGAAATTCATTAAAACGACGTACTTTTTAGGGAAATCTTGTCCCGAAAAAGATGTTAAACAGCTTTCCGTAATATAACCTGATAACATGGACTTTGAAAGCATTGAAAAAACGATTTTGTCATGGAAAACAGGCAATTGAAAAATCACTGTGATTTCACCCATTTCCCCCCAGAGAAAGCAAATTTTCGGTGCACTCATACAGCTCATGCTTTGTATCGCACGTAGTATGTGAACACGTCAAATGAAAGCTTATTTATCGTAGAATCGATCAATCGAAAAAAAATCCGCATTATTTATCAAACAATTATCAAATTTAAGTAATTCTTACTTGGAGAATGTTATCTTAAGTTGAACCATTTGTAATCTAAATTTGAACTAGTAAACGGGGGCGAGCTTCCAGTGTTGGCCTGCAGACTGCGCTAGTGGTTGTTTTGTTTACTCTTGGGGGATGAAAAATTCCAAATTTAGTTTCCAAGTTCCTGAAAAGTTTAGAACATTCTTAGTTGAAATTCCACTGCCTAATGAAAAATAGCTATGGGAATTAGCAGATCCATGTGTTTTTCTATTGTTCAGCACAAAATTGGCTGTTGTGGAAGATGCTCGAGCTGCTGCCGCCAGTAGTTCAAATTAAGATTAAAATTGGTTTAAATTATGATTACGATGGTTCAAATTATGATTAAAATCATTGTTGACGAATAATCGTTTTTACCAATGAAATTCGGTGCAAAAACAAACTTTTTACCACATAATAGAAAGCTTATACCCGTGGCTTTCATGTGCATAAGATTTTGCCGTAGTAAATTATTTCCATGTGGAAGAACAAATCGCTCAAAATTTGCGCTACTTCGGAAAGCCGCAATTTGGTTCAAATTTTGATTACCTACCCTATTATGAATCCAGCATCTTCCTTTTCTTAAAGGTTGACCTTAACAAAGATATTCGTACATTTCACTGAATACTCATAGCTTCAAGCATATCTGCTACTTACGATCTCAGAATTGTTGTTTGCGAGCTCTGAGTTTAGTTGGTCCTTAACGAATGCCCATCGTTTTTTTTGTCGGTCTCGATTCGTACTCTTTGTCCGTATTTTCTGTAGACTGGGCTGGCTCTCGATGTTTTTTCGGCACAGCGGCTGATACTGATTCCTTCGGCTTCACAGAACTGGTACTTATCTTCTCCAGCATTTGGGCAACGTACTTTTCTGCACCGACGCCTTAGCTTGTAATTCTGGAATCTCTTTAAAAATGCTCTGATGCTGCGATTTCGGATCTTCCTTAGATTTATTCCAAATCACTATCGCTTCATCTTGGTACTTCTTCCGACTATTTTGCGGATTTGCTTCCGCAACAACGTTGAAAAGTTGTTGTACAAGTTCGTTCTTAGCCGGGGCCCGTGGCGTATGGCTACACGTTTGCTTCATAAGCATATGGTCATGGGTTCGATCCCTGCCCCGGCACTTTTGTCAGTTGCTTTTCTCCCTGAGAGCAGCTGACACTGACCCACTTCTGAGCCCATGGCGCTCAAATGAATCCGGATACTTAGACATCGGCGAAAGGGAACCCATAATGGACCCCCAATGGAACTGGAAATAGGAACAACCAACAGCTACACATCAACATTCTCGTGCTCATCATTCTACCATGATAAAGGGTGAGTCGTTAATTATTGTGCCACCCTACCTTCAAGTGATTCGCAAATTGTCTACAGTTAACGAAATGAAACCAAATTTTTACTGTAGTTTCGTATATGTATGTATTTCAACTTTTTGGTATAGGTTCAAATTTAGGATGCGTTTTAGTGAAATTCACGACATTTTCAATTAACGTCCTCCATGTGGACATGTTCAGGCTCCACTTGCAACAAATAATTAAAGCTCTCTGGTTTGTTTATGCGCATCGTGCCTGGTTTTCACCCAGCTCCAAGCTTATGTTTCACTGACAACCGTTCCTGAAACCCATTGACGAACTTTAGGATGATAATGTATAATCATCAATTGTTCCAAGGCGCTATACCATGATTTTAGATTTTAGTATGTGATTGTACAACATCTTTTTTAGAACTGTGAACTAAATTTATTCTATATCGAGCGGAATCTCACTGATAACTGCTCAATTCATTTTATGTAAACAATAGACTCTAAGAAGAAACTGTACAAAATTTGGTTGATTTTGGTGAAGTAGGAAAAAAGTTACGTTAGTTTGAAAATGGCACAATAATTATCGACTCACCCTTTAGGGTAGAAAGTTAAAGCAGCACAACGGCAACCAGTTCGATGTACACCGAGAAAAACTTCTACTCAATGACTGAGTTGGCCTTACTCAGAAATCGAGAAATCCTTTGTTTTCTTACTCAGTTTAGGCTAAAAGTGGGACAACCCATTGGCAATGGGTTGTCCCACTTTTAACGGAAACTGAGTAAGAAACAAAGGATTTTTCTATTTCTGAGTAAGGCCAACTCAGCCACTGAGAAGAAATTTTTCCCTGTGTAGTACAATTAGAAAAGAATACATTTAGGCGCTGTACACAGTGTATGTACAGCTTCCAATTGGAATCGCTCACGCAGTGCCCTACACAGGGAAAAATTTCTACTCAGTGGCTGAGTTGGTCTTACTCAGAAATCGAAAAATCCTTTGTTTTCTTACTCAGTTTTCGTTAAAAGTGGGACAACCCATTGCCAATGGGTTGTCCCACTTTTAGCCGAAACTGAGTAAGAAAGCAAAGGATTTCTCGATTTCTGAGTAAGGCCAACTCAGTCATTGAGTAGAAATTTTTCTCGGTGTAGTGGACAATCGAGCTGTAAATTAGGTTAAGTGATTGAAGAATTAAAAAAAAGTTCGTTCTTAGGGGGCATCCATTAAGTACGTCACGGTCCTAGGGGGGTGGGGGTGTGGTGGGTTGTTTATTGTGAAAGTGTGACAAACAATGTATTAAGTATAGGAAAAACCCGTACGAAGGGGGGAGGAGGGTCGAAAATCCCAATTTTAGCGTGACGTACTTAATGGATGCTCCCTTATCCATGTTCACAATGTGCCGTTGTTAGGGCAGCAGGGACGAAAGTCCTGGGGCCTGACGCACCCCCCCGCTTGCGAGTCAGCCGCGTAGTCGCCGGCTAAGAATAGGACTACTAACCCCAATTCAAGGTGTCAAGCGACCCGTGCTGAGGAATGAGTGATCGAGGGGGTGAAAAAGATGCTCGATCTTTAACGGAGCCTGTGGGGTACCTGGGCACCCCCCACAGTAAGCTGTCCCTTACCGCGTTAATGCAGGGCTCTGGCGTGGTGGACATTCTTTCCCGTGCGACTCGTGGGATTAATCATGAAATCAAACAAATCAAGCAATCAAAATTCAGGTGGAAGTAGTGGTGGGATCAACCCCTTCGCAAGAAGCGGGTTGATGAGATCTCCGACAAGGAGAAGTGAGGAGATAGGCGCTGGGAGTTGCGTACGCAGCTCAAGCGTGGGTGCTCCAGTCCACTTCCCGGCAAGCCAGCCGGTGGAGGTTATGGACGGAGCGTGGTTGTTGAGGGCCGTCAACCGAGGATCCAAAGGACGGTCCGCAATAGAGGTGGCTGAGCAGCAGCTTGGCAAAATCATCGACTTTGCGTCCACTAAGTCGAACATAAGCAAGGACCTGAAAACGGCCTTGCTTCGACTTAGGGCGTCGATCGACGATGCCAAGCAGGAGCACGCGGCACTCGCGTTGCTGACTGCTGCAGCAGCGGAGCCTGCAAATGAGAAAGTGCCGAAGTTTACCCAAACGGAGGCCTTCTCCTTCGCAGGAAGTCCAAATAAGGCGGAAGCGACTGCTCGCGACAAACGGGGCAAGCAATCGCAGAAGCGGGCGAGGCAACCGTCAGGCGAGGAGCTGTCTGGCGGTGCCCGCAAGGCCAGGCGAATCATTACCCCGAAAGTCGGTAATAATGCCGGAAGGTCGGACCCCAGCCAGGGTTCCCGGAAAGCTGGGAAGGGTGGGCCTGAAAAGGCTGGCCCGTCCCGGAACGATGGGAACAAGGGGTTGCGACCGCTAGTGGGCCCTCAACAGCCACAGAGTAGGGCGATCCAAGGGGAGGACCCCCCTTGGACGAAGGTAGAGCGGAAGAAGAAGAAGGCGAATCCGCAGGTAGTAGCGCAGGACGCCAAGCCAAGGCGTAGGAGGGCAGGTGCCAAGCGCGAGAAAGGCGACGCTATCGTCATCAAGACGGAACAGTCCAAGTACTCGGACGTCTTGAAGATGATGCGAAGCGACGCCAAGCTTGAGGGTCTTGGAGCCGACGTACGCAGTATTAGACGTACTCGTACGGGCGAGATGATCCTGGAGCTGAAGCGCCAGAAGGAGCACAAGGGCGCCGCCTATAAGAGGCTGGCAGAAGAGGTCCTTGGTGAGGGTGTGCAGGTGAGGGCTTTGACACATGAGGCGACTCTGAAGGTCAAGGACATCGATGAGATCACCGAAGTGGAAGAGCTCGTCACGGCACTGCGGCAACAGTGCGATGTGCAGGTGGCCGCCGCAGCCGTTAAGCTACGGAAAGGGCCAGCAGGGACACAGGTAGCTTTGGTTCAGCTACCTGTGGCGGACGTCAAAAAGTCCGTTAAAGTAGGGAGCATAAAGGTGGGTTGGTGTGTATGTCACCTGACATTCCACGAGCCACCAGAGGTTTGCTTCAGGTGTCTGGAACCAGGACACAAGTCGTGGGACTGCAAAGGCCCCGACAGGCGCAAACTGTGCAGGCGATGCGGCGCTGAAGGTCATAAGGCCCAAAGCTGCACGAGTCCGCCCATCTGCATGATCTGTACCGGGAAATCCTCGAACAACAGACATCCGATGGGTGGTCCAAGGTGCCCGGCCTTCAAGAAAGCCGCAGTGAACAACAAATCACAGTGCAGGTAACGCAGCTGAACCTGAACCACTGTGATGCGGCTCAGCAACTGCTTTGTCAGGCAGTTTCTGAGTGGGAGACGGATATCGCCATCATATCGGACCCATACCGAGTACCCGCCGGCAACGGCAACTGGGTCGCGGATGGGACCAGAAAAATGGCGGCGATATGGACGACGGGTAAATACCCCGTTCAGGAGTTGGTGTCTACTACCTATGAGGGCTTCGTGGTCGCCAAAGTAAACGGGGTCTTCTTCTGTAGCTGTTATGCGCCTCCGCGGTGGCCGATCGAGCAGTTCACGCAAATGCTGGACCGCTTAACGACCGTGCTAACAGGGCGAAGGCCGGTGGTAATAGCGGGCGACTTTAATGCCTGGGCCGTGGAATGGGGAAGCCGTTTCACGAACCAGCGGGGTCAGATCCTGCTAGAAACACTGGCCATTTTAGATGTCGACTTGGCTAATGTCGGTACCAAGAGTACCTTTAGTCGGAATGGAGCGGAGTCAATTATTGACGTGACCTTTTGCAGTCCTGGCCTAACAAGTAGTTCGAACTGGAGAGTAGATGATGGCTACACTCACAGCGACCACCTGGCGGTTCGCTACAGTATCGACTACAATAACAGCAGACAGCGGATAGAAGAAGAGGCGGCTAGGTCAAGGCCAAGCCCTCGCAGGTGGAAGACATCATACTTCGACGAAGGGGTATTTAGGGAGGCGCTCCGCCGTGAGCGAAACTTAATCGGTTTAGACGGCGACGAGCTGGTAGCGGTGCTCTCACGTGCGTGTGATGCGACCATGCCTAGGCGAGTCCACCCTAGAAATGAGAGGCCACCGGCTTACTGGTGGACCGACGCGATTGCGGACCTGCGCCGCGCCTGCCTAAGGGCTAGGCGGCGGATGCAGCGAGCACGATCAGAGGAAGAGCGAAACGAACGGCGGGTGGTGTTCGCCGCTGCAAAAGCCGCGCTTAAGACCGAGATAAGAGCAAGCAAAAAGGCCTGCTTTGAGGGTCTCTGTCAGAGTGCCAATACGAACCCGTGGGGTGACGCCTACAGGATCGTTATGGCCAAGACGAGAGGTGTGATGGCTCCTACAGAGCAATCTCCAGAGATGTTGGAGGGGATCATTGGAGGACTTTTTCCGCGTCATGATCCTAGTCCTTGGCCTCCTTTCGTAGGACAGCCGGGGACTGGGGCTGGCGATGAGGAGAGGGTCACCGATGTGGAACTTGCGGGGATAGCTAAGTCCCTTAGCGTAGGTAAGGCCCCAGGTCCGGACGGAGTTCCGAACCTGGCCTTAAAAGTAGCTATTGCAGAGGCTCCCGAGATGTTCAGGTCTGCTATGCAGAAATGCCTGGACGAGGGAGTTTTCCCAGAAGCTTGGAAGAGGCAGAGCCTGGTACTATTGCCAAAGGCGGGGAAACCACCCGGAGACCCGTCGGCATATAGACCAATATGCTTGATTGACACGGCGGGGAAGGTGCTCGAAAAGATCATCCTCAATAGAATGTTGCGGTTCACCGAGGGCGAAAAAGGTCTTTCGAGTAACCAGTACGGCTTCCGGAAGGGGAGGTCCACCGTAGACGCTATCTTGTCAGTTACAAAAACCGCCGAGAAAGCACTCGAGCCTAAGAGGAGGGGAATTCGCTTTTGCGCGGTAGTGACTCTGGATGTAAGGAATGCGTTTAATAGCGCCAGCTGGTCTGCTATTGCCGATGCGCTCTTGCGTCTGGGGATACCGGAGTACCTGTACAAGATTCTCGGAAGTTACTTTCAGAATCGTGTACTAGTCTACGACACGGAGGTGGGTCGGAAGTGCTTTCACATAACCTCAGGAGTCCCGCAAGGTTCCATCCTGGGTCCGGTGTTATGGAATGTCATGTACGACGAGGTGTTGAGGTTAGAGTATCCAGTGGGAGTGGTGATTGTCGGATTTGCCGACGACATTACGCTCGAAGTCTACGGTGAAACGATCGAGGAGGTAAAGTTGACTACCAACCACTCGATCAAGGTTGTGGAGGCGTGGATGCGGTCCAGGAAACTGGAGCTGGCTCACCACAAGACAGAGGTGACGGTTGTTAACAACCTGAAGTCGGAGCAGCAGACGGAGATCAGTGTAGGAGACTGTACTATCCTGTCAAAGCGCTCCGTCAAACACTTGGGCGTGATAATCGACGATAAGCTTACTTTCGGTAGCCACGTCGATTATGCCTGTAAAAGAGCCTCCACAGCTATTGCGGCACTGTCCCGGATGATGTCCAATAGCTCTGCGGTGTACGCCAGTAAGCGCAAGCTTCTGGCTAGTGTTGCTACATCCATACTTAGGTATGGCGGCCCGGCGTGGGGCACCGCGCTAAGTACTAAATGCTACCGACGGAAGCTGGAAAGTACTTACAGGCTTATGTGCCTGAGGGTTGCGAGCGCGTACCGTACCGTGTCACACGACGCTCTCTGCGTCATTACTGGTATGGTGCCTATCAGCATTCTTATCAGTGAGGACATGGAGTGCTTCGAAATGCGCGGCACAAGAGGCATACGCAGGACTGTCAGGATGGCCTCTATGGTCAAATGGCAGCGCGCGTGGGACAGCTCCACCAAAGGAAGGTGGACCTATAGGTTGATACCGAGGGTAGATAGTTGGATTAATAGGCGCCATGGGGAAGTCACATTCCACCTGACACAGGTCCTTACAGGTCATGGTTGCTTCCGACAGTATCTACACCGTTTCGGGCATGCGGATTCTCCCGAATGCCCAGTGTGCAATGGTTTAGAGGAAACGGCGGAACACGTTTTGTTCGTGTGCCCGCGTTTTCGCACAATGCGTGACCGCATGCTTGCCACATGCGGGGAAGACACAACTCCGGACAACTTGGTCCAGAGGATGTGTAGGGATGAGTTTGGCTGGAACGCCGTTTCAACGGCTATTACCCACATCGTCTGGGAGCTACAGAGGAGGTGGCGCGTGGACTCGGAGAATGGCTAGTCCAGATGCAGTACAAGAGGTGGTCCAGGGGTTCGGAGTCGGCTTCGTAGGTCATACCGGTGCCCTGCGGTCGAGATCGACCCTTACAACGATTAAGTGGCCGCGGAGAGGAAGTCCCGGTAGCGGTGCTGTCGTGGCGTCGGTCTACTGGGTTGGATCCGAGCCCGCGGTTGGAAAGGGGTCCCCGGCAAGGGTCGGGGTAGGTGAGATCCTGCTGTCTGCAACCTACGGGTGCATCTGATAGGGCCTGAAGGGTAGTGATACCCTTCCTTTGCGGGCAGGTCAGATCGGGTTGCACGTGGGCATCAGTTCTTGATGTCCGCTCAGCAGTAGGGCGCGGGCGGGGTTGACCCTGCCCGCCTTCCGAGGACAAAGGGAGTGGCGAGGACCACTCGGGAAACTGGCTAAGCGCCAGCATGCTACCGTGATGGACTCTCCAAAGCGAGTCATCGATGTTCGTTGCTGCAGGCTACGCAGCTAACCTTGTGGGTGCAATGTGCACTAGCCCCTCTCTGAAGCAATACCTTCTTGGTGGTTCCGGAGAGACGTAGGGTTTGGCGACCATAGGAATGGTTTAGTGGGTACGAGGAGAGAGTAGTCCTGGATTTTACTTTTGTTGTAGAAGACAGCCTGTCAGACCTACACTACCCTAACCTTCTGTTAGGGTGTCTGTTGAGCAGATTATCCCCTTATGGTTTAGAAGGAAAAAAAAAAAAAAAAAAAAAAAACAATGTGCCGTTGAACACGAATGAGCGCTGTTAATGTAGGTACTGTTGACGCGTAAACTTATCAGATACTTTGATTCTTGTTAGCACACGCATGCAAATGTACGTTTATTATTGGAATGTGCGTCATTCATTCATGTGTATATAGAGGTGCTTATTTTTGAGATAAGTGTTTATACATTTTTTAAAATATTGGTCGTATCTGTTATGTAACGTTGCTCACAACCCCCCTCTCCCCCTTGTAACGATAAGTAACAAAATTTCAACCCCCCTCACCCCCTCCCCTATTCGTTACGTAATTTGAGTACGATGCCTACCTGAAACATGTGCCACTGCCTTTTCGAAGCCAAACGGCGGCCAACTGCACCTCTATGTGCCATGGCAAGCTCTTCCGTATCTGTGATTTCGTCCAGTCTTATTCTTCATCTGAGCATCCTCAACACCTCCACCAAAAAATTGTATGTGGCGTCTTTACGTTTTCGGTCCTCTAGGATCTTGTCGCTGGAACAAGTACGTCGAATACTGCGTACGATGGCTACAAGATGAGCTTCTCATCGCTCATCATCGTCTTCATGACCTCTGAGTACCTGCTTAGATTCCTCCACGATCTTGATCATGAGGGCGCCGCTTTGTCAGCTACCCTCCAACCTCTTCTGCTGCTGTGGCTGAGGCCCTACGCAAAATCCCCCTTTCAGGTTTCCGAGACACCTGGTTTTGGGTCCGATGTACCGGCATAATCGCCCTTCACCTTCGGAGTTAATATCCTCCTGACCAAGGAAGCACCGCCTGGTAGAGTGGTAGATGATTCCCGGATGGCTACTTTGTGTGCTTTTGCTATTGCTCTTGCTTTGGAAGAAGTACTTTTGAACGCATTGGTGCAGAGTAGTGTCACGGAGAACGTTCCATTTTCCTATATTTTCTCTTCGATTTTACTTTACCGGTGTACCATTTCTCGACAGCAGAGCGCCGTTTATACTGATTCCCCGCATGCGATAATCCTTTGGTCCCACCAACGTCAACCGGGTTAGGCACCCTAAGAAGGCTTGTTAAGAGCATCCGCCCATCCCCAGGGTGGAATCGGATGTTCCCGTGGTGGCTCCAATTGTACTTCAAACGGTTCTGCTCCCACAGTCATGTCTATCCCATAATAAACGATATCGTCCACCTCCAGGATCGAGCTTGCTGGCTTAACCTTTTTTCCCCGTGTGTGCACACAAACAGGCACACATACACACACTCAGGACGACGAAGACGACGAAGGCACTGAGTAAATGTTATTGCTCTAGAGCGGATGCCAGGCAAAGCTAGACTACACAACGAAAAACATAAGCTGCGATCCATTCAGCGAACCCGTTGTGGGCGGGGGCGAGCAAAAAAAAAAAACCCCGAGCGCATGTTGGATTATCCTGTCTTCAGACTGCAAAATGTAACTCTCGTGACGAGACGGAATTACTAATTGATGATGGAATTATGGCCACCCTGGGAAGGTTGATTATTTTCTGATGCTATCCGAAAAGCGAAACAGAGTTGATTGCTAGATTGACATCGGCAGGGGATTTCGGATTATTTTCGTTGGCTTTGCGTTGTTTTCTTGCTTTAACGGCAAAAAGGATAACAATTTAAAATGGATGCGAACTGCAAGCGATCCTTCTTCTTTGTCATTTTTTCGTGTCCATACTTCTTCGGTTTAAAGTCACGTCTGCGTTTCTCGCCCAGCAATGCTTATGAACGTTTGCGAACACTATTACATAGTGCGTGATTCAGATAGTATTTAAGCTATCTGTTATTCTGCTATGGTTTGACTGTACTTAATATTTACCAATAATAAAAAAGGTTAATCTAATGGCGCTCTATCATAACAACGATCAAGGCAGTAATGTCACAAATCTCTGTAAGGCATTTCACCGTGACTTAACCTCAAAACATAACGATGCGTCACAAAATCATGGGAAAGAAGACACATGCATACGTATCATATGTATATAAAATCGAGGGTCTATACAATCGATAATCCACTAAATCGAGATATACCTGTATGTGGGCTTTTGCCAGATTTCTTCATTCCGGATTGGTTACGTTGCTAATGGAAAAATCCTAAATAGTTTTCCAGTTCATATGAGAAAACCTCAAACTTGCGAAATAAATCAGTTAGTTTTACATCTAATTTGAAACCAATTAATTCCCATCGGTTTTCAGTGTAAAATGTAATGTTTCGTATCTTCTCCCAGTTGTGCACCGTGACGTGATGTGCAACCACAACCCCGAATAAATACCTCCACATATGCATCTCTCCCGTCATGTCACATCCACAATTCCTTGTTGTGTATTTCCGCGTTTTCCCATCTTTTACCACGGCTGATACTGATAGTGCCAACCAGATTAGGCTTAGCAGTGGTTTACCAACCTTGTATGTCGCTGCAGAATGAGGTGGTTTAGCTTCGGGGACGGATGATGGGTGGATGTGTGAGTAATGCATGTGTTCGCAGCATAATCAGCTATGAAAACTAGCACGCGCGTTGAAATAGTGTGTGCAACTTCGGTATCCATATTGTAATGGAGGTAATTTCTGTCCATGACAACCGGGTCACAGCTAATGAAATTCCTGCACTGCGAAACTGTGCTTACGGAAACACGTAGTTGTAACACGGTGTACGGTGTGCTTGTGTCATGTCTGACATTAAGCATCAACCTCCGATTCTGTCTGCTGTGTGTCGTGGCACTACTGACTATGCTGGGACTAATGACAGATGAAGAAAGCTGAAGCGAGTAAATTTCGGAGTGAGATCCCATTTGAAGCCTTCATTAATTCCAGCACATTTAGAGTGCGCAAAACTGAAATGACAGTGAAATAATGCATTTAAGTACGTATGGCGTATGACAGTCAGATGATGGCAGTGTGTTTCGTCACACGACCCAAATGTGAACTCTTCAAAGGGCACTTCAGTGAATGGACCCGCGGCTACCTAGGCAATAAATCCATGCACCTGTCGTCCACGAATACTGTGGGACTGCATCCTTTCACATGAAATCGGTTAAAAATTCATCAAGAACGAGCTAAAAATAATACTGCTCGGTACGTTGTTGGATTTTTTTTCTGTTGCTGCTTGACCCATCTTCAACAACAAGACATACTCAGTTTGAATGTGGGAGATGAAAAAGGTTTTTTGCTCTACTGAACTCTCATCTAACCTGAGTATCATGATGTATTACCCTAGTTTTTACTCGGCGTCTTCGGTCAGTAAGCTAGGTATTAAGAATGCAGGTTTCAGTTGGGTTTTACAATGGTTAAAAGCTAATACGGACAGAAATGCAAAAATATGCAGGTCAGATTACGTAACCGACACGAAACGGTGCTAATAGAGGTTTGTCGAAACCATGGTGTGCGGAGCATTTAATCTCTGAAAATTCCTACACATTTAATGTGGAATAACCTTAAATAACGTTTGTCTATCTAGTCGCAACAAATAGCTCTAAGCTGTATGAGCTTTATGAGGTTAATTCTCGCTAAAACCAGGCCACCAACTACACAAAGCCTGGGATTTCAAGATGTTTATGTTTATTTGGTTTGCGTGTATGGACTGTTTAGTGTGGCCATTTCTGTCGACTTCCTTGATTTCGTTGTTGAGGCTGTGCAGTCATGAGCCTCAACTTCTGCTGCGATGTCCTAATGCAGTGATCCTCAGGCCCACCAGGATCGATTTGTGAAACATTTAACCGTTATTCTAGTATATTTCTGGAATAGAACAACATCCATAACAAACATTGCAAGGAATTCCGCGGCAACAGAGAGAACTGAACATCAAGTGCGACCCAAGGGCCGCGCTTTGGTGACCGCGGTCCTAATTGGTTCTAATCTAACGCTTGTTTGCAGATTTCGTTCCCGCTCCTGCGTAGAGTGTGGCCGACCCACTTCCACTTTCGCTCCCGAATTTCTGTCGCTATCGGCTTTTGATGACATCGACGATGGAGCTCCATGTTGGAGATCCAATTGTGAGGCCACCTTGCACGAATTATATACCGCAGGCATCTATTGATGAAGATCTGCAGCCGTTGAGTGTTCTCCACTGATACACACCAGGTTTCACTGGCGTACAGCAGCACAGATCTCACGTTCGAGTTGAAAATTCGGATTTTGGTGCGTAGACTAATCTGGTTGTTTTTCCATACATTTCCTAAACTCGCAAAAGCAGCCCTCGCCTTCTTGATCCGCGCACCCTATGTCGATCTTGGTGCCGCCATCGGCCGCCATTGGCCTACCAAGATATTGGCAGCTTTCAACATTCTCCACTGATTGCCCAGCTACCGCGAAGCTGGAAAGGGTTGACCGTGTTTGCATCCAGTGATTTAGACTTGTTGACGTTGATGGTAAGACCTGCCGCTGAGCAGCGATTAGCAAGATCATTGAGCTTGCTCTTCATATCAGAGCAGAGCGTCATCAGCCAATTCGAAGTCATTTAGATGCTCCATGGTAACGGGCTGCCACAGCAATCCACGATTTGGTTCACGGTCAATCGCACCTACCAGGATCTCGTCGATTACGATGAGGAACAGTAGCGGTGATAGTATACATCCTTGCCTCACTCCAGCAACGACCCGGATGGAATCGGACAAAATACCGTTGTGCAGCACTCTGCACGAAAATGCTCTGTACTGTGCATCAATGAGGCCGATGATTTTCTCAGGGAAACCCTTGCGCCTGAGGGCTTCCCACATGTTTCCGTGATTGAGATGGTCGAAAACTTTTTCGTAATAAATGTAAACCAGGTAGAGAGACTCTTGGAATTGGGTTGTTTAATGAATAAAATGACTGGCGCTCGAGCCTAGCTATTAAGCACTGTAGTTGGAGGAAATGCCAATGCAGAACCCGTAGCTTTCGGGAAGGTAAGCCCAGCTTCCTGAGTTAGCGACGAAAAGGGACTTGCGATTGGAAGCTCGGTACGTGGAACTGCAGATCTCTCAACTTCATCGGGAGCACCCGCATACTCGCCAATATACTGAAGGACCGCGGGTTCGGAATCGTAGCGCTGCAGGAGGTGTGTTGGACAGGATCTATGGTGCGAACGTTTAGAGGTAATCATACCATCTACCAGAGTTGCGGCAACACACGTGAGCTGGGAACAGCTTTTATAGTGATGGGCGACATGCAGAGGCGCGTGATCGGTTGGTGGCCGATCGACGAAAGAATGTGCAGATTGAGGATCAAGGGCCGATTCTTCAACATTAGCATAATAAACGTGCACAGCCCTCACTCCGGAAGCACTGATGATGACAAAGACGCATTTTACGCGCAGCTCGAACGCGAGTACGACCGCTGCCCAAACCACGACGTCAAGATCATCATAGGGGATCTAAACGCTCAGGTAGGCCAGGAGGAGGAATTCAGACCGACGACTGGAAAGTTCAACGCCCACCAGCTGATGAACGAAAATGGCCTACGCCTCATCGATTTCGCCGCCTCCAAGAACATGGCCATTCGTAGCACCTTCTTCCAGCACAGCCTCCCGTATCGTTACACCTGGAGATCACCACAACAAACGGAATCGCAAATCGACCACGTTCTGATTGATGGACGGCACTTCTCCGACATTATCGACGTCAGGACCTATCGTGGCGCTAATATCGACTCTGATCACTACCTGGTGATGGTTAAACTGCGCCCAATGTACAACACCGGTGGCCGCCCCGGTACGATCTAGAGCGACTGAAGCAACCGGATGTCGCCACCGCATACGCGCAGAATCTCGAGGCAGCGTTGCCGGACGAGGGTGTGCTCGATGTGGCCCCTCTAGAGGACTGCTGGAGTACAGTCAAAGCAGCCATCAACAACGCAGCCAAGAGCACTATCGGGTACGTAGAACGGAGTCGACGAAACGATTGGTTCGACGAGGAGTGCAGAGCGGTTCTGGAGGAGAAGGATGCAGCGCGGGCGGTAATGCTGCAGCATGAAACCCGACAGAATGTGGAGCGATACAGACAGAGGCGGAAGCAGCAGACCCGTCTCTTCCGGGAGAAAAAGCGCCGCCTGGAAGAAGCGGAGTGCGAGGAAATGGAACTGCTGTGCCGTTCACAGGAAACACGCAAGTTCTACCAGAAGCTCAACGCATCCCGCAAAGGCTACGTGCCGCAAGCCGAAATCTGCAGGGATAAGGACGGGAGCCTCCTGACGGACAAACGTGAGGTGATCGAAAGGTGGAAGCAGCACTTCGACGAGCACCTGAATGGCGAAGAGAATGTAGGCACGGAGGACCAAGGCAGCGGAGGAAATGACTATGTTGGTGTAGCAGAGGACGGAAACGAACCAACTCCCATGCTGAGGGAAGTTAAGGATGCCATCCACCAGCTCAAAAACAACAAAGCGGCTGGTAAGGACGGTATCGTAGCAGAACTCATCAAGATGGGCCCGGAAAAGTTGGCCACCTGTCTGCATCAGTTAGTAGTCAAGATCTGGGAAACCGAACAGCTTCCTTCCTACTATTCAACATCGCCCTGGAAGGTGTTATGCGACGAGCCGGGCTCAACAGCCGGGGTACGATCTTCACGAAATCCAGCCAATTTGTCTGTTTTGCGGATGACATGGATATTATTGCTAGAACATTTGGAACGGTGGCAGAACAGTACACCCGCCTGAAACGTGAAGCAACAAAGGTCGGACTGGTGGTGAATGCGGCTAAGACAAAGTACATGCTGGTAGGTGGGACTGAGCGAGACAGGACAAGCCTTGGCAGCAATGTTACGATAGACGGGGATACTTTCGAGGTGGTAGAAGAATTCGTCTACCTCGGTTCCTTGCTAACGGCTGACAATAACGTGAGCCGTGAAATACGAAGGCACATCATCAGTGGAAGTCGTGCCTACTATGGGCTCCAGAAGAAGCTGCGGTCAAGAAAGATTCACCCCCGCACCAAATGTACCATGTACAAGACGTTAATAAGACCGGTGGTTCTCTACGGACACGAGACATGGACGATGCTCGAGGAGGACCTGCAAGCACTCGGAGTTTTCGAGCGACGGGTGCTAAGGACGATCTTCGGCGGCGTGCAGGAGAACGGTGTGTGGCGGAGAAGGATGAACCACGAGCTCGCTGCACTCTACGGCGAACCCAGCATCCAGAAAATGGCCAAAGCCGGAAGGATACGAAGGGCAGGGCATGTTGCAAGAATGCCGGACAACAACCCTGCAAAGTTGGTGTTTGCTAACCATCCGGTTGGTACAAGAAGGCGTGGAGCGCAGAGAGCACAATGGGCGGACCAGGTGGAGCGTGATCTGGCGAGTGTTGGGCGTGACCGACGTTGGAGAGCTGCAGCTGCAGATCGAGTATTATGGCGGCAAATTGTTGATTCAGTATTATCATGAATCTGATGTTAACTAAATAAATAAAATGAAATGAAAATGAATAAAATATTGCTATTTTCTTTAGCCTAATCGAAAGTGTTACTTGGCGGGTCGGAAGGACCACGCCTAGCGAGCGAGACTCTTAGGGTCGGCACGTTTCGCTGGTCAAGAACCCAAGTAAAACACACTTTTAGCTTTTCACTTTTTATTTTCGACTTACTGTGTGTGTGGAGTGTCTGTGTGGAGTTTGGAACGTTGCGGCCGGCCGGAAGTGGAGCACTGGGGTGGTTTCCTGCGGGTATCCTGGGCGTGCGGTGGACCAACGGGCTTGGACGGGATGACGGGGTGCGCGGCACAACCTTCGCGCTTGATCTGACCACCGAGGTGGCGTGGTGGCTGATGTCCAGGGGTCTCAACGGGGAATGCCGAGGACTTCGGGCGTTCACGGGGCTTTCTGGGCGTCGGAGGGTCCTCAACGCCAGGCGGAACTTCGGGCTGTCCGGGAGGGCCACTAACCGAACGGAACGGCGTTGTTCGGGCCTCCTAGATGGCGGACGGGATGCCTCACAGGCGGTCACGGACCACAGGTGGCCACTACCAGGCTGAATAGGCCTATAATAATGGGTCCTGAGAAAGTGGGGTTATAGGCGAGGTTCTCACAGGGCTACTGGGCGTAACGTTGACGGAATCACCAGCTAATTATTTAGTGGTTCATACCTAATTCAATAATCACTTCACTCGAATCAAAATTCAACTCTACGATTGACTTCCTAACGTGGATATTTCCAACGGTTAATTTGACTGTACCGAATTTGGCGCTAAGACGAACTATTTGCCTCGAGAGGTCACAACGGAAAGACTTTGCTCTTCGCTTGGTTCGACCCAGTAGCCTGTCCCTCTTGCCTTCTTCCCATTTTCAATTTAATTTCCCTTTTTGACGTGGATTGTGTCATGGCAGCTCTTCCCCTTTTTGGCTCATTATGTGTATGTGTTGTGTTAGGTCTGTTCAGTGTAGGGTGAAGGTGTATTAACAAATATTGTTCTGAATTTTATTGAATCTTTTACAATCTTTACTAACGTACAATATAATTTACTTACAAAATACAATTAACAAAACATCAATTTACTAACAATTTTACTCAAATTATCAAACTAACTACTACCAAATACTAACCATTTAACAAATTTATTCTTAAGAACTAACAAACAAAGTTAGCGTTTCTCAACGGTAACAAAAGAGCTCATTTTTCTGAGTATTACGTGATTTTATTGGATTCTAATACCTTTATTTTGATGGTCAAATTAACAAAACAGTTTTAATTTTCGTGGATAGAATGACAGTTCAATCGATAAAATGACAGTTCGACCCGAACAAAAAAATTTCCCCATACAAATTTTAAATGTATTTTAAAAATAGTTCCCGGGCTCCAAAAATTATGAAATTTTGGATTTAGACTAATTTTGGGGCGGGGAATCCGATTATGAAATAAGCCGGATACCCCCAAAGAACCCAATTCATTGGTTTGCTCCAGGATGATACGAAGCCTGGCAAAATGGTCCACACAGGATCGCCCGGCATAAAATCCTGCTTGCTGCTGTCGGAGAGTTTCGTCAATCATCTCCTGTATCCGATTAAGGATCACTTTGCAGAGGATTTTGAGAACGATACACAGTAACATGATGCCCCGCCAATTACCGCATAGGGGCTGTCCATAAACCACGTGGTCATTTTTTTGGGACTTTTAAAGCCCCCCCCCCCCCCCTATGACCACGTGGTTTATGGCCAGCCCCATACAGCAAGGTCACCCTTTTTGGGTACCTTTACTAAGATGCCTTGTATCCAGTCGATTGGAAATGTCGCGGTTTCCCATATGTTGCAGAATAATTGATGCAGTAGTTGTGCGGATACCACGGGGTCGGCTCAACTCAGCTCAGCTGATATGCAATCGACCCTCGGAGCCCTGTTCGATGTCATGGCTGTTTCTATCTCCTGCACTGATGGAGCTTCGGTGTTGACACGCGTAATGCGTCGAACCCTTGGCGGATCATGCTGAGGTGTTGGTGGCGTGGCCGACACTTGAAAAAGGTTTCCAAAGTACTCGAATCAGCGTTACAACTGGTCAGCCGGGTCGGCCAGTAACTGTCCAGACGTGTCTTTCACGGGCATCGTAGCATTCATCTTAGTCCCACTAAGGCGACGTGAAACATCGTAGAGGAGACGGAGGTCGCCGGTGTTTGCGGCTTTCTTACCTTCGTCGACTACGTAGTCCACCCACGCTCTTTTGTCCCGTCTACATGAGCGTTTCACAAAGCCGAATAGTGCTGTTGTGCCACGGCTTCGGCTCCACGTGTTTTCGCTCGCTCTATCGTGGCTTTGGCGTTCCTCTATCTTCCTCCAGGTATCATCTGCGATCCACTGCTTTCTCCAGGTGCGTAGCTCACCCAAATTATCCTCGTCAGTGGCTATGGCGATAAAGGCGTCCTTGGTGGCTCTCTATTGATCTTCTACGCTTTCACCTGCTGGAGTATCCGCAGCACGGTTCACTAGCTCCTCGACGAATGACCTTTTCACCGCAGCGTCTTCCAGTCGGCGTGTGTTAAACCGGCGCCCGATTTTCTCCTCCTATCGCTAGATCCTGGCAATGCGCAGTCGAATCTCGCCGATTAGGATATGATGGTCGGACGCAATGTCGGTGCTACGTTTGTTCCGCACATCAAGAAGGCTCCGTCTCCATTTACAGATGATGCAGATGTGGTCGATTTGAGTTTCCGCTACGCCATCACGGGAAACCCATGTCACTTTGAGCACTGGTCTATGAGGAAAGAGCGATCCCCCAATCACCATGTCATTGTTGCCACAAAACTCTGCGAACAGCTCTCCGTTTTCGCTCATTTCTCCGAAACCATGGCGTCCCATGACGTGCTCATAGTCCGAGTTGTCGGAAGCAATCTTCGCGTTGAAGTCGCCTATGAGGATCTTGATATCACCTTTCGGAATCTTGTCACGAGAGCATTCAGTTGGCTATAAAAGTTCTCTTTGTCTTGCAACTCGGCAGCATCGGTTAGCGCGTAACATTGGATCATGGTAAGGTTTCGAACCCGTGTTCTAAATCTGGTTACAATTATTTCCACTATTCCCACACTAAACAACACAAATATTTTACTCTACGCACAATAAAGCATTTTCATTGCTTTTGATTATACTTAAAGTGAATTGTATTAACACTTTTTCTTTGACATTTGCAAGAACTACTCTTTAACTTTCGGTTCCTAGCTTTGTCCACCTAGATAAATCAAAAATTACAAATTTGCGTCAGTTAAACTTTTCCATACAATTTTTGCTCACTTTTTTAACTTGTTGTAGTAAATCTCACACGCAGCATAAACAAAAGTTTGTTTGCACACTTGCAAGTACATGTAAGAGCTCAATATATAAAACAATTTACATCATTTAAACCAAAGACTAAGCATTTGAAAAAAAAAACGCAAAATTGTTATTGCTCAACAACACAATTGTGCTGCTTCATCACGAAAGGGATATAGCATTTTCAATACTTTAACCGAGTTTGTTAAAGGTGGTGATTCAATCAAATATATCTCAGTATAAGAAACATTGATATAGACGTCAACCATTTATTAATTTATAGAATGTTTTTGTTATGCCTTTACGATCGGGTAACGGCAAGTAAAACAAGCTTAAAATTTCAATTATATGGCTTCCGCAATCACCCAAAATGAATAAATTTTCCACAGTAGGTAAAGGCGACACACGTGAAACCCAAAAAGAGTAAAAGACACCCAACAGCAAATGTCCAGCGTTAAACGCACTGAATCTGTACGTGACCTTTATATCCCATTTGAATACTTTCGTTTTTAATTCCCCATGCCATTCTCCCTGATCCGGGCTAAATTTATCAACGATTCAAAACACAGAAAGGAAGATGCCGAATCACTGCACAATCTCTCCCTGTATCTCTCCCTTACTGCACAGTCAATGGTCCGTGTAAAAAGGTGGGACAAAAGCAAGTTGAATAAAATTTTACAAATTCACCATGGTAATAAGCGGTGTGACGTTGGCTTCTCTGCCACGAACAAAAGCGCCGCCCGTTACGAAACACAGTTTATAAGCGCAATCCGAAACGTGGACCTTCACGTGCAGCATCCATAACATGGGCTGAACCGAATTGAAAGCGGATGAAGCCGGGACCGGACATTCGTACATATAAAACGGGGAACTCGCTTTCCTCCACTTTCCCTCTCACTCTGACTACAATCTCACGGTTCAATACAGTTTGCGACCCGCCGGCGACAACAACACAACCGAATTGCAATTCTGACTTTTTGAAGGACATCCGATCTTTTATTGCCGCCGGACAAATGTTTCAAACTTCCATTTATGGCAAATGGAGGCAAAAAGCGTTCAATTGTTCTATTAGCTGCGAACAAACGCTAGCGCAAGCAGTTTAGAACCAACTTGATTGTTTAGACTGTCTTTTAAAAATGCCCTCAGTGTGTTTTGCAAGGCTCTGTAGCAGTGGCCCAATGGCTGCAGCTTCCGATTCACATGCTGAAGATTCTGGGTTGAATCCCTAGTCCTTTTTCTCTTACATTGCACAATGGGAAAAATACGTATAAAACGCGAATAAGTTCAATATCTCTGCTCAGAGTGGATGGATTCGAATGAATTTTTGACTCAAACAGCAAAAATATCTAGAGCTTCAGATAAGGAGGGTGCCATTCGCCGCACGACGCTGAATATCAGTGTATCGGGCCCGTTTTACCCCACTTTCTCTCATTTTCACCTTTTCAGAAAAATCCTGGAGTGCAAAATAAACGATTTATTTAATTCGTGTTTGTGTAAAAACTTCCGTAGTATCGAAGGGAGCTGGTTTGGATCAGCGCACAACCCTAAAAATTGAAATATCTTCAAATTACCCCGATATCCCCTATTTCTTTGAAATTTCACATGCATCTCCGCCCGAAGTGGAACGCAATTCATAAGAGCATGAACAACCTTATGTCAAATTCCCGATACTATTGAAATTTTTACACAAATACGAGTTAAATAAGTAATTTATTTTGCACGCCAGTCGGGAATAAATGAGGATTTTTTCACAAAGGTGTGTGAGAGAGAGAGCGGGGTAAAATGAGCTCAATACACTGATTTCCATCATCGTGCGGCGAATGACACCCTCCTTTTCTGAAAATACAGAGATTTTTACAGTTTGTGTAAAAATTCATTCAAATTCGTCCACTCCGAGCAGAGATATTGAATTTATTCGCGTTTTACACCTATTTTTTCTCACTGTGCATTGTATCTGTCCCTTTTTACATTTTCTTCCTTCCAACTGCACATAAAAATGCAACCAGTCTGTCACATTACGCCTACAAAACGGCAGAATTCTAACATCCACATAAACTTACGCAAACGCAATGGTACGGTCTGCCGTGGGCAAGGTGTTTCATAATCGGTAGTCCCAAGTAATTGTCTCATTGAATCCTTGTAAAACTGCAGCTGTTGCGGTAAATCTAGCGATCTGAGATAAAATGTTGATTTTACATTTTCATTTAGAATACGTTGTCGTTAGTTTTTATATTTGATAAAGGATCTTAAGTAGGTACCATAACAGAAACGGCCGCCAATGGATACCGGATGGTTTGACGAAGAGGTGACGACATGGACACGTTAAGGCGATTACATCGCCTCTTCGTCAAACCTTTAAATTTCAAAATTGATTTGACCGACTTCACTCGACACGTCCGTCGGCAATAATGGTTGGTAGCACAAGTTTTCGTCAAACGTGAAAACACAAAGCGGAAGAAATAAAATACTTAGCCCCAAAAAAAAAGAACATCCATAGTCACCGCTGAAATGGTAATGTTGTCGCTGTCCTTCACCCGTTGTTTATCTTTCCGGTCCAGAAGATGGCCTGCCCGCCCGGCTCTGACGGTGAAGAAGCTCTCAGCCGAATGACACCAACTTTGAAAAGGAACGGACAAGTCACAGTAGGCGCCATCAGTCATCAGCTTTGCTGCTTTCTTGCTCTCGGCTCGGATGCAGATTCATGGCATCCTCGGATTGAGGTTGGGTCACTTGTTTTGACGGTTCTACGCATTTACGGCTAATGGCGACCTTTTTCCCGCATTTTGGGACAATGGCTAGACCAACACATTAGCATGGATTCTAGACAGCCCGGAACAGTGTTTTGTATAATGCTTTATGAGAACAATAAATTGAAATTCTGTCAATGTAATATGCATTACTTTACATTTTTCTTTGGAAACCAATCAATGTCATGCAAATTATGTTTCCAGATTCCGAGGGAACATTAGGGTCTTTTTCAAATATTTTTATTCACTAATGCACACTAACTAATTTACATTTAACTAATTTAAGCTACGACCAATAACTATAATTGGTACTGTGGTAAACCTTTATTGGTCGTAGTTGTTTTTAGACTCAGTAATCACGGGGTGCCAAAAACCGTTATTAACAAATAAAAATGTCCACCCAAATGGCACCCGGCATTCGAAAGATATACTATTCTAGATCTCCTCTGAAAATTTGAAAATGTTTCATCGAGGGAAACTAAAGTTTGTGTGATTTGAAGATTTTGAGCCATTTCTATAGGATTTTCTTATATGGGTAAATTTAATACGCTTCTTGTGCCTGATACCACTATTAACAAATAAAAATGTACTCCAAACTAACACCCGGCATTCGAAAGATATACTATTCTAGTATCACCTCCGAAAATTTGAAAATGTTTTATCGAGGGAATCCAAAGATTTTACTGTTAGAAGATTTTCCTCTATTTTCATAGAATTAGCTCATATATGGCAATATTGCCATAAGATGTTTCATTGGCTCTTCAAACCATAAACAAATATTAATAAGTTGCACAAACACCATTCCAAAGATACAACATTCAAACAACTTCTCTGAAAATTTGACAACATTTCATTGAAACAATCGCAAATTACAGTGGTTTGAAAATATAAGATATGATAAAGTATATTGAAAATATAGCAACTTCATAGAATATTATTCCAATTTCTCATGTTAATCATTCCTCGCAATGAATATATATTTTTTAACTTATCTAAAACTGTGATTATATACAGCGGTCGTTTGCTCTTTGCAAAATGTTTACTTTGCAACGAGCGAATGCCATTCGCTAATTGCAACGTCACTTGGACACTAAAGCACAGACAAACAGACATATTACTTAAAAGAAAATTGCTTCAAAAACATCGTTTGGCATCTCACTAGCACCCTCTATAATGCTGAATCCGAAACATTCATTTGCAGGTGTTGTTTCCCTCGGCTCGATGTAACAATTTTGCGGCTGATGACTCCCCCGTGGCGTCATCCATTCATAAAACATGAATGAAGGTTCATGATGGAGTCATTTTTTGTAAACATTGATCAGCGTCGCGTTCATTTCTCTCCAAAATTGAGAGGTGATGTAGGCACAGCAGCGCCACCATGACACATGCGAGCACAGTCCGAACCACACGTTATTTTCAAAATGACCGTTAAATCGTGCGATGATTTAGATTTGAGTAGTATGTATGTTTGTCTGTGACTAAAGTGCATTGAAATGCACTGACAGCATGACTGACAGCACGAATTTGACACTTGATTGCTTTTTGATTGCAAAAACTTGTCAAATTTTGCAATTAGCGGATTTGCAACTAAAAAGCATTGCAACGAGTGAACGGCACATTTTTTGCGATACTGTTACAAAGCTCAGTAGGTGTTTTTAACGTGTTTATACATAAAGTGATAGTATTCATATCTCCAATGAAATTGAAATCAAAACTTAAAATTGTTGTTACTGATGATCATTCAAATGTAAAATTTCTAAATTCACGGAAAACACGTTAGTAACATGGCGAATAAAAGCTGGCAAGTAAAATGATTAGCATTTAGGTTTACTTTCAAAGGTGCAATATCCTTAACATTATAAGGACTGTATCGGAAATTAACTATAAACGTTCACAATTGCCTGAAAAATAATCGGTTCGAAATAAACATTACTTTATTTTTGGAGATACTATATAAATCTCTTAAATAAAGAATGGCAGTTCTGATTTTCAAAAAAAATCATTTAAAATGGACTTTTATCTCAAAGATTGCACATATGTTTTTAAAATTTTGGACACCTCCTTAAAGTTTAAAATTGCGAAAACGGTGGGAAAATATTGAATTTTTTCTTTTATTTTTGCGCAAATATATTCTTTTCCAGAATGCTCATGATATAGGAAAATTATTTTTATCAAGAAAAATTCCCTCCGCAGTTTAAGGCAATTCTTCAAAATGAAAAAAGGCCGTTTTTCGAGGAACTCTTTTTTTTATGCGTCTTCAAAGACCGATTACGCAAATAAAAAATACATAAAGTTGAAAATTTGCATTTTTTTCGATTGGGTATGTATTTAAATCTATTGAAGAGGTAGTTTTACCAGAGAACGGAATTTTATAACCTCTTAAGATATTTAAAACAGAGCGTCAAAGTTCGACCAAAAAGTAGGTGTTTTTTGGGATAGACCATGTTCTTAATTTTGGAGGTTTTCCATCCCAAATACGAATTTTAAAAGTCGGTTTTGAGTGATATGTTATGTGTACATAACTGCTAGTAATAATCATTATTTTCCAGATTTTTCCCCGTACAATTTTTTTTCGCTACAAATGTTTGAAACGTTAAAAAGAGTTTAAAAAAATGCAGTTTGTACAGATTGTTATTTTGTGTGGTATACTCGAAGAACCATATTTTCAATAACACTAAATATTTTCCAAATTTCTTCAAGCTGTTCTAAACTTAACTATATTGTGAAGATTTCATAGAAGAACCGGAATGAAAAGACCAACTGTGCGTCGAGATAAAGCATTTTGAATGTTTATAGTTAATTTCCGATACAGTCCTTACCAACGATTTACAAAGCTTCCTAGGAATACTAAAACCTTGGGCAGTTAATTCACTTTAACTCTCGTTTCACCATGAAACATTTTCAAAGTCACCGACAAGATACCAACATATTTATAACGTGCTTGAAAACAAAATAAGAACCGGGTGTCAAACTCTTAGAAAGTTTATGTAATCAACGCTCACGGCATGCCACATTTTTATTTGTATTCGAGTAGCAGGTAGAACTATGAAACATTAATAGATTCTCAAACTACGGTAATTGAAATTTTCAGAGAAGTTGCTTGCTTTTAGAATAGGTGAAACTCATGACACCGTTCAAAACTAGTTAACGTTTTGGGTTAAGAAAAAATAATAGGGGTTCGGGATCCTACAAACTCTAATGCTTATATCAATTGAACACCCCAAGTTCTCAATTCAAACTTCGGTCTTGAACTATTAAGTCCCATTCCAATATTTTTTGAAAATTCTTCCACTATGACACTTATAGGGTTACAAAACCCTGTTCTTTTTTTTCTCATCTCATATTACGAAGTTTTTTTTTAAATATTGTTGAGCAGTGTTATTATTTGTTTATGATATGAAGAGCAATATTTCCATATATGAGCAAATTCTATGAAAATAGAGGAAAATCTTCAAACAGTAAAAACTTTGGTTTTCCTCGATAAAATATTTTCAAATTTTCGGAGGAGATACTAGAATAGTATATCTTTCGAATGCCGGGTGTTAGTTTGGAGTACATTTTCATTAGTAAATAGTGGTATCAGGCACACCGTGCGAGCATATTTACTCATATAAGAAAATCCTATAGAAATATCTCAAAATCTTCAAATCACAAAAACTTTAGTTTCCCTCGATGAAACATTTTCAAATTTTCAGAGGAGATACTAGAATAGTATATCTTTCGAATGCCGGGTGCCATTAGGGTGGACATTTTTATTTGTTAATAACGGTTTTTGGCACACCGTGTAATAGGTACGACATCTACTGATGATATGGCTCGTATTTCCCAACTCACTTTTTTGGCAGTCATTTTTTTTTATCAAAACAAACACATTTGGACGGATCATGTAAAAATCGTTCTTCGGTTGAGGCCGTTATCACATCCAAGACGATGCCGAACAGCTGGGGCACTGTGTAAGCTCCAAGCCATGCATAAAAATTGAAATCAATCGGTTTGAAATTGACCGAGTTATAGCGGAAGAGTGCCCAAGATACCAGCTACTTTTACACATCGTTCATCGTTGCTTTGATCGATTTGGTACCTGACTAAGTTGTTCGAGAAAGCCGCTCTCACTCATGGTCTTCCACTTCTCTGTGCAGTTGATTTTTGTATGCCTTCTTGAAGTCGATAAACAGATGATGTGTCAGAATAAGGTGTTTACGGAATTTTTGGAGGAATTTGATTTGCCGTTTTCGTGTTCGAAGTAGTGATGTCGCAAAATTTCAAATAATCGATTAATCTGTAATCGATTATGCTTATGTCTTGTCGATTACCGGTACCGATTAATCGGCTATAATTAATCGATTAGTCCTAATAATCGATTATATTTTTATTGTTTTTTCCCCAAATCTTAACACATTATAATACAAATGCAACGAATAGTCGCGATTTAGCTGTATTTACTTGATTCAGAAGCACGAGAAATGGATAGGACAGGTATCCTTTGGGAGGACATGTCCTTTTTTCGGCTCTCCTATTACAGTGACCACCAAACTGATAATAAATTATAATATGGTCCCAAGTATGGTCCTCTGAAATATTATTTAACGACAATTATATTTTTTCCAATATTACTCCTTAGTGAATGCAAATTATTTAGTTGAGATAATGATTTTTGTTTTCCACAGAAGCATAAATGAACAACATTTTTATATAATTCAAGATTGTTTACTCTGAATTTATCCTTTTTTTTCAATTTTGGGCCAGTAAATAAATTAATACGAAAAAAATTGATACCATGTGAATTTTCTCAAAGTAGGTACTGAGTTCGAATATTCTCCATATTTTCTTCAACTGGATTCCGAAAAATATTTAAAATTGTGTTGACTGTGTATAATTTTTCAAAATATTGAAAATGTGTTCGAATAATTTTCGAAACTGCATGTGTGAGTAAGCAACGGACCACCACCAGCAGAACAGCCGAGCCAGTTTGGAGGATTTCCATAAAAACTCCTGTGAAAAATGCCATGATCAACTTCGAGAGGAATACTTGAAAGAATTCCGGTAGAAATCCTTGGGAAGATTTCCAAAGCAAATCTTGAAGATTTCCCAAAAGAATTTTAGAAAGACTTCAGGAAAGAAATCCGGAACAGGAATTTAGGAGAATTCTGGTTAGAGCATATGGAAAATCTTCGAGTGTAACCCTTGGTACAATGTCGTAAAAAGCATTGGAAAATCATGGAAAAAGTTCGTCAGAAATCTGTAGAAGATTTGCGGTAAATGCCTCTTAAAAAAGGATTAATACTATGAAAAACTCTGGGAGAAGTTCTTTGAATAATTCCGGAAGATGACCCTGGAAGAATTCCGGATGGTAGGAATCTGTGGGAGAAATCTACAGAAAGTTTTTGTAAAGAACTTTTTGAGGAATTCCAAAAGCATAAATTAATGTTATAATTCCGGAGCAATTTTTTCACATTAATCTGGGATGAACCTTTACGAGAATTCCAGGATAAATGCTTGAAAAAGCTCGAGGATCAATGTTTACAAGATAGTTCCAAAGAGAACCCATGGAAGAATTCCGGAAGCATTTTCTGTGATAATTTTGAAGTGAGTCACTGGAAGTAATTTAAAGAAACTTTCCGGAAAATTCCGGAAAGAATCCTTGGCAGAATGTTAAGGGGAGCTAAATCTTGAAAATCTCTGAACATTTTCGAGAAAAATGTTTAGAATATTTGTGTGAGAATCTCTGGAAGTATTTTGGGAAAATATCTTGTAGATTTTAGTGGAGCCTCGTGGCCGTGCGGTTAGCGTCACCAAGCGTAAAAACGTACCAAGCCATGGGGTGAGGGTTCGATTCCCGCTCCGAGTGATGAAAATTTTCGCAAGAAATGTTTCTTCCTTGTAGCCACTGTTGCTCGTAATGTGTGTCGTGTCCGTTGTCTAGTGTTAATTTCGTCCAGTCTGTACAGCCTCTGGCTGAAGACGGTGTCCGTGTCTTTTTTTTAGATTTAAATAGAGATAACTGCATAAAACATATTGGGAAATTAAAGAAAGAAAAGGAAAAAAGTTCCATCCAGAGTCTATGTTGGTATTTCGGAAGGTATCGCTAGAGGAATTCTTTTAGAAATCACGGAACGAATTTCCAATAGTTTACATAGGAAAAAAAATCGGGAAGCAAACTTTGAAAGAATTGTAAAAAAATCCTTAGCTAGAATCCAGCAGAAATACCCGAAGAATTCGGAGAATTAATTGAATGAATTTATTGATATAATTCCAAGAAAACATCATGGGGCAATTGCGAAAAGCGTCCCAGAGAGCATGGCGAGAGAAATCCGGGAACAATCATAGAAAAAAAAAAACAAGGAAAATCCTTGTTCCAAGCAATGCCTGGAAGATTTCCGGAAGAATTGGCTGAAAGAATAGTAAAAGGATAAAAGGGTAGAATCATTCTTGAAAAAAAATTGGAAAAATTCCGCAAAGAATTGTGAATGAATCTATGCAAAAATCAGGGAATAACCTATAGAAACAAAAATATATATACAGTGCCGATTCGTTCATTGAGGGCTCGTTAGATGGGCTGTCTCGATGGTTGAATCAAGGATTGAATGTTCACTGGTTGGGCCAATCGATGTCAAAATGAGTTTGACGTCTGACCCCCGTCGCATCGCAACTCCTGTACACAGAATGTGGTGGGAATTTTTTTTTCTTGCCGTACGGGATTGGGGCGAAGGGCCCCAGATTTAAAGAAAATGAAAATGAATCTGAGACCCTTCGGCCCAGTTTGTACGAATATTTAAAAAAAATGCCATATGCGAGTGTTTCGTGACGAATTTCAGGTCAGTTGCGTGTGTCTAGAGCATTTGTATCAGTTGTCAGTTGCCCCAACGAACAAGCACGATTCGCTAATTGGGGCGCAGTCGTGACCCAACCAGCGAATCCGGACTGTACCGAAAGGATTCATTTTTTTGTGGAAAATTTGTGAACATAGTTCTGGGAGCATCTATGGGAGGCATCTATCTAACTCATGCTAATTGAGTTAAAATTCCGTAATAAAAAGAAAATTTAAAAAAAATCTATGGGAGAACTCCTGGAGAAATCTCTGGAAGAATACAATGGAATATTTGAGAGAGAGAAATTCCGAGAAGAATCTTTTACATTTTTCGAGCAAGATTTTTTTGGAAAATTTATTTTTACTCTTCAACCACTTAACCTAATTTTACAGCTCTTTTGTCCACTAAGGCACTGCGTGAGCAATTCCAATGGACTACCCGCTTTGCGCGCAGCCACAGTTGATCAGCAGGAGTAAATCAATTTAATTTTGTATGGCGAAATGCATCTAAACTTGAATTACTTGAAATACAAAGCTTTTCCCGAAAAAATATTTGGTAGGCTTAATAGTGGTCACCATTGTGCACAACCACTACCAAATATTTTTTCGAATAATGTGTTCCACTTCGAGAAATTTGCCTTTAGATTGTATTCGCCATACAATATTTTTGCGATTTACTTTTAGCGATTTTTCGCGCATAGAAGCTAGCGCCACAGTGGTCGATGCGGAGAGTAGGAAAACAGCCGATGTAGTTAATTCATTGGCAGCTGTACTTACACTTTTGTACAGCGCCTAAATGTATTCTATTCTTATTCTACTACATCGAACTGGTTGCCTTTGCGCTGCTGTCACTTTTCTACCCTGTCCATGGTAGAATGATGAGCACGAGGATGTTGATGTGTGGCTTTTTGCTCCTTTTCCAGTCCGATTGGGGGTCCATTATGAGTTGCCGTTAACCGATATCCAAAATTTGCGGGTCCTTTAGAGCATATGCTCAGAAGAGGGTCAGGTGTCAGCCGCTCTCGAGAGGAAGAGCAATTGACGAAAAATTGCAAGTGCCGGGGCTGGGATCGAACCCATGACCATCCACTTATGAAGTGAACGTGTAGCCACTACGCTACAGGGCCCGGCTTTTTGAAAAATTGTCATGTAAAAATTCGAACAATATTTTTGAAAGACTTCTCGGATTTAAAATCTCTGGGTTAATTCCCTGTTGAATATTGGAAACAGTTCCGAATTTAATCTCTCTAGAAAAAAGTGGTTTATTCCAGGAGTATTTTGAGTTAGAATCTTTACAAGAACTTCGGGCAGAAATCCCTTGGCAAATTTCGGAAGAAACCTTGGTAAACTTGGAAAACCTCAGAGAGCAATTCTTGGAAGAACTTGAGCTGAAATCTGTTAAGGAATACCGGGTAAATCTTTCATTAATGACTCTTTATTATAGAGATTTTCTGCCCGAGGCTGGTTAATCCCCGACGGGGTAAATAGTTGAGAAAATTCGCAAAAAAAATCGGGAAACTTTTCTGAAAAAGATGCTATTAAAGTTCTTTCAAAAATTTTTGAAAATAATTACTGGAAGCATTCCGGGAGCATTCTCTGGAATTACTTCAGAAAGAACCCTTGAAGACATTTCCGGAAGAAGCTTCTAAAATTTCGGAGAGAAATCTGTGAGCAATTCCGGGAAGAATCCTTGGAATTAGGTACGAAAGTAAACCCTAGAAGAGCTTCAAAAAACATCTCTAAATGAATTGAGAGAAAAAAGTTGTGGAAGAGTTTTGGAAGGAATCTTTGTTAAACATTCAAGGAAAGAATTTCGTTAGAAATTTTTGAAAGAATTCTGAAAGGTATCTCATTAGGATTATTGGAAGATGGAAATAAAATAGTTCCAGCAAGATTTCGTGTTAGAATTCCGGTAAATAAATCCCTGGAACAATTCCCGGTTGAGTTGTGGGAGGAGTGCTGAAAAAAAATCCGTAAATTCCATGTAATACTTCCGTTAGGAATGGCCTGAAGAATTTCAGGAGATTTTCAGATATTCGTCTGGAGTAATTCTGGGAAGAATTAATGGAAGACAAAAGGAAATTGTTAAAAAAAATACCAGGTTCAATGCTTGGATAAAGTTTCCTAGAAAATTCCCGGGAGCAATTCTGAAGAGAATTTCAGAAGAAGTCCCTGGAATAGTTTCGAGAAGAATCAATGAGAAATTTTCAAGTGGAGATTCTAGGAGAGCTTAAGAACAAAGCCAAGCCTATAAAGTAAAAAGAGATGTCTTTGTTCCGGAAGATGTCCCTAGGAAAATTCCAGGGAGAAATATTTGTAAAAAATTAGGAAAAAATCATTGAAATTGAAAGATGCTACTGAAATAATTCCGGCAATAATTCCAGGAAGAATCCTAGTTGGAATCTACAAAAGATTTTTTTTTTCATTAATTTATATTATATTTCTTCTCTTATTTATTTATTCATTTATTAATTTATTATTTATTGATTTATTTATTTATTAATTTATTAAATAATTTATTAATTTATTAATTTATTATTTTAATAATTTATTAATTTATTATTTATTAATTTATTAATTTAATTATTTATTAATTTATTCATTTAATAACTTATTAATTTATTAATTTAATAATTTATTAATTTAATATTTGTTGTATTTATTTATCTATTTATGTATTTATTTATTTATAAATTTATTTATTTATTTATTTAGTTATTTATTTAATTATTAATTTATTATTTTTATTTTAATAATTTATTAATTTATAAATTTATTTATTTATTAATTTATTAATGTTTTAACTTATCAATTTATTAATTTATTAATTAATTAATTTATTAATTTATTAATTTATTAATTTATTAATTCATTAATTTATTAATTTAATAATTTATTAATTTATTGATTTATTAATTTATTGATTTATTAATTTGTTAATTTATTAATTTATTAATTTATTAATTTATCAATTTATTAATTTATTAATTAATTAATTTATTAATTTAATTATTTATTAACTTATTAATTTATTAATTTATTAATTTATTAATTTATTAATTTATTAATTTATTAATTTAGTAATTTATTAATTTTTTTAATTTATTAATTTAGTTAATTTAATAATGTATTAATCTAATAATTTAATGATTTATTAATTAATCTATTTATTAATGTAATAATTTATTAATCTAATATTTTAATGATTTATTAGTTAATTAATTTATAAGTTAATTAATTTATTAATTTATTAATTAGTTAAATTATTAATTTATTAATTTATTAATTTATTAATTTATTAATTTATTAATTTATTAATTTATTTATTTATCTATATATATAAAAATGAATTTGAAGTCCCTTTGAGGCAACAAAACTTACGAACGGGTGAACCGATCAGGATGACTCATGCAGGGTTTGATTCGTATTCATGGTGGCTGTGTTTATATGCATAAAAAGTTACGAAAATCTTTTAAAAAAGTATGAAAAATGAGAAAATATTGATTTTTTATGGACCGGGAAGAATTTCAGCCTGATTGAAATGAAATCAATCTAGAGTGCGTTGCTGCGATGACCTTAGCAGTTGTCAAACCACCCCAAATTGGCAAGACAAAGTTTGCCGGGACAGCTAGTTAATTTATAAATTTATTAATTTATTAATTTATTAATTTATTAATTGATTAATTTATTAATCTATTAATGTATTAATCTATTAATTTATTAATTAATTAATTTTTAATTTATTAATTTATTAATACTGGACTGGAGCGGGAATCGAACCCACACTCCGAGGCTTACGAGACACCTAAACGACTGACGCCGCAAACCGCTCGGCCACGAAGCCCACAAATTTATTAATTTATTAATTTATTTACTAATTTATTCATATATTTATTTACTAATTTATTTTTTTATTTATTTATTTTTTTGTTTTTATTTATTTATTTATTTATTTATTTATTTATTTATGTATTTATTTATTTATTTATTTATTTATTTCTGTTTTTTAATTGTATTCATGTGAAGACAAATTTCTGGAAAAAATTGCCAGATATCAGAAGAATATTTCTAGGAGATGTCTGAATTCCGGAAGATGTTCCTAGGGAATTTCCGAGGAGAAATATTTGTAAAAAATCGGGGTGTAGCTTATTTAAAATTCAATATTGCGCATTCCCCAGTGTCCAATGGGCCTTTCGTAGTTAGTATAAGTGCGCACTTGTGCATTATAAGGTGCTGAATAAGTGCGCAGAAGACACCTTGAATCGTTTTGGCAAAATCGCAGTTTTATTCACAACTCCGCAGAATTATGGGCTGGAGAGCGATTCTCGTAGAATTATCTTTAAGTCTTTTATGAATGGACTACCCGCTTTGCGCGCAGCCACAGTTGATCAGCAGGAGTAAATCAATTTAATTTTGTATGGCGAAATGCATCTAAACTTGAATTACTTGAAATACAAAGTTTTTCCCGAAAAAATATTTGGTAGGCTTAATAGTGGTCATCATTGTGCACAACCACTACCAAATATTTTTTCGAATAATGTGTTCCACTTTGAAGAATTTGCCTTTAGATGGTATTCGCCATACAATATTTTTGCGATTTACTTTTAGCGATTTTTCGCGCATAGAAGCTAGCGCCACATTGGTCGATGCGGAGAGTAGGAAAACAGCCGATGTAGTTAATTCATTGAAATATTTTTGTCAACTTTGAAAATGACCTTGCGTTTGATTAATTATGCATTATTTACCGTGCCATGCCCTAATACCGTGTGCCTCCTAAAACCGTGTATTTGACAAAAAACTCAAATATTTTACTAAGTGTATTATTTTTTTAACTAAGTAACTAATTCAATCATTAGCATATTAAACCTTCTTAAGTTAGGCGTAATAAATTTGGCACATATTTACAAAAACAAGCAATTAAAAATATTCACAAAATGTGAGTGCGAAGTACCAATACACGGTATTAGGGCATGATTCCTTTTGTGTTTCAAATACCGTGTTTCGGCTAAAACTGCAAGCTGAAAATATTATTGATACTTTTTTACTTTATGAATCAATTGTACAAACCTCTAGGCAACGTTTAACGCACAGATTCTTTTAAGTATGAACTTAGTATGATTGATATAGTGATGATTCAAAGGACCACCAATGTACGCGGGTCACATACACGGTATTAGCACAGAGAACAGGCGTTTAAGCTCGAACAAAAATACGTCGAAATCGTGTGTAAAGGATTTAAGTGTACCTCAACGCCACCAACGGAGACTGCCCCACATATAAAGTCGATTTGACCCCACGATGGCAGTGTTCATCGTTAAAATACACTAGCCCACAAAGCGACACGAGCGCCAAACAGCCAAAAACGGCGAGCACTGGAAACAAATATGACAACACAACAATGCAAGTGATGGGACGCTAGCGCCGCGCAACGGGAGCATAACCACATACTTTGAAATGACCGTTACAAAGTTTTACACAATCCAAAAAGTGAAGATAGACGTCTGTTCTCTGTGGTATTAGGCACAATGCTATGTTTTACCATTTTATTTTTAACAATGGTTTAAACATTTGGAATATTATTAATTATATTTATTATACATAATACACAGAGTAACCAATAATATAGCGTTTGAAAAATCAAGAAACACGGATAATTGATTTTTACAGGGCTCTTTGAAGTGAAGAACATCCTTAAGGTCACGGTATTAGGGCATGGCACGGTACAAGGAACAAAGCAAGGAACAAAGTTACCAAACGATCTATCTCAACAGTCTCGGATAAATGGGTTGAGTGGAGAGTCTAGAATACCAGTTTTTTTTTCAATAATCGGTAAAATAATCGAACCAAATAATCGATTATCCGATTAATCGAGCAAGGCGGTTATCGATTAAAATTTAATCGATTAGTGGAACGATTAATCGATTAGTTGGGATAATCGATTAATTTGCGACATCACTAGTTCGAAGGTCTCGCTTCTATCGTTTCTTTGGGTGGTTGACAATTGCCACCCTGTTTCGCTACATTGATTGCATTGGCGTAGCTCTTCTGTACTAGAAGCTTTTTCTTCTGTACACGTGTTATGCCAGTATGTGCCACTTCTTTGCAGTGTTTGCATGATAAGAAGCTGGGCCTACACCATACAACGTATGTCTTTCGATGATAAGCCATGAATTTGAGTGTCTTACTTCCAGAATCAAATACTAGTTTACGATACAGAGGAGGGTCGGAAGTGATTTCACATAACCTCAAGGCTCCATCCTGCGTCCGGTGTTATTGAATGTCATGTACGACGAGGTGTTGAGGTTAAAGTTACCGGTAGAAGTGGCAATCGTCGGCTTTGCCGACCACATTAAGGTCTACGGTAACTCAATCGATGAAGTGGAATTGACTGCTGCCCACTCGAACGCAGTTGTGGAGAAGTGGATTCTCAAGTAACAATGAATGCTGAACAGTGAGAGTATTAGCTGAACAACAGCTGGTTAATGGTGTCAATCACTGAGCACAATGACAGCTGAATATTGGTCTGAAGTATGACTTGTTCAACCTCTTCAATCCGCAATACATAGATGGCCGAATATTCAGTGGAATAGAATATTATTCATCTGGATAACCAGCTTTAAAACATACACCAACATGAAGAATTAATCATCTGTTGTTCAACCTTTAATCAAATAATTTTTGACAGCTGACCCAAGCATGGTTTTCCTGAAATCCTCATCGCTCATACAGATACAAACTCAGTTCAACTTATGTTCTTGACTATTCAGACACAACAAGAAATGCTCTAGTTTTCGAGGATATGTATTCAATTGTGTGTGGTGTAGGTGCAAAGATGAGTGAATATAAATCAGGAGGTCCGAGTTCAATTCCCAGTTTTCCTACAGATTAATTTACACATTTCTAAACATCTCTTCTGGAAATGGACGCAGCTAATGGTAAAAATAGACCCACGAAAGTGTTATTTTATTTTTACACAATATTGAGCCTTTAATCAGCCTTTCAATGCAGCTTAAATCAGCTGAAGGTTGAATAAAATCATCAAAAATAGATATTTAGGCTTAATAAAGGATTGTACCTCTTGTGCTCAGCTTTTGTGTAACCGTTCAATTCCAATTATAGCTTGTAGGCTCCACCTAAAGACCAGAATTATCCTTCCTAAAATATAATAGGCCCTTTACCCCGATAGATTTGACTAATACAAATGGAATAGTTGCAGTCACTCATAGGCTTGGTGAGTGACCCGGCCTATTCCACTCTCGAGAAACGTCAAACTCGGGAATCTCACTATTCGAGCAGTTTGAACTGAGCAAAATATCGCCAGGCTCTCATGCTGAACAGACAAACAGATGGCTCTCGGTATGAAGACCAAGGTACGTTTAACGGTGAGCATAGATTATGAACACGGAGAAATTATCCGTTATCAAAGTTTATTCCTCCTCTCTCCTCCTCTTCTTGGCGCAACGTCCTCACTGGGACAAAGCCTGCTTCTCAGCTTAGTGTTCTATGAGCACTTCCACAGTTTTTAACTGAGAGCTTCCTCTGCCAATGACCATTTTGCATGTGTATATCGTGTGGCAGGCACGAAGATACTCTATGCCCAAGGAAGTCAAGGAAATTTCCTTTACGAAAAGATCCTGGACCGACCGGGAATCGAACCCGTCACCCATCAAAGTTTATTATAAAAACCCAATCTGTCCCCAAAGAAAATTCTCTTTTCTTGTTCGGACTCCATCAAAGAAGTAGTAGTGCGCGCGTGTGTAGAAGTCATTAAAATGTTGAGGTTAGAAGAAAAATCCTCAGAGTGTGGTAAATTTGTTAATTCTAAAAGTTATTTCTCTTATTTAGGAAAAGTTAGTACGGATTGGTTGATTAGTTAAGTCATTACGCTAAAATGTGTTAGTACGAACAAAAACAATACGGTTAGTGTTAAAAAAAATGTTAAAAGTGTTAAAATCCGTCTTATGCTAATTGTTTGTTAAATTATTATAGCCCGTTGGATAAACATTGTTAAGGAAAATTCCCGAAAAAGCTAGTGTGAGTAGCAGAACAAAGAAAAAGGTAATTGTGAAGATAACGTTGTGACAAAAGGGGAAAACTGCGAGGGGTTAATAAGAAAGTGACGTCACGGGGTCTAATATGGTGAATAGGTCCATAGGAGCGGACCTTTTTCTTCTACTTCTCAGCTTACCGTTCCCGTGAGTTCCCGTGAGACAAGTCCCAACGAAAGTGAGAGACCGAGAACGCGCGAGTGTATCGTGACGACACGGTCCGTCCCTTGGTGGCTTGATAGCTACTACCCATCACGATCCGTTGGAGAAAATCGTCGCCATCTTGCGGCACGGCATCTCCCGATCCGGCTCCCCGCTGGAGAAGATCGGCCGCCATCTTGCGACAATGCATCTCTCGATCCGGTTCCCCGCTGGAGAAGATCGGCCGCCATCTTGCGGCATTGCATCTCCCGATCCGGCAATCTGCATGAAGCTCTTCCAACATCTACCAGAAACCAGTTCCAGAACATCGAAACACCCCCCCCCCCTGGTAAGTCGCCGGGTTGGTATTCAACAACAGCGAGAGGCCAGCGAGTGGAAAAGTGTGGCCTGCCAATAGTCGTCTCCGACGACCTTCCGCCGTTCCTGTCGTGGCCACAATCACCATGGCCACCCGTCGCATCGGCCGTTCGACCCCAACGTAAACATCACCATCGTAAAACCCGCAAGTACCCCCAAATATGTGTGACGTCACGAATAAATAGTTAATAGTTAGTATGAAAATTACCTCTTTAACTCAAATAGCGAGAGTAACTCCAGTACTAATAAGTTTACCCACTTTATGTTTTGTTCGTCATTCCGGGCTTATAAAGGAGTCACCAAGCCTCGCCTTCGTTGGAAACCGGCGAGGATTGAGAATTTTCCGCTTTAGAGTGTGTTTCAGGTACAGCAGTGTCCACCCCTTGAATTTCTAGCCTTGAGCCAGTAGTGTGTAGAGTTTTCAGACGCGTTCCTGCTCACTGGGATTTCTTTGTTTTGACATTCTGGGAGACAAGCCATGTTACGACCCTAAGATCCAGTATCCCTGAGCTTCCAGGTTACATTTGTTCAAATGAAGGCTGATTTAAAATAGTTGGAGAAACGTTTGTACAGCATCAAATTGTTACCTGGATTAGATCCAGGAAACTGGAATAGGCTCACCTGAGACTTACTGAGACTTACAAATTGCTCAATCGACCCAGTGGCTAAACCAAGACTCCCGGATAACTAGCTCAGCAGCATGAGACCCCTAGAGCTGGGTCTACAGAGTCGGCATGCTACTGGGTAATTCGGAGGGGCTGAAACTGTGGAATTCTTAATGATTGGGGATTGAAAGAGTGTTTTACAAAGTCTATGTGGGATTTATTGAATTTAATATTGAGGTTGGGTGTTTGAACTTCATTGGGTTATTGCTACTAATATGGGCTAGTTTGTGGTAAGGATAGTTGTTCTGGTACGTACCGGGGCGTTGCTGGACGTTGGCGAGCGCTCGCTGCTGCAGGTGAGGTTTGCTTCGGCGGTGGTGAGTCGGAAGATGGCGACTTGGTGGCTTGGTCTTCGCGCACCTGAATGGCGGCGGCGCCTCTTGATTGGGTCAAAGGCAATGGCGGATGACTACGGAGGTAGCCTGGGGGTCTACGGCGTTCCCTTCGTTGACGCAATCGACGGGCCACGGACGAGACCGTATTGGCCACGCCGAGAAGGGTTCTCCTGGACTTTTAGGACTTCACGGTCCGAGATTTCTCTCACTACGGCGGTTACGGAGCCTGAGAGGAGGTCCTTGACGGTTAGACCAATACCAACGAAATCGTTGGTTTGGCCGAACGTGCACAGTTGGCTGGGGCAATCTAAGGATTATAGAATCCAAACAAAGGTCCTGAGGACCAAGGCATGTTTAACTAATGGCCTTCCGAAATAGCATCCACAATCTGTTACCTGGCTGAACTTTGGCCTCGCACTGTGGTTCACTTCAGAATTGCACACGGCACTTTAGGCACTATAGGCACAATTTGAACTTGGCTCAACTGTCTTGCACAAACGCCGATTTACTTCTGATCAATGGCCGACTCCCCAAAATTCAATCTAGCCAATCCATTCATTTTCCATTTGTTCCATCCTCCCTTCATTTTCCTTCCTTGTTGAATATCACCACCCATCCATTTTCAATCCTTTTTCCTTATTACCACAGTTGATTTATTCTGCCCTTTTAAGCCCGTTGATCTAATACATTTAACACAAACTATACAATATCTATCTAATCCTACAAACCCAACATGAAACACAATCTATAAAAACACTACAGTTCCTTATCAAATGCACAAATTAAAAATAATATTGGGATAATTGTAACTAAACGGTTACACACCTCAAAACTAAGGTGGTGGTTGTGAAAAACCGAAATTCGGAGCAGCAAGCGGTGATCAGTGTAGGCGATTGCACTATCACTTCGAAGCGCTCCGCCATACACTTGGGGGTATTGATCCACGATAAGCTTACCTTCGGTAATCACGTTGATTGTGCCTGCAGCACTGCCCATATTCGCATAGTCGATGTAAGCGCCACTGTACTTTTCAACATGCTTTTGAAATTTTAACAATGAATAAATACAAATTTCAAGATTTTTACCACGTTGACATCTAACTAAGGGTTAGATCTTGTGATCTATTGAATAAAACTTGTCCCAAATATGCACATGCGTTAGGTATTAGCTTTTGTACGGTAGCATTGCCAGTGGTGGTTACATCGACTATGCGAATATGGGCAGTGCAAAAGTGCCTCCATAGCTATAGCGGCACTGTCCCGAGTGATGTCCAATAGCTCTTCTGCGTATGACAGCAAGCGCAAGCTTCTGGCTAGTGTCACCTCGTCCAGCAGCGCACGCGGGACCGTTCCACTAGAGGAAGGTGCACCCATTGGTTGATCCCGAGGGTAGATAGTTGTGTTAACATGCGCCATGGGGAGGTAACATTCTGCCTGACTCAGTTCCTTTGGACCGGTTTGTGATAGTTTAGAGGAAACGGCGGAACACGTTTTGTACATGTTCCCGCGTTTTCGCACAATGCGTGACTGCATGAATGCCACGAGGGTGTCCTTGATGTGGACCCTCTGGAGGACTGCTGGAGTACAGTAAGCGCAGCCATCAACAACGCAGCCGAGAGCACTGTCGGGTACGTAGTACGGAAACGATGAAATGATTAGTTCGACGAGGAGTGCAGAGCAGTTTTGGTGGAGAAGATCGCAGCGCGGGTGGTAATGTTGCGGTATAGCACCCGACAGAATGTGGAGCGATAGACAGAAGCGAAAACAGCAGACCCGCTACTTCCAGGAGAAAAAGCGCCGTCTGGAAGAAGCGGAGTGCGAGGAAATGGAACTGCGGTGCCGTTCGTAGGAAACACGAAAGTTGTACCTGCAGCTCAACGCATCCCGCCAAGGTTTCGCGCCGCAAGCCGATATATGCAGGGATAAGGGCGGGAGCCTCCTGACGGACAAACGTGAGATGGTCGAAAGGTGGAAGAGGAACTTCGAAGGGCTACCTGAATGGCAAAGAGAATGTAGGCACTGGGGATCAAGGCAGCGGAGAAAATGACTGTGTTGGTGCAGCAGAGAACGAAAACGAACCAACTCCCACGCTGAAGGAAGTTAAGGATGCCATCCACCAGCTCAAAACAACAAAGTGACTGGCACAGCTCATAAAAATGGGCCCGGAAAAGTTGGCCACTGGTCAGCGCTGGTTAGTAGTCAAGAACTGGGAAACCGAGCAGTTACCGGAGAAGTGGAAGGAAGGGATAATCTGTCCCATCCACAAGAGGCGACAACTTAATGTGTGAGAACTTTCGAGCGATCACCATTTTGAATGCATCCTACAAAGTGCTATCCCACAACATCTTCCGTCATTTTTCACCTTAAGTAAGAGTTCGTGGGAAGTTACCAAGCAGGTTTCATCGACGGCCGGTCGACAACGGATCAGATCTTCACCGTACGACACATCCCCCAGAAATGTCGTGAATACCAGATCCCAACATACCACCTGTTCATCGACTTCAAGGCAGCATACGTCAGTATCGACTGCACAGAGCCATGGAAAATCATCGACGTGAACAGTTTCCTCCCTTCCCCAGCCGCGGCCCGTGGCGTAGTGGCTACACGTTCACTTCAGTAGTGGATGGTCATGGGTTTGATCCCAGCCCCGGCACTTGCAATTTTTCGTCCGTTGCTCTTCCCCCCGAGAGCGGTTGACACCTGACACTCTTCTGCGCATATGCTCTAACAGACCCGGAAACTTGGATATCGGCTAATGGCAACTCATAATGGACCCCCAATCGGAGTGGAAAAGAAAAAAGAGCCCACGCAACATCATCCTCGTGCTCATCATTCTACCATGGTAGAAAAAAAAAAACAGCAGCGCAAAGGCAACCAGTTCGATATAGTAGAATAAGAATAGGATACATTTAGGCGCTGTACAAAGTGTAAGTACAGCCGCCAATTGGAACCGCTCACGCAGTGCCCTAGTGAACAAAAGAGCTGTAAATTAGGTTAATTGATTGAAGAATAAAAAAAAACAGATTTCTCGAGAAGCTTACCAGACTGATAAGCGCAACGATGGACTGTGCAAAATAGCGTAAGGAATTCGTTTGAACTATCAGCTCATTCGGAACTCGACGGGGACTGCGACAAGCTGATGGATACTTTCAAGGTGGTAGAAGAATTCGCCTACCTCGGCTCCTTGCTAACGGATGATAATAACGTGAAAAAAGTCGAAAAAAGAAAAAGAATAAAGAATAAAAATTTAATAAAAAAAAAATTATGGCGCTCTGGTGTGACACGTAAGACGGGGTTGAAAACATCCAGCAAAGATGGAAGACTTGTCCGGAGCCTTTGAGCCACACAATACGGATGCTTTGCGTTGATTACAAGTAAGTACGTTGAAATATTATAGTGACACAAAGTGTACTTGTGAAATTAACACAAGCAGTGGCTGCTGCACACGATTTGCGGGTGATTTAATTGAATGAGAAGTTCAAGTGAAGTTCACTTTTGGTACGGTTAATATTTATCCGAGCTTTGAGTAGTAAGTTCAAAACAAGTTCGAAACAAATTTGGAAAGAAACATTTGAAGTTGTTGGAACATGTCCAAATGGACTATATTTGAGCTTTAAGGCACGCAAAAGTTCATCGACTTTCATGTCGTTTTGAAGAAAAGTCAAAAGGTTGTAGATGTACAAATTCCCAGTTCATAAACAATACATGAGTAACTTTTTGGAGAATTAAGTTCAACGAAACCGAAATTGAACCACACTTAAACTTCTGAGTTCGATCTTCAATCCAAACTTTTGGTTGCTTGGGTTTCCGATTTTTTGATATTTATTTTTTTTTTTTACAAAATAAGGGACAGCATAATAAAGAACTCACTATTGGCTTAGATTACTCGTTTTCGACGTTTTGTCCCTTTCGATGTTTTGGCATTCAACGTTTTGTCTTTCGGCGGTTAAATGAGGTTGAGATGCAGTTTCATTTAACCTGGCGCAACGATGATGGATCGAATGATGCACGTATTTTGAATATCTTTTCTTAATCTTTTTCTTTCGAGGCGTAGCGTCCCTACTGGAACAAAGCCTGCTACTCAGTTAAGTGTAGTATGAAAAGTTCCAAGATCTTCCGTAAATCAAATTCATCTCCCTCAGCGTGGTCATGCTGAATGACCACGTCCTTACTTCGCCATACCATAAAATCGTTTCAATAGGACAGATCGGTGAAGTACTAGATTTGTAGTAATGAGCTGGATTTTAGTATGGTGAGAAGGTCAATTCTTCGTTTTTGCAATGAAATGAAGGAAAAAGCGAGGGTTTTATGATTCCTTGCCTCATTTGACGCTGTTTGAGCAAAACTTTGGGCAACAGTGTTGTTATTTTTTCCATTTCTTGCAACATAAACAACATAGTTATCCAAAGTTTTGCTCAAACAGCATCAAATCAGGCAAGAAATCATAATACCCACGCTTTTTGCACCTTTTCATTGCAGAAACGGAGAATTGACCTTCTCACCATACTAAGATTCAGCTCATTAATACAAATCTAGTACTACACCGAACGTGCCCCATTGGGTTGGGTTCAAACTTTTGATATCATTAAGTTAAAGAATCGATTTTATATGATACAAGCTACTAATCTAATCTGTCTGTTTTTCGTTACAGGTAAGTTCGTCAAGAAGTTGACTTTATCATTATTTTCTCAGGTAACAACAACATCCTCAAATGGATTCTTATTTATTTCATATAAATCATTTAAATATATAAATTTGGAAATATGTTTTTGAGGTTTCACCGGAACACATTTTATCAAAAACATATCTTTTACTACAATCTTATTCAGAACGTTTCTGCGGAAACATTTTCCAGTTTATAATTAATTTGCATCTGACACCCTCACACCAGAGAGGAGGAGCGCTCGGCCTCATCTGAGTCCACAGCCAGTGACAATTTACAAGCCCTCGGATTCATGGGGGACAGTTGAAATGGAGCCAGAATTTTTATCCGCACCGACCGAGTGATAGAGGATCCGACGTTGTTACCAAGAATATCTGCATCGCACTCACCCATATGTACAGCACACTGCACTACACTGACTGGTGTGGTGTCTCTGTATGTGCGTGCATGTTAATGGGAACAGCTATGCAGTTGCGACGAAGAACGGTTGGAAGAGCAGACGAAGCAAGAATGGCTATAAGCGGTACAGGGCGAAAGAAAAACTAACTTGTAATTAAAAAAGTTGAAAAATATATTCATCGCACTACCGCTTTCAGGGTGCGCGCGTATGTTTTTTGTTTGAGGGAAGTGAGAAAAAAAAAAGCTCGACGGTGAGGGAAAGCTATGGAGCAGATGAGAAAGATGCTGACCGAGACCGACAGCAAGCATGTTAGGGTTGAATCATAAGAAACGTCCAGTAGTGCAGCGAAGCGAGGGAAAAACTCTCTGTGTGTCGTCCGGAATGGAGGCTTGCGAGAGATTTTCTCGGGGAAATGCACTTTCTAGGCTGGTTTGAAAGCAGTTTTTCATAAATTTATACGATTATCGTTGGAATTGAACTGGCAGTTAACCATCGTAGCTGACAGCAAAGAACGTAAAAATATTGGTGAGCTCGTTTCACTCTAATATTTTCAAAAATTTCGTTAAGACATTCTATACACAATTCAAAGGGATTGAACCTTCGTATTTAATTCCCACAACATTGAATACACGTTTCAGTCACGTCTATGCAATGATAACAACTTTCCACCGAACTAGTCTAATGAAAACAAACACTTTTCTCCTACGTATACCATGGCAGAATAAACAAACACGTTCCTGACCCAGAAAGTCGCTCTCACAATGGAGCAAAGGGGAGATGAGAAAAGGAGGTCTTTAGGTCTGAATTTTTGAGTTACATTATTAATTCCAGAATAAAGGTCCGATTTATGGAGCTAGTGCAGCACACTACATGAAGCGGTTCGTGTTTCGTCGGCCAACTGCTTGCTGCTGGTCGTTCAGCACTGCATAAAGGAAGAAGATATTTCTATCATTCAGCACACAATGCCCGGCTCGACTGGTGTATGTGTGTGTATGTTCCGGTGAATGCGGGCTGGAGGACACATTCCTTGCTTTCGTTCCATTTATTTGAAGATGAGAATCATGTGCCACCTCTTTGTTTTAAAAGTGTAGCTTTTTTATGTCACCTGCCTGACCTCCGCTGGAGCATTTCTTGTTTTACGATATGGATAAAGTTTAACCCTCTCGCGTTGAAAGAGATTCATATAAAAATGTATGGAGAATTTTCGGAAGCGGAAATTCTACTGGAGCTTTAAGAATTGATCCCCTCATGAGAATTCCCAGAGATTTCAAGTTCGCTTGGCGCGGGCAAGAAAGGGTTAGCAATCACCATATTCCGAGTAGTGCATGTCTGCAGGAGCAACGAGGCGAAAGAAAACAGCACCTTGTCCACCTCCCCCTCAGCCAGAGTGCAATAGCAACAACGACAGGCCACCACAGTGGTAATCAAGCTGAAGGTTAACATGCACGAAAAAATCCTGCTCCAAGCAGTAAGGGATAAAATGGAAAAAGTCCACTTGGCGGAAGAAGGACGTTTGCATGTTCGTCGCCATCGCCGTCGTGCCCGTTGTGTTCATGTTTAATGCACGAAATAAAATCTCATCTTGTACGAGACTTGCGGCAGAAATAATTTAATTTCTTAATTTGTTATAAATTCATTAGCCAAGCTTCTCGTGCGCTGTCGCCGTTGCTGCTGCTGCTGCGAAAGATGTTGGCGAGGGTCAAAAAGGCATTAGGAAACACGTGTACCGTTCCGTATCGGATGAACATTCGGGACGTAATCGGGCGCAAGAAAGCCATCAGGGAATACGCTGTTTGAGCTGAGACGGTGTCCCTTAACGAACCTGCAAAATATTGTCAGCAAGGTTTTAAATCTTATTAATGTCTTTTTCATAGTCTCGTGCTGATTTGAATTTGGGACGCAGACTTTGTGGAAGACGGTCCAACGGCGACTTCAATTAATGATATGCTTTCTTAATATATAATTTCCGTTGTTATCTACTGTCTTGATGGATTTAAGGAGGGCGCATTCATCCATCATCTCAATAGCAAGTAGGGGATGGTTCATGAATTTCGTCACTAATTTTACAGTGGGTTAGTGTTCTCAAGAATATTTTACGTATATAAATGCATACATTACATAAGGATAATACACCACAGTGCTCGGTTTTGCGGTGTTTGTTCTTTATACTCGATCACCCCCGATGATTGTCAGATCACATTCTACCAGATCCAACCATCTTGCCCGCTGCACTCTCCGGCTTTTTATTTTAACTGGATCTGTGGCGAACGCCTTCAGTATTTGGCCACCTGCCGGATGCTGGACAGGGGCCTACATCGTCGAAACCAAAACATGACGCTGAAAGCGAGCGCCCATCAGCATCGGACGGACGCCGACGACGGGAACATTCAAAACAACAGGCATGCGCTTTGCTTTATCCGCCCTTCTTGTCACTTTCTTCGACGCAACGACGGGTGGCGGCTCATTTTCACACCGACTGGGATTCAATTGAAATTTTCAAATTCTCTAAAATGTATGTTTGCTTAATATTTTTATGGGTAATAAACTATTTCAGTAAAATATGCATAGCATACATTAACATTACACAGATTTGCCGGTTGTTACACTCATTCATTGAGTTATAACAGAGAAATTCATTTGATGTCGAACGAGCGTGCGTGAGCTTGTGAGTGCGAAACAAAGTTGCTTCTGCGACGACGCTGCACCGTCGGTTCATCGGTGACGATGACAGTCGGGCTGAGCGACGACGACGGCGCCTTGTTTCCATTGACGATTGAAAACATTGTTTACAAACTTCGTCTGAAAATTTCAATTAAAATTGAAAATGTAGGGCCCTTATGCTGGATTCGCCGTAGATCTCAGGCTCCCGTCAATATGCCTGTTTATTACGGCTTATGCACAAATACGTTGCAGGATGCTTTGAGCTTCTTCTGATAGAACTTACATGTTTCTTGAATACGGCACTGTAGTCCCATTCCCTTGAACTCCACTTCATGTTCTGCCGGATTTCATGCTGCAGTATCACATTCCTCTTTTCCAAAATCGCTGTCTACTCTTCGTCAAATCCGTTCCACGTACTCTAAGCTGATGCTCTAAGCTAAGTTGTCGATGACTGCTTTTATTGTTCTTCAGCAGTCCTCAAGAGGGGTCACATCGAGCTTACTCTCGTCTGGCAACGCTGCCTCAAGATTATGCGGGTATTCTGAGGCGACATCCGGTTACTTCAGTTGATCATGGTTGTACCGAGGTAGTCGCCGGTACTGTACATTATTGACAACAGAGAATTTTGTGGTGCAGTTTAACCATCACCAATTAGTGGACAGGATTTTAGTGACACGATAGACCATTTCATTTATTCATTTAAATTCATGATAACATTGAATGAACTCTCCTCCATCCTCGGTCGCGCCCAATGCTCGTCAGGACACGCTTCACCTGATCCGCCATTCGTGATCTCTGCGCTCCACGGCTTCTTGTACCAACCGGGTAATTGTTAGGAAACACCAACTTTACAGGGTTACTGTCCAGCATTCTAGCAACATGTCCTGCCCACCATATCCGTCCAGCTTTAGCCATTTTCAGGATGTTGGGTTCACCGTAGAGTGCAACAAGCTCGTGGTTCATCCTTCGCCGCCGCACACCGTTCCCCTGCACGCCACCGAAGAACATCCTTAGCACGCGCCACTCGAAAACTCCGAGTGCTTGTAGCCATGATTCCATCTTTGGTGCCATATGCATGTTGCCTGCTGGGAAGCTGGAGGATCACTGTTAAAATTTTTCCAGTTGAATACAAATCGATAACTAATTAATGAGGCGTCTGTTTTGAATGCGGTCTTCGGCATAAGTTATGGCTGATAGAGTAACCTAGGAGTGCCAAGGGTCAACTAACCCTCTAGGCCACTTGGGGAAATTCTACGGTCGATTGAATGAAAAACATCATATTCCTATAGTAAATTCCATACAAACTTTGAAGGGTTTGTGCAGTCTCAATTTTTTACCAAATTAGCTCAAATTTTGGGAGAAGGCATAGAATCTGGTTGCGAATCGAACAAGTGATGTGGAGCAAAAACGATTTTTTGAACCACACTAGTATTTATCATAATGTAGTGGCATTGCAAAGCTCAGTGATTCTCAATCTGGAGTCAAGGATCAGAAGAATTTCTGAGGAACCGAAAGTGGTATGAAGAGCTGGAAACGTTTTTCGGATTGATCACCTCAAGGATCAGCATCTCTAAAATTTATACATATGTTTAAAAAATCAGTGGTTTCCAATCCATGGTCACGGGCCACGTAAAATTCTCAGAAACCATATATTTGAGAATCAAACCCAAACGTTATTTTTTAGATTCACGTCTCACGGAGCACTGAATGATTAAAATACAGTTACTATGTTGCGAAACTCAGCTGTTTCCAACCTGGATTCACGAGCCACAAGAATTACGCAATAACCAAAGTACTAGGAACCAGTTAATAACTGACACTGAGGAAGATTACACGTGTAAGTCAAAATACGCGTATCTGCCAAAGGATAAGCACTAAGTGTAGAATTAGCTTTAAGTTAAAATACACATTAATAAAAACAAAAAAAAAATAGGATAAGCAAAATAGGGCGGCATTAAATGGTATACAACTGATTACATTCATTCGAAAACTAGGTACCGTAATCCGGGGTAACATTGATCAGAATTTTTGATCTTTCTTGAATAACTCTCTTGTCAAAGCAAATGTAACATGTTTTATAGTTTTTAAAGAAGTACTGGCCCTCTGATTATGTATTAAGCTACTCGAAAAAGTATTGTAAAACTTTAAAACATGTTTAAATAGTCTTTTTAATCTAATTTTTGATTTTTTTAATTTGGGGTAACATTGATCATGTCAGTGATCAATGTTCGTTTGTGTTGAAAATACCCTTACTTACTAAATTCGAGGTCGCTGATTTCGAATATGTTGACCAAATTCTTATAAGTTATATACTTTTTGAGTTATTTTAAGATTAAAATCCTCCAAACCGCGAATAACGCCTAAAGGTAGGCAATGGCATAAGGAATTGATAGCCTACTCTTAATAAATCGCATATTTTATTGAAAAAGAGCATTTTCATAAATGTTTCATTCATTAAATCCAACTCTAGGATATCATATTGAAGTAATACAGTGATTTCGAACCGCGTATTGTATCTAGTATTCATGCCATGTATGAATGTTTGACAATGTATCTCATTGCGTTACGAAACACAGTTATGGAAAAATCGATTTATTTCAATGTTTATGAAATTCAATTTTCAAGAATTACATGTCATTTAATAGCTAAATAACAGTCGATTACGATATACCATTCGATAGCAGAAACTGATTCAATGTTAAATGCTTGTTTGAACATTTCATGAGGTCGGTCAAGCCGATCAATGTTACCCCGCTGATCAATGATACCCCGTTTTACGGTACCACTTTATAGTAAGAAGTGATCCTTGAGGACTCCTGGGGCTTTTGGCTAAATTAGATTGGCCCATGACTCAGACTGGGAATCACTGATTGCATATTCTGAAAACCTATTTTCATTTTCTCATCGCACTTTAAATTCTTGAGAAATTTGCGTGACCCGTGACCCCAGATTGGAAACTCCTGAGGTTCAAAACACCCAAATAATAATATTTGAGACACTGAATCCTAAAAGCATTCACACTTTCTTCTCAGACTTTCGGTTCTTGCGAAATGAGCATGGCCCGTGACTTTTGAGCTTGAATTTTTCAACGCCACTTTAATGTAAAATTACCTCTTGAGACGCTGAATTTGAAAACGATTTTCACGGTTCTAAGTCATTACCCGGAATGCCATTTACCGGAAACCCATTACCCGGAATGAACCATTTACCGGAAAACCATTTACCGGAAAGACCATTTACTGGAATGAACCGTTTACCGGAATGATCCATTTACCGGAAAACCATTTATCAGAAAAGAATTTTTCCCGAAATTTGTTTCCAGATTGCACAGCGATATCCAGACATTTGATTCCATGCCTTTTGCACCAGTTATCTTTTGATCCAAACCATGACCCGGTAATTTAGCTGAACACTAGTTTTGCCAAATTATGATTAGCAGTAAATTGGTTAATCGACGGAGCTGTCATGTAGTGTACATACATGTGGTTCATCAACGAGTTTTTAAACAATGTGCTGAATGTGATTGCTAATATTTTCAGCAGATATTTGTCCTTCTTTTAACATGGGCTGTTCTTTCTAGGTTTACTGTTCTGGTTGTGCAGTTCAATCTTTTTCCCAGAAAGACATTTTCCGGAATAATGCATTTCTCAGAAACTCATTTTCCGAACTGCCCCATATCCCGAAATGATTTATTTCCCGGAAAAGCCTAAGAAAACCTAAGATTAAGTTTAAGATAGTCAAGTCAAAACTATATTCTAAATACGTTTTCAAGATTATAGAACTAGAACTAGATTCTCGGTTCAGTTCACTTGGCAAAGCAGAGCAGCATCGTTGGGACTTATTTCAAAATTTTTAGACTGGCAACCAAACTGTAGCATTTCTATATGACATTTTCTTCCTTTTCGTCTAGGTTCATTTATGAAGTTTATACAGGCAGTCGGTTTGTTTACTGTATAGGAGATTTGGCCTTCTTCAATTTATAGGCTGTTCTTTCTAACGATGTAACTTAACAGAATTAGTTGGCGACCAATCTATTAATTCCATCTAGTGTTTTTCCTTCTTTAAAACTTGAGCTGTTCTTTTGACTTACACTGTTATAAAGCTTTTTGGTTACCATGTTGTTTATTGGAAATTGCTGCTTTTTATGAAGAAGTTTTGCCCTTCTTCAATTGCATCAATTTGCATCGTTGCAAACTTGATTAGCGAAACTATTAACTTTGTCTGATATGTGTATTTGTTTAATGTGTTGTTCTTTCAACTAAGCCTGTTACAGATATGTTTAAATAACAAACTGTAAATTTCACTCATAGATATTTGCCCTTCTTCTAGCAACAGGCTGTTGTTTCGATGCCTGTTTTCAGTCTTTGATCTAGCCTGATGACTAGTTTAGCTTAATAATAATTGGGTTCTTCTATTTTATCCAGATTATTGCATCATCTGAATCAACCATTACCAATCATAGTCACCCAGGAAATAAAAAAAAGCCTCATGTAATGATCCTCTGTTGGACTAAGAATTAAACCTCCTGTCTGGATTTGCATGCAGAAGTAGTAACTATGTACATGACTTAATATAGACCATATGGTATACAGCCCCTACCATGCAAAGTTCGCTAGTTTGCATGAGGTGTCATTCAAGCCAATGAAGGTAGACGGCCTAAGTAACACACCCATCACAGAAGAGTCATGGCAGCGCAGGGTTATGTTGCGCAGAAGTTATTGTAACTTATGTATAACACATAAATACTTACTTGCTAGAAGTAAGTCACAATGACTTCTATGCAACAAAACCCTGTGCCACTATCACCCTTCTGTGACAGGTGTGTTACTTGAGCTTGAGGGTAAATTTATTTCCGGTAAATAGTACATTTCGGCAAACGGTTTTCCGATAAATAGTACATTCCGGGAAATGCTACATTCCGGTAAATGGTTTTCCGGTAAATGGCATTCCGGGTATTGGTTTTCCGGGTAAAAGTATAGAATCGATTTTCACTTTTTCATCGCACATTAGATTCTTGAGAAATTAGCATGGCCCGTTATCCCTGATTGGAAACCTCTAAACCACTGAACTTTTCAACGCTTCTTGAGACGCAGAATCTGAAACCTCTTTTCACTTTCTAAGACATGGAGAGTAAATTGGAGGAGCGTAAAATGAGTTTGGGTAAATAAAGTGAGCGTAGATTGGGGTTTTAGTGTACTAAAATCGACAATTTGGCCGTTTATTTAAACCTTTTTTGTCGGTGTCTGTTGACTGCGCCACGTTGGGGTACCCGACGAGCCCCAAGAGCCCCACTACGACTACTACTACCTGCGGTACTGCTCGAACGCAATCACACCCTGGCATCCAACAGGGGAATGTCGGTCGTGCGAACAATCGTACCAAGGTCAAAGATCTACGATACTGAGAGGAAAACAATTGAAATTGAGGATAAACAAAGTGTGCCGCAAATCAAAGTACCACGAATTCGATCTTTAATTTAGCTGTTCCATCGTTTTATAGTCTGTAGAATCCAGTATATTTGCTACATTGACAGGTAATGCAAATACTGTCAAAATTAGGTCGGAAATTGATGCAAACAATGCTTAAAAACTACAATTCAAAATTTCATCTTACAGCTAAATCATACTTAACATAATTATTGAAATACGTATGAAATTGAACTATAACTAGACGTAAACTATTCTCTAATAAGGTAAGACACGACATGCACTTTACTCACTTAAAACTAAACAAACATGCATATAAATAATTACTATTTGTAGTTAAAAACACTTATTGAAAAGAGTGCGGAGGCTACAATTAGTTTGCCATCTCTTCATTGATGCGGTGACGAATCACCAAAAGTGAGTATGAATGACCTTATCTGTAGGACCGCAAACTAATAATTGTCCATCTCAGGAATTTTGTAATTTCTTCCACGACTGAATTATCGGAATAAAATTCACAAAATCTATCGATTCGTCTATCGCCCAACAATTTACAAAATTCTTTTGTGGCGAATTGTGTGATGTCTGGCAAGGGATCAAGAAGCGAACCAGGGAGGAACGGATCCACTGAGATGTTCACCAATCGCCAGGAAGGTGCAACTAGTGCAACGTACGTAGCAGCGGAATTTCCAGCGGAAACAGTAATCGTACCATCGGATGACATCGCAGCGAGTGCCTATATCAATAGTCCCATTGTCGCTAGTGCAGCAAATGTAGCAGCGGTCGCGACGAGCGAAGCAATGGGAAGGATGGACCCTGGAGTCAACGTACTGATCAACTGTCCGGCGGATTCGGTAAAGGCAGGAAATCCCCCTCCTACCTCTCAGGTAAATGTTGACGTTGCCAGTAAGCTAAATACCAAAGGTGCAGTGCCGAAGCGAGCGACTTCCACTGCTGAGCTAAAGAATAAGTCATTATCTCTGTCAAACATCCGCGAAAGAGCCATTCTTGTCAGGCGAAACCCGGTACGTCGCGCGCGTGCAAATCGGTACAAAAGTTGCGAAGTGTGTGCAAATAGTGATAACAGTAGAATGGTGCAGTGTGATGGTTGCGAGAAATGGTTTCACTTCTCCTGCGTGGAAGTTACGGAGGGCATATCTGAAATCAGTTGGATTTGCCCGTTTTGCTCAGTGGAAGATAGCGAACAACATCAGCAAACCCCAGTTAACGATACCCAAACAGCGATGCATATTAGTAATCCACCCCCAAAAGAGAACAGCGATAGAACATCTTGCGGAAAAAAGAGTAGTAAGAAGAGCGTACAACGAAGGATGGAACTGAGTCTGCAAAAACTTGAAGAACAGAAGAAGCTGGAACAAAAATTTCTGGATGAGAAGTTCAGAATCTTGGAACAGATGGAGAGTGACAGTGAATCGGAGATGGAAGATATCGAGAAGATGTCAAACGTTTCTAAGTGGATCCGTGATACGGAACGATGCGGAGCAGCCCAAGATTCTGGAGTCGTAGAAGAAAATTCGCTGGAGGAACAAGGAGCTACCTCCGGACTCGCCGAACAACTAGCATCAGTCGGCATCCGGCAAGTGAATCAGCCACCGTGTTCACAAGGGGGTCGACGTAACACACTGCCGGCTTTCGTCCCTGGACAGCGTTCTACGCCACAACGGCAGCCAGCATCTCTTCACATGAATCCTACATCTACACGTTTCCAGATGCCTCCGACGGCCTCACAAAGACTGCGCCACCCTGTGCCATCTTCGACATTTGGTCAAAGGCAACTCGAACCAATTTCTGCGGAGGAGTCTGTCTGCGTCTTCAACCGGAGTCAGCTAGCCGCGCGGCAAGCGGTTTCTAAAGATCTACCCGAATTCGACGGAAACCCAGAAGACTGGCCACTCTTCTTCTCGATGTACACCTCATCGACGCAGATGTGCGGCTTTTCCAATGAGGAGAACATGCTACGGCTTCGTAAATGCCTTAAAGGCAAAGCACTTGAGGCAGTGAAATGCAGGTTGCTCCATCCCTCAAACGTAAGCGGAGTACTCTCGACGCTGAAAATGCTCTACGGCAGGCCAGAAGTTATTGTTCATGCAGCAATTAGAAAAGTTCGTTCACTACCACCTCCCGAGATTGACCGTCTAGAAAGTCTCGTCAATTTCGCACTCACCGTCGAAAATCTGGTGGCGACAATAGAGGCTTGTGGAGTACAGGATTTCATGTACAATGCCTCGCTCAAGTTCGAGTTGGTCGAACGACTTCCAGCAACGCTAAGACTAGACTGGGCAAAGTACACACGAGGAAACCCTGCTCCAAATCTCGGGGATTTCAGTTCCTGGCTCTACTTCATGGCAGAGGACGCCAGCTCAGTCATGCAGACATCTACCAATGTTCCACGAGGTCGAGTCAACAAAAAAGACAATTTCATCAACGTACATTGTGAAACCAGTAATGATCGATCGGAATCCCCGGAAGCCCATACAAGCAACGTGCATATCCAGTCACAAGAACAGCCGAAGGAGTGTTTTGTGTGCAAAGGAGTGTGTCCGTCGATTACGAAGTGCAAACGGTTTGCTGAACTGAGTTACGAATCAAAGTGGGCAGTCCTGCGTGAGGCGAAACTGTGTCGTAAGTGCCTTCGAAAGCACAGCGGCACGTGTCGACAACAAAATAGATGCGGAGTCAACGGTTGCACTTTTCTGCACCACCTTATGCTACACAATGACAAAACAGAAGTCTCCAGAAGCAATCCAACAGTAGAATCGGCTACCAACACCATTTGCAACGTTCATCAAGCCCAGACGAATGACGTTCTGTTCTGGATCGTCCCTGTGGTACTCTACGGTCCATCAAAGGTAGTTCAGACATACGCTTTCATCGATGATGGATCCGAACTTACGCTCATGGAAAAATCTCTAGCCCAAGAGCTCGAATTACAAGGATCCCCCAAGGCACTCTGTTTGAAATGGACTGGCGATACAATAAGAATGGAGAACGAGTCTCAAAGAGTGAAAGTGGAAATTTCACCCACGAGAAATAAGGCCCAAAAGTATAAACTGGCGGACGTTCGAACTATAGAGAAGCTTAAGCTTCGTCCACAAACATTGATAGCTTCCGAGGTTCAGAAACGGTACAACCATCTTGTTGGAGTTCCCGTCGATTCCTACACCGAAGTAAGTCCCCGCATCCTAATCGGCCTAGACAATGCGCAGCTAGGACACGCACTGAAGAGTCGAGAAGGAAAATCATCCGAACCGATAGCTGTCAAAACGCGTCTAGGGTGGATTGTGTACGGGAACTGTTCATCCAATCTTCGATCCGAAAACTACGTTAACTACCATGCTGTACAGGTGTGCGAATGCAACGAGAACACCGATGAGAATCTCCACGCAATGATGAAAAGTTATTTCACTCTCGACAGTATGGGTATAGTGAAGCCTGAAAAGCTAGTCCTGCCTACCGATGACCAGCGTGCTATTGAAATGCTAGAAGCGAAAACATTACTCAAAAAGGGCCAATATGAATCCGGTCTTCTCTGGAAGTACGAAAACGTGCGACTTCCCGACAACAAGAAAATGGCTCTCAAGAGATGGGAGTGCTTGGAGCGGCGAATGAAGAACGACGAAGCTTTATCAGAGGCACTCCGTACGAAAATGGCCGAGTACGTCCGGAAAGGATACGCTCGAAAGTTAAATAAAGAAGAGATGATGATCCGACATCCACGTGAGTGGTATCTTCCTGTGTTTCCCGTATATAATCCCAACAAACCAGGGAAACTAAGACTAGTCTGGGATGCAGCAGCTAGTGTTCATGGAATCTCCTTGAATTCAGTGTTACTGAAAGGTCCCGATCAGTTGACCTCTCTCCTGTCAATATTGATTCAGTTTCGAGAATTCCGGTTCGCGGTATGTGGAGACTTACACGAAATGTTCCACCAAGTTCTGATGAGAGAAGAAGACCAGCATAGCCAACGATTCTACTGGAAAGAAGATACAAGAGACGGCGCTCCGGATGTATACGTTATGACGGTGATGACATTTGGCGCTTGCTGTTCGCCTGCGACCGCTCAGTTTGTCAAAAATCTCAACGCAATGCGATTTGAACATCAGTATCCAGCAGCTGTTGGCACCATCGTGAAAAAGCACTATGTGGATGACATGCTTGCCAGCGTCGAGACAGAGGAAGAAGCTACACAGCTGGCACAAGACGTAAAGCATATCCATGCCGCAGGAGGATTTGAAATGCGTAACTGGCTATCCAACTCGACGACCGTCCTGGAATCCCTGCAAGAAGCTGCACCCACCGAAAAGAACCTTGGAGAAGAGAGCGTCACAGAAAAGGTTTTAGGACTCTGGTGGAATACGACAACCGACTGCTTCACCTTTAAGGTGTCTCCTCGATACGACGAGGACCTACTGACCGGACGCCGTCGACCCACTAAACGCGAGGTACTAAGAACACTTATGATGATATTCGATCCACTAGGGTTCATTTCACACTTTCTCATGTACCTGAAAGTACTGCTGCAGGAGATTTGGAGATCTTCGGTTGGCTGGGACAGTCCCATAGAAGAACCACAATTCCAGAAATGGCTGACATGGTTAAAAGTTTTGCCTGAGGTTGCTGGAGTTCAAATTCCAAGATGTTATAGAATAACTGCGAACCTAGACGGATCTTGCAAAATTCAATTGCACACGTTTGTTGATGCGAGCGAGAACGGTTTTGCTGCCGTCGTGTACATTAGGTTTGAAAGGGTTGGCTTGGTAGAAACTGCTTTCGTTTGCGCAAAAACCAGAGTGGCCCCACTGAAGTTCCTTTCTATTCCCCGTTCTGAGTTACAAGCCAGCATCGTCGGAGTGCGACTAGCAAACAGCGTCGCGCAATCACTATCAACTACGATCACTGGTCGGTACTTCTGGACCGATTCTAAGGACGTCCTCTGCTGGTTGAACTCTGATCATCGACGATACAGCCAGTTCGTAGCATTCAGAGTGAGTGAAATATTGGAATCAACTGATGCAAAAGAGTGGCGGTGGGTGCCAACAAAACAGAACGTGGCTGACGAAGGTACCAAATGGGCACGTCGCCCTGGCCTCAGCAGCTCTAGCCGTTGGTTTCGAGGACCGGAATTTCTTCGAACATCTGAAGCAGAATGGCCTGTAGTGCTACGTTATGGGACGACGGATACGGAGCTACGAGCACACCTGCTAACGCATGTTCCCATGGTGAAATCTATTATAACTCCGCAGAACTTCTCTAAGTGGACTACAATGGTTCGATGTTTGGCTTACGTTTTCCGGTTTATCTGCAATTCGAAGCTGATGGTAAAAATGAAGCAGCGAACCAGTGGACCACTGATGCAGCCAGAGTTAGCAAGAGCCGAAAATTTCCTTCATCGGCTCGCTCAAACAGACGAGTATAGCGACGAAATTGCAATCCTCTTCAGTAATCGCCGAAATGAGACAATGAAAACGATTCCAAAAAGCAGCTGTATCGCCTACTTCTGTCCCTTTCTCGATGGATCTGACGTTTTGAGAATGCGAGGCCGGACCAGAGCATGTGAACTGATCGACTACGACGCAGTAAATCCTATTATCCTTCCTCGTAATCACCACGTTACGTATCTGATTGTGCTTCACTATCATCAAAGGTATCACCACCAAAATCATAATACCGTGCTAAATGAAATTCGTCAGCGGTACAGGATTCCTCGCCTCAAGTCCGTATACTACAAAATACGGAAGCAATGCCAGAAATGTATGAACGAAAGGGCAACACCGCAACCTCCTCAGATGTGTGACCTGCCGCCATCACGTCTGGCTGCCTATTCTCGTCCGTTTACGCATATGGGGGTGGATTATTTTGGGCCTATTGCGGTTTCTGCTAACCGAAAACGCGAGAAACGCTGGGTAATGATAGCCACATGTTTAACCATCCGCGCCATACACTTGCAAATTGCACACACTCTAAGTACCGATTCTTGCATAGTCGCTCTACGCAACGTCATTGGTAGGAGGGGTACACCGGCGGTCATTTATAGTGATCGAGGCACTAACTTCCAAGGCACTTCCAAAGAACTGCAAGCCGCCGTGGAGAGTCTGGACCATGAACGGATGATGGTCGAGTTCACGACGCCTCACACCAGATGGAGCTTCAACCCACCAGCCTCCCCGCATATGGGCGGAGCGTGGGAGCGCCTTATCCGAACCGTCAAGCAAAACCTCTCCAGGCTGTTACCAGGACGCACAATATCCTATGAGGTCCTTGAGAATCTACTGATTGAAGTAGAAAACGTGATAAATTCTCGACCATTGACCAATATTCCCTTGGAAGACGACGATTCTCCAGTGCTGACCCCAAATCACTTTTTGTTAGGATCGTCTAACGGTCTGAGGTCATGGACACCCTTCGATGATTGCCCTGAATCACTTCGTCGTTGCTGGCAGCTCTCTCAGGCCTTAACCAACCGATTTTGGAGACAATGGCTTCGGGACTATCTTCCATCCATAACTCGCCGAACCAAATGGTTTGATCCAGTAAAACCCATCGAAGCTGGGGATATTGTCGTCATCGTTGATCCGAACTTTCCGCGTAACTGCTGGCCGAAAGGACGCGTAATTGCTACGAAACCAGGAGTTGACGGTCAAGTAAGGTCTGCAACTGTGCTGACAGCTACTGGAATCTACGAACGCCCAGCCTTGAAGCTCGCCGTGCTAGACGTTGGCGTTTGTAAGAACACGACTCAGGATGACCATCGGCGTATTCCGGGGGGGAGTGTTGACTGCGCCACGTTGGGGTACCCGACGAGCCCCAAGAGCCCCACTACGACTACTACTACCTGCGGTACTGCTCGAACGCAATCACACCCTGGCATCCAACAGGGGAATGTCGGTCGTGCGAACAATCGTACCAAGGTCAAAGATCTACGATACTGAGAGGAAAACAATTGAAATTGAGGATAAACAAAGTGTGCCGCAAATCAAAGTACCACGAATTCGATCTTTAATTTAGCTGTTCCATCGTTTTATAGTCTGTAGAATCCAGTATATTTGCTACATTGACAGGTAATGCAAATACTGTCAAAATTAGGTCGGAAATTGATGCAAACAATGCTTAAAAACTACAATTCAAAATTTCATCTTACAGCTAAATCATACTTAACATAATTATTGAAATACGTATGAAATTGAACTATAACTAGACGTAAACTATTCTCTAATAAGGTAAGACACGACATGCACTTTACTCACTTAAAACTAAACAAACATGCATATAAATAATTACTATTTGTAGTTAAAAACACTTATTGAAAAGAGTGCGGAGGCTACAATTAGTTTGCCATCTCTTCATTGATGCGGTGACGAATCACCAAAAGTGAGTATGAATGACCTTATCTGTAGGACCGCAAACTAATAATTGTCCATCTCAGGAATTTTGTAATTTCTTCCACGACTGAATTATCGGAATAAAATTCACAAAATCTATCGATTCGTCTATCGCCCAACAGTGTCTGAGAATTTCACCTGTAATTTTTAATATTTCCGAAAACTCTGTCCAAATTGATTTACGTTTCTCTTTCTTTTATTTAGAGTGATGATCAAGTATTTTCACTTCAAGTTTTATGAACCATTTGTTCCAGATTATAAAATTTGATTATTCGCAAAGTTCGCTATGAATACTGACTGGAAATCTCGCCATCTCAATTATTACAAAGATTCGGTTGTGTCGTACAATATTCCGAAAAGTTTTTTTTTTCTAATTTACCTTGGCTGCTTTAAAGATTTTCTGCGAAAAAGTAATACATACCTACATTAATTCTGAATAGGCACTCTGTAACACACTTTTTCACACAAAGTCTATATTTACCACGGCATTGTTCCTGAAAGAGAAGGATATTAAACAGCATTTAGTTATTTCGTTTTCATTGCACCATGGTACTCGAACGATCGATTACATTTGTAAACTGAACTGCGTTTGTTTCAGGATAACAAAAAACCGTTAATGAAAGGACACGTTAGTTCGAATCAATATTGTTATCTACGCAAATAGATTGATTGCACTACACTGGTCGACAGTGGATAAGTTTAATAAGATGAACGAATTCGAAAATCAAGGCAACATTATGGTAAATTAAATATTTAACATGGGAAAATAGGAAAGAAAACTCTCGATTGCTCACAAAATACAAAGCAAACAATCTAAATTTGTCCTGCTAGAGTAAACGTAACGCCAAGAAAATGAAGAAATAGTCTTAGAAATTGATGTTCATCCACATTGTTTACAATTCTGTAGAACAGTGTTATTCAATAGTATCAAATTGTAAAAATGCTGAGCTTCCATTTCATTTTGAATAGGAGCACCAACATTGTGATTAAAATGAAATTGTTATCATGTGTTGTGGCATTAGCCTGCTAATGAATACAGATGGAAATCAGAAAACATTGACAAGAATTAAAGTGCGCACAATTTTTCTCGACTCATTCATCATTCCTATGAAATTGAATTCTGGATGCAGCATTTATTTGCCACGTATTTCACATTCATAAAAATAATAAAATAAAACTTCATCAAATATTAAATTGCGCGTTTCCCAAAACTCGTCCTCCGAGGCCGGTAACCTTTGTTAGAACAAACAATTTTCCGGCGAGTGGCAGCATAAAAACACGCTCAAATGACTGCATGGATCTAGGTTCCGCATCCGCTAAGCAACGACCATCTATGGTGCAGGGAGTTTTCCCACGCTGCAGTTGCATCCCCTCCCCATCCTCCTCCGCAGCAGTCAGTGTCAGTCAGTGGCATTTCAGTCGCCCTCACACTCACTGCACTGAATACTGATGCTGCTGCTTGCTCTCGTGAACTTATTCTTCGGCTTCTGTTTGCCCACAGCCACCGAGAATCCGACCGACCGACCGACCGACTTTGGCAGAGCACAAATGCCCCGTGCCCCAATTCTCAACCACACCACTACTGACTGGAAGCTCACAAATCAAGCGAAACTGCAGTTGCAACATTATGCACAACTTTTATGTGTACATTTCAGTTAATGAAAACAATTTGCGATTATACATAATTCCCAGCCCGGGAGCAACGGCCCGAGTGGGAAGGAAAGAAAAACTCGAAAACAAATGTTTCCTTGTTTTGCAGGAAATTGTCACGTTTTAAAATAAGTTTTCTACTATTGCAAACGAAATTTTGGAAAAAAGATAAGAGATTTTGGTCAGCACAAGAAATGCTTTATGCAGGATGCAAACTGCGTGAATAAGATAAAAAAGTAGCCCTCTGATGGCTCTGTTGAACGCATTCCACTCGAGCCCCTTACCCGCCGGCGCCGTGTCGAGCAAGTATATTGGTCTATATGCTGACGTGTAACCGGGTAGATTCCCCGGCTTTTTCATAAGGACCAGGTTCTGCCTCCACCAAACCTCCACCAAACCTCCGGAAAGACTCCTACGTTCAGGCATTGCTGCATAGACAATCTAAGTATCTCGTGATGGCTATTCTGCAAGGGCTACTTTAAAGTCTGGAACTCCGTCCGGGTCTGGGTTCTTACCAACGCAAAAAAACAAATGTTCAGTTCCTGCAACTAGCTCATCGGTAACCCTCCCGTCATTGCCAGTCTCCAGCGATCATACGAAAGGAGGCCAAGGACTAAGAATGTGACATGACACTGACTGCGCCACTATTTGCAAACTAGGAATGCAATTGCTCATTATTGTTTACGAAATATAATTGTAAAGTCAAAAATGGTACTATTGACCGTTGGAAACCCCTCCCAGAGGCAATTTCTGGCTACGCCACTGGCTTAGCCATCACGACCCTGTAGACATCACCCACGGGTTCGTATTGGCACTCTGACGCAGATCCTTATGGTATGCTTTTTTGCTTACCCTTATCTCGGTCTTGAGCGTAACTTTGGTAGCCGCGAAAGCCACCCATCATCATTCATCTTGCTCCTTATTAGTGCTCCTTGCATTTGTCGCGTAGCCCACAGACAGATAGATTTGGCATGCATGCGAGAGCGTCTATACCGACTGGTTTAAGAAGTACTTTTCCACAATACTTGGTGATACAAATACAAATCCGTGGGGTGATGACTACAGGATCGTGATGGCAAAGACGAGAAGTGTGATGGCTGCTACTGAACGATATCCAGAGATGTTGGAGGGGATCGTCGTTAGGATTTTTCCGCGTCATGATCCTAGTCCTTGACATCCTTTCGTAGGACAGCCAGAGTCTGGGGCTGGCTATAAGGAGAGGGTCACCGATGTGGAACTTGCGGGGATAGCAAAGTCTCTTAACGTAGGCAACGCCCCAGGTCCGGACGAAGTTCCGAACCTGGCCTTAAAAGTGGCTATTGCAGATGCTCCCGGGATGATCAGATCAGCTATGCATAAATGTCTGGACATAGGGGTTTTCCCAGAAGTATGAAAGAGGCAGAGCCAGGCTCTATTGCCAAAGGCGGGGAAACCACCCGGAGACCCGTTGGCATATAGACCACCCAAGTAACAATTATACTTTTGTGACAATCCTGAAGTAATTTCTAAGATAGAATCATAAAACTTTGCAATAAAGCTCTTTGTTCTGCAAATCTGAGATAAAAAAGGTATAAAACATCCATAAGACTAATCTGGCCCACTCTTCAGGAGATCTTCAAAGCTGCTTTTGAAGACTGCTTTGAAACTAGTTGTATTTATGTACATGCGCTGATGATTGATTATAAAAACTTCATGAAACTTTAACAAGAATATCTTGAGGCATGTTTATCTTTTAGCTGTCTTTCTCAAAAGTGTCAACAGTGCATAACAAATGAAATCTTTTACCTAAGCATTATGCAGATGCAAACAAGTTTTGTTTCATGGATGAAATATTAATTGAACTGCGAATTAATTTTCATCAAATTGAAATGGCTAAAACATTTAAATTGCTTGACAGATCATTGATGACAAGGAGTCGAGATATTCCGTGCCATACCCACTTTTTCGTTGATATGCCACCCAAAACATACAAAAATTACAAAGCGCCTCAAAAATAATATCAATCATTAATATACGAAGACATAAATTTCCTTCAAAAACAAAAGGCTACGCCACTTTTTCAATTATTTCTAAGCATGGCTGCCGTTCCAAGCGAACAAAACTCATGCAGCCGCCATCAATTGTTATTACCTTTAATCCAAACCCCCTCAAAACAATGATGGAACCAAGTCACCTTGCATGAACGCTACAGCCTTTATTGAAGATTGTTTTTACTAGTTATGATCTTATGGCAGATTTGTTCGTCTTAAATGAAACTTATTCGTTTTATAAAAGAGTAACAGCCTTTGACAATTGTTTGTTTACGTTTTCGATGCTAGAAAGTTGTCTCCGTACATTTCGCGGTGTTTTGCGTCAAGATGTGCCAATTCAATTTTGTTTCCCTGTATTAATAATGAAGTGCAACTTACTACAATTACACTATTTGGCATGAGCTTGAGCAGAGTCACAGTAAGTACCCATTTCATTTTCGATTCGCATAGCTATGGCCTGTGTGAGAAACTGATTGAAGGCAGGACGACAGCAGCCAGCTACTCGCATTTTTGATTGGCCGTAAAATCATTATTTCGTTGACATGATTACTTTTCAGCACAAGAATGGCTAAATTATCAGTGAGCAAACATGTTTATGTGTTTATATTTGCATGAGAACGCGGTTTTTCAACCAATTTGTTACATTAATTATTTGGATTGAAAAATAGATCGTTGTCTTATCATTATTTCGCATAGTTCTTGTTCCAGAGTAATGGCTCTAGCTCAAGAATAGAAGGCTTCAAGCAGTTTTTAATGGAGGATTAGCCAGATGAAATGCACTTGAATAAACGAAGCATAAACTTTTAATAAAATATGTTGATGTTATGTGTTGAAAATAACTTCAAATACGCCTTAAAACATATTATAAGATTTAATGCTCTTGTAAATTCAGTTGTTTTATGCGGGAATTTCAAAATTAACTTGAAGACAACTTAAAAACCACAAACGAACGAAGATTGTTTTCTCTTGATAAAAACAACTATAAATGTTCCATGAATTGGTCATGCTGTGATAAAGCTTCCATAAAAATAATCAAATCTAAAAGGAATTGAAATTGTTACTTGGGGCAATACGCTTGATCGACATGGTGGGAAAGGTAATTGAAAAGATCATCCGCAATAGAATGATGAGTCACACCGAGGGTGTAAATGGTAGCCAGTAGAGCTTCCGGAAGGGGAGGTCGACCGTAGACGCTATCCTGTCGGTTACAAAAAAACGCCGGGAAAGCACTCGAGCGTAAGAGAAGAGGGATTCGCTACTGTGCCGTAGTGACTCTGGATGTAAGGAACGCGTTCAATAGCGCCAGTTGACCAGCTATTGCCGATGCGCTCCTGCGTCTGGGATACCCGGATACCTGTACAAGATTCTCCGAAGCTACTTCCAGAGTCTAGTACTAGTTTGCGACACAGAGGTGGGTCGGAAGTGCTTTCACATAACCTCAAGAGTCCCGCAAAGCTCCATCTTGGGTCCAGTGCTATGGAATGTCATGTACGTCGAGGTGTTGAGGTTAGAGTTCCCGGTGGGAGTGGAGATGGTCGGCTTTGCTGACGACATTACGCTCCAAGTCTACGGTGAGTCGATCGAAGAAGTGGAGTTGACTACCATCCACACGATCAAGGTTGTGGATGCATGGATGATGATCGACGATAAGCCACGTTGATTACGCCTGTAAAAGAGCCTCCGCAGCTATAGCGGCACTGTCCCGGATGATGTTCAATAACTCTGCGGTGTACGCCAGTAAGCGCAAGCTTCTGGCTGGTGTCTCTACGTCCATACTAAGGTATGATGGCTCGGCTTGGGGCACTGCGCTGAGCACCGAAAGCTACCGTCGTAAACTGGAAAGTACTTACAGGCTGATGTGCCTGAGGGTTTACGAGCACGTACAGTACCGTGTCCTTGACCGTGTCACACGACGTGCTCTGGCTGCATTAACACTGGTATGGTGCCTATCGGACATTGAGTGCTACAAAGTGAAGGCCGGCACCTAAACATAATTGGTTCTTCACTGAATCTTTTCTAAAACACAATTTCAATCAATGCACGAGAGTAACACTTCCACGACCAGATGAATTTATTTGGCTTATTTTCTTTTGTACAAAGAACCAGAACAATTTGAGTTCTACGACCAACCACTCAGATTTGACACACGTTAAGTAGCCTATTCCTGCTCGGGTCCTGCCGTGGCAATAACAGAGAGAAAGCAATTCCGCTTCCAAGGCAAGGAAGTGTTCTGAATTTTGCACTGTATGGACCATTATATTTTTTCCCTCTCGTGTGGCTCCAGCAGCGGAAGTGTTATTTTGGTGAGACACTGCGTTGTAGTACCCACATGGAAACCTTGCTGCGCTGGCAACATAGAATGGAATATTGCGTCCGTACAACCAGAGAGCAGAGACTGCTGCTGTAATTTTGTTGATGGCGATGACTGTTTGTGATGTTCTTGCAAACGGCACGGTTGGGACGAATTTACTTCGAGACGTCCGAACTTGACACTTGCTGCACGTTGTGGTGGTTCGCTAAAGTTGATGCAATTGGGACCAGGCCATCATAACTTTAAGTGCTCTAAAATCACTTTAATCTATATATATAAAAATGAGTTTGAAGTCCCATTGAGGCAACAAAACTCGCGAACGGATGAACCGATAAGCATGACCCTTGCACGGTTCGATTCGTATTCAGGGTAGCTGTGTTTATATGTACAAAGAGTTACGAAAATCATCTAGAAAAGTAACAAAATTGATAAAGAACTGATTTTCCATGAGTTGGGAAGGAAATCAATACGACCAAAATGAAATCAATCTAGAGTGCGGTGCTATTTTGAGCTCAACAGTTGTCAAACCATTACAGCTTGGCAAGACAAAGTTTGCCGGGACAGCTAGTAATTGATAAAATGGCTCATGTGGGAGTCTCTCACTGTGACTGTTCTCTAAATTGAAATGACTTGTCCATTGACAACGACAGATGGATAGTTACTATTTATTCCTATTAGGGAACTCACACAGCTTCAGAAGTTCTCAAAAACGGTTCCAACACACAGCCGCCTTCAAAGTTACTCTCATTTTAATCTAAAGTTTGCTCATAATTCTTCCTGGCGGTATTGTTATGTTATGGATGTGGCAAGGTGATGTTGTTTCGTTGGAAGTTTTTATTTTTCCCTGCACAGTTTCCATGTTGGCTTTTGAAAGCTACTACCCTGCGACGGCTCGGGGAAAATTGCACCCAACATCATTAAAACAACATTTATAAATTAAAAATAAAGATTGTTTATCCACCACCCTCGCCCTCCATCGCCACATTCGCTGGTTGTAAGAATTTTACCCGAGTGTCATTTGAAGCAATCGCTCCCAAGACACAATTCTTCGTCCTCTTTTCGCAGCTACCTTTTTTTTCCCTCGAAAAGCCCTCCAGCAGCCTCTCATTGCCATGATAATCATTTTCATATAATGAGCACAGCTGTCCTATGCCTTCAAACATGACTTTTTCTACCTTTATTTTTTTCTCCTCTCTGTTCTAACGATGAAATTGTACCAACCTTTTTACCTTGTCAGGAAATACGCCACCAGTGAGACTGTTCGAATTTCCATTCCTTTGTGCAATACAGCGCGGCGGCGAGATCGTCTCTGGCTCGTTAAAAGTAACATGTGGACTAGGTAACTTTCGAGAAAAGGAGTGCGAGGGCTTTATTTTCCAAGATAAATTGTTTGTTGTTTCAGTGGCATCGTTTGGTACACGTTTTCTTGTGTCATCAGTGCAGAGGTTCGTATTTTAAGGGGCAAAATGTTTTTGGACCAATTATTTTGCTGTTGTTATTGGATGTTAACGTCCTTACCCGGATGGAGTCTGTTTTAAGCCGAAATGTCTTTGATTTTTACCAAGACTATTAGACATGAACATTCTAGGCCAATCAGATGATACCGGAAACTTTTGAAGCACTAGAAAATTAAACAATACCTATTCATTACTTTTGTTAACATACAAAATGCTTAGCTTTCAAAAGTTTTGATCGTTTAATCGTTTAATGTGGCCGAAATGTTTCGGATAGTCATTTTTTTTTTTCTCTCACAAAAAAGTTCAACATGCTGTAACTTTTCATAGAGTGCATTACAAAATCTCAAATTTTGACTGTTTGTCAACTTGTCATATGTGCCCCATTGGTGTAAATTTGAGCTCGATGGGTGAATATTTCGCGAAGTTAGAGCTGTTCTGGTAAAACACTATTTTTAGACCACTAATTATTGAACTGTCATACCTTGGAAACCAGCGAACCGAATTGAAAGAAATTTTTAACGTTTATCGACAATATATTGATACTTGATACAACTTTGTAAAATGTAATATACTCTCATGACGAATAAAGTTATACAGGTTTGACATTTTCACCAATATAGGGTAAAATAAGTTAAATTTACAATACCACACAAACTATTTTAAGTATTGTATAATTCGTGTAGTAAGTACTACCGAGAAGTTTGTGTGACTTTATGTAAACCGTGAATGTAATAAAATTGGCAGTAGTATTCGTGTTAAGTGAAGGTTTTTCCCAGCTAAACTCCCGACACCCATAGGGTTAGTTAGAATCAGGCTCCACCCTACTACGAGATGACCATCAGCCACCCCCCGAAGTATCAAAACCCACCGCCAGATGGACGGTTACCATTCCTGGGCTGCCATGAGGGGTGGCGTGATGGAGCCATTAAGAAATATGCAAATGGGATGAGGGGGCAATGACCGGAGTAAGAGGTCATGGGCATCCAAGCGCTCGACGACTTCATGGCTAGACCATGAGCATCACTTACAAAAAAAAAATCGTTGAGCAAGACAGTTTTGAAAAGCTAGGGACAAGTTGTAGAAAGAAATTGGAGAAGTGAAAGAAGTCTAAGGAAGTACAAGTGGAAAGAAACTTGGTAAAGTGAATATCATGTGACTACTAGAACCACTAATAAAGGCCTGATTGTAATGCATTTCCCTCATCCCAGAACACCGCCGTTTTTGGTTTACGAACCCCGTGAAGTGCCCTACGACATCCGTGTGTCCGAAGTCACTCCACCTCAATGTAAAAATAAACTGCGCTTATCAATCAATTAATTTCAATCAACTAGGAGGTTTAGTAGAAACGAGTTGATCGTCTTACAGGTACTACGCTCCATAATGAAAGTTCGACTATCCTCGATGACGCCAAGCGCTCCAGACTTGAAGCAACAAGTCGCAATAGCATTTCCTTCAAAGAATAACGGGTCTTATACCAGCAGGCAGCTTATGGCCTACGGTGCTGCATTTCCTGCACAGTTTGCTCAGTCAGGGCCTCTGTAGGCCTATAACTTGTGTCCACCAGAACGTTCCACGAGCCACCAGAGGTTTGTTTCAGGTGTCTGGAACCATCCAGACATACGATGACATACGCACCAGCTTTCCTTGATCATCCCTACTTTAACGATTTTTTTTTATGTCCGCCACAGGTAGCTGAACCAAGGCTACCTGTGTCCCTGCCGCCCCTTCACAGCTCAACGACTGCGGTGGCCACCTGCACGTCGCACTGTTTCCACAGTGCCTCGACGAGCTCTTCTACTTCGGTGACCACGTATAGGTTTTTCACCTTGAGCGTCGACTCGCCTCTACCCCTTCGCCAAAAACCTCTTCCGCCAAACTTTTGTAGGCGGCGCCTTTGCCTTTCTCATCGCGCTTCACCTCCAGGATCATCTCGCCCGTACGGGTACATCTGATACTGCACATCGCCTTCAAGAGCGTGACCTTTCTCGCGCTTGGCACCTTCTCTTTAACGCCTTCTTGGACGGCAACCGAATTGCTATTTTCTTGATGATGATGATGATGATGATGATGATGATGATGATGATGATGATGATGATGATGATGATGATGATGATGATGATGATGATGATGATGATGATGATGATGATGATGATGATGATGACGATGATGATGATGATGATGATGATGATGATGATGATAATGATGATGATGATGATGATGATGTTGATTGAGTACCTACCATCAGCGTAAGGTTTACCTAAGGCTGCCAGGGCCCTAAATTTTCAATTTCAATTGAAATTTTCCGCTGAAGTTTGTAAACAATGCTTTCAATCGTCAATGGAAACAAGACGCCGTCGTCATTATGCTTCCTTAGGCTTAGCAGCGACCACCTGCATCTACTTCCCTGAAAATGTCCGTGGAACTAACTTCCGAGTTGTTATTTCCTTACTTACTTACCTTACCGGTTAAACTAAGGCCTCACACTTAGAATAAATTTCAGTATTTGGTGAAAAAATCACCGAAACTGGTCTGTAAACAAGCAAACTATTACGGCGAAATCGATGAAATTACAGGAGAAATTCGGTGAAATCTATGAAAGTACCGAAGAATCGGTGAAATCAGTGGCAGCAAGTATGGTTCCTGATCAGAAGGTCGTGCATTCAATCCCATGATCAACCTTTTTATGAAAATAGAGGTTTTTTGTGCTCGCATAAAATCGCCGTTAATTTGTGAAAAACTACCGTACGGTCGGTAATATTCACGTATCATTTGTAAAGTTTACCGTACGTTCAATGATATTGGCAGTTCGTTCTTAAACAAACATGCCGAACGTTCTGCGATTTTTACGATAAATTTGTAACACGCAGAAAAAAGCATAGTAAAATCAAAAATATTTCAGGTAAACTCAAATAAATTGTCAATTTGTTCTGGCAACAAAAATAAAACTGTTTGGAGTAAATCGAACGTCACATTGAAGCAAATTCACTCCATTTTTTAAACAAACATGCATCTTCTGACAGGTTATGTTAGAAACAAATGTATTTTTTTTGTTTTTTGTGGCAGGTCGGCCCTACGGAAATATTTGTTTTCCAATTGAATTAACAAAGTCATTTCCTTCCCTAGGAAAACCCACTTCCCGCGTGGCACTTTCAATGTCAACATCATGTAGATAACATACGTTCCCGAAATCAATGGGATTTCGTGGAAACTTTTGGTGAAACTTGACTTTTTTGTAAGAGGAAATCTTGTTTGGTGCTGCAGCTGGAACTTGAGAGTTTTGTTTATGTTCTCGACGGCGGAACGGGGGGCTCTTCAATGGGTATTGTAGAAATCAATATGTAATTGAGTTAGTTTTAAAAATTAATATTTTAGTTTTGAAAATTTTATCAGTTTACCGAAAAAAACATAAATATTTTTGTTTCAAACGAACGAAATTTGTCTCCATGAAAGAGTACCGAACGTTCCGGTGCAACAAACCCGTGAAATGAGATTCAGCAATTCATTGCCAAAATGACTTTTTTTGCCATTTCTCGGGAATCAGACGTCCGCCACCCTTTTCCCCAATCATTTGCAACAATTTTGATATAGATAATAAGAGATACGAAAAGTATCGAAGGAAAAACATTTTTGTTTTAGTATATGATGATGAACAATGATATCAATTGTTGGGAACATTGAGAACTAGCGACAAAAAAGGGAGAGAGCCAGGGGGTCAAGAATGACTCGAGAAAGGGAAACCAACATTTTGGGATCTCGACTTATAATTTATGGCATAAACATTGGGCATGGTTTTCAACATATGTTGAAGCCTTCTCTGCCTGTATTCGGGGTGACGAAATTCAAGTAGGGTCTTGTACCATTTGGGCAGGTGTACCTATTTTGGGCACTTGCCGCTATAAATAAATCAATTTCAAACCGATTGATTTGAAATTTTGTATAGAGTCTTAACAAAAATTCAAATCAATCGGTTTAAAATTGACAGGGTCGTCTTGATGAAATAAACAATTGCCTAGAAATCCGATCGCTAACGACGGGATACTAGAAAACCCCGAGAACTACATGCCTTTTTCTTTCGGGTCATAAATTATACAAGACTTCACACGCAGAGGATTCTTGCTGATTATGCAACAACCCCAAGCCGATATGGAAATGAAGGGATGATCGTAAAATGGGTTGAGGAGAATGATCTGATTGTTTTTGCAACAAGAAAAAGCTTGACAATGCATAACCTTTCCCGAAAAAAGGTAATCACAGACGACGATCATAAATGGATCGTAAAATTATGTTTTGAATCAATCGGACGACCGTCCACACTTCCATGCGTAGAGGGAGTGAAAATTCTAACGCATGAGTGATCGTAAAACTGGGACGGATGACGACGAGAGATAAGCACCATAAATTTATGATCGCCCGGTGCGTTCGTGAAAAATCAAGTTCGGGGATGATGATGGTTGGGTTGGCCCTTGATGAATCAGCCACCAAGGAACAAAAACTCTGAGAATTAATCCCGCTCACCTCAGAATTTTGAGAGTTGGTTTGGGAAAACAATTTTATTTGATCCCGATACGATCTCACTGAGGGAGAATGTGGATGGGTGATGCAATGATGCATGGGCAAATTAGCTTTTTGTTTTGGGGGAGAGCGATGAGCGAATCTCAGAGGTGAGGTAAGCATGGAGAAAAATTGGCCATCCGTTCTGGATACTCAATTGATCTCGCGCGGATGTGAAATGGCAAAATGGGAGGCATGGGGAAAATCGATTATCCGTGTAGGGGAGAGATTAGAATTGCTCCCGCGGATGCGCGAATGCAAATATTAGAGAATGAAGCGTAATTAAAAAATCAATTACGCATGGGGGCATTGAGAAATTAGTTTCTCTTTAGTCTGGGGGAGAGTCCTGGAGAATTTTTGATCGGATCATAATTTTGATCAGGAGAATAAGAGTTTATGGATAGGGAGAGGACCCCTATAAAAGGGGTTGCAGATCCAAGGATCGCTGCTGGTCTCGTCGTATTATCTTTTTCGTAGGAGTCTTTTTTGTTGAAGTAATTTTTTTTTAGTCAGTTAGCTAGTGCTTCAGTTCAGTGAATTTAGTCAATGAGTCAGTCAGTCAGATTTTATAAGTAGTGATTATTTTTCGTTACTTCAGTGTTTTTGTAACGATTAGACTATATTTTATTCAGAAAATAAAGTGGTGTAGTTTTAAGAAGTGTTGGTTAATTATTTAGATGATGACATATCTTTAAGAAAACGAGGAAGCGAAGTTCGATTGCAATTAAGAAGTGAGTGGAGTGGTCTGCTTCACCGGTAATTTTTACAGATGCATTTTCCTGAGATTCACAGTACGTTCGATGATATGAAAAATCACCGAACTTTTTACCGTACGTTCAGCTGTTGAGATTACTTTAAAATTTTACCGTAATCCGTCATTTTTTCTAGATGTGCTGAGTATTCTATGCTGTACGTAGAAGTCGTTTCCATTCAACTCGGTTCATGACTGTGCGTCTCTAGTCCCTGTCCCGGACTTTGTGAAAGGTCCTCAAAATGTCCTCCACTTGGCCGGCCCTCTAGAACACTGCGCACCACGTCTTCTGTAGCCCACTGTAGCGTCCCAATTTTCACGTTGTGGGCAATGGTTGGTTCTCTCAGCGGCTGATACAGTTCGTGGTTCATTCGCCTTCTTCCGTCTGTTTTCTTCCATATAGGGTAATTCACCAATTGTTGAACACTACCCATATGTTGAACAGTTTCTAAAAATGTTATAATAAGTTTAACTTAAGTAATTTTCCATCAACGTAAACGTATGATGTAGATGCGTATACATGTGTGTCATGATATTGCAACATTAAAGTTACAAAATTAGACATATTTTACGTCAAAAATATCGATTGGAAATTTTGAACCGCTGATGACACGAAAACTGCACAATTCTTAAGATTAATTTTAAGAAATTGTTGTTTATTTCGGCAAATTGCTGGCAAATCGACCACAAATATCAAAGTCACATCATAGTTACAAGAACTGGAAGGATGTCCTTAACAGTTAAACATTGTTTAAAATCACATTTTCATTGTAATTCCATTTGAAAAAAATATTTTTCTTATCACACTATCATTATGCATCTAGGATCCAATTGTTGAACACTGGCATATCCTAGTACAATGTTAGCATTGCTGCCATATTTTTTTTTTCACTTTACCTAGCCGTGCATTTCATGGGGTTTCAAAGACGTTCCAAGGATGTTCCAGGGATGTTCCCGAGGGCTTCAGGAATGTTTCAGGAGTTTTCAATGGGTTTCAAGCGCGTTCCAGAGGTGTTCCAGAGGGATTCATAATGCTAAGGGGGTCTCAGCAGTATTTTAAAGTGTTCCAGGGGGTTTCAGGAGCGATCCACAGGTTTTCAAAGGATTTCATTGCAAAGTATTTAGTTCAAAGGGTCGTTCCAAGGGTGTTCTAGGAGGTTGAATGGGTCCCATGGGTTTCCAGGAGTGTTTCAGGGACTTTCAAAGGCGTTCTTTTCTTCAGTTGTTTTCGCTTCTAGTCAATTTTTCCAAATTTTTTATATTTAGTTATGTTTAAAACGATTTCAGTCCACTAGAGCTCTCTTAGAATGGGAAGCGATTCTTTGGGAACGTTCATAAATTACGTCACGCGTCAAACATTTTAGAGGTCTCATACAAAAAGTATGATATAGGGGGAGTGGGGGGTTAAAATAAACAATTTTTGCGTGACGTAATTTATGAACGCTCCTTCATTTGAATGAATTGTCACTCAAACGACTAACTGGGCACAAAACACGAAAAACCCGGAAAAAAATCCGCCAGAGTGAAAAATTATCGGATGTCGAGTCAAAGTCGGGTCAAATTTTATCAAATGTTGGACCACTGTTGGACTCACATCGGATAGCTGTTGGGTCTATGTTGGGTTTGGTGACCAACATAAAAATAGGTCAATGATAGGTTTATGTCGGGTTATACATCATCCAATTACGAATAAAGCTTGAACCGTTCAACAATTAGCGAGAATCGTCCAACATTAGGATGAGCTAGCTTATGGAAGCGTTCAACATTTGGGTTACAGAATTCCCATACAAATGTTCTATTTTCTATTATAAGGCCGTTCACAATGCTGTTTTATTTTGTATGGTGAGTTTTAAAAATTTAAAAACTCGCCATACAAAATAAAACAGCATTGCGAACGGTCTAAGGGAATACAAATTAAATGGGAAGTATAAGCTATGAGTGGATCTAGACGTTCACTGGATATTTTTCAACTAAAATGGAATTATTCACGGAAAAACAAACGAAAGCAAAAATGCCAGTGCTAACCGTTGAACAATTGGCGAATTACCCTATGACAATTATGGCCTTATGATAATCATTCTCAACGCTACGCTAGGAGTTGTCACCTAAAAAAGTAGCACATTTCAGAGATGAAATAAATGGACGGAAGTTGAAAACGAATGACAGGTTACCGCATCGAGACCACCCTTTCACATTTGGAGACACAAACTTTCCGAAAATGATTGTATATGTATGTCAGTTGATGTCTATCACCGAGAAGAAAGTCTGCGGTTTTTTGTCCAACCTCCAGTCATTGCAATTCGTCGTTCCATTTGATCCTCTATAGTACCCTCATGCCCCAATATGGCATCCATGCATCGGGCTATGTCGGGATCCAATGTGTGCAATTCGCTCAAACCAGCGGGAAACATTATTGCCGTTTTGTCACGTAAAAACTAAACGAAAGTTTTTAATTGTCACGTCAAAATGAAATAGCTGTTGGCTTTCGAGGATAAACTTTTCGCTCGAGCTGGGTTCTCTTTTTCGGTTCGGTTCTTGTTTTATCTTCGACTGATGTCCCACCTCCGTCCCTGGGGTCCTCACCGCAGTGCAATATCTCATTTTTTTTTTCTGGTTCTCGGTGGCACTTCTCTTCGGGGCGAACGGTATCTATATTGTTGAGTTGCTCCAGCAGCAGCCATAATCATCTGCACGGCAGCTTCAGCGGTGATCTGATTTTGTTGTTTTGCCACTGCACGGATCGACGGACGTGAGTTTGTACTCGTCTGTAGTTAATTATGTCTCGTTTCCTGATAAGTTTTCTCATTTAAGTTCAAATTACCGAAATTCGAAATGTGGTTGTGCTTTGTATCATTTGCTGCTACCTTAGAAACAAACCGTGATGCTCAGAGGGTTTGCATATTGACAATGAAGTTAAGCAAAAATTTTAAGGAGCGCTTTGGAATTTAGAGAAGTGTATGATTATTCGAAAGTCGAAAGAAGTTCTAGCATCGAATACTTGAAACTATCTATTCCTGAACTTTGCCCAGATCTGCAGGGGTATCATACCCATCTACCCGAATCACTTGGCAACGAGCTCACTCACCTCGCCAGTTCTGATGTAGTCAAATTCAAACAGTAAATGAAGATGCACCGAAATAGCTCCCTGTGGAATGTTTGCTTGCGGTGGCGTATGGTGTGCGAAGATGCGCTGGGGGATGAAAGCAGCGAATTAATCTCAAAACCGTGACGGTAATAAATTTGTTCGGCACTCTGGCGGCGCGTTCCGTTCCGTTCGTTGCTTGACGTGAGTGGTGAGAGGTGGATAAAAAATTACTGCCCCGAACGAAAACCGTTTCCATGAGGCGACGACGAGAAAACTCGTGTTGGTAAATTGCGCTGGGAAGCACTGCGGTTGCCTGTACCTGGATGGGATTTCTTCTGCGGTTTTTCCTACATTTATGTAAGATTTAACACTTCCTTCGCGGAGCTGGGTGCGTCTCTCGGGTGCCATTGGGCCATTTTGCGGTTGAAAAGTTTTGGTGCCAATGTTTTCGCGGTTTCAACTTGATCCAAATGAAAAACAAACACACTTTGCTCGGTGGATTTGACAACATTTACAGTAGTGTTTACACGTTCCAAATATAGATCTATGTGTTTGTTTTATTCATTCCTCTACACAACAGTGTTTTTGACAAATATTTTTCGTCAACGATGCTTTTCTAATCAGTACAAAACCGCGAACTTTTTTTTTTTCTAAGCAACTTATTTTCTAACCAACGGGGGATGATCTGCCGTGAGCAGCATAGTTGTACCATGTTCTATGGAAATTCTTATTAACATGGGACAACTATGCTGCACACGGAAGTGATCTGCTCAAAAGACACGTGAATGGGAGATCCAGGTAGTGGGGGTTAGGGATCACCATGGTTGCCAAACCCTACGTCTCTCCAAAACCCAGTAGATTGACACAACGATAGGAACTGTACCGGGATGTTCTCTCCGAAGCCATATTTTTCGCTAAAAGGGTCCATTTCGACCGCAGGGCACCGGTATGACCTACGAATCTGACTCCGAACCCCTGGACCACCTCTTGTACCGCATTTGAACTAGCCATTCTCCGAGTCCACGTGCCACCTCCTCTGTAGCTCCCAGACGATATGGGTGATAGCCGTTGAAACGGAATTCCAGCGAAACTCATCCCTACGCATCCTCTGGACAAGATTGTCTAGAGTTGTGTCCTCTCCGTATGTGGCAAGCATGCGGTCACGCATTGTGCGAAAACGCGGACACAAAAACAAAACGTGTTCAGCCATTTCCTCTAAACCAGTACAAACAGGGAATTTGGAACAACCTACTTGCCCGAAATGGTGTGGATACTGTCGGAAGCAACCATGGCATGAAAGGGCCTGTGTCAGGTGGAATGTTACTTCCCCATGGCCCCTATTAATCCAACTATCTAACCTCGGAATCAACGTATGGGTCCACCTTCCTCTGGTGGGCACTGTCCCACGTACGCTGCCTTTTGACCTTGGAGGGCATCCTGGCCAGGCTTTCCAAATGTACAGCCTTCTCACAACAGCCCGCGCAAGGCTGAATCGACACTCTCTTATGTGTGCAGACCATCTCTCGTTACCGTGTGCAACACCATCAGTGAGAAATGTATCGCCAACAGCACGCACACGCATGAGCGAAAGATGTATTGAAACAGCCGCTGCTTCGGCTGCTTGCCTGACAGTTGCATACTCGAGCCGTATCGAGCCGAGTGGGAAACGTCGTCAGTATTGTAGGCCACATGGCGATGACAATCTTCGGCTAACCAAGCCGGCTGTCGCGTAAAGGGTGTCATAGGCTGTCACGGGAGCACATGGCTTAACGCTAAAAGTTATTCACAAAATATGTGCTCAACAAATATTTTTTTACAAACATGATATGCCTTTCAGAAGATGCCCCAGGGGCGAAAAGAAGTTTGTGCCAGCGTTTGTCAAAATTGTAATCTGGCTAAAATATACCACTGATGTGAGATTCAACTCTCTTTTATATTGAAAACATGGCAGTGCATTTCACATGCCAATAACAAATAATGCTATGCAAAATACTCTACTAGAATAAGACTTACAGGTACATATTCTCTATTTGAAAAAATACATAATACATGAAACGCGTCGATAATTTTGAGCGTGCGATATACCATGATACTCGACACGTTCAACAGAAGTAAAATGCTCGGGCCGAGCGCAGCGATTTTCGTCACTTCGTGTCCAGCCAACAAGAGACGGTTTGGGCTAGAGCCGAGGTTGTCATCGGCGAACGAACGCACAGCGAAAGCAGACGATGTGAGCAGTTCCCGACAGTGATGTTGTAGGTCGCATGAGTTTTATTCTGTGGGCTGTCATGAACCATGCATTCACAAGGCTGTCATCGGAATAAGAGTGTGACAGCCATCAAAATGCTATCATGATGCGGTACTTTTGGGAAGCCTGCCTGGCAGTCCCGCTATGCCTCTTGTGCAGCGCATTTCGGAGCACTCCATGTCCTCACTGATGAGGATACAAATACGCACCATACCAGTGATGACGCAGAGCGCGTCGTGTGACATGGTACGGTACGCGCTCGCAACCTTCAGGCGCATCAGCTTGTAAGTACTTTCTAGCTTACCACGGTAGCTTTCGGTACATAGCGCAGCGCCCCACGCCGGGCCGCCATACCTTAGTTTGAACATAGCAAGACTAGCCAGAAGCTTGCGTTTACTGGCGTACACCGCAGAGGTATTGGACAGCAGAGCTATTGTTCCCGGTGGAGGAGCTTCCCGGTGGAGGAGTGGAATGGTGGAAGGAGATGGGTGGCAGGCGGTGAGGGAGCTGGCGTAGGATTTCCCGGTGAAGGAGCTTCCTGGTGGAGGAGCTTCCCGGTGGAGGAGCGGAGTGGTGGAAGGAGATGGGTGGCAGGTGGTGAGGGAGCTGGCGTAGGATTCTCCTATGAAGAAGGTTTTCCCGGTGAAGGAGCTTCCTTGCGAAAGGAGTGAAAACCCTCCCACACCTAAAATCCTACTTCACCGGCAAAAGCCCCTCCAACACAAACACCTCCCATACCTCCTGAATGGCTCACACACCTACAATTCTATTTCATCGAAAGTCCAAAATGACCATCGGGCCAAAACCGGGAGTTAGACAACCTATATATTCCATAGGCCTTGCTCTGAGGTACCCCCGCGGTAGCTCCTCTCGCCTTCCTCGTGTCATAGATTAGCACTCTATTCTAGAAGTAGCTCTCCAGTATCCGGCGTAAGCTAACCGGGACTCCTAGGTGGTATATCGTCGGTTTCCTGCAATAGAGGCACAACTCAAAAAATGTGAATTTTCAGAATGAGCGTTTGAAAATTGGCGATCTTGAAGCACCTTCTACAAGTTCGCTTATTTATCTCATTATTCTACAAAAGTGAACGAATTTTGATTGTTGTATCATGGAGGGGGACTGAAGGACTATCGGTTTCATGAATTTCGGATTACTATTTTTCAACGACTATTGAAAAAGTTGACTGATTTTGAGTTGTGCCTTTATTGCGGAAAATTGGTGAAAATGCAAAAATCTCGCGTTTCTCAACGAATTTCGGAACGGGTCTTTGTGAGATGAAAGTTTGCATAGTTTTTCATCATTTACCATCAAAATCTCAAAAATGACAAATTTTGAGTTGTGCCCCTATTGCAGGAAACCGACGATATGGCGCACTTGATGGCGGCCCAGCTGATGCTGTTGAACGCATGCTTTACGTCCAGTGTGACGACCGCGAAAAAGCGAATTCCCTTTCGCTTCTTTTGGAGTGCTATCTCGGTCATTTTGGTTACAACCCTAATAGCGTCCAACGTTGATGTGCCCTTCCGAAAGCTGAACTGGTTATCCGAGAGGCCAGAGTCATCGGTTTCTCGGTATAGAGCATTAGCCTCGACAGAATGATTCATTCCAACAGTTTCCCAGCGGTGTCCAAAAAGCTGATAGGTCTCAGTCTGTATGCCGACGCATTTAACCAATCTTTGCCTCTTCCACCTCTCCGGAATTCCGCCTCTGTCTAGGTACATCAGCATAGCCATTCTGAACCTGTCAGGGCTATGCGGTTTTATACGAGTGTGACGCAAAATTTGTTGCTAAGTGAGTTTTTGCCTGCTTTGGGGCTGTTAAAAAACCACGTAGACCAAAATTTGGCCATCTCAGAAATCCCCCCCCCCCCCCCCCCCCAGTCTGGGCTGCCAAGATACCGTCCGGATCCGGAGCGTTGTTCAACTTAAGCGACTTGGCTATTGACGAACTCGTCGTTCGTTACCGGGGCGACCTCGCTTTGACCTGCTTGGCCATATGGAACGGGCCCCATGGTCTTGTATCGTGGTACGGGAACAGCGTTTCCACGATCTTCTGCAGCGTCTCGGGGGAGTTTTTGGGGGTGCTGACGCACCCTTCCTTTTGGTCATGTTGCGAGCTCTTTGCATCCTCCTTCTACCGGTTTGAGTCCATTTTTGGGTAGGGGTCGCATTGGCATTGCGGCATCACAGGCACGGCATAGGGTTCCGACTAGATCATTGCTGGAAAGATCGTCGGTGTTACTCTCTATAAGCAATCGCTTCACAAATGCCGGCACATCGAAGCACGTGGTGGAGTCATCCCCGATGACAATCGACGACCTTCGGTTGTGGGCGTCTTCCTCCGTGTTTCAAATTTCCGGGTGATCACTGTGCGTGTATCCATTGTCGACCCTCCAGTCCGAGATAAGGTTTAGACTCGGGCTCCAGAAGGTCACGTCAATTATGGGCTTTGCACCATTCCTACTGTAAGTTTTTTTTGCCGCCTACGTTCGCGACATCAACGTTCAGTCTAGCCATAGCTTCGAGTAGAGTTCAGCTTTTCGCGTTAGTCATGCGGCTACCCCCCCACCCCCACCCCCCCCCCCCCCCCCGGGCGTTGTAGTCTCCACCACGGGACTCAATCTCACTAGTGTGTTTGATAGCGAATTTATCATAAACGACAACTGGTCTATCTGCCACTTGGGGAGGGGGTGGGGGTGGTTCATAACAACTGCAGTAGCACACCCCGTTGATTTTCGCTATGATGAAGCCCTTGTGCGACCTGGAAAGTATAACAACCAGTTGTAAAGATCGCTGCTCGCTTGGCCTTATCCGCTACCCAGTTTCCGCTATCGGGAGGGATGCGGAATGTGTCGGATAGTAGAGTGATGTATGTACATGATTCCGAGAGTACGAGACTGACTGCCACAGCAACTGTTGTGCGGCTTCACAATGGTTCAGGTTTATCTGTGTAACCTGCATTATCGTCGGTTGGTTTCGACCTCCTCGCGTGTTAAGACATTTAGGCCCGCCCGTCGTGTGACCCTTGTTCGCCGTGCAAATAAGACATCTTGGTGCCGAGTTGCATTCCCTGGCTACATGCTAAGCCGGCATACTGACCTTGACCTTGCAGACTGCAGTCACCTTGTTCACCTCCCCTACGCGGAGCTTTATCGTGGCGATCTCCGTGCCTGCTGCGCCGCAAACGGATCGAAGCACTGCATCTACCGCTCGATCGACCACCGCGGAGGCGCATAACAGCTACAGAAGAAGACCCCGTTTACTTTGGCGACCACGAAGCCCTCATAGGTAGTAGACATCAACTCCTGGGTCCGATATGATGGCGATATCCGTCTCCCACTCAGAAACCGCCAGACAAAGCAGTTGCTGAGCCGCATCACAGTGGTTCAGGTTCAGCTGTGTTACCTGCACTGTGATTTGTTGCTCACTGCGGCTTTCTTGAAGGCCGGGCACCCATCGGATGTCTGTTGTACGAGAATTTCCCGGTACAGATCATGCAGATGGGCGGACTCGTGCAGCTTTGGGCCTTATGACCTTCAGTGCCGCATCGCCTGCACAGTTTGCGGCTGTCGGGGCCTTTGCAGTCCCACGACTTGTGTCCTGGTTCCAGACACCTGAAGCAAACCTCTGGTGCCTCGTGGAATGTCAGGTGACGTGGAGCTTGATCGTGGCGATCTGCGTGCCTGCTGGGCCGCAGACGGGTCGAAGCACTTGGTGCATCTACCTCGCACTGCTGTTTAAGTGCGGTTGCAAGCTATTCTGTGCCAGCGGCTTTTACACTGGAGAGTCGCATCCACCGTTAGGGCTCTTACCTGCATTTTTTCGCCTAATACCTCTTGAGCTAGTTCCTTATAGGAGGTACCTTTCTTGGCCACCTCCTTCCTCCGCACTAACATAATCATTCCAGTCCTGGTGCGTCGGATGCTCTTCACAACCGCGCCAAGCGGTGAGAGACGATTTTCGCCTCGCTTGGCCCTCAGAACCTCGGCGTACGTGTCTGCCTCGGTTTCGAAGACCAGCGCGTCGCTCCGTTTGAGTTTGCGGTTTGACCTCTCCGCTACGGTTCCGGCGAGCTGCATGGTTTCGTGCTGCATCGTCACGTTGCCAGCAAAGAAGAAGCTATCTGTTTGGGTGCACCGCTTCTCCTTGCTCGTATAAGCCGCACTCCGCTCTTCGACCATGAGATCGTACTCCTACTTGGCCAGAGCCAGCGATTTGCGAAGCTTCAGCAAGCCCTTTTTCAGGTTCTTGCTGATGGTAGTCCGCATGCTCGTATAGCCGATCAGCTCATCCAGCTGTTAGATACTAACTCTGTACTTATTCAAATAAAAAGGTGGATAGAAGATAAAACCGAAAGTACTGTTAGATTAAACGAACACTTTAAACATCCAGTTGCATGTTACAAGCTCTAATCCTATACAAATGAATACAATATAACATAACCAGAGATTCATGTGTGAACAATGCTGATTAGGATATCCACAATGCCATCGGAAATTTACCGAAACAAAGGCCCTCTCCAATCGAGAAAGGCACCCCTCGCAGCCCCGGAAATAATGGATTAGCTAATTCAATTAAGTTACTTCCCAGGGTGCGTTCCTGTTATTGCTTTCCTCATCCTTTCCGATCTCCATCCATTTCGGGCGAATTTAATAATAATTGGCTGAGAATCAGACGGCATTATCCGTAAGCCTTGATTCTTGACATGGTAAGCGCACGCGAGCCCAAAATTGCGTACGATGGCTTTATGGGTATTAGGCCATCCGTTGTTTCGTGATGTTTGAGGATGTGGATATGTGCATGTGTGTGGATTGTATGATTGTTGTTGGTGCGTGCGGCAGATGTGAATGCGATTGTTTGGAGCTGAGAACAGTGGCTAATTATCTTCATTGGGGAACAATGAGTGGAATTCGATGTATGGCTTCCAATGTGACCGGCCAGCGTACTTGCACGACAATTGAAACTATGGTCTAGAGACAATGCCTTCTTCTACGTATGTTTTGGCATTACCTCCTTAATCAACAGCCATTCTGAGCTTGCTGAATGAGAACAGGCTATGTCGTCTGACTCTTTTTAACGTACCTACCCGGTTTATGTTCCAGGGGTGAAGAAAAACTAAATTCTTTCACATATTAAAAAACATGTTTATCAATCACCACTCTTGAACCAATATTCTCCAAGGATGGTAAATATCATTTGATTATTTACCAATTTCATTGAACTTAGTAAGAAATGCTTTGTCGATGACATGTATATTTTTCCATAACTGATCTGCAAATGGTGAAGCTGAAAATTGTCATGACATTATTTCAATTGCATTTCCAGGACATTTCATCTCTACGCTTGCTTCATCTTTTCCGTAATAAAAGGTCCGATATAAAAGTTCAGAAATAAGGTCACCAAACTGACAAAATACTAAGAAAATACGAGAGCACTGAAAGGTCGGCAATTGATAAGATGCTTGATTATAATCTAACATTCCACTATAACCTGGTGAGATCGGGTTCGCTTGAGCTTCATCCTCCTGCAATACGCCCACTGTGCGACTTACCCACGTGTGCGGTTGATATGTGGTAAGCTTGGCTCCCGGAGAGTGAACCGGTCTGAGAATCCGTCACTCAGCTCGCAGGATTAAACCACATCCTTCACCGGCACGACACATCTTGGTTTGGCACCAGCATCCGACGAACATACAGATACATACATACATATAACGACATACGTTTGTACGTTTGTGTGCTCACTCATATACCAACGACAGCGTTCGCAGTGCAACCGCCAGAATACGAAGGATTTTACCTCCCCCTCGAGCAGTGATGAGATGAAAACCACGGTCTAACCGATTGTCTAATTAATTTCATGATGAATGGTGTGGTTTCTCTCTCTCGGTGCCGGCTTCAAAAGCATTACCGTATTGTCATCCAAGGTCCGAAGGTGAATTGGAGAGAGGTGAAGATGGCAAAAAGGTATCTGTATCCTTCGAACGGACAGGGAGCCTAGTCGTTGCTGGCTGACTGGAGATAGCAACGACACGGTTGAACACACACGCAAAAAAATCCGTTCCGATATACGTGAACTCGCAATCACGGTAACGGGAACAAACGGGAACTATGCATAGCAACGATAACAACAATCAGAAATGCACACCGTGAACTAGATTTCACGTTTTCTAGAACGCCCATATTGACAGCTGGAACTAGTTCCAGTTCACGGTGTATATTTGCTTGTTCTCATATTTGCGTTTGTTTGTTCACGTTTATCAGAACAGTTTTCTGAGCGTGCATGCGTGATCCCGGGGTTGGCTCATTGATTGGCTCCTGCAATCTCTATAATTAGTGCAGCTCGAGACACAACCGATACCTACCTAGGTCTAACTGCGGCTTAGCGGAGTTTTGTTGTCGAAGTAACACACCGAGAGCACGTGCTGCTGTTGTATGCATATGATAGTGGGTGGTTGTTGAGACCGAGACATTGATGATGAGTTCTTTTGTTTGGTTTTAGATGCAGGATAGTTGCCGCATGATTGCCTATGGGAAACAAACGCTAGTAAATACTTCATCTTGTTCCTGATATAAATTAACCTGGTTCCACACCAAAGCCAACAATAATCATGGAAACAGATGAACAGTACACTCTGTTGAAACAGCACCGAATAAAGAACCCTTCGTTGGAACCACGAACCTACCTTGTTGGTTACAATGAAAATTTACTTTTTTTTTGTGTTTAGTCCTTCATTTCGTCGATCTCGGGTGATGTCCTTCCAGTTTTCCCGGACATTGAGGATTTTAAGGATTTCTTCATCAGCGTGCGGTCCACGATATCACCAACATGGTTCTTTGCTGAAATCGTTTTCGCAATTTTTTCTCCGACCTTCGCACTACGTGTTTTGCGTGTGTGAAGTGGAGAGAGAGAAATAGATATTTTAGAACTCGATGATCAATGTCGAGAGAAGTTGTCGGACAGTTTTCTTTTCGACTAGCCCTTTCGCTCTTGATGGATTACGTTTACGAATGGGTGAGTTCGTTTCATACTAATACTCTTTTGTGAATGCTTAGTCGAATGCTCCCAGTGTGGCCTTACCAACTTTGGCGAGAGGTGACCGAGCTTCCGGGCTATGGATAACTCAAGCTGAGGAAGCCTAAGCGTGGCGGGGGCCCAGAAATGGGCTCTGCTGGGCCTCTTAAGAAATTCCACACATGCGGAATCGACTCTGTACAAGCGACATGGCACCGCTTCCAAAGTGTCACTCAGCCCAGCTAGGAATGCCTTGGTCACATCAGGAACGACGCCTGTAAGTTTCTGATTATGGTATACTGGTCACGCTTTGTGATTGGCAACTGAGATGGTCCACGCTTAGGTAACTATGCACAAGTGAGATGGTAGCGACGACAATCTATCATCTTAGTAAGGTCGGGTGACACTGATTTAAAATGGCGGATTTGCTAATGTCGCCACTGTCTTCCGTCCCATAAAACCGTGGCGTGGCCTTATAATACGTTCCTGACCTGTGTCCAACTAACTGGGTGGAAGTAGGTTCAGATGAAGACTCCTGATTAACGATGATCGGCCGTGAGCCCAGTCTGGGGCCTGGGCCTGGCCCAACCCTCGTGTGGCATTTCTGATTGCAAAGATAACCATCAGGATCATTGGTAATTACTTTATTTGCAGTAATGGATAGCGACTCTAAGGGGGACTCAGCAGAAATGATTACTAAATCCATGAACAACAGCAACAATGTGATAGAGAGTGGAAGTGACAGAGGGAACAGCGTTGAACCCGTTCTTTACGAGGGGCTGGTGTACCCACCAGCGAGCAGATGTCAGAAGGTTCAACAGGAGGAGCACGAGTCGACGCGGCACCGGCCGAAGAATCGCAGATGACAGGCGAGGACCTCACGCGGGTGGAACCGCGTGAACCGCGTGAACCGCAACAGGAGCGGACTACCTAAAATGTTTGTAGTTGCCAAACAACTTAGCGAGCTGATCTGCTAGACGAGCTGGTGGACTATCACCAGCAAGGACCTCAAACAGGGCCTGCTGAAGCTTCGCAAATCGCTGGCTCTGGCCAAGAAGGTGTATGATCTCCTGGTCGAAGATCGGAGTGCGGCTGATGCGATGCGAGCAAGTAGGAGCGGTCCACCCAAACGGACAGCTTCCTCTTTGCTGGCAACGCGACGATGCAGCACGAAACCATACAGCTTGCTGGAACCGTAGCGGAAAGGTCAAACCACCCTACGCCGGTTGCGAAACGCGCAAGGGGCAGAAAACTAAAGCTCTAAGAGTAAGGGTGGTTAACCGGATCACGGGTAGTAGAGCCCTTGGATTACGATTGAATACAGTCAGGTTTTTTACGCGGGGGATACATACCGCGTAAAAAAAACCGCGTAAAAATAAACCGCGTTAATTCAAAAATCCGCGTAAAAATAAACCGCGTTAATTAAAAAATCCGCGTAAAAATAAACCGCGTTAATTCAAAAATCCGCGTAAATGAAAACCGCGTTAATTCAAAAATCCGCGTAAATGAAAACCATGTTTGTGTGGCTTCGTGGCCGTGCGGCTAGTGTCACCAAGCACTTAGTCGCATCGTGCTGAGGAGCGCGGGTTCGATTCCCGCCGCAGCTGTCAGGAAAAGTTTTCGGCTGTGCCACTGGACGTTGCATGCTAGTCCGTTGTCTAGTGTCGTGCTTCCTTCAAAGAGCGAATAGCTCACTGGAAGCATTGAACGTGTTCGTGTCTTTATGTTTTTAACTTTTAACTCAATAATTTCTTTCTTGATTTTATATTAAAAAATGAAATATTTTAAGACAACATTTTAAGATATTTGCCTGTCACTCAAAATTTCTACAAGTTACACAAACTGCCAAGCTATTGTTTATAGGTTTTAAGCTTTTACCACCATTGATGACGTCAAACCCAACATCAACCTATCATTCATCTATTTTTATTTTGGCCACCAAACCCAACATGGACCCAATACTTGGTCGATGTTGGTCCAACAGTGGTTCAACATTCGATAAAAATTGACCCAACTTTGACCCGACATTCGATATTTTTTCAGTCTGGCGGAATTTTGCAGGGTTTTTTCATGTTTCGTTCCCAGCTACTCATTCGAGTGACAATGTATTCAATTGACAAGGATTCGCTTCTCATTTGATAGGTGCTCTGATTGAATGAAATCCTTTTGAACATGAACAGAAGGAAAAATGTTTAAAAAAAATTGTTGGTAAATGTTCAAATGAATGAGATAAAGTTTTGCAACACTGGTTTAAACCGGTTCGTTGTTAAGACTCCATCTCACAGTTGTCGCATAAGTGTCGAAGTACAGGCAGTAAATCATGTTCACTTAACCTTCCGTAACTCGCGCGGTAGCCCACCACCGTCAGCACCACGCTTATGCTGAACACGAAAAGCGAGATTATTTCAAAGTGTTGTACAAAACACAACAGCGCGATTGCTCGAGGGTTGATGGTGAAAGGTCACAAAGCATTCTTAGAAAATTTTGGGATATTCCAGGTAATCCTAAGTGTTCTGGAACTCAGTTTCTAAAGTCTATGGCTATGACAGTAGTTTCTCAAGCCAAAAATAGTAACTACACAAAATGAGACAGGGCTTAAATCAATTATTATTCCAAAATAGTTTTAAAATATTTTAAATCAGCCAATTTAACAGCCAGAAATAGACATAATAGACATAATTATCTGATAGATAGATACAATAATAGATATAATAATATTCTCTGGACATAATAGATTACAAATCGTAGATTTGTACAATGAAAAAAGTTCATGTAATCTCAAGAACGGTTTGGATGTCCTTAGACATCTCAACAGATCTGATGCTGTCTATTAAACTTTGAGATGTTCAGTAAGTCATGAAAGATTACAAGTCGTAGCTTTGTATTATGAATGAAGTAACCGGTACACCCGTAGACTTAAGGATCTAAACTCCAGAATAGTTTGGATGACATAGGATATCCCGACTGATTTGAAACTGTCTATTCTATTGAACTTTCAAAAGACTTACTGGGCATAATAGATTACAAATCGTTGCTTTGTATAATGCAAAAAGTTACCGTTACAGACGTAGACTTTAGGATCTAAACTCAAGAACAGTTTGGATGTCCTTGGATATCCAAAAAAATACTCTGCATCATATTCTACCTTTTTAATGTTGTTAAGCACCAAAACTACAGGAATATGTAGAAAAACTCTATAATAATGCTTGGAAAAATTCCGGCTTAAAATTTAAAATCCACGTAAATGAAAACCGCGTTAATTCAAAAAACCGCGTAAAAATAAACCGCGTTAATTCAAAAATCCGCGTAAAAATAAACCGCGTTAATTCAAAAATCCGCGTAAAAAAACCTAGTAAATGAAAACCGCGTAAAAAAAAAAACCTGACTGTAGAAGAAGGTAAGTAAGTGAGAAAGGTGAAACCAGTCCACAAACGCGCTGCCCTCAAAATAGAGGCAGAGACGTACGCCAAGGTGCTGGGGGCTATGGGAAACAAAAATCGTCTCTCACTACTGGGCGCGTAAACAGCATTCGGCACAACAGACTGGAGAGATAAAAAAAGGAAACGGCCAAGATAGGCACCTTCTACAAGAGGTATTAGGCGAAAAAGTGCAGGTAAGAGTCCAATGGAGGAGACAACTCTCCAATGTAAAAACCTGAACGAGATCACTGACGCAGAAGAGCTCGCAGCCGCACTTAAACAGCAGAGCAGATGCACCAAGTGCGTTGATCCGCCGTAGCTCCCCGTAGGGGAGGTGAACACGGCGACTGCAGTCGCCAAGATCAAGGTAGGGGTGGTGGGGGTAAAGTGGACAACCTAAGCATTGTGGTTGTTTCCAGTGGAAATGAGGCAAAATCCATCTGCTTTTCCGAGTAACATGGAAGGTAATGATATACTCTAGAAATCTTGTAAGGGATTACATTAAAAAAATATTGTTTTCTTTGATTATTTTGTTCACCAAAACGTGCATAAAAATAGCGTGAAAAAAATCGGTGGGGATAAAATGGACAATCGATGGGGTAAAATGAACAAGTCGTTAAAAGTTATATAACAGCATATTATTTGTATGTTTTTAAATGCAAACTATCAAATTTCATACGATACCTTTATTTTGTTGTTTTCAAACTTTTAATACAAACTTTGAAACACACTTAAAAAAATATTGTAAGAATAGTGTAAAAAACAAGCACTGTTTTGGATGAAAATGATATTTTGTAGATATAAAATATTTTTTTATACTTTTTACTTCAACTATCTCACGACATGTGTGACGGCTGATGATTCTGGAGTTTGCAAAAAAAAATTAGAAATTTTGGAGAAATTTGAACCGATTGTCCATTTTACCCCCACCGTCTGATTAAGTTAAAATTATTTCCAAAAATTTTTTTTTTTTGCAAAACTTAATTTTTTTTTTCGTTTGAATATATTCTTCTATGTGGACTTCATTAGTTTAGGGTGTAAAACTTGTAATAATTTGAAAATAACTCACGAAAAAAACCTTAGCAATGATAGGCAGATTTTACATCATTTTCGATTTTTCACGTGATTTTTAAAGTTTTTCTCATTTTGAAGAGGTTTATTTGATTTTAATGTTCAAGATCAGCAAAAGTATAATGATTCATGCTTAGGCATAAACTTCAATCGTTAAAACATTTTAAAAAACAATAAAAGCCATGAAACGGTACCCTGCCCATTTTACCCCACCTGTCCACTTTACCCCCACCACCCCTAGGCTGGTCAGTGTGCCCGCTAAGCATATACGAGACACCAGTGGCGTGCTTCAAGTCGTTTGAGCAAGGACATAAAACGTGAGCGTAAAAGGCAGAAAGTGCGGAGTGGAGGGCCATATCGCCAGGGATTGCAGCTCAGCACTAAAATGCCTGATTTACACGACGAGCGGACCTAAATGTCCAGGCACGCAGTGTCCTTCCAGCCTACTGCAAATATCATAAACCGCAAACCATGGCGATGAAAGCTCACCATATTGCTTCCTGAATAGGCTTAAATTATGGATCTAAATACTTTTATTCTCCGTGCAGTTGAAACCCGGAATTTTCGACTAGCGAAGTTGGATTTTTCTCCAAATCCGTGCGTTGGACCTAACATCGGAAGTGGTGCGCTGTATAGCGGACCAGGTTTACTATACAGCGCATCACTTCCGAAGTTAGGTCCGACGCATGGATTTGGAGAAAAATCCAACTTTGCTAGTCGAAAACTCCGATTTTCAACTAAATTGAAAATAAGTGTAGAATTAGCTATAAGTTAAAATACACATTAATAAAAACAAAAAAAAAAAATTGAGAATATCAATATTACTTACAGAAGAACGATAAATAGCATTCGATTACTCTACGCAAGTTCTGTTACGTAAATTCGACGTGCAACACCAACAAACCGTAACATTATTCCATAGCACTCCAATCAGTGGTCGATCCTGTCGCGTCGGTCGTGTGAATGTGCCAGTAAAGACAAAGCAGCACTTATTTGCTTAAAGTGGAAATTGAGTTGTACGTGTAAATATCGAGTGTAGAGAAAGTAAATGAAAGGATTATTCTCCGGTTCGAACAATCACCGCGTATTGACATTGGCAGTGGTAACCTTTCTGCTTTTGCTTTAGTTTTCAGCATCCACTACTTGCTGAATTGCTGGAGAAGCTTTAGCGCGCGGGACGAACATTAGCCGATGTTTCCTTTTCGAGCAAACAAGGTAACGTGGGTTACCGCTACTTCTCCTTAGGCAATTACATCTTTCTTAGTGACGGTAATCTGCACAGTAAACTTTTACGTCCAAATATTATTCGGAAATTGTGGTTTACGTAAGGGTCACATTTATCACTAAGGACCAAGGTTTCTCGTTGTGCTTTTGAAGCCGCACACGTTAAATCTCAAGGTTCATGGCGTCCGCGCGGGATTCATTCGACGTGGGAGCTCTCATTTCGTGGAAAAGCCCCTCGTTTTCATTGTGTTTCAACGGGAATCTCCAACTCGGGAAAACGACACAACTCTCCGCACAGGTTAAACTCGCAAGAGTAAACATTATCTCCTAACGAGCAGCTAGAGGTGGGTCGGGGGAAAAAAGGTGAAAGCAATTACGTTAAGTGGAATTAGCATTCAGCCGTGCATGTAAGGTCGCAAATTGGAGCGCACAGCCATACGCTCAGGAGCGGTTTATATTGGTGTTACTGCCACTCCGTCTGTGTTGTAGGTTATTGTTTGGTGCAGGTGAGATTATTTTATTTGCACGAATAAGTTAGCCATTTTTATATTTATGTGTCAAGGCCTGGGAAACACTCCGAGCGGTCGGTAGTGGGTGATACTGCCTTCTGCTGTTTCCCAGCCCAGCTGTCCCGAGCCGCGGGGAATAAGTTCAACGAAGGATGCGAAAGTCGAACACGAAATTTAATCAAGCCGGTAATTGGAACGAAGTGAAATAGCTGGTTTATGTTCTAACCTAACATGTAATGAAAGCTGTCAGTGGCAGCTAATTATAAAACGGTTTTGATAACGTCTGATGCTGTCAGCGTTCCGTAATAGATTGTAAACCTGTGAACTAATGTGACCTGAGGGGCTGCTGTCTAGCAATCGTCGAATTCCTCCAGTAGGCTGGACACCAACCGATTCTCGGTTTTCCTATCTTTGACATGGTTGGATCACACGCCCGTGATGTGTATGTATGTATTAATTTTTTGCACAACATAACAATTAGGATAACACATAATCACCAATAGTATGCCACAATACTCGGTTTATGAGTGCTGCTCTCCAACCGTTCAAAAAGCAAGCCTTATAAAATTCACTACGTTTTTTTACTAACCATACAAACTTGTCCGCTTCATAAATTCTAAAATCCCTATTGCATGTTTGTGGCAATACACAATATGCTCACACCACACTGATTACCCGTAAGGTCTTCGTCAAGCACTGCCTGAGCATTGCAAGAATGTCATATCTTTCAAGAGTGATAGCAAATTCTACGAAGGACTTAAAAGCGACCTCTCTAACAAGCCAAATTAATGCGCATCCTTGGTTCCTGGGAAAACAAAATTTAATCTTCCCATGCTTGTTCACAGACTTTCTGAAATACCGAAAAACCCTTCCCACGACTTATTTCCTTCCCATACGGGGCGCGTTCAACTGGTACAATTGTGCGGCACCGACGGTTTTAGATTTGCACCGAATCGAGCGAGTCGATCCGAAATTCCTAATCACAATGATTAATATCTGGCATCAGACAAGTTGCTGAGCAACGAGAGCTTCTCTCCTCCATGGGGGAAATCATCCTGCCACGGCACGTACTCCGGGTGGAAATCTCCGGTGTGCCAGTCAATGCCGTCGCCGTTCCCTTGGCTGACTTTTATTATTCCGCACATGTGTGATGGAAACGAAGCCAACCAATCTTCGCTCTGCTATAAGCATGATCCGGGGAATTCGGTGTGGCTGGAGGTGCTGCAGGCATAGCAACTTATTGAGATTTATTCACTTTTTCCTGGTGTGTATCGTGCGCATATCCATCGTAGATGTACGAGAGCTGGCTGGCTGATGATCTAGTCGTCGTCCTTGCAATGCGGCATCTGGGCTTCCCTCGTCTCCTGTGGCAGGGGGTGAGGAAAGAGGAAACAACTTGTACCACGTCTTGTAGCTGATGTTTTTGTGCGAATCATTCATATCAACCTCCGAGTCAGCCAATGCGATAGGAGTATGGAGGTTGTCGTGTTTTAGGAAAGGCGTACACCATGCACGACCGACGAGGGCAAGATGAATGGATGGAAAAATCTCTTGACAACAAGCAATTCTTTTGTTAGGGAAAATTGTACACAAGGTATTCCGGCGCTATCATGTTTCAATGGAAACGCTAGAATTGGAGCACACATCATTGACAATCGTAGGCCCAGAGGTGTGCAGTTATTCATATTACAAATTGAATGCCATTTGGCACTCATCATGACAGAACTACAGACATGGATGAGAATTGGATCTGATGCGAAGTTGTCAGACAATAAGTGTGAAATACTATACATATCCGAAATTCAACGTAATTTGTCATTCTACGATATGAGACTGGCAAGGTATATGAATAAGCAAGTTGTTCTTTTGTCACTGAAAATCTATTTCTCAAGTACCTGCACGAATCTTCCTTTTACAATTGAATTGAAAATTTGTTAGGGCGAGCGCTGTATGTAATGAAGATTATTTGAAACATATTATTTGGATATTTTGTTTGATGGGCTACGATTGACTCCGTTGAATCTACGCTGAATAAGACATCCTTCTCTAGTGGACCCTGTCCTATGTCAATCGCCTTTAGCATACGCGCCAACCTGTGACGTACATAGTTGGAGGGACAAAGCTCTTCAAAATTGATTAAAGTGCAACTTTTTTCGATTAAATGCGCTAGTTTTCACGTGATTAGGCATAATTTAAATAAACTGTATCGATTTTGTCAGTATTGCATTGATTTTGAGAGGCCTTGCCCTCCAACTACGCCACAAGTTGGCGCGTATGGCCTTTAGTCCTCCTGGACGTTGCGTTGATTGCTCTTAGACCTTCTTCAACCGCAAACGCCCATCTTGTGCGCATCTTGCCACAGGGGCCCCCTCCCAATCTCTACTGAACATTATATTCGCCAGTCGTTCTCCTGCATCCTTGAGACGTGACCATCCCAAATCAGCCTGGGATGTTTTATTAGCGTGACTGATCCTTTTGTTCATATACTTGGTATAGCTTGTGAGTCATGCATCGCCGCCAGATTTCGTTTTCTTCTTCACCAATACCGTCGAGTTTTGTTCGCAACATCTTACTGTCGACTTCCTTTGACGTCTCGTAGTCGTATTAAGCAACCAGATGGATCAGCATGGTCTTGCTGAATACCCGTGTGTTCACCGCATCGGCTATATAGGGTGGCGGAAAAAATGCCGGGGTGAGGGCTTTTACAGCGGAGGTGACTTTGAAGGTAAAGAACATAGACGAGATCACTGACGCTGAAAAGCTCGTCACGGCATTTCGCCAACAGTACAAAGTGCAGGTGGCACCGCAGCCTTTCGGTTATGGAAGGGCCCAGCAGTCACAGGTTAGCTTTGACCAGCTACCTGTAGCGGACGATAACAGGTGTGTTAAGGTAGCTCAAAGTGGGCTGACCAGTATACCAACTGACCTTGCTCAAGCCGCCAGATGCTTGCTCCAGGTGACTGGAATCAAGGCACAAGCCATGAGACTGCTGGCCCTGACAGGAGCAAGCTGTGTAAGCGATGTGGCGGTGAAAGCCACAACGCTACTTGAGTTCACCCAAGTGTTTGATTTGCTCCGGGAAATCCGCAAAAAGCAAGTACCCAACGAGCGGTCCAAGGTGCCCGGCCGTCAGAAGAGCCACAGCTGACAAATCCCTGCCCAGGTAATGCAGCTGAACCTGAACCACTGTGGCGCAGCCCAGCAACTGCTTTGTTAAGCAGTTTGCGAATTGGGACGGATGTCGCCATCATAGCGGCCCCATACCGAGTACCCACCGGGTGTGCAATTGAATCGCGGATGGGTCCGCAAAAATGGCGGCGATATGGACGACGGGTTAATACCCAGTCCAGGAGTTGGTATCTTCTACCTATGAGGGCTTCATGGTCGCCACAGTAAACGGGGCCTCTTCTGTAGCTGTTATGCGCCTCCGTGGTGGTCGACAGACACGTTCACGCAGATGCTGAACTATATGACGCCAGTGCTGACAGGGCGAAGGCCGGTGGTAATAGCGGGTGATTTCAATGGCTTGGCCGTGGAACGGGAAGCCGTTTCACAAACCAGCTGAAGAGACAGTGGTCATTAGCAGATGTCGACCTGGCTAATGTCGAAACCAAGAGTACATTTTGTAGTCCTGGCCTTACAAGTAGTTGGAAGTGGAGAGTAGACGATGGCTTCACTCACAGTGATCACATGGCGGTTCGGGTGGGTAGAGGAAGAGGCGGCTAGGTCAAGGCCAAGCCCTCGCAGGTGGAAGATATCATACTTCGACAAAGGGGTATTAGCGAAACCGACTTGGTTTAGACGGCGACGAGCTGGTAGCGGTGCTCTCGTGTGCGTGCGAGTCCACCCTAGAAATGGGAGACCACCGGCTTACTGGTGGACTCAAGCGATTGCGGGCCTGCGCCGCGCCGACCTTAGGGCTAGGCGGTGGCGGATGCAGCGAACACGGTCAGGGGAGGAGCGAAACGAACGGTGGGTGGTGTTCGCCGCTGCAAAAGCCGCGCTGAAGGCCGAGATAAGGACAATCAAAAAGGCCCGCTTCGAAGGTCTCTGTCAAAGTGTCAATGTTAATCCGTGGGGTTATGCCTTAAGGATCGTGATGTCCAAGACGAGAGGTGTAATAGCTCCTACAGAGCAATTTCCAGAGATGTTGTAGGGGATCATCGAGGGTTTTTTTTCCGCGTCATGATCCTAGTCCACGGCCTCCTATCGTAGGACAGCCAAGGAACGGTGGCTGGCGATGAGAAGAGGGTCACCGATGTGGATCTTTCGGGGATAACAAAGTCCCTTGGCGTAGGTAAGGCCTTACATCCCGACAGAGTTTCGAACCTGGCCTTAAAAGTAGCTATTGCAGAGGCTCCCGAGATAGACGCTATCCTATATCGGTCACAAAAATTGCCGGGATAGCGTTCCAGCGTAAGAGAAGGGGATTCGCTACTGTGCAGTAGTGACTCTGGATGTAAGGAACGCGTTCAATACCGCCAGCTGGCCGACTATTGCCGATGCGCTCCTGCGTCTGAGGAAACCCGGGAACCTGTACCTGTGGAAGTTACTTTCAGAATCGAGTACTAATTTGCGACACAGAGGTGAGTTGGAAGTAATTTCACATAACCTCAGGAGTCCTGGAAGGTTCTATCCTGAGTCCGGCGTTATGAAATGTCATGTACGATGAGTTGATGAGGTTAGAGTTTCCAGTAGGGGTAAAGATCGAGTGAATGAGGTGGCGCTTGTGAACAACCGAATGTCGGAGCAGCAAGTGATGATCAAAGTAGGCGATGTGTTTAGTGAATCGAAGGTGTAGTCCCACCTTTACCTTTTCCTGTAAGAAGCGGACCACAACTCGGGACTCCCGTCCAGATACCTGTTGAATAGATTACTCCATCCCATAGAGAAGAAAAAAAAAGTCCTACTTGCAGCTACAAGATCTAATTGTGTCCCAGAGTCAAAGACCTAAATCAAATTCATTTCAAATCTCGGTACCAACATTTCAAATGAGGGTAGCTGCTTTTGGAAACTGCTTCTTACTAAGCTGTGGATAATGTTCCATCCTTCCAAGGCATTTCTTTAGCAGTAAAAAAAAGATAGGATCTTCCTCTTTCCGATAATGAGGATTGATTTTGTGGGAAGATGTGTTAGATGGGTGTTAGATGTGTTGTCCGTTGCCAAATGTTAGTATTGTTCAGTCTGTAGAGGCCGCAAGGTCAAAGACGGTGTAATTGTCTTGTTTAAGATTAAAATACGTTCCTCGTTTTTGTAAGAAGATATTGTTATCAATAGCAGTTACGCCCTTTTGAAATGTTTGTGACCCAATATTTTAAACAAATTCTCATAATGTTATTCAATTTCTTCTTTGTTTATTGACTGACGTCAATTCATAAAGCTTTCGAACAACCTTGAAACTCGATAGCGTCTCATGCGGTCGAGAGCTTCAAAGCGTACTAGCTCTGTCTACACTACTGCATTGACCTAAACTTGCTTTATTTTCTCCTACAATTGTCAACTCACATTTATCCATCTGTTCATTCTGCACAGAATCTAAACGCCACAGTCTGTAAGCTCAACATTGCTTCCAAGGTTGATGGACTTCTAGCATACGTACCCACTAGTGAATTGTCATGCACATTGCACACCTCACTTGCTCCACCGCCCATTCGTCCATGCTTCATTGCCCTTTATACACGTCACAGTTGACATTGGACTGATTGTAGTTGTTGCTATACTGCTGCTGCTGCTACTGCTGGCCACTGTATTTTATGTATGTATCCAGCTTCTGAGAACCGGTGCGGTTTATGGGTAAGTCCCCTCACGTCGGTCGGCTGAGCTGCTGCTACTTTGACGTGTGACACATCCTTCATCAGCGCGAAAGCATTTTCTTGGGTTGTTGTTGACAATTGCTCTGCCAGAACCGCCGCATATGGAGGACAAGTGACGACACACAACAGCAAAGGTGTATGACTCGACTATACCTAGTCGTTGTTCAGCACGGATGGTGAAACCCTGGGCCGAATCCAACCCATTTGTTGAGTGTGTGCAAAGAAGCGTGCCATGCCTGCTGGTGGAAGCCCGCTCGCCGAAGGTACCGGAAGCGCACTTTCACTCCATTTCACTTTGCCGGGAGTCGCATTTATTGCTTTAATTGATGACTTACTGTACTATTTTCCCCGCCATTTGTTTTCATTATCGCTTGCGTCCAATGACTCCGTAATAAGGAACTGCACTAATGGCGGACAAATAGATTGCATCCGGTCGTCGTCGTCGTCGTCGTCGTTGTTGGCGGCGGCGTCACTGGATCTCGGTTCGTTCGATGGGACCCGTAAGGAGAATATAACAAGGTCATAAAACCATCTGACAATTTTATATCCGCCGCCGTGCGTCACTGCGTTGGGTGTTTCCGGCTGGTGCTGCTGGCTGGCGCTGATGGGTGTTTAGATGAATTTTACGATGCAAATAAAATGGATGATATCAGGCAGAAATATGCTGCTTGTCACCATCCGATGTACTTTATATAAATTGTCTGATGATTGTAAATTTATGCTGATTATTTGTCTATCCAGGTGATTATTTTACTGCACTGCACATACAAACACATTCAGAAGAGTTTTGTTAAATTAACCAATATGGTGATAACGAAAGTCGTAACATGTCTATATGATTTAAGTCAATTAAACAATAAAAAATATATTGCTTACCCAATGGTACACACTTAATTCAGATTGCCGGGATATCAGCATTTTTCCATTCTTTTGCCGAGATTTGCACAGCCGAGTTATCAGCAAACAACAATTTTGCTGAGATCTCAGCAATTTTGACAGTTCATTGCTGAGCTTCGGCAATCGTTTTGCTGAGAGTCAGCTAACAAATGTCACTTTTTGCTGGGATATCAGCTGATAGTTTTACTGAGCAAACGGCTGTGCGCGTTTTTGCCGAGCCCGCAAATCTGTTTTGAGTGTGTAGTACCCATGTTTTCCCAGGATTGAAACTAGAGTGACTATCCTCTACGCTCTCATATTCCTCCTACTTGAAAATTGGCGATTACGGTACCCATATTCAGCAAGACACACCCCAATTACCCAAATCTGTACGTGGAACCAGTCTTGTGCACCATCACCATCTTAACAAAAAAAAAAGCCGCAACATTTTCCTTCTACTTTCATCAACACCACGGCTGACAGTCTCTATATATGTCGCTAACAAAAACAGTTGCGGTGAAGGCATTCATAAGATGCGAACTCCCATCGCACTCTTTCTTTGTGAATCTCCTGAACAGCCCAACGCCCAATACCAGTGATTTCAACGCAGAGTTATGTCACTCGCTGATAAATGATTGACATTCGGTAGTGCCAGAATGAAGGTCATTTGGGTTAGTGGAACATGGTACACCAAGCACTAACATAGCACGCTATAAGACGCAGAAAAAAAGTTCATGCAGTCAAAGCTTTGTGTTTAATCGTATAGCTCAAGGCTTCCAGGAAGAAGGAAATTGTATGAGAATCTGGAGCATTGCTCTTGCTCTGTCTTGCTTTATTAACCTTCCTTTTGCATCGCGTTGGCAGCACGTGGTGTACGGATTGGGTCAAAAATGACCCTAATGCCAAAGGAGGGTTAAAAGAAATTCCGAAACTCCTAGAAGATAGTTATGATTCTGTAGGAGTCTGGGTATTGTCAGAGATTCTGCAAGAAGATATAAGTGCTATTAAAACAGTAGTACTTCGGAAAAGTTCCTCAATTTCTTAAACGAAGCTGAGGGTTGAAGAGTAACTGATAATTTCAAAAGAAAGCAGGGGAACAAGCTGGCTAGTTCTTGGAAAAAGAGTTCCCCGGAAATTCCTCCAGGAGTTCCCTGGGAATTACAAAAGAAGCTTCTTGAGAATTCCTACAAGGGCTCCCTGGGAATTCCTCAAGGTATGGTAGGTTCCCAGGTAATTCCTCTAAAAGATATCCGGAACTTCCTACAAAAGTTCACCGAGAATTCCTCCAGGAGTTGCTCAAGAATTCCTTCAGGAGTTCCCCGGAAGTATATCTAGGTGTTCCCCGAAAGGAGGAATTCTTCGAGAAATTTCCGTAGAACTGTTCCAGAAGTTCATCGGGAATTCATCAAGGAGATTGTCGATAACTTCGGCAGAAAATCTCCGTGTAGAAGCTCTCCGGTAATTTCTGCAGAAGTTCCTCTGTAATTATCACAATACCTCCAGGAATTTCGTCAGAAGTTTCCTGGGAACTTATCTAGAATTTCCTAGAGAATTCCTCCAAGGATTTCTCCAGGAATTCTTTCGGGGATTCCTCCACGAACTTTCCCGCAGATTTCTCCAGGAATTCTTCCGGAGATTTCCGGAGAAAATTTCGAAGAAATTCCCAGAGGCATTCTTGGTAGAATTCCTGGAGGACTTCTTCTTCTTTCTTCTTCATGGCTCGACGTTCGAATTAGAACTTGGCCTGCCTCTCTTCAACTGAGTACTCTTAGAGCACTTCCACAGTTATTAATTGAACGGCTTTCCTTGTCAGCTGTAGCACGAACTTCTGCATTGTGAGGCAAGTAAAATGTTACATTATGCCCAGGGAGTCGAGAAAAATATCCCGACCGGAACGGAAATCAAACCCGCCGTCTCCGGTTCGGTGATCCATAGCCTTAACCACTAGGCTAACTGGAGACCTGGAGGACTCTCCGAAGGAACTCCTAGAGGAACCTCAGCATAATTTTATTGGAAAAATCATCGGAGGAGTTCCTGGCGGAATCGCTGGAGAAATTCATGGAAGTATCGGTGGAGATAATCCAGGGGAAATCCCCGAAAAAAAATCCTGAAGGAATCCTCTGAGGAATTCCTGAAAAAACCAGCGGAGATAATCCGGGAGAATTCCTGAAGGAATTCCTGGAGAAATTCCTGGAGGAACCTCCGTAGGATATTTTTGGAGGAATCTCCGAAAGAATTCCAGGAGGAATCTCCTTAGAGAGACTCCCGGAAGAATCCTTTACTGAATCCTTGAGGAATTCCTGGAGGACTTCGTGGATAAATCAGCAGAGAAAATCCAGAGGTAATCCCTGAAGGAATTCCTGAAGGAATCTTCAGAGGAATTCATGAAAGAATCGGCGATGATAATCAGAAAGAAATTTCTGGTGGAACCCCCGGAGGAATTTTTGGAAGAATGTCCTGGAGGAACCTCCGGAGATTTTTTTTTTTAGAAATCCCCGGAGGAATTCTTGGAGGCATTTCCGGTGGAATTTCCGGTGGAATTCCTGGAGGAATTTCCGGTGGAATTCCTGGAGGAATTTCCGGTGGAATTCCTGGAGGAATTTCCGGTGGAATTCCTGGAGGAATTTCCGGTGGAATTCCTGGAGGAATTTCCGGTGGAATTCCTGGAGGAATTTCCGGTGGAATTCCTGGAGGAATTTCCGGTGGAATTCCTGGAGGAATTTCCGGTGGAATTCCTGGAGGAATTTCCGGTGGAATTCCTGGAGGAATTTCCGGTGGAATTCCTGGAGGAATTTCCGGTGGAATTCCTGGAGGAATTTCCGGTGGAATTCCTGGAGGAATTTCCGGTGGAATTCCTGGAGGAATTTCCGGTGGAATTCCTGGAGGAATTTCCGGTGGAATTCCTGGAGGAATTTCCGGTGGAATTCCTGGAGGAATTTCCGGTGGAATTCCTGGAGGAATTTCCGGTGGAATTCCTGGAGGAATTTCCGGTGGAATTCCTGGAGGAATTTCCGGTGGAATTCCTGGAGGAATTTCCGGTGGAATTCCTGGAGGAATTTCCGGTGGAATTCCTGGAGGAATTTCCGGTGGAATTCCTGGAGGAATTTCCGGTGGAATTCCTGGAGGAATTTCCGGTGGAATTCCTGGAGGAATTTCCGGTGGAATTCCTGGAGGAATTTCCGGTGGAATTCCTGGAGCAATTTCCGGTGGAATTCCTGGAGGAATTTCTGGTGGAATTCCTGGAGGAATTTCCGGTGGAATTCCTGGAGGAATTTCCGGTGGAATTCCTGGAGGAATTTCCGGTGGAATTCCTGGAGGAATTTCCGGTGGAATTCCTGGAGGAATTTCCGGTGGAATTCCTGGAGGAATTTCCGGTGGAATTCCTGGAGGAATTTCCGGTGGAATTCCTGGAGGAATTTCCGGTGGAATTCCTGGAGGAATTTCCGGTGGAATTCCTGGAGGAATTTCCGGTGGAATTCCTGGAGGAATTTCCGGTGGAATTCCTGGAGGAATTTCCGGTGGAATTCCTGGAGGAATTTCCGGTGGAATTCCTGGAGGAATTTCCGGTGGAATTCCTGGAGGAATTTCCGGTGGAATTCCTGGAGGAATTTCCGGTGGAATTCCTGGAGGAATTTCCGGTGGAATTCCTGGAGGAATTTCCGGTGGAATTCCTGGAGGAATTTCCGGTGGAATTCCTGGAGGAATTTCCGGTGGAATTCCTGGAGGAATTTCCGGTGGAATTCCTGGAGGAATTTCCGGTGAAATTCCTGGAGGAATTTCCGGTGGAATTCCTGGAGGAATTTCCGGCGGAATTCCTGGAGGAATTTCCGGCGGAATTCCTGGAGGAATTTCCGGCGGAATTCCTGGAGGAATTTCCGGCGGAATTCCTGGAGGAATTTCCGGCGGAATTCCTGGAGGAATTTCCGGCGGAATTCCTGGAGGAATTTCCGGCGGAATTCCTGGAGGAATTTCCGGCGGAATTCCTGGAGGAATTTCCGGCGGAATTCCTGGAGGAATTTCCGGCGGAATTCCTGGAGAAATTTCCGGCGGAATTCCTGGAGGAATTTCCGGCGGAATTCCTGGAGGAATTTCCGGCGGAATTCCTGGAGGAATTTCCGGCGGAATTCCTGGAGGAATTTCCGGCGGAATTCCTGGAGGAATTTCCGGCGGAATTCCTGGAGGAATTTCCGGCGGAATTCCTGGAGGAATTTCCGGCGGAATTCCTGGAGGAATTTCCGGCGGAATTCCTGGAGGAATTTCCGGCGGAATTCCTGGAGGAATTTCCGGCGGAATTCTTGGAGGCATTTCCGGCGGAATTCCTGGAGGAATTTCCGGCGGAATTCCTGGAGGAATTTCCGGCGGAATTCCTGGAGGAATTTCCGGCGGAATTCCTGGAGGAATTTCCGGCGGAATTCCTGGAGGAATTTCCGGCGGAATTCCTGGAGGAATTTCCGGCGGAATTCCTGGAGGAATTTCCGGTGGAATTCCTGGAGGAATTTCCGGTGGAATTCCTGGAGGAATTTCCGGTGGAATTCCTGGAGGAATTTCCGGTGGAATTCCTGGAGGAATTTCCGGTGGAATTCCTGGAGGAATTTCCGGTGGAATTCCTGGAGGAATTTCCGGTGGAATTCCTGGAGGAATTTCCGGTGGAATTCCTGGAGGAATTTCCGGTGGAATTCCTGGAGGAATTTCCGGTGGAATTCCTGGAGGAATTTCCGGTGGAATTCCTGGAGGAATTTCCGGTGGAATTCCTGGAGGAATTTCCGGTGGAATTCCTGGAGGAATTTCCGGTGGAATTCCTGGAGGAATTTCCGGTGGAATTCCTGGAGGAATTTTCGGTGGAATTCCTGGAGGAATTTCCGGTGGAATTCCTGGTGGAATATCCGGTGGAATTCCTGGTGGAATTTCCGGTGGAATTCCTGGTGGAATTTCCGGTGGAATTCCTGGTGGAATTTCCGGTGGAATTCCTGGTGGAATTTCCGGTGGAATTCCTGGTGGAATTTCCGGTGGAATTCCTGGTGGAATTTCCGGTGGAATTCCTGAATCAATCTCTAGAGAAATTCCCAGAGGGACTCCGGTCTGAATCTATGGAGGAATTCCTGGAGGACTTTATGAAAAAATCAGCGGAGATAATCCGGAGCAATCCCCGAAAGAGATCCTGGAGGAATCCTCAGAGGAATTCCAGGAGGAACTCCTGAAAGAATCAGTGGAGATAATCCGGAAGGAATCCCCGGAGGAATTCCTTTAGGAATATCCAGAGGATTTTCTGAAGGAATCCCTGGAGGATTTTTTTGGAGGACTACCGGCGAGTTCAAAAAAATAGAATGAAAATTGAAGGTATGCCAGCATATTGAAAATGAGCTCTCGGGGGTCGGGTACGTGAAGGTTAGGAGAGGAAAGGATTTCAGCTGCGCTGTCGAAGGGGTTTCAGGGAAGTTTCAACAAGTCCCAGGGAGTTCTCAAGAGTGCTTTTGTTTGTTAAAGGTCATTTAAAAAGGTTTAAGGTTTGTTACTGCTGATTTATTGGGGTTTCAAGAGCACTAGTGGGGCTTAACAGATTTCAGGGCCATTACGGGGGGTTTGAAAGGATGTTTCAAGAGGATTTTAGGGCATTTTAGGGGACCCTAAATTTGGACCCTTAAATCCTCTGAAATATCCTCAAATGCCTCAGACAAACATCTAAAGCCCTCTGAAAACTTTCTGCTCCTTAAACTCTCTGTAACCTCCGACATTGATAGACATGGGTATCGCAATCCAAAGGTGACTACTATTCATATCAATTTTCAAGAGCACAATCTTAGGGGCTGTCCATAAACCACGTGGTCATGAGGGGGGGCGGGGGGGGTTCGGCCTATGAGCATTTTGTATGGACGAATAAAAATTTTTGTATGGACAAATGACCACGCGGGGGGGGGGGGGTTGAGAAGTCCCAAAAAAATGACCACGTGGTTTATGGACAGCCCCTTATGTTCTAGTTGGTCAACAAGAATTAATGCTTCTTGATACTTTCTCACTCGTAAAAAATAATGAGTTACAATCCCAGCCCGTGTCGTTCATCAGATCTCCAGATTTGTTCTCGCAAAAAAGTATATCAAACAGCATTATTAGGAAAGTAGACGCAAGAGATTTTCACTTAAAACCTCTTGGAATCATATATGGCCCTGGAAATAGCTCAAAGTCCATTGAACCTTCATGAATTGCCTAAGAAAACACCCTGAAGCCCCTTCAGATCCCCTATAACATATGATGACCTCAGAAAACGCTCCTGTAACGCCTATGAAACCTGAAGCTTCCTGCAATGCCTCCGGAAACCTCTTCATGAAGTAACCTGCAGTAACCTTGTGAACCTCCTAAAACCCTATGAAATAACCCCCTTAACTCCTCCGAAATGAAAATTCTCTAATACGCCTGGAAACCCCTGCAACTCTTTCAAGGACCCTGAAACCCCTTGAAACATCGCTGAAACTCCATAAAACTGTTTGTCACCAACGCCCCTTAAGTTCACAGAAACCGCCCGAAGCTCTCCCTGATCCCCCTAGAATCCCCTTCTCTAACATCATGCTAAAACTATCCTAAATTTAAGATGTGTCAGAAATATCTGGACACATGCTGTCGTGACGGCAATAGGTTAAAAACTTCTCTAGAAATGCAATATTTCAACGGTAATCAGCAAGCGAACTGAAACCACAACGCATCACGCAACAGTTTGATAACCGTCGATTTCACTGGTCCCCTCCCGAAAATGGCACTTAAATACCTGTCCGATTGATCATACCGAGCGTTCAATGAAGCGCGAAAAAATGGCTGTAAATCGTTTTACCCGTTTATCAGTTGAGCAATTTGCACGTCATGTCATCCGTAAACCGCATCCGAAAATATAAAAATGGTCCAAATTCCCGGTAACAAATAGCGAAGCTCTCTAGAAAGGTACACGAAGCAATTAACAACTTTTCGCATATGTATTTATTAAAAGTTTATTCTTCCACGCCGCTGTGCTTTCGGAGAGGGATTCATGCGGCGGCTTCCGGATGATAGCGAATTGGACACCCAAATGCGGGACCACGGCAAACACCGAGCGAGCAGCAGAGGCGAGCACCATATGCATTGCAATGGGTTGCTGCATGTCGGAAATGAAAATCGATTTCCCCAGCTTTCCACAACTATTTAAGTTCTCCAGCATATTTGTTTGCGCCTCGTTTCTCCCAAGCAAGCAACCAACCGGTGCCGGTGGTGTCCCAGCGATTCGTTCTCGTTTGCTTGCTTGTGGTTGAGCAGCAGCAGCAGTTCCTTCTCGTTCTGTATTCCTTTTTTTCACACATCCTCTTGAATTTTGTGTTCCACGCAGTCAGACAGCTTCACACTACCCAGGCACAAATACACACGCAAACTGGCTGCTGATGGCATTCCCTCGAGTGCTTTTATAGACTCGAATCCCGGGTATAAGTTCCAATCCAGTTAATGCAGTTTAGCGGTGGCTTACATTAAATTGCTATTTATTCAGTTGAGAGTAGAAATAAAACTGGAATTCAACGTTGCTTTCGCCATGAGTATCCATTACAGGAGACATAGAAATGTAGCGAAAAAAATATTATCTAGAAATCCTAGCCGTCACGGCGGTAGAGACTGGCTGTGGATTTTTTTTTTCGAATTCGAACCAGAAACAGCCACAACCGCCGCCACGCCGGGGAGGAAGACAGCCATGTGGACAACGTGAAGGAAACACCAGTCCAGTTCCACCGCAGAACGGTGGGCATGAGAATGCATGAAAATCTATCCGCAACTGTGGGATCTTGTTTCTTTTGGCTTCACTTCCGGGCCGATGATATTGGACCGGTTGTGCATGGTGGCGAAGCTGCGGGGAAGTTTTCACTTGAATAGGAAGCCCACCACCGCCGCATTGCAATGTCAGATAGCCAGATGTTCCTGATTGCGGTAACCGGGAAATGAAGCGTTATGTGGTTATATGCAAACGCGATGGCTCAAATGTGTTTATCGATAGCGAGCGTTGATGGGAGCAACGGATGCAGTCATATTTCCATCGCTTAAACAAGCTTTGGCCGTGTAGCAAATCAATTACGTTTTACGGATTTCTCGCATTCGGTATTATACGGACGTAACTGCAATGATTGAATACCGTAGAAGGGTTTCATATAGTAACTTTGTTTTATTAGTTGTCTTAATGGTAACTTTGATAGTTTTTCAGTAAATTCCCTCAATATCTTCCATGTAACATAATTTTCTTTAGTTATTGTTTTTAAAACAAGTACTGAAGAATGTGAAAATTTTAAATAATTTGGCTTTGATAGTGCCATGAAAAACACATAACATCGCAAAAATGTACCACATATTGCAATCTTAGGAATATCACCATGATGGGAGAAGCCTTATAGAACATATCAAATAGATTTTTCATGATAAAACATGGAATATTATTACAAAATTCCACATATCAAAGTGAGTTTGTGGAGTACCGTAATCCGGGGTAACATTGATCAGAATTGTTGATCTTTCTTGAATAATTCTCTTGTTAAAGCAAAAGTTACATGTTCTATATTTTTAAAACAAGTACTGGCCCTCTGATTATGTGTTAAGCTACTCGAAAAAGTCTTGTAAAACTTTTGAATATGTTTAAATCGACTTTTAATCTAATTTTTGATTTTGTTGATTTGGGGTAACATTGATCATGTCAGTGATCCATGTTCGTTTGTGTTGAAGATACTCTTACTTACTAAATTCGGGGTCGCTGATTTCGAATATGTTGTCCAAATTTTTACAAGCTATGTACTTTTTGAGGTATTTAAAGATTAAAATCATCCAAACCTCGAATAACGCCTAAATGTAGGCAATTACTTAAGGATTTCATAGCCTACTTTTAATAAATCGTATATTTTAACGGGTGGCCACTAAATAACGGGAATGCTTTTAGCAGCTGATTAAAAACAATAGAAGCGTCCATAGAGTAAACATTTTTTAGACAAAACCATCGTCTATCTATCCACAAAGTCAGCGTATTTTTTATTTTGTGTCAACTTATTCTGTTCTGCAGAAAACGACATTGAAACAGGAAGCACTACCAAAACGCCTTGGACGGCTCTACTGATTGCTCAAAACAACAGTAAAAAAAGTTAATAGTAAACCATTATAAAACTAGAACCCGCCCGGTTTTGAATGAATTCCACATTTCGGCATCCCAAGAAACAGATCCTGAAGGAAATAGAGGAAAACTAGCAAAACCAATAAGCATGATATCATTTCACATAATAAAATCTTCTTTTGTGGCATGGGCTGGATAAATCAATAGAATGCCTTGTTAAATAACAAATATTTACATCAAATCACATTTACACATTGAACAACATGTAAATGGTTCGTTATAAAAAAATAGCACAAAAAAAGTCCAACAATGAACCGCAGTGCACAAATTACATCGACACGTTTTGGTGATACAGAAAACTAACATTTTTTGGAAATTTCTATAAATGTCATTTACGGGAAAAGGCTACAACCAAAGCAAAAAAAAAACAAGTCAGTATCCCCATTTTTTCTCATTACTGTTTGAGTGTGTAGATGCTAAAGGTAGCTGAGAAACCATTTATTTTGACCAACGATTTCACAGACGCAGAAAATGCGTGAAAGTAAACTCTGAAAAGTCGTACAAAGCAGTTGCTCCAACATCACTGCAAAAAAATACTGTACAAATTACTACGTTCAACTTTCTTAAATTTTATATTTTCCATGGACGTACATTGTTAAACCTTTATGATAGTTAAATTCAGATTGCCATTTTTAAAGATCATATATTATAAGATCATATATATAAGAGCACATTCAAAGCATTCCCGTTATTTAGTGACCACCCGTTATTACAAAAGAGCATTTTCATGAAATTTTCGTTCAATAAATCCAGCTCAAGGATACCATATTGAAGTAATACAGTGATTTCTATCCTCATATTGTATCTAGTATCCATGCCAACCATGAATGTTTGACAATGTATCTCATTGCGTTACGAAACACAGTTATGGAAAAATCGATTTATTTCAATGTTTATGAAATTCAATTTTAAAGAATTACATGTCATTTAATAGCTAAATAACAGCATATTACGATATACCATTCGATAGCAGAAACTGATTTAATGTAAAATGCTTGTTTGAAGATTTCATGAGGTCGGTCAACCCGATCAATGTTACCCCGCTGATACCCCGTTTTACGGTACTCATTTTCCAATACATTGCATACATTCAGGCGTTTTCGTTGTGTTACGCAGAATAGTCAAAACCTGGGGTTTTGGGGTTAACCCTCCTAACCAGAGCCAAAATTCGTGGGACAAATTTTCAGTTAAAACACTTTTTGGCGAAAAGATTTTTCGACTGCACTGTTAATTCGACATTATGGCTAAAATTGAATAGGGTAGCGCACCACTTGGGCAGCGGTCGGTATTTAAAAAAAAAACTCTTCGCTATAACTCATTCAATTCCAAACCAATTGACTTGACATTTTGTACACGGCTAGATACTATACACAATCTCATCGCGTTCTAAAAATTGTGTCAATTGGTTCAGAATTGGCTGAGTTATAGCAGAAAAGTGCACAAAATAGGACCCCCCTTAAAGTGTAGAATTAGCTCTAAGTTAAAATACACATACACATATTTCCTGCGGGTGTCCTGGGCGTTTGGCGGACCGACGGGCTTGAACGGGATGACGGGGTACGCGGCACAACCTTCGCGCTTGATATTGCCACCTGGGTGGTATGGTGGACGATGACCAACGGGCTCAGCGGGGAATGCCGAGGGCTGCGGGTGATCACGGATCGTTCTGGGCGTCGGAGGGTCCTCAATGTCGGACGGGACTTCAGGCTGCCCAGGCAGGCCACTAGCCGAACGGAAAACGCTGTTCGGGCTTCCTAGGTGGCGGACTGGATGCCTTACCGGTGTTCACGGGCCTCGCTTGGCCACTAACAGGCTGAATAGGCCTATGATAATGGGTCCTATAGAAAGTAGGGTTATAGGCGAGTTTTTAACAGGACTACTGGGCGTATCGTTCACGGAATCACCAAATAATTCTTTATTGGTTCATATCTGATACAATATTCACTTGGATCGAATGTAATATAACTTTCCGATCAACTACCTAACTTGGATACTTCCAGCGGTTATTTTAACTGTAATTGACTTTTGGCTCTAAAGCGAACTGTTTGCCTCAAGAGGTCAGAACGGAAAGACTTTGCTCTTCACTTGGTTCGACCCAGTAGCCTGTCCCTCTTGCCTTTTCCCATTCCCCTTTGAATTTCCCTTTTTGGCGTAAATGTGTCATGGCAGCTCTTCCCCTTTTTGGCTCATTTTGTGTATGTGTTGTGTTAGGTCTGTTCAGTGTAGGGTGATTGTGTGTTAACAAATTTTGTTCTGATTTTATTAATTATCCTTTTATAACATTTACCAACATGCAATATAATTTACTAACAAAATACAAATAACAAAATAACAATTTTATCTAAAATCTACTAACAAATACTAAACAATTAACAAATTTTTTCTCGAAAACAACGTAATAAACAAAGTAAGCGTTTCTCAACGGTAACAAATCAACGAATTTGAGTTAGGTTTTTGAGTAATTTTAATTAATTTTATAGATAATTTGCCGGCGGATCCATCTTCAAATCGGATGCCCATTCCGGAGCAGGTGTCGGTGATCATCAACGCCGTAGTGGCGCCAGAATAGCCCATCCGTTCGATGGCCCACATGATCACCGACACACCTCAGCAAGTCCGTTCCATGCCAGGAGCATATTATATATATACTTTGGTGTAGTGATCCACCTAAAATGGGTTAACCCGTAAACAACCGGGACGATCTTCTTTCGGTAGAAATGCAATATCTTCTTTGTTTTTAAACATTTTACCCCGGATTTTTTTTATAGTCAAGGGGAATAGTTGTGCTAAGAAATGCATGGTACCTCCCCCCTTTGCACCCTCCCCCCTTTTGCGGGGAGGCGAAAATACGTGGCTTTTTTGTATATTTTATAAATTCTACATGTTTTTGCTGAAATTTCATCTTTTTGCTAATCATCAATAGTTTTCACTGATCCTAGACATGAAATGTATTACTACCCATCATAGTCTGTTGAAGTTTTGATCCCAGAGATATTCTAAGGCCTCCAAAGTACTCCGAAGTTTGTGACACAAATCTAACATTCTCAACCAAATTTTATACACAATGAATGATTACAGAACATTGTCTACGGTACTCAAAAAGGCTCAAAGCACCTCTCGAAAATTCATGGTACATGAATTGGGTGATCTAGGTCATCCAAACTACTCTGGAATTCATTTTCTTAAGATCTAAAACATCTACCATCATTTGTGTTCACTCTGTCCAAGAAATTTAGACACGTTGATGTCCATTACACCTCACAATGCTATGAGCAACTTGATATTGTGGTAGTGGGACATTCCGTGAAATACAAATAGCCTCCACTACAGTTTGGCTTACGATATCTACATAATGTCTCATGCTTGAGTTGTGAAAAATTTTCGTGGAATGTAGTCTATAGTGCTGATGGAACCTCATTGCACATCTATAATGCTTTTGGTACATTTATGGGATATTCCAGGCTTTCCAAACTATTCGGGAATTAGGAACTTCAAGGTCTACAGGCTCTACTCTCGTTTTTCTTCACTCCATCGGCATAATTCTTTCACGATTGTGTCTGTTTTATCTCATTATATTTCGAGTATCTGTATTTGTTGCTATTTGGGTGTCCACTGGCATACAAAGGGGCTGTCCATAAACCACGTGGTCATGAGGGGGGGGGGGTTCGGCCAATGACCATTTTGTATGGACGAAATTTTTTTTTGTATGGACTAATGACCACGCAGGGGGGGGGGGATTGCGAAGTCCCAAAAAAATGACCACGTGGTTTATGGACAGCCCCAAATGGACCCAATGTATTTTGAAGTATGGGTCGCAATATCTGTAAATCTTAGGATATTTTTATTGTAGCGAATGCCCGCGGAATATAATCTACGCTACTCTTAGAACCTCAGAGTGCAATTCTGATAACTGAGCAACATTCACTTGGTGATCTAGGTCATCCAAACTATTCTGGAATTAAGACCTTCAAGCTTTACACTCTTGTATCTCTTTACTTTATTCTTCCACGATTACCTCTGTTGTATCTCGTAATGTTTTGAGTATTCCTTTGTGTTGCTTGTGCATCTACTGACATACAAATGATCTTTATGGTATTTGAAAGTGTCGGAAATTACCCAAGTTTTCCTCTAGGCGTTCCTCGGAAATTCCTCCAGGAGTCCTTCAGAAATTCTCCGTGTTGTTCTCCGAGAACTTCTACGAGTTCCTAGGGAATGCCTTAGAACTTCCCGTTAAATTCTTCAGGAGTTTCCCAGCAGTTTCTCGAAAAATTATTCAGGAGCTATGCTGGAACTGCTTCAGGAGTTTCTCAGGAATTACTTCAAGAACTTTTCGAAAAATCCAGCAGGAGCTCCTCGGGCATTCCTCCAGAAATTCCCCGAGGATTCCACGGGAGTCCTCCAAAGATTTCTCCAGCATTCCCTTAAAACTCCTCAAGGAAATTTTCTCAAGAGTTCATCCAGAAATTTCTCCTGGGATTCCTCCAAGAAGTTTTCCAGGGATTCCTTCAGGAATTTTCTTAGGAATTTCTCCAGGGATTCCTCAAGCGATTGCTCTAGAAATTCTTCCAGGGATTCCTTAAGGGATCCCTTCAGGGATTCCTTCAGGAAAACCCCCAGGGATTCCTTCGAGAATTCCTCCGTTAACTCATCAAGGAATTCAGTCAGATATTCCTCCAGGCATTCCTCCAGAGCTCCTTCAGGAATTTATCCAAGATTTCCTCCAACAACTAATCCAAGGATTTCTTCAGGATTCAAGGGATTCTTCCAGAAATTCTTCCAGGGACTCCTCCAGAGTTTCCTCCAGGAATTCTTCCAGGGGATACTCCAGAAATTTCTCCAGAGAATTCCTCCGGGTAATCTTCCCGGGTAATTTCTTCTGAAATTTCTTCATGAATAACTGCTAATTTATGTATGAATTCCTCCACGGTGTCCTCCAGAAATTCTTCCAGGAGTTCCTCCAGGAATACCTCCAGGAATTCCTCCAGCAATTCCAACAGGGGTTCTTCCCGGAATTCCTCACAGGGATTCCTCCTTAAATTGTTTCAGGGATTCCATCAGTCATTCCCCCAGCCCAGGGATTCCTCCAGGAATTCTTCCTGGATAAACTCCAGGATATATTCCAGAAATTCCTTCAGCAAATATTCCAGGAGTTCTTTCAGGATTTACTCCACGCATTTCTCCAGGAATGACTCTACGCACTCCTTCTGAAATTACTACAGGAAATCGCCTACGAATTGTTTTGGGAAACACCCCAGAAATTCCTTTAAGAAATATTCTAGGAATTCCTCCAGGAATAATTGCAGGAATTTCAACCGGGATTGCTGTAGGAATTACTACAGGAATTTCTCCAGAAATTCCTGTAATTCCAGTTCTTGCGGGAAATACCTCACGTGAATTCGGAATTACTCGCATGAATTACTCCATGAATTCTTACAGGAAATAATTCATGAAATCCTCCAGAAATTCCTCCAGAAAATAAAAATTGAAAAAAATAAATTCTAAATATCCTCGCAGTTCAAGGAAATCCTTAAGGAATTCCTCTAAGAATTTCCCTGGGAAATTCTTTAAAAATTCCTTCACAAATTACTACATGAATTCTGGCAGAAAGTGCTCCAGGAATTCCTCCAGGGTATTCTCCAGAAATTCCTAGAGAGGTTCTTGGAGGATTACCTGAAGGATCCCTCCAAGGGATTCATAAAGGAGTTTTGACATAAATATTGGAGCAGGTCTTGGAGAGATTCTTATTAGAGTTCATGTTGGACTTCTTGAAAGAATTTCTGAAAAAAATCCTTGAAGGAATTCTCGGTGGAATCCCTGGAGTTGACCCGGGAGTATTTTCTTCAGGAATTTCTGGAGGTTTCCTGAAGAATCTAGGAGGTATTAAGCATCAAACTGTTGATGGTCCCTCTAGCGGCCAAGTATAAAGGAATTTCTGAAGGATTTTTTAAATGAATTTCTAAAGGAATTTTTAGCGAAATTCCTAAATGGATTATTGGCAAATATCTTAGAGGGTTCTCTGGTAAAATTCTTGGAAAAGGTACAGTAGGAATTTTTGGAATTCCTAGGGAGATTCTTGGGGCAGATGTCTGGGAGGAATTCCTGGATGAATTCTGAAGGAATTTCCGGATCAATTTCTAGGGGAAATGCTGGAGGAAACTCTGGAGGAACAGCTGGAGAAATTTCTGGAAGAATCCCTTGAATCCTGAAGAAATCCCTGGGTTAGTTGCTGGAAGATATCTTGGAAGAACTTCTGAGGGAGCTCTGGAGGAATTCCTGGAGGAATACCTGAATGAATTCCTGGATGAATCCATGAAGGAATCCATGCAGGAATTCCTGGGGGTATTCCTGAAGGAATCCCTGGAAGAACTTCTAGAGAAACCGCTGGAGGAATCCCTGGAGAAATTCCTAGGAAAATTCTTGGAGGAATTCCTGAAAAATTTCCTGGAGGAATTCCAGGAGAAATTTCTAGAGGAACTCTTGGGGAAACTTCCTTGATGAGTTTTAAGGAATGCATGAAGAAATCCTTGGGGACTCCCGTGGAATCCTCGGGGAATTCCCAAGGAACTCCTGCAGGATTTTTCGAAAAGTTTTTGAAGTAATTCCTGAGGAACTCTTGAAGGAATTTCAGCATAGCTCCTGGATAAAATTTCGAGAAACTGCTGGGACTCCTGGAGGAATTTCCGAGGAACGCCTAGAGGAATTCTTCGGTAATTTCCGACACTTCCAAATACCATAAAGAACATTTGTATGTCAGTGCATGCATAAGTAACACAAATACTCAACAAATTATGAGATACAACAGAGGTAATCGTGGAAGAAGTACATCGGTAAAATAAAGATATACAAGAGTAGAGCTTGTAGAGCTTGAAGGTCTTAATTTCAGAATAGTTTGGATGACCTAGATCACCAAGTGAATGTTGCTAAGTTATCAGAATTGCACTCTGAGGTTCTAAGAGTAGCCTAGAATCTATTCCGCAAGCATTCGCTACAATAAAAATATCCTAAGATTATCTGTATTGCGACCCATACTTCAAAATACATTCAGTCCATTTGTATGCCAGTGGACACCCAAATAGCAACAAATACAGATACTCGTAATATAATGAGGTGCAACAGACACAATCGTGAAAGAATTATGTCGATAGAGTGAAGAAAAACAAGAGTAGAGCCTGTAGACCTTGAAGTTCCTAATTCCAGAATAGTTTGGAAAGCCTGGAATATCCCATAAATGTATCAAAAGCATTATAGATGTGCAATGAGGTTCCATCAGCACTATAGACTACATTCCACGAAAATTTTTCACAACTCAAGCATGAGACAGTATGTAGATATCGTAAGCCAAACTTCAAAGTGTATTGGAGGCCATTTGTATTTCACGGAATGTCCAACTACCACAATATCAAGTTGCTCATAGCATTGTGAGGTGTAATGGACATCAACGTGTCTAAATTGCTTGGACAGAGTAACACAAACGATGGTAGATGTTTTAGATCTTAAGAAAATGAATTCCAGAGTAGTTTGGATGACCTAGATCACCCAATTCATGTACCATGAATTTTCGAGGGGTGCTTTGAGACTTTTGAGGTACCGTAGACAATGTTCTGTAATCATTCATTGCGTACAAAATTTGGTTGAGAATGTTAGATTTGTGTAACAAACTTCGGAGTACTTTGGAGGCCTTAGAATAACTCTGGGATCAAAACTTCAACAGACTATGATGGGTAGTAATACATTGCATGTCTAGGATCAGTGAAAACTATTGATGATTAGCAAAACGATGAAATTTCAGCAAAAACATGTAGAATTTATAAAAAATACAAAAAAAAAGCCCCCCGCAAAAGGGGGGAGGTACCATGCATTTCTTAGCACAACTATTCCCCTTGACTATAAAAAAAATCCGGGGTAAAATGATTAAAGACAAAGAGATATTGCTTTTCTGCCAAAAGTAGATCGTCCCGGGTGTTTGCGGGTTAAGAATGTTAGGAAATTGTGGGGATATTTGACAGAAACAAGTTCTTACGTCTTGATTACAAACTCATGGAAAATCGGGTTCAGAATCGAGGGGTTCATGCACGACTTATCCAGTGTTACGCCGTACATTTGGGACATCTGCCGCGAGCGGGAGTCGCACCACTCCTGCGTCGCATTCCTGGTTTTACAGATTGCCGCAATTGCTGCATACAGGTGGTCACAAACCACCGGATTTTTTGCTCTAGTGTCAGATTTCTCCACACCACCGGCCAGTCGTCTTCTTCCACTTCTGCAACAATAAAAATGTTGCCGATGGCTGCGGCTGCATCGGGATCCATGTCACATAGGCGAATCACAAGGTTCCGCGTGGCTTGATCCCTGACGAATTCGGGATGAATATAATGAAGCCTAGCCCTGTGGAACGATGTTTTCAATGGCTATACCAGGCCTGCCTGACTGAGGACCTAAACATGTTCGCAACCCTCTGCTCCATTTGATCCGGGATGGGGCAACCTTTTCAAGCCCACCCTTCCCAGCTTTCCGGGACGTCTAGCCAAGGTCCAATTTACCGGTATTACAGGCCTGCGCTCTCGGGGTTAACAACCTCCTAGCTCTGCAAGCGCCTCTATTGTTCTTCAGCACATCTGTGCTTCACTGCAATGTTGTCTTTGCGTGCGTAAATCAATCAGATGATTCTTACCGGTGGTGTTGAAGGCGTTCTTGATGGCGGTCCAAGGTAGGCGTGCGCGTTGAGTACGAAACCAACTTCACGATGACGAGGACCCGATGCCATTCAGTATTCTCCAAAGTTCGGCAATTGGAGTTCGCTCAGGCAAACCTCATTAGCAAGTTGTGCCACTTTACTTTATCGTGTTTAGTTTTTTATAATCCAAGTTCCACTTAGAAAATTCAAAATCATAGACTGCAAACCATTAGGTTATAGTTGGAAATTCACAGAAATGCTTATTGCCATATTTTTCACTTAACAAGACTGGGCTCCCTACAGTATTAGCCTCTACCAAAATTATTTCATTTATATCCACTCCCACATCGGCACGTATTTGCCAGAAATCTAGCAAGATCTTTCAGCTTTGGCTGCGACGCTGGATATTTGACACGTAAGCTTTTCCTCCGCCAAACTATGGCTATATGGCCAAGCGCTCTCTTCTCTGACACACTATCCTTCTGGGAAAGATATTTATATCACCCAATAGCCCAATGTGTGTATGTGAAGTAAAATGCCACGCTTAGCACATCGTGTCGTCCCGACTCAGCTCCCCGGATGGCGAAGGTGTCAGCGATGTTGTAACGCGCGGCTAGACGTGCCGGGCATCTCTCGTGTTCTATATGGTTTCCGCCGCCTGACACACTTTGCTCACACCACCACCAGCGCACCACCGCAGAGGATCGGAAGAGAAACAGATTCTCAGCGTTGAATAAAACATTTTAATATATCTCCCACTGCCACTGGGAAAAGATATTTCACTTTTTCTTTTTCCGTACCATTGCTGCTGGCTGGAGAGTTGGGGGATGGACCAGATACATTTTATTGCCGTTCGATAAAATTGCCAGACCTTTCGATGCTGCTGCTCCTGGACGCAGCCCGTCGTCGAGTGGGGTCTGTACTACTTGCCGATATCCGGTAGTAATAGAGTGAGGGGATTTCAGGTGAGAGGGAGGCGAGAGGCAGGACATAAACGAATGATGGAGGTCAGTCCCGAAATGGATGAGGATATGGATTCAATTGAACTGTTTGGAATAGTCGATGCGATTTAGGTGAGGCAGAAAAATCAATTTCACTATTTCGATGCATTGAAAACGAGTTTACACAGTAGTGTAGGATGGAATATCGTTTGATTTGTCTAAGGAATACTAAAATATATTCTGGGGTCAGAAGTGAAGGGCAAAGTGAAATAAAACAAAGAATCGGCTGCAACAGAAAATACATTAAGGATTTCAATGGCTTAAACCCTAACAACCTCCTTGAAATTCCCATAATACTTGCTTAAGATTCCGGGTCATTTGGCCGAACGCCGTTTGGCTGAATGTCGTTTGGCTGAATGTCGTTTGGCCGGAAACGACAAATGGAGAATAGAGAATAACCTGGCGCCAATTAAACTGGTCCGTGCGTTTCTGTTTTCAAATAAAAATCTATTTGGATTTCTGGGATATTTATATTACTTATGTATACAGCCAATCAAAAGCTTCAATTTTATCTATCTAAACAAACAACCCTGCTGCAAATTTTCAAAGAGGTATGGATTGAGAAAGTCATATTTTATTGCTAGTTTCCAACAACAATATATTGCTTTAGAAAACTCATCCAATTAATTTCTATTATCCATCTGCCAACATTTTCTCAACAAAGGCTGGCTGCATAACAAGTAGTTTCGAAAACAAGGCGTTCATCAAAAACATGATTCATCATCATGAAACCCCAACAGGAAGAAATATTTCTCCGGTAAAAATCAGTCCCTCAAACGCATAAGCCACAAACATCTGGCCACTGACTGACGACGGCTGCCAACCGGCAATGAATGCATCACTATTATCCTGGGGAGTATGATATAGGGTTGGGTACCTACATACACAACGCTTTGCACCGTCTCTCCCGAGCAGTGAGTGACTCGAGCCCCGTCGCCGTCACGTGGATCCGGGAGACGTTGCGGTACGAGAGCTTTTAAAATCATATTTTGCTGGAACAATCAATCATCCCCGATGATGGTACATTTCCTCAATCAATCAAAATGAATACTACTTCCCTCTTAAGGCGCGCACTCGTTCTCGCTCTCACTCACTCTCTCTCGTCCGCTTCCTGGAAAGCATCGCCAGTGAAAAACAACCGGTTGAGAGGGACAAGTTAAGAACAGGAAATGCCCTGTTACGTTTTTTTTTCGCTGTTCTTCCATGCCACCCACCCGCTTATGTCCGTTGGTCAGTTTGGAATGTTTGTGGGTGGCAGGAAAACAACTGGGTGGTCGGTCACCATGCCACGAAGGAATTTTATCATTGCCAGCGAAAATGTTGGTCTTCTGTTGCTTTATCAGATTTACGAATCGATTTTTGTTTTCTAAAATTTGCTGGTGGGTATCAAGATGAAGTACATGCTTGAAGGTGGATACAAGCCAAGGCAGCCCAAGGTGCCACTGCTGTAGTGTTAGAAGCTCATGCTTGGAGACATACATAGACATACATAGACTTTCAAAGATCAAAGATGTAAAAAATTAGATTTGAAAATATTCTAAAAAAATCTCTACGATTTGTAGTAACTGTCAAATTTGTTAGGTCTACACCAGCATACAACATGATCTGCGAATTCGTTCAGCAATTAGTTTACCACAATATGTAAAACAGTTTCAAAACATACGTCAGGCTACTGCAACTAATGCCAATGACGATTGGAGAACGACTCAATGCGTTTTCTACCACCGCTCGCAGGACCTGACAACAACTCACTAGCCTAGGTATTGCACATACCTGGACAGTCTCATAGGGGGCGTACTGGATAATCAGAACGTAGGAAAGTGGGACACTTTCATCACTGGAGCGTTCTATGGGCGCGAACATACTAGCCCCGAGTTGGAATTACCCCTGCCGAAGCACTTAGCAGCACACTTAGGCAGACTGGACAAACCACAACAGTCTTTCGGCTTGAAGCTAACGCACCTCACAATGACTTTCAGCGCAAATCAACGTATTCTGTGCGGTTTTCACGTGTCTCTAGTTTTCTGCAGTGGAATCTGGCAGCTCTCCTCTGCACGGTATGTAGCGCTCCGCGTGAACGAGCTCTTTTTCAACTGTGGATATCGTAGTTGTGAGGCAAGTTTTCCACATAGGACAAATTATAGAGGTCCACCTGAACGAACACCATCGTACTTGTCATAGGATCGGTGAAACGTAGCTCCATTCAAAAATAAGCTCGCCTTTTCTCTGAACTGTTTAGAATGATATTTCTGATCGCCCATCATCCGGCAATGTCAACGTGATATAACATTCTCACTTTGGACTTGTCATAACCCCTCCTAAATATGCTCTAACCGTCTGTTTGGAAACTTTCCTGGGGAAAGATCCTGGGCCGACCGGAAATCGAACCTGTCACCTGTCAGCTGTGTGCGTTACAGTATGCAGCCAGACTATGCCCATCGAGCTACACATGCTCCTTGAAATTAGATGCCTAGATGCAGTCTCAAATCTCATAGGGAAGGTTCAGTTGACAACTGCACTTCGTGCGCGACACACGGCTTTTCGCATAATACCGTTTACTCGTAAATCAAGTTTTTGTGGCCCCTGTTGCGAAAGGCTTTTGCACTCGACGCAAAATGTCTTCGTTCAGGAAGAACACCCTGGTCGTGGATTTCTCCGGTCTTCCAAAACGTCCGTATTTGGATCAGATCGAGAAATTCCTAAAGGAATACATCAAGCTTGACATGGCCGACGTAAAGAGCATTCAATTACACAACCTAAAAAATTGTGTCTATATTGAAATGATCAACGCCGGAATAGCCCCGCGCCTGCACAAGCTGCATCATCTTCAGCACTGCTTCACCCACGAAGGGGTATCACACTATGTCCCTGTCTACGTAGATGGCCCCACTACGACAGTGAGAATCCTCGATCTTCCACCCGATGTATCGAACACCACGATCACCAAGCACATGCAGCAGTACGGGAAGGTAATTTCCATCCAAAACGAAGTTTGGAAGGACTTTTTCCCAGGAGTACCGAATGGAGTCAAAATAGTACAAATCGGCACCAACATTTCAAAAGGGCGTAACTGCTTTTGCAACCAATGCCTTCTCACAGAGCTTTGGGTCGTATTTCATTCATCTCACGCAATTCACATCCATTAATCGAAAGAGGAGGATTTTATCTTTCTATTTGTGCTAGTGGATTGCTCGAGAGGGATGGGATACGCTCCACAGCTTTGTGAGAAGGCATTGGTTGTAAATGCAGTTACGCCCTTTTGAAATGTTGGTGCCGAAATGCGGATGGAGAAAGCGTTGCCGTCAACAATAGTCATCGACAACCACAGCACACTTATCAACTTCCCCCCCGACCGGTCGGCACCGTCTGTGCGTGCCGATAGAAAGAAACAAAACCGAACACCAACAAACGATACCAATGACCAAAACAGAAACGACAACAACCACAGATGGAGAAAGAGCCGAAAACGAATCAAAGCGTACCTGCAGTCAGGGTGGCCCCGATTCAGAATGGAGAATTTACAACACAAGATCGAGAAAAAATAAATAATTTATTAATGTTAAAAAAATACCGTGAAATGTAAAGAATGTAATTTAAATGGGATTACCGACACGAATGCACCCCTTGGTGTAAAATGTCGTAAATAAAATAATAATAATAATAATAATAATAATAGGGAAGGTTGGCGTACTCCTAGTAGTACTGGTCGAACTTCTTCTCGTATGCCCGAACTCACCTTCGACGGGACGTTGTTCGGCTCCGCCATATTTACGATGATATGCCGATTATTCCGCATAACCATCATTCAGGCGGATGAGCCACTGTCTCATCCATGACGGTGCAACAGCGGTGTGCCAGATTTCATCCGAGTTTTATTTAAAAGACATACGGTACAGCAGTGGGCTGCAAAACGGTGAGTCGATAAGGAGTGCGTCCAACTAGCTCTAGTCCTCACATATTCCTTTCCTACCTCTTGCTTCCACGGGTCAAACGATGAAAAAGACCGCCAGCTATGAGTTGTGTGCTTAGCAGATAGTGTAGCCTGGGCACTATCGTCCTTCCGACTTCAGCTAGATTGAGGAGGTACGACCCATGCATCTGTTCACCAACGAGGTGCGGCTCAAACAGCGTCTGTTCTGGCATCCAGCGGCTGAGTAAGAAATGCTGCATCACGCCCAGCTAGATCCAAGGTGGTAGTCCCCTCAGCGTGGTCGTCTTAGTGCTGGTTGGTTGGGATGCTAAACAGAACTGGCAGGATGACTCTCCGGCGAGAAAAGAGTGTTGGCGTAGGCCCAATAAGCCAACCGTAAATTGGAAACTTGGATTATGGAATTGTAAGTCACTTGGTTACGCAGGATGTTACAGGATAATCTACGACCAATTACATCCTCACAACTTCGACATCATAGCGTTGCAAGAACTTTGTTGGACTGTAAACAAAATGTGGGAAAGCAGGCATCGAGCGGATACCTTCTACCAAAGCTGTGGCACCTCCAATGAACTGGGAACAGGATTTATAGTGTTGGGTAAGATGTGACACTCAGAGTTAAGGGCCGTTTCTTCAACTACAACATCATCAATGTGCACTATCCAGGTCCAAACGAAGGGAGACCTGATGACAAGAAAGAAGCGTTCTACGCGCAGTTTGAGCAACCATACGATATGGTTGCTCGCTGCGTGACGTGAAAATCGTTGTCGGCGACATGAACGCGCATGTAGGAAGGGAGGAAATGTACAGACTGTAAAGCATTCCGTATCGAATGATAACGAACGACCAGCGAGGCGTAAACTTTGCAGCCTCTCGTGGTATGGTAGTCCGAAGCACTTTCTTCCCCGTAAAGATGTCCATACAGCCACCTGGATATAACTCGAACATCAAACAGAAAACCAAATCGACCATATACTAATCGACAGTAAATTCTTATCGTATATAAGCAATATCCGCACATACCACAGTACGAATTTAGAATCGGGTCACTACCTAGTCGCTGAATGCATGCACTCAAAACTTTCGATGGTTATTACATATTACATATCGAAGTCAAATGCCGCGGCTCAACATTGAGCGGCTGTGGAACGTAGAATTGGATCAAGACTACGCGCAGCAGTTAGCAGTGGCCCTAACGGAAGAGCAGGTTGACGCTGCTGCACTTGAAGATGGCTGGAGGGACATTAACAACTGGTACGACAGCGAATGAAAAACGAGAAGAATGCAGCATGGGCGGGAATGTTGCAACACCGTACGAGAACGAAAGAGGCACGTAATAGACAGGCGCAGAACAGGCAAAACGTAGTCTTCCGGAGGAAGAAGCGCCAGCAGGAAGACCAAGATTACGAAGCGATGGAAAAGCTGCACCACGCTAAGGATACACGGAAGTTCTACGAGAAGCTGAACCGCTCGCGCAGAGGCTTTGTGCCACTAGCCGACATGTTCCGAGACAATCACGGGAGTCTTCCCAACAGCAAGCGTAAAGTGGTCGAGAGGTGACGGCAGCATTACGATGAGCACCTCAATGGCGAAATTGCAAGCACCGAAGGTGGCGTTGTAACAGATCTTGGAGTACGTGCGCAGGACGAAAGACTTCCGGTCCGTTACCTCCAAGAAATTGAGGAGGAGGTTGACTGGTTGAAAACAACAAAGCCTTTGGAACAGATCAACTGCCAAGCTCCAATCGGCTCCAACAGGTTAAGCAAATTTTCTACACGCCAGGCATAGTGCTTTAGATTGTATCTATTATTTTTCATTATACTCCAGAAACTACAGCAAAAATGAAACAAATGAAACTTTTACCAAACATTTTGGAAGAATGTTTGTTTGGTATCCGCACATAAAATGCACAACATGTTTTCGCTGCATCGTTCGAACAAATCCTTCATGAAGCAAAAGAACAAAGCTTCACAGTAATGAAACAGCCAAGGCCGAGTAAAGTGTGTATGTTCCCCCAGTGAATCTTCCGCTCCGATGGCAACGCACTGCTCACCCATCCAAAGCCAGCAGCCGTTTCTTTGCCATGGCGGAAAAGGAAAATAAGCTGGGCGGCCAGATATTTAGCTACAACGTCGAACCTATAGCTGGACGACCAACGACCGATGCAACAAACAGCAAAAACAACAACACGGTCTCCGACTCTGTACGTAATGGCCACTCCCTTTCTCGGCTCTCCAAGTTATTATAAACCACTTGAGAGGCAACGGCCACTTGGAAGCGATGACGACGACGATGGCGGGCGGAAAAGAAAAACATCCTCCATCCGACCGTGGCGATGGCGGCGGTTGTAAGTTGGATGAGGGAGGAAGAGAGCAGCAAAAAAAAAGTTGAGTGTTTCAAGTTCCGGCAGAAACACATAAATATAAATTTATTTCCCTGCATTTCCGCTGCCATGAAACCGGAGCTATAATGTGGAAATTAAAGCTTCGGAGGCCTGTTCGATAAAAATCAGTTGAATGCGAGTATCAATTATAGGGGTTGTGATTAGTTACGGGAAACGTGTATGAATAGGATCATTGACACTTACGTATGATGAGAATGGTGCTTTAATTGTGTGCTTTGATGTAACATTATTGTAGCTTTTTCATCCATACCGATAATTACAATCGACTAACGCAGGGGTTTTCAGGCATTTCGGCTCGCGGTGCACTTTTTGGAAATAAATTGCTCCACGGTGCACATGTTCATTATTGTTTCAAATTTTCAAATTCGTAAAAAAAACTGTCGTATTTTTCATAGCAATTCCGAGGGGCGTATGTACTCGTCTTTATTTTTTTTTCACCACTGTCTTACGTTTTTTGCTCACTATCGGAGTGTCTATGTCTATGATGTGACATAGTTATTCGACTCGGAATATTTCTTGCTCAAAATGTTTTTGGAAAATTTCAGACAAGATCTTTATAAATAAATGCTGAATGAAATCTTGAGCCGAATTGGTGCTATTTTGTTTTCAAGAGCCTCGGTTAAGTCCTTCGAAAACTACTGTATTATTTCTAGTGTGTTTTTTTGAAGACGTTTTTCCAAGACTTTTACTGAATTTCTTAAAAATTTCTAGCAAGAGACTTGGAAGGTTTATTTTCAGAAACTTGGCATATACATATTGACACATCTCATACAAAACGTGTGACATAGGGGAGAGGGGGGTTGAAAATGGCCGATTTTGCGTGACATAATTTGTGTATCACCCCTTACGAGTTCTTGGAAAAATATAACATTTATTAGGAAAGTTTTGGCAGACTTGTTTCATTATTCTTCGCGAATATCTGAAACGGTGTTAGCTGGATTCAAGGTTGACACACCGGCTGGAAAAAAAATGGAAATTTTGCTCTCAATCCCTTGGAGCGCCTTCCAATAATTCAGTTGTTCTAATTAACTCGAATATTTTTTCATGAAATGTGTAATGAATATAAATTTAAATCCGCAAGACTTTCCTGAAGTGCTGCGGTGCACTTGTCATTGCTTCGCGGTGCACCAAGTGCACCGCGGTGCACGATCTGAAAACCGCTGGACTAACGATTCATTTCCTTTTTAATTACAGGTAAGCGATAGGCGAAGTTTGTAAGTACGCTTTATTCTTGTTGTTTTATAGGAATGTTTGTGAGAAAAATATAATTTTTGAACTACATTCAATATTCATAGTGTATAGTCAGCAAGGCCGCGCACAAGGGAGGTGTTTTGGTGGTTGAACCCCTCCTATTACCGATTTACCATACACAAGATGCCCCTCTGCCCTTTGCCAAAATTAGTAAAAACCCCTCCCCTGTCGCCTTTTCTGTGCACGGGCCTGATAGTCAGGATAATTGAGTGAGATCTTTTTTGGTTCTGAAGCAGAAGCTGAAGCATTCACACGGCTATGTTGCCCTTTACTAACACATGCCAGATTTGCTGGTATTTCAGAACGTACTTGAAAATTTTAAAATTAGAAGACATAGAATATTGATTTATTGACAAAAATCTCGATCTGATGGGATTCGAACCCAGAACCCACGACTTCACATTCTCTAAACCGACGTTCTAACCAACTCAGTCACAGAACAGAAAACGATTCTGCGGAATACAAATTCAAACTGATCCCCCCAGTGAACAGAATTCAGCCAGTTATGAATCCATTATTGCTGTGCCGACAGTTCCACCGCCAGCCGCAAGTAGGTTCGCGCGGTCCTGAATCACACATAACAGTCCTTTACAGCTTACACCCACAGCATGTTCCTTGAGTCAAGAATTTCTTTGCAGACCCGGACTACAACCATAACTACGTTACCGTTTGCTTCTCCAAAGTACTGTAACCTGGGGGGAAGTTGATCACTTTTCCTCTATTCTTTTTAATATAATCAGGAACAATGCGTATGACTCTATACACATATTTTTAAAACATGTACTGAATGACCCTGTTTCAAGTTCCGGTAATGAAATCCTTACAAGATACTGCTACATTTTGTAAAAAATACTCAAATGGCCAAATTTGAAAACGTTCAATCCGGGGTGAAGTTGATCAACCAATGGCATAACATTCTAAGAATGGAAAATTATTGAACAAACTAAAATTGATGATGCGGAATTTGAATAAGGTTTTAAAACTCTTACAAGTGTTGTATTTTGTATATTAAAAATAAAATAAAGTTTAGCAAGTTATGGAATGGCACACATTAAAGGCCGACAAGCTGGTAATTTCTTAAAAATTTGCCTACTTTCGCAAAAATATGCTATTTACAAATAAAACTTATATGTTTACATCAATTTCAACTAAAAACTATATATTCTATAAGCCTACAATGAATAAATAAAAGTGTTTTGTGAGTCATCTGATATAAAAAGGCGATTTTAGAAAGGCAGTCTCTTCACCTAGTTTTAATACATATCCAAAAAAGTCAATATTGTTATAAAAAATCTGTTACAATAAAAATTAAGTTTTATAAAAAAAAGTTTTGGAAATAATTTTAACAAATTTCAGACCATGGGGGTAAAATGGACAATCGGTTCAAATTTCACCAAAATTTCATTTTTTTTTTTTTGCAAACTTCAGAATCATCAGCCGTCATACCTATCGTGAGATAGTTAAAGTAAAAAGTTATAAAAACTAGCTGACCCCGGCAAACTTTGTCTTGCCTACAGCGTTTTTTGACGTTTCAAGTTTCTATCCAAGACCAAGTCCCTGGTCACAAAATGTATGGAAGATGGATTTTCAAAAACTCTCAATTTTTCCATGTTTTAGGCCTCATAAACCTTCCTTGGGTGAAAACTAACAGAACAAAACTAAAACGACCCAAATCGGACTATCCTTTCGCAAGTTATGCGCGGTCCCACGTATGCCACTGCATTTTTATATACATATAGATATAGATATTTTATATCAACAAAATATAATTTTTGCAATTACATGGTGAAAAATTGAACTTTTCAATGGCCTGAAGTGAGATGAAACGGCCTACTTTCCACCACCGATGCAAGTGTGCCGAAAAGTACTACTTTTCGGCACTCTTATGAGCACTGAAAAGTAGCACTTTTCGGCACCTTTGTCAGAATACACTTTTTAATAACTGTCCTGTCTTGCGTCTATTCAGCTTGTTACCGCATGCGATAACAATGTGAACCAACGACGCACTTGCAAAGGCAATATTAATACACTTACCCGACAATCGACAGATGTGAGACTTCGCATGTAGTTCCCAAAAAGCAGAATAGGTGGGTAATTGCACGATTACCTGTCTATTCTGCCTTTATCGTGTATGTACTAACCCAACCCTGCAATTCGCCACGTTTGGCGAAAGACGTATCTGGCAACCCAAGTTGGGGCGAATGGAAAGGATGGAAAAAGGAAGAAAAGGAGTACGAAGAGGAGAAAGGAATAGAGGAAGACAAAAGGAGGCAGTCGAGTAGAGTCCGTCAAAGAGGATAGTTCGGTAAAATCACCCATCAAGAGACCTGAAGAAAAACCACGCGGGACTGGCCTGCCCAGGAGATAGCCGCAGCCAGGACAGTGAGGACAGTTTTCCCGAGTGCCCATAGTAAGAAGCCGCAGAATACCACCACCGAAGAGCGGCGGGTTACCTCGCGAAACGGGCGTCGATTCCGTACCTACCGAATCGCCAATTCGGCCACTCCACGTGGGGAGCTCCATTACTGCTGGGCGGCCAATCAACTTCCCAAGCAGAAACCCCCGGAGAAGCCGGTCCAAAATCAGAACCAGATACCTTAATGACACGCTGCCCATAGCTGGATTCGAACATTTGTCCGAACAATACCGTGACGCCCATCTCTCCACTCCACGTGGAGCCTCCATTACTGCCGGGCGGCCAATCAACCACCCGAGCAGGCATCATAACCCAACGCTGAGTCGACGTTGAGTGAATTGATCCAACCCTCGGCGGGCCAGCGAGTGCCCTGCCGGCTCAGCACCAGTCGTGCCTACCGGAGACCACCCAAGCCATCCCGACGGGTCGCTAGAAAGGCCAAGTCATCAAAACCCCGGCGGGCCCCGAGTGCCCTGCTGCCATGTCAACGATTTCCCCAGCTCCAAAGGTATGTCAGTCGTTGTCAAGTCCAAAATGCGCATGTCCCATGGGCCCCAACTCATCAAACGGCCGCAACGAATAACTAACCTTAACCACTAACCCATAAGAAGAAAATAAATAAGTAAAATGTACTTGATGTCTATTAATTAACTGCGTTCTGAAGTCCTTTCATGCATGCAATTGCGTTGTCCTTGGTGTCCCGTCCCCTTCATGAATGTGGCAGTGAATCCCCTGAGCAGGTAAGAGCCGACCCTGAAATAAATCACAACGGTGAGCTAGTTAGGGGCGTACGGACGTCCACTGCACAGACGTGTGGACGTCACGAGCAGTTACAAGCTACTGCGTCTACACCCACTGACAATCTCGAATCCGAATCTGGACGGTTCTTATTCCGATTAAGGCCGGACGGGACGGTGGTTGAATCGTCCGCCATTATTGCTCTGTTGCTAGTAAGATGCAAGTCTCAACTTCTACTTCATATTATTGACTAGAAATTTGATCGTTCATTTGCTTACTTGTGGTGCACAATCGACTAAAGTTTCAGCTACGTCAGAGCAGTGGAAATTGATATTTGCTTCTTCAAAATCGCGAGGCAAAGAGAGGGAAGATAGGAAAAATTACACGTCGTCCCGTGCGGCCTTAAGGCTGCAAATCGTGACTTTTGCCTTTGCTGGCGAAGAACTGTTTGACAACGGAAGCTCAGTCGTAGGCTACACCATAGCCTACCTGATCGAATAAAAAAAAACCTCGACAAGCTTGGATGCGCGCACGTGGTTCTTCCTGATGCATGTTAGTGTAGCGAGAAAAGTTTCATACTGAATGGATATTTTTGTAATTACAAAAAATGTTGTATGCAACTCGTTGCAAAACTCGATTTTTTCAGCACTCGTCGTATTTATCCAACTCGGCAAGCCTCGTTGGATAAATGTACGACTCGTGCTGAAAAAATCATCATTTTGCAACTTGTTGCATAAATAACTATTTCAACTATTTCATCCAAAACAGTGCTTGTTTTTTACACTATTTTTACAATAATTATTTTAGTGTGTTTTAAAGTTTATATTAAAAGTTTGAAAACAACAAAATAAAGGTATCATATGAAATTTGATAGTTTGTATTTAAAAACATAGAAACAATATGCTGTTATATAACTTTCAACGACTTGTTCATTTTACCCCATCGATTGTCCATTTTACCCCTACCCATTTTTTTCACGCTATTTTGATGCACGATTTGGTAAAGAAAACAATCAAAGAAAACAATATTTGTAAATGCAATCCCTTACAAGATTTCTAGAGTATATCATTACCTTCCATGTTACTCGGAAAAGCAGATGGATTTTGCCGCATTTCCCCGGGAAACGACCAAAATGCTTAGGTTGTCCACTTTACCCCCACCACCCCTTCGAGGGAATGAATCCGATTGTGTCGCTATCTAGTTGCCAGTGAAGCTTGGGCAGATTGAAGTCTCCGATGGACATGACGACGTCGAATTTTCACGAAGTTCCTTCAGCTGCTAGGTTTCGCTGATGATATTGATATAGTTCGTAAATTTGAGACGATGGTGGAAACGTACATCCGACTAAAGAGTGTAAAAAGTTATATCAAGTACTTCATGTTGCTGTGAGTTAACATATGTTGGTTTGTCTCCTCTTTTACATATATCAATGTTATTGGCAGAAATGTGTTCTAAAAGGTACTCACCTCGTTTGTTCATGACACTGCTCCCTCCCTGGTGAGCGTTGGCATCGCAGCCAATAATAAAGTGCTGGTTTTGTTGAAGCTGGTCACAAAGCTGATGCTATATTAACGATAGACTTGCCCCTGGCTGTGGGAACCTCCTCTTGATGGCTAAGATGTCTCGTTGTCTGTACTAACGCCAGGTCGGGGGCTTCTTTGCAAATCTTTGCAAGAGTACGCCTGATGCCCCTCTTGCATGCTGTAAGTTTGCCTGATCCATTTTAATACCGGTCATTACGTTGACGATCCGCTTTTCTGAGACTGGTGGATCGTCGGTTTAGTTTTTGTGCCTTTTGTGATGGATTCTTTGGAGATTCCAGGGAACTTTTTACGAATTCCCAGTGAACAACTGTTGTTCTCACTACGGTTGTAATCCTTTTTCGGGTTTGTTTTGGCAGTTTTTTCTTGGGATTCAGTTTCAGACAAATTTTCACATTCATCACCAGTGGTATATACCGGACTCGGCTCAGGAATGTGTTGCTGCTGGTCCACTTGAAGGCCCGGCAGCGTGTTCCCTAGGGTTCTACCCTGTATCATGCTGACGACATACCGTTCCATTGCCATATCCTGAACCTCTCTACAGTCAGTGTTACGATCCTGCTTTCCTTTACCCGACGTAGTTTTGCAGTGTAATACAAGAAGTTGATTTGAAATCCTCATCTTGTCAATTTCTGCATCGCGTCCTTGTTCACTGTGAAAACCAGCTCAACATCATTCCCGTTAGGGGAAGATCTTTGCAGAACTCTCCAGGAGTTCGGATCCAAGTCATTCTGTGACTCGATCAATTTGCTGGTTGCTTTTCGGCGCTTTCTGCTCTACACAATCAAATTGCTCGTCGTTTCTAAACACGCACGTCTCAGAAATCCGTTCATACACGGTGATGAATCGACGGCAATCTACATGATCCCCACAGAAATATGGAAGTCCCTACAAAGTATGTCTTGCAAATAGGTGGCCGCTGTTCAGTGGATACGGTCGACCCTTGCCGAGCGATTGATGTATCCATCAACGACTTGTCGACGTTTTAAGAAATGGAACTGCAACATGGGAATTTTTGGGTGTTTTGTTCCTCAAAACGATGGTAAGGTTATTTATAGTTCATTGTTCCTTAAATATTACGACAGAAGTTTAGTTGAACATCAAATATGACATTAAAGACTGGCGTTTCCGACTTCCTCATTTTTCCCATTCCGCTGACCAACGCACATTCCTGGTTGTCCATCACCGGTAGCATCATCACAGCGCCTGCAGCAGCGTCATGGCATAGCATGTATCGCATTTCTCATCGGACATACGGAACTGACTGTGCGGTGTCCGAAGCCGGCGGAATGGATATTTTTCCTGACCTCTCCATTCGCTGCTGAAAGCCTCACGTGGTGGTACCCACCTTTACGGATTCAATCCCACATATATACGACGATACCGATCGCAAGGAGCATATTCATTACAGATGCCGAAGAAATTCCATAAATTATATCTCATGCCCGACGTGAAAGCAATTCCTGGCATTCCTTTTCTATGCAAATGAATTACTTCCCCTGCCCATGCAGCACATTCTCCCCGACGATGACGACGGTTCCACATTCTCTCCTTTCACGGTTATAGCGCTGCCGTTCGGTATCACACGGACACGAGTTGCAGAATGGAATGTATCGGTGAAATTCAAGTCCGATTGCAATTTCCAGGTAAAGGCAGAGCTTTTTTCTACGGCTTTGCAGGGTTGCGTACTTTTATTTGAAGTGGTGAAATAGCTGGACTAGGATCATCAAGTACAGTCAGCTGGAAATCAATTTCAATCAATGGCATCTAGTTTTGTCTGTTTATATTTCTTTACTTCATCGTTCTTCTTACATTTGCTTCGAACAATCTTTCATGCTTATTTTGCAGAAAAGTGATTCTACTTGAATTCTTGTTAAAAAAGCCTTTAAATTCTGTTTACAGTGTTATCTGAGTAAGCGAGATAGATCAATTGCTAAACGCTCCATTCAAAACGATTATCTTATGCTGAACACAATCAACGGAAACTCAATTTTCTCCATAATTTGTTCAGCCGCACTGACATCCTCATTCTATGGAAAACAATCCTCCCATTTCAATAAATCCACGTAGATACACCTTCGATGTGTCCCACCTAAAACTGTCTATAGGCATACGGCCTATTAGCTACGGTAATTGCATTGTCTCACCTACAGTATCACATCTCGCTCTAATAATTTAATCATCCTCCTCGTCCATGTCCCGTGCATCTTTTGCCACTAGCTGTTGCGCTGCTGGTCTGCCTGCATCGCCCACTGATAAGCAATATCCTATTTTGTTTCCAAACGACTGGTCAATGGATGATTGTGTCATAATGCAGCCAGAGATAGGCGAAACGATGAAAGAATAACCGATAGATAATGGAGAGCTGTCTTTCGAAGCAGCAGATTTCGGTCAACTAAAAAGCATCTTATGGTGGAAGGTAGCTACTATACACACAGCATAAGGTTCGTGCTGCTGCAGCGCTTTACTCTTTGTTCGGGTGATTGCTTTTGGCTTCCAAAGTGAGTGTCTGGGATATCGGTATGATCTGACAAAAGCAGACGCTTACGGTTCGCTTTGAAGTAAGCGGAAATTCTGCTGATAACTCAATTAGGACGACGTATGATGAAGTGTGTAGGAATAATCCCCATAGTTGGTATCTGGCACTTGTATGTGGCACGTGTTTGAGGGTTGATGCAGTGTGCCGATACCCAGCTGGCTACTCGGATTTCATCAGTGGAGATGGGACACAACTGAGGAGATTAGAAGGATGAAACGTTACTAATTGACCCGGTAGTTATCACCTTTACAAAACTTTCATTTCATTCACTGGAAGAAAACTAAGCTTAGCTTATTTCAGAGTGGAAACGTCATACTTCAGTAAAATCGAATAACGAAATGATAGAATAACCCAATCTTTTTCCCTTGTCGGTACACTGTCCCCACTGGAATTAAAACAAACGTCTTATAAGCTTAGTGTTCTATGTGTATCAGTTTTCGGTTTATTAAAAAAAAAATATTTTGATACTCGATAGACTACATCTCGTAGCGTTGCATTTACGCTGAATGAAGCATTCGTCATTCGTCTCCACTAGTCTCGATCCAGGGCCAATCGCTCCAATTGACCTGAAGGTTTAAAGTCCTTAAGTCCACCTCAACTTGCCACACAGCAGACCTCTGCGCGGCCACGAAACCGACAGCCTCTACCTGGTACACTGCTGGATATGGTTTTAGCTTGTCGTGCCTCCGGCATACGAGCTACGTGCCTACCCCAGCGAAGCCTGCCGTGTTTTATTCGCGTCGTTATTCCCCTGCTTATTATATACTTGGTACAGTTTGTAGCTTATGCCACGCCGCCAGATGTCGTCCTCCAGTTTACCGCCGAATATTATTCGCAGCACATTACGATAGAAAACTCTGAAGTCACTCCAATCAACTTTTCTCAACGCCCACAAGGGTTGAAAGAGCATCGCCCTGCTTCAGTCCGTCTAAGGTTACGAGCAATGATGTAATTGCATCCGCAACCCGTACACTAGATATCATCCGACAAGCGTCACACGATTAGTCTTATCAGCCTCGCCGGAAAACCATGTTTGATAACGAAGGGGGAGTTCGACTGGAATTTGGTATGACGTGGGTTTCGGCTTCTCAGTCATGAATTTTGCGTCGACTACTTGGTTATCTTCGCCTACGTTTCGACCCGAGATGGGGCCTTCTTCAGGGCTCGATATTAAGACGACAAGTTAAAATATTTTTTACAAAATATAAAAAGTCGGTAGCTAAAGGGTTGATTTCTATTTTGTACAAATTATTTTAACTTGTCGTCTTAATATCGAGCCCTGAAGAAGGCCCCATCTCGGGTCGAAACGTAGGCGAAGATAACCAAGTAGTCGACGCAAAATTCATGACTGAGAAGCCGAAACCCACGTAATACATGTTTGATAATAATCTACCATAACTTGCTGCTCCTCACTGATGCGTATGCCGTTTATCGGCCCTCATGAAAAACTGCCTGATATTCGCCGAAAAAGGACTCTTCAATCGGCCTCGGCTTATTTATTAAATAGAATTCTGTACAAACTTGTGTACGCTGATCTAAGAAGTGTTATTTCTCTGCAAGTCGCACAACCCTGTCGCTGCCATTTCTTAAACTTACTTTACCGGTCAGACTGGGGCCTAAGTGGGGCCTTTGCTGTACGTAGGAGTCGTCTTCATTCTACTCAGTCCATGGCTGTGCAGTTCCACACTCTGCAAAGGATCCCCAAATCATCCTCCACTTGATCGACCCAACTAGCTCGCTGCGCACTACGTCTTCTTCTACCGGTCGGATGACTCTCGAGAACCATTTTGGACGGGTTGCTATCCGACATCCTGATGACGTGACCCGCCCACCGTAGCCTTCCCGATTCGTCTTCTACAAGTCCTGCCTTCCATCTGCACTCCACCGTAGATGGTACGCAACACCTTCCTTTCAAAAAATCAAAGAGCGCGTTGGTCCTGTGCACGGAGAGTCCATATTCCGTGCCCATAGAGACAACCGTTCTTATCAGAGTTTTGTAGATAGTTAACCCGGAAGCGGTTGCGTCGTGTACTGAGTACACACACCATGAAAAATACACGCTTGTGGTAGCGTGAGCGTGGCACCGCTCAGGATTCAGTAGGTCGGCTCCAGAGGTACGTTCTCCTCCATTTGGGAAATTTGTGCCGCCTCGATTTCATCAACGTCGATAGAAATTTGGTACTGCTGGCTCAGTATTTCCTCCCTGGGGCCCTTTGCCATCATGTACTTTGTCTTCGACACATTAATGACTAATCCGATTCACCTAGCTTCACTCTTTAGTTGGATGTACGTTTCCGCCATCATCTCAAATTTACGAACTATAGTAATATAAATACCGTGGATACACAGTTATGGATCACACACGGTTACGGATCAATTCGATGATTACAGCCAAATATCGCCTCACTGCACAGCATGGCATAACATAGCATAATCTTCATAGCATAAACACTATACTATGCGACGTCATTCCATGCTAAGCTGCAACATACGACCGTAAACATCGAATTGATCGAAATGATGTCATTTTTTGGTCCCAACCCAAAAAATACCGAAATTTGTTTTCAAATATCTCAGAAACCAGTGGAAATATCGCAATTTTGAGCACAAATTTGGCCCAACTAGGTTCTAGAATCACCGATTTAGTCTAGAAATGCTATGCTTGAAAATTAAATTTGAAATGTTTTTTGATGGTTTGCTCTAGCAAAAAAAAATCACTTGAACCCTTTGCGCCACCCCTAAATATAAACCGAAATCGCTCATTTTTATACAGCTCACTTATTTCCACTAGTAGATCACTTTCCACTTGGGAAATCATATCCCGGAGAGATTTTTTGAAATTAGCCCCACCCTAATGAGGCAGGGACTTGTAAGGGAGCTATGTTGGACGCTCTCCTTATCGACTCATCGTTTTGCACCCCATAGTGCAAGCAGCTACCGTTATTCAGCGTTTCAGTTTTATTGTGTTGGAATTTAAAAATATTTAGGTACCCACGTCTTTTTCAAAGACCATTTTTCAAAGTTCAAGAAAGATTTATCTCAAGGCCCAATAATCCCGACAATATAATATGCTTGATATAGCCGGAAACCATCGCCAACATCGCTTTCCAATATTCTTGCACGTCGCTGAAACCAAATCATACACGAAACAAATATTTCCATCTACCAGGGCGGTCGGGGTCTGCTCTCCTGCGGTTTATGCATATATGCCTCACACGTGTGGTCGGATACTCTACACCACATCGCCCGCGCCAGCCAGGCAGCCAGCCATCCAGCAGCCACCCGGTGAGTAGGTGTAGGCACGAACCGAATAGGTTGCTACAAAGTGGGTTTAATTTAGCTTCCTGAAAATTGGTTTCCCTTTGAAGATGTCGTGAACGCTATCAGTACAATATCAGTAAACGCTGTCAGCGGCACAAAGCGAGAGGTGTTAAAGTGAAGTGAAAAGTTGGAAATGAGGTGACGGTGTATTTTAGGTTGGACGGCAGGAGCTCGTTCGTTTACTCGTCGTTGCTTATATTGCTAGGATAGACTTCCCATGTTGAGCCTGCCTGTCAGGCTTGCAAGTTGACATGTGAAAAGAAAAGAAAATTGCTTTGTCGGTAGTCATTTCCCAGGAGTGCGGAATGTAATATGGTAACGTCCATAAATTACGACACGCAATTCAGTGGGAGTGGGACTTTTGGAGATTGTGTTGGTCTGCAAGCTGAATTTGGAAATCCCACATGGAAAAATATGTCACGAAAATAGGTGTAACAAATCAGTTGAAGTTATAAACATGATTCCCAGAAACTTTAACCCTTCACTGCCGTTATACGCATAAACACGGTCATTCCATTGATGCAATTGATCGTGTGGCAGCCCATTACCATGGAACACCTAAATGACTTCGAGCTGACTGATTACGTTGCTCTCTCAACTCAACGGTGATCCCATATGCACATTGCAGAGTAAGCTTGATGATCTTACCGATCGCTCGTCGGCAGCAGATCTCACTTTCAACGTCAACAAGCTGTCTTTGCGAGTTTAAGCAATGTATGAAAACACAATCAGATTAGTTGACGCACCAAAATCCGAATTTTCAACTCGAACGTGAAATCTGTGCTACTGTATGCCAGTGAAATTTTGTGTGTATCAGCAGAGAACACTCAACGGTTGCAGGTCTTTATCAATAGATGCCTGTGGTATATAATTCGTGCATGGCGGCCTCACAATGGTGGCCAACGTCGTCGATGTCATCAAAAGCCGATTGCGACAGAAATTCGGGAGCGAAAGTGGAGGTGGGTCGGCCACACTCTACGCACACTCTTAAAAAATTAGGAATTTATGCGTGACGTAAACCATCAACGTACGTAAACATTTCATGACTGAATGGCAAATTAGACTCAATTTTACATCCATCATGTAAGTTCGAGTTGGTTGCACAAGATGTCAACAAACCTATCTGACCAGATAGGTAGAAACAGTTCTACATTTATTGCTTGTCTCATAACTCGGTGATACAGCCGAGAGGTATAGTACGTGCTTCTCAATCAGCGGACCAGAGTTCGATTCCAGTTCATTATTTTACTTACATATGTTAAATCTCCCGCTTCGGCTCTAGCGATTGCTAGCTCGACTTTATTTGTGATAGAAGACGTGAATTTGTGTCAAACGGGCCGCTCCTTTTATGTGCATCCAAGTGAACATAAAATTACATGATTTTTTCTAAGAGTGCAGGGACGGGAATCAAATCTGCAAACATGCGTTAGATTGGAACCCATCAAAGTATCGCAGCAGAGGCAGACCCAGAGGCTCATGGCGGTGCAGCCTCAACAACGAAATCAAGCAAGTCGACAGAAGTTTGAGCTGGTCATGGTGGGCAATCGCCCAGGATGGAGATCTTCTAATTTGGCCCTCCACCATGGGTGCTCAGTAGACCGATGCAAATTTTGAAAATTTCGCTCCCCTATGCTTAAACGATCACAATTAGGATTCTGGACATCCTGCCAAAATTTGAGATTTTTTGGATCAAATTTGACTGAGCACACGCCATTTAAAGTTTTCATGGAAATTACTATGGAAAATCTTATCTTTCTTTTGCACGGGCTGAAGTATCTATCTATGATGTCTTAAAAATAAAACCGATATGGATTCAAATAGCTTAAACAGTTATTTATCAAAGTTCCGAAGATGCATGACACGTAAAACACATAGAAAAATTGTTATTCAATAAAATTTGATTTTAAATCTTTAGCAATGCTCTTTTACTTTAACTTTTGGGAACACTGCGAGAGCAAAATTCTTCGTAGTAGGCCAAATGAAAATTTTACAAAACAAAATGTCAAAATGGGAATGCGCTGGCGTGCAGTAACAGCGAGTACAGCTACTCTTGTTTTTTTTCGTGATGGTAAATTCGCCGAGGAGTAACAGGATGCAGCTTAGGATGGAAACAAACAGTCGCAAATTGACGATAAGAATGCTCCTTTACTTCCAGGTACTCTGGAATACGATATTGGCTCATCTTACGGTTAACGCTCGACAACTCAATCTGAATCTTAATCTGGAAGTGAACGGTCGTCATTCCATTATTTAAACTTCAGGGGTTAAGGTTCCCTGTCACAGACCATCCGAATTACATACGAGCCGATACATAAATTCAAAGGACACTTTCATAACATTTTATGGCTAGACAAATACAATCATTGCTCATAATCCATTAATTTTTCCCAGAAAATTGCTCATTTATTCCTAGAAATGCCTTTCTAATGTCATATTGAAATCTAGTAGGATAAAGTTGAAGTCTGTGGTGGTGTCCGAACGAGATTACACAACTGATTACGCTCATTCGGAGAGGATATTTTGCTTAGAGGGCTCAAAAAGTCGGTACAAGGTACATGGTGGTGGTTGCCGTGCATGGCACCGAATGTAATGGATTATAGACAATCCAATGCAATGTTGTTTTTTGGCCCTACAGCCTACAGTCGTCAGTCCAGAGAATACGGAAGTTGTTCCTCGGTCAGCGGAAACACAACTTGAGGAAATCGCAGTAGAACGGATGTTTATGAGCAGTTAACATTCTTGGTGCCGCTCCTGCTGCAGCGAATTGTGTTTTTATTTTGATACATTGCGTTGCACAATTTTCCTTGCCTACTAGGCATAATTTACCCCACGCAGTGCTCCCAAGACGAAAAGTAAAACATCATTACTAAAGATTTGAATTAAAATTTTAATGAATAACAATTTTTCTATAGGTTTTACGTGTCATGTATCTTCGGCACTTTGATAGATTTATGTTTAAGCTATGTGAATCCATATCGGTTTTATTTTTAAGATATCATGAAAAGATATTTCGGCCTGTGCAAATGAAAGATTAGATTTTCCATAGTAATTTCCATGCAAACTTTAAATGGCGTGTGCTCAATCAAATTTGATCCAAAAAATCTCAAGTTTTGGCAGGATGATCAGAACCCAAATTGTGATCGTTTAAGCATAGGGGAGCAAAAATTTCAAAATTTGCATCGGTCTTGCTCAGTACTGAAAATAAATAAGTAGTTGGGATGTGCTCTGTGGATTGGAAACAAGTAGGTATGGTTAGTGGAAGATGAAGATTGCCAAAAATCCATAACTTCTTGGACAGAATTGCTAGCAGAAGTTGTGGCCCTGCGTGCAGTAGACTTTGGCAACTGTTAAATGCCACTTCTCGGCGTAGCTTGTTATAACGGAAACAAGTCGAACAAATCTCCGCTTTCGCAGCGGTCGTCGCTACGATCCAAGTTAGTTTTTGATATGCGTGTTATAATCTGAAATTATAATATATGTATAATTTTAAATTATGAACATTGTCAAGCCCGTGCACAAGGGGTGGGGGGGGTGGGGTGTTAGGTGTTAAACTCCTCCCATTACCGACGCTCAATACAGTAGGCGCCCCTCCGCCTTTTGTCGAAATTGGGGAAAAAACCCCTCCCTTGGCGCCACTTCTGTGCACGGGCCTGAACATTGTTTTGTTAAGCACTAATATGCTTGGGTCAATGACTTTTGAAATGTGTAAAACTAGAGTAGAGCTCTCTGGGCACTTGCCGGTATACCAGTTTATTAGAATTTTTATATAGAGTTATTACTTTTGACTATATGTATCTCACACCCAAGAAACATTTTCATGACCAATTAGTCTTGTAGAGGTTTAGACAACCGGCATAAAACCATATACCTTTTATTTTGGTTTTATGGTGGTTTTCAGAACCTCTTCTAGACTATTTAACTAGAAAATGTTATTTGGGCAGTGTGCTAAAAATTAGGTTATTGGGTAAAAAAAATAATTGGTTTTAGCGGCAAGTGCCCAAAACAGGTACATCTGCCAAAAACAAGACCCAACACTGATACTCCCACAAACGAGACAGGATTGTTATCAGTCTATTCAACGGAAAATTGGACGATGCGTAATCGCAAAGCTCTGTTGTGCAACATTAATGAAACTATAGCTAAACCCACTTTCGTGTTGGGGTCGGAATCCGATAACAATGACTAAATTGAATTTGTCTCGCCCTTGGGTTGGGAAGCTGTCCATTTCTTTTGGTTATTCAAAGTTGCCCGAGGCGATTACACCCACCAACATACCTACTATCCACCATCACGATAAGAACACAACCTCTAATCGGACACATTGGAAGTGACAAATGAGTTTCCTGTTGTTCCGCATTTTCTTCCATCACCGGCCATAAAGGAAGGCTCACGCTGGGAACGAATCAACGTTCGGAGTCCGGAGCAGTAAATGCGGAAATTAGATAAGTGCCTGAGGTTCACACCTCTGACACCAATCACCTTTATGTGAGAATACAAACGACCTATTTGCTGGTCTTCTATTGCACCCACCACCACAACCATATCGGATGATGGCTGTCAAGCAACCCCAAGCTTCCTCTTTTATTCATCGTCGTCGTCGTCGTCGTCTCCGTCGTCATCATGTCGTATTGAGAACCTTTCCAGGATGGTGCAATGTGTGTGCGAATAGGTACGAGGGCTATCTCCATCGAACGCCTCCACACAATAGACACGATTAGGCGTGAACCAGGGCAGACTTTATTTTTAAAGAAGAATCACGCGATCGTTCCGTTATCTCAACTGGCATGTTTCCTCCGTTGCGTGTTTAAGAAAATTATATCCTGTTTTTAATCATCACAGCTCGTAATGGTGAACTAATTTCTTAAGTTTTTTTAACATAAAATATTCTGCAGACATAGTCGCAGCGTTGGGTACATTCGACGAAGTTCTACAAAATTACTTCTTACCCACTGTAAAGTATGGATGCCATAAGAATACCTTATGGAAATTGGTCATGCTTATTATGACTAATCTGACAAGATAGATGCATAAAAAGACCACACAAATCATAAAATGATGCAGACTAGAATCGATACATGAAGTCGTGATCACTGTTTAACCGTCTTGGCTATTGCATCTTGCATAAATTAGGTCTATATAGTTGTCAGCTAGCATTCAGCCGCTGCGTTTGTCTCTTTTTTGCTATACGTGCTGTACTATGTGCATCTACAATGGATACCAATCGCAAAAATACGCTGGTAGTGGATTTCAGCGTATTGCCTTCGCATCCAAACACTGAAGAAGTGCAAACATTTCTTGTGAATCAAATAAAACTTGACCTGACCCAAGTGAAAACTCTTCAACTGCACACGATACGAAAACAAGCTCTTATCGAGCTAAACAACTTGGAGGCAGCACAGGGTTTGGCTGCTTCACACAATCTGAAGCATACAATGCTATCAGAAAACAATAAATTTCTTATTCTGGTATTTTTGGAAGACACAGCCACTACTGTAAGGGTTCATGATTTACCACCTGATATGCCTTACGTAGATGTCGCGAATTACATGATGCAGTATGGTGTTGTGAAAACGGTCGTACGAGAGCTTTGGAAAAAGTATTTTCCGGGAACACCGAATGGAGTACGAGTCGTGAGAATCGAGTTACAGAAGGATATCCCATCGTATATTAATAGTAGTTTACGCAACAAGGTGCAGAATAAAGATTTTTACAGCACGAGTCGTACATTTATCCAGCGAGGCTTGCCGAGTTGGATAATTACGACGAGTGCTGTAAAAATCGAGTTCTGCACCGAGTTGCGTACAACGTTTTTTGCAATTTCATAAATTACCGCTTGAGGACAGTTTTTAACAAAACTTTTCCATCAAACTGCACACTGATGTTCATAGACTTGTTTAACCGTTATGTGTCCGACAAACTTTTTGCTTTTTTTTACACCGTGCTCTTTAAATGGGCGCTGGGTACCCGGGTACCCTGTCGGCCACATAAGGGTTAAGAAAATCTGATCATAGCAGGTTTTACTGTGAAGTTGTCACAATTTTTCAAAACTGCGACCACAAAGCATCAAAAAGTTGATTAAAACTGATAACAGTGCTGTAATGGTTCATTACGCAACGCAAATCAGTGCTGTAATGGACCATTACAGCACTGTTTATTTGGTGTGGGAAAGTAGGCCTTTTCCTGTCAGATTTGCGTGAGGTAAAACAGCCTATTACGATGAGAAATTGCAAAAAATACATAACCAGATGAGCATGGTGAGCTACCGAAACCTGCCGAACATTTGTCGCAACTGCGGTCAACGATCACACCCGAACACTAAATGCTCTGAAGTAATGAAAACTACGAAACAAAATACCACCGCTGAATTATTGCAACCGAAAAGTACAACTGGACCAACTGGACCTACTCAGTCGAACCGAGCAAGCAACCGTGAGGCTGGCAACAAAAACAAGCATTCAAAAGAGACAAAGAGAAAATGGAATCATTCTATCGATACGCAGTCAACTGGTATAGATACCCAGGAACACGCAGTAACACTTAGGCCGTTCGCAATGCTGTTTTATTTTGTATGGCGAGTTTTAAAAATTTTAAAACTCGCCATACAAAATAAAACAGCATTGCGAACGGTCTTACATGCGCAGCTTTTTAGTTTTTCTCGCTCGTTCTCTTTGTCAAACGCAAGAAAGAACGAGACAAAAGAGGGGGCAAAACCCGAGCAGAAGAAAATAACATATCAAGGTATTTATCTTATATACTACCATACCTTGATATACCCTTCATTAGGTGGTAATAGGAGGCAAAATAACAAAAACGAATACCAAAATTTAGTATGAATAACACCTCGAAAATATCAAGTCTTGTTATTTCAATAATGAATGCATACCTAAAATTTCAAGTGCTGTATATGTTATCCCAAAGTTATTGAATAACAAACTAATTACATTTCTTGTTATTAAATGTTTTATTTGTTCGATGACTTTATGATGTAATTGCAAATCTTGTTCTTCGGTTATTTTCACTGCTAAACCAACAAATACCACATCAATATCAAACTCTGTTCAAATACCTCCAACAGTTATTGTGATGTTCTCATAACGTTTCGTAGAATAACGCAGCAATAACAATTTTAGGTACACACCTAGAAAATATCATGTAATTTTAAATGTCCTGAACCTGACATATACGAGCATCATCAAAAACACAAATTTAGAGGTTATAATATGTAAATTTACGTCTTTCAAGACACCCCAAAATAAAACTTATTTTTTTTGGCGTCTAGCAATCGCTAGAACCGATTTGACAGATAAAACATAGAAAAGTAAAATATTGTCATGCACGGGATTCGAACACCGGACCTGCTGATCGTGAGCCACGTCGCTTACCTCTCGGCTATTTCACCGAGTTAAAAGGTGGCTGATGAACGTGATACTGATTCTACGTTTCTGGTGAAACGGATTTGTTGACATCTAACGCAACCAACCAGCACTTACATGATGCGCGTAAAATTAAGTCCAATTCGTGATTCAGTCTTGAAAACGTTTACGTGTTTTGGTGATTCTGTTTCGTGGAAATTTCAGAATTTCTAGGTGTGAGGTTATGCTGCTGAGGATTCCCGGGCGTTACAAGCGGTTTTCAAGGTCGTTTTAAAGGTGTTACGGTGGCCTTTTAATGGCATTGGAGGAGCATTTCAAAAGCGTTTTAGGATACTTTCGGGGAATTTCCGAGAAGTTCCATAGGGTTTCAGGGCAATTCAGGACGTTTCAGAGAGTGTCCAAAAACCATTGTGAAATTAAAAAAAAATATACCGGAGAAAGAACACCAACATAGGTCTGATTGTTAGGCTTTCCCTCCATCCCAGAATTTAAGTCCCGTATAGGCCCTACGACGTCCAAGTGTCCAAAGTCATTCCGGCAAAGGTCGAAAACCGATCTTCTATAATATCGCGGTAAGGACCCGGACGAGTAACGGAAACGGATCAGCGCGTTTCTCAAGCCACCCCCGAACCCCGCGGAGAACTAGCTGAGGATAATACACCCACATGTGAGTTGCCGTTCGTGTCTAGGGAAGAAAGGCGGTGGAACAGAAGAAGAAAGGGATCCCGCAGCGCAACAGAACATGAGCGTCTGTAAAAAGTAGTAGAGTAATGAACTAGTGAAGTCCGAAAATAATGTGGTTTTCATCCATTTTACGCAATAATTACCTGCCCCTGAGTTACTGTATAATGAACGTGCATTTGAGTCGGGGAGTCTCAGTGGTACTCCCAGTTTACCAACTCAACACTTACAGATACAAGAATAAAATTTGTACCATTCTATTCGAAAAATAAGAATGGCGGCATCGACATTGCATCTAACACATAATCTTCTGGGGTGAATAAAATCATTGATTTTTATAACTCACTGGTCACGAAACCTTAAAAGTGGAAGACATTATTTTCTCCAGCATGATCAATCAACTTTAACCTAAATCTGCACACCACTTCTCTTCGCAAATGTATTCCCAGACTCCATGTAAAGAAAGAGTCGCTCTCTGCACTTCAACTACAAATGTGTACATTTTTCCACTCCCCTGTCCCCAATCAATAAAACCCGACGGTGAGTTGAACCCGTTTCGAGGGCTTCCCGTGCGGGGGCAGAAGCGCGCGGCAGCAAGAAAAGCCCATCCTCAATCGGGTTTCGTACATCATCTCTGGTCCTTCCGTGAACTGTTGTAACTTCCGCCATTTATCGTTGGCTCGTTCGATGGATTGGAGATTACCCCGTTCGTTCGCTCTCGACGACTTTGGGGCAAATGCTTGGTTAACAAACGGGGTGCTGCTCTCGAGGAGAAAAGGATTTTGGTACTGTTGCTGCTGCTGCTGTTGTATTTCGATGGCATGAGCCTAGTCTTGCGAACTGAGCTGGGGTTTCATTTGAACCGCAACCCCGGGAGATTTAACATCGGTTGTGGCTTCCTGCTCCATCCTTTTATGTGTGTATGTGTGTGTATATCTGTGCGGGAATAAGCGATACACAATCTTCGAAAGAGGATTTCGATTCCGATTCCGATTGTGCATAACGTGTATCACGGTCAGAAGTGGTTCGTATTTCAAGTGCTCACATATACGAAAAATGTTGCAAAAACTTCCCCTTCTGGAAAGATTCTTTTTGCAACCACAACAAGAGTAAACTTGAATGGGGAGCTGGATGCTCAATGATTCGTTTCAGTCAGAATTGATATTCATTCATCAATAAAGTTAGCTCCGCTTTCAACTCTTTTGAGAAAGTATGTGGGGATCTCAAAAGTGGTGGACTCTCGGAACATAACAGCATTTAGTAACATTTAACATTCAGAATGGTATAACCAGTACTGGGCAATGATTATAAAAACAAATTATCGGGAAATAATATGAAACTATTTAGGGATGAATATAAAACAGTACCACACTTCATTTACAAGTGCGCAAACCAAATAATTGTCTAAATGTAAAAGTTGATCTATTGATCATCACCAGCGGGTAACCAATCGATCAAATTTTCAGCGCGAACCGCTCATACGCACTGCGTAAGAGCAAAATGTACTGCCACATGTGAATAACAGGACTAGGCGGATGAAAAAGGTGTTGAGAGTTGATCGTTTCGGAATAAGCGAATATAAATACGAAAAGGAGAGGCTACCTAGGGTGGGGTGGAGTTACTGATGCATTCTATTGTACTTCAACCTCTCAACACAGAAGGTTGATTTGCGTAAAAACGCCGATAACCACAGGGTCATCACATCACATCACGTCACCGCCCACAATCGTCTTACCCTCGGATATCCGGTTATCGTTGTGAGTTGAACCAGTGATCCAGACAACCCCACAATGGCAACTCCACGTCCTGACTGTCTTCGTAACCCACGGCAGTCACTCCCGGACCTCGTAACGACCCGTACGGTATCAGTAGGTCGGCTTCAGAGGAACGTTCTCCTCCATTTGGGAATGTTGTGCCATCGCCATGAACACGAGCCTTTTCATCATTTGCCTGACGGAGAAGGGAAGGAAAAAGGATATGACATGGAAAAGATCATACACGCAAAAGCGTACCACAATGGGTTCATATAGCGTCCTGAAAAGAACACTGTAATAACGCATAAGCGTGCCACAATGGGTTCAAACAGCGCCCTGAGAAGGGCCCTGTGATAACGCATAAAGCGTAAAGAGAGCCTATAGCTCTTTACCACAGCGGGTTAAGAACAACAGAACGTCCTGAAGATTCAGGTTTCTGAAGTCAGTTTCACTTAATAAGTGTTTACCCAGTACCCGGAAACGCAGTTGCGCAAAAACTGGACAGTTACTTATCAAATGATACGAAGTTTCATAATCGGATTCACAGCTATCACATGCAAATGAATCAGCTTGCTGAATATTCGCCATGTTATATCTGAGTCGGCAGTGGCCAGTCAATGCTTAGACCAGAATGCTGCAATTCTGCTTTGACAGATTTGTAAGATACTTCGCCACCCTTGGAGATGGCTCAGAACAATACAATTTGGTTTGACGACATGACTCCAAATTATTCCAGTATTGTCTGTGTTGAGTAGCAGCCCAGGTATGAATCTGAAGCTTTACCCAACACTTCGATATCGGAATAGCTGGCTCAGGGCCAATGAAGTCATGTGATGCTCCAGTGCGAGCTAACTCATCAGCCAATTCATTTCCAGCGATGGAAGAATGGCCAGGTACCCATACGAGGTGAACAGCGTTTGCTGAATTCAGATCCTCGATTTGAGCTCGACAAGCGATAACTATCTTCGACCTGGAGTTGGCCGAAGCAAATGCTTTAATAGCAGCCTACCTTCGAGAAGGGAGCCATCAGTGTAACATACGATGCCGTCTGAAATATTTCTTTCCAAATAACCAAATGTCCACTCTTCCTGGGAAAAGAAATTCGTGGGAAATGTCCTACATAGAAAATTACAAGCAATTGTAAGATCACTTGGAACAAGGACAAAAGTGGAAACAACGAGGTGTGTGTTGATGTGCGGTTCACAGGAATTTCCTCTAGTAGACCGAGTACCCATATCCGGAAGTGCAAGAAAGTGCTTCTTGTTTGAGATGAATTTGTAGTGAGGTAACGTCAAAGACAACTTCGATCGCTGCCGTGGGAGTTGAAGAGAACGCTCCAAACATCGCCATGAAGCACATCCTTTGGAGATGGCCTAACTTTGATTGGACCGTTCTCACTTCGCCCTTTTGCCACTACACAAGACATCCATAGGCCAATATTGACCGAACAACAGTTGTGTAGGTTCCCCGGCATGGCCCGAAGGCTTTCTTAATTCTGAACTCAATATGAGGTGTCCAGGAAAGCTTGGAATCAAGAATGACTCCGACGTACTTTACCTGTTCAGTCACATTGATTTCAGAATCAAAGAGACGTAAAGGTCGAACACCATTACGGTTTCACTTGTCCGTGAAAAGAACAAAGGATGCCATATTTGCAACTATCTGAAGAGCGTTTTACTTCAGGTCGAAAAGGGTGCTGATGCACATACCGACTAACAATGTTGGGTAGTCGTCGGCAAAAGCGCTGTTATTGAGATGTCTCAATAGCGTATCTGCCACGAGATTCCACAAAAGTGGTAATAAGACTCCCCCTTGGGGGCATCCACAAACACTCAATTTCCTAATCGCCGCTTGACGCAATGTCGAAAAGAGATGTCAGTTTTTGAGCATTTGGTGAATCCAATTGGAAATCATTAGAGATGGATCATAGTCCAGAACTTCCTCATCCGAGGAAGTGAAACCGCCATTTAGCAAACGAAGTTCAATTTCGGCAAACTTATGACGTATTAAATAAATGTGATGAAAATGGATTTATGCTTTAAAATATAAGATATCGCAGTCCTCTATCATCCAAAATAAACTGGATTGTTTCACCAAATATTCCTGAAGTGGATTTATTTTGACGTACTAGTCCTGACGAATTACTTACGAGATAGAAGATGTTTTTTTGCAACCAGGAACAGGATTCACAAGATGTTTCGCTCATAATCAAAGAACAATTAAGTGGATTTTCGCATGGAGTACCTAGAAGTAATATCTCTTAATGACTTTCGCGTTCTTAAGAGATTCACGAAACCAGCAGATTATGCATTTCATATTTTATCTTAATTACCGAGATTTTTTAATTCAAGGTTAAGTTTATCTTGGGGCCCACACTTTACTCCCCTTTCGAGGGAAGAAGTCACATTTTGTGAGTTTTTCGGGAGTGGGTTTCGATCTCAGTGAATCTCGGCGATCTCGGCGTGATAATCACGTACTTTAACCAGCACACAAGGTTCGCTTCACAATGACGATATGAAAAATGATTTGGAATTCCTGGAATATCTGAAGATACTGTTCTACATTTACAATGTAGTTTATACATATACAAACGTATAAATTTAAACTACTGTAGACATGCGATAACTGCAACATACTAACATTTCACATTGCGAACGAAATTTGATAACTGAAACGTCTGACAGATGTCCACAACCCATCTTTTGGCGTCAATTGAACGTTAACTTTATTAGGATCAGCCTAGTCAAACATTTTGACATTTGGCGATGTGCTAACTGAAAATTTGTTGCACTTGTCGGACTTGCACCGACCGAACGTCTACTGTATATTCAAAAGTAGTATTGGTCTATACTGGTATATTGATTATTTTGTACCTTCGAACACTTGTTGAAGATGTTCTAGGGTATGAAACACAATTAAGGTACACCGGGGCAAGATGAAACATGATGATTTCTAATGATGATAAACCATTTGATCGCCGTAGCACATAGTTTTTGATTCAAGTAATCGTTTAGCGAAGGTTAAATTTTCAAATTGTATTGAAATCTATTTCAAAATTTCGTGTTCTTGCCTACCCGTTTCAACTTACTCCGGTGTACCTTACTCATATGTTTCCCTGATAGAAGAGCACCCGAGCAGAGGGGAATATCAAACTAATAACTATCAAATCACAATCTGTTTTTATATCTTGTTTTGTTATTATTAACTTATCAAGGCATAAGTTTTCCATAACATGTTTTGTTTGACAATCTTATTTTGTTATGATCAAGCTATTGATATACACCCATAAAATAATATTTAAATCATATGTTTTGTTATGGAACAACTTTTATTATTATACTATTGAGAGTGTACAAATATTTAATAAACAATAGCACAACAATAACAAGTTTTGAAATTGAAACTACATCATTCAAGATTTTGTTTACAACCCATTGTTTACAGCATACCGTGTGTATGATCTAATTAGTTCATCTAATTAGGACTGAACGAGCATTTCAGTTTATTATTTTATAAACACTTCGATAATAATGACCTGTTTTATGTTCCTTTTTTAGTATTTAGTTACGTACACTGTAGTGCATAATTGATCGGACGAACGCCGATTTTCATATAAAATGGCCATGTTTGAGATGCTGTAACTACGGTTTGCTTTGATGGATTGAGCTGAATTTTTTTTTTTTTTTTACTTATTCGTTTATTTGGAAGGCTCGGGCGCCACTTGGGCATAACAGAGCCGAAATCATCTTTACATTTTTTTTTATGTTGATTTTACATGTTGTTTTTTAAATTTATACTGACTTAATACTAGGTTAGTTTTGGGAGCCGAAGTACTCGTGGCTGTTTCGAGGTTAGGGATAACAAATATATAAAGTTGGAAAGGAGGGAATTAAGGGACTTATACTAAATTACTTGCTATCTTATACTAAAAACCTTGATGGGACCGACTGTCCTGATCTGTAACGGGACTAAACAGAAAGGGCTTTATCGGAAGACAACGACAAGAAGAGGACAAACGGAAAGGGGGGCAACGAAAGACAGGGAGCGAACAACAAAACCAAATTTCGGGCAACGAAAACAAGGAACGTACGAGATCAAATTCTGACATCAACACGTTTCAAAAACTGGTAAATAAGATCCATGTACTCCAAATCAAGGCCTGCCAACACTTCTCTAACGGGTTTCTGTTGTTTTCCTCGGACCCGGAGAGTTTCATACAGCTCAGATCTGACTTCACGATGCTCATCGCATCCCCACACGACATGTTCGATATCCTGGTAAGCCACGCCGCAGACACAGAGATTGCTTTCCGAGAGCTCAATACGGAAGGTATGTGCGTTTAACAAATAGTGGTTGGACATCAGCCGACACATTACACGAATGAAATCGCGGCCTAAATCCAACCCTTTGAACCATGGCTTCTTCGATACCTGCGGAATGATGGAGTGCAACCATCTACCCATCTCTCCATCTCTCCATTTGTGTTGCCAGCTGATCAAGGTCTCCTGACGGGCTAATGCAAAAAATTCGTCGAAGGCAATTTGACGCTCGTAAATATCGCCTTCGCTAGCGCTCACCTTAGCCAGAGAGTCCGCTTTCTCATTACCCGGAATTGAGCAATGTGAAGGGACCCAAGCTATGGTGATGGTGTATGAGCGTTTGGACAAAGCACTCAAGACTTGGCGAATTCCATTCAGGAAGTACGCTGAGTGCTTCATCAGTTTCATTGACCGAACAGCCTCCAGAGAACTTAGACTGTCGGTAAAAATGAAGTAGTGCTCAGGTGGGAGAGTGCGAATGTACTCTAAGGTGTAGTATATAGCCGCTAGCTCAGCAATGTATACCGAGCATGGCTTTTGAAGCATGAAGGTGGCGCTATGAAATTCGTTGTAGACACCGAAACCAGTCGAATCATCGGTTTTCGAACCATCTGTGAAGAACTGTCTGGCCCCGCTAACATGCCCGAACTTACTTGCAAAAATTTGTGGAATACACACGGAACGAAAAGATTCTGGTATTCCGGTGATCTCATCCTTCATGGACAGATCAAAATCCACAGAGGAACTGTCGAAGTCTGAGAAGTTATCACGATTGGTGTTAACCGGAGATGGGCTTACCTCCAACGTCATGTACCAGTAGTACACACTCATAAAACGAGTTTGAGGGTTCTGTGCAAGCAGCTTTCAATGACCAATGGATTCACAACCTCGCATCGGATGAGGAACCGGAACGACAACTCCGCAAAGCGGTCTGTCAGAGGCTGTACACCAGCAAGTACCTCTAAGCTCATAGTGTGAGTTGAGTTCATGCAACCTAACGCGATCCGAAGGCAACGGTACTGAACCCGTTGAATCTTCAGTAAGTGTGTTTTCGCCGCGGATTGAAAACAGAAGCTACCGTATTCTAAAACCGACAGAATGGTTGTTTGGTACAGCCTGATCAAATCTTCCGGGTGTGCTCCCCACCATGTTCCGGTAATAGTTCGCATAAAATTGATTCGCTTTTGGCATTTTTGTATCAGATACACAATGTGCTTCCCCCAGGTGCATTTAGAGTCGAACCAGAGACCAAGATATTGAGAAGACATGCTATGAGTGATTGTCTTACCCATCAGAACGAGCGGAAACTTAGCCGGTTTGTGTTTTTTAGAAAAGACAACCATCTCAGTTTTCTCCGGAGAGAACTCGATACCCAGCTTGAGAGCCCAAGTGGACAAATTGTCCAAAGTATCCTGTAATGGTCCTTGCAGATCAACTGCTATTGATCCCGTCACAGAAACAACACAGTCATCCGCAAGCTGTCTTAACGTGCAATTTTCCATGAGACAATCATCTATGTCTCTGACATAAAAATTGTAAAGAAGGGGGCTTAGACATGAACCCTGGGGGAGACCCATGTAACTAATTCGTGAAACTGTCAAGTCACCATGAACAAATCTCATCTGCTTCTCAAACAAAAATTATACAAAAAGTTGTTTAAAATTGGTGAAAGGCCACTTTCGTGGAGTTTGTCGGAAAGAACATCGACACAAACTGAATCAAAAGCCCCCTTAATATCCAAAAACACTGAGCCCATTTGCTGTTTTTGAGCAAAGGCAAGCTGAATTTCTGAAGAAAGTAACGCAAGACAGTCGTTCGTTCCTTTGCCTCTGCGGAAACCAAATTGTGTATCTGACAACATGCCCCTCGATTCAACCCATTTGTCCAGTCGAAAGAGAATCATCTTCTAGAACAACTTCCGTAGGCAAGACAACATCGCGATTGGACGGTACGAGTTATGATCCGACGCGGGCTTCCCTGGTTTTTGAATAGCTATCACTCTCACTTGCCTCCAATCATCCGGAACGATGTTGTTATCCAGGAACTGATTG